>NC_085841.1:242097188-242822188 GCF_035594765.1 Anolis carolinensis
CTCTGATCAAAAAGGAACTACTGTATCCTCTTCTCTGAGCAGAGTGGCAAAAAGCAAGAGCTCAGTTCGTCCTAGGAAAAACTAAAAGAGGCACCAACTTTCTCAGTGCTCTTGAAAGGAAGCGCCAAAGAACCGGTGCCACTTCTGGCCCTTATGAATGCGGAAGCAGAAAAATGGTGCCAGTTTTTTGGTGCTTCTATTCAAATGAGTTGTGAGAGTACAATGGCTTGGTGCTTCTTTTAGTTTCTCTAAGGTTGGACTAGGCTATTGCCTTTCAACTCTCTATTCAGAGATGGTTCCATTTTTAATAAGAGTTAAAATACAGTACTTACCCAGACCCATAGGTAAGTTAACCTAGTTTCTGGGGGTTGATTTCTTAATTTATACAGAAGTACAGTGTTCCCACACTACTTCGCGGTTCACTTTTCGCGGATTTGCCGTTTCACGGTTTTCAATAAACTCTAAAAGACTATTATAAATCATAAAATATGACAATTTACAGCCTAAGGAAGGGAGAAAGGAGAAGCCAAAGGAAGAGAAAAGGAGCCCAAGAGGCAACAGGAGGAGAAGGAGACGATTTATCAACACACGATTGGTTGATAAAGACTTAAAATAGTGTATAACTACTGTAATAATGTATAAATATTAAAATAAATATAGCGACCCTATTTTGAGGATTTTCACTTATTGCGGGTGGTCCTGGAACCTAAACCCCGCAATAAGTGAGGGAACACTGTACAGTATGTCCTAGGTTTCTAAGATGATCCATTTTAATAAGACTGGGCAACTGCATTCTCCTTGCTGATGCAAAAATAGAGCTACAAGCAGCATTCTAGTCATCTTTGTTAAATTTTGAACCTCTCAGTTCCATTTTGAGTCCCACTGTAGAAGATCTGCTTTGAGTCTGATTTTGGGGAAAAAGCAGGTTCAAAATACAATAAAATAAATTATGTTTTAATTTAAACCTTTATTTCAGAATAATTACACTATGTAACAAAATTTGAAAACATATGTTCCTAGTTTGAAAGTGTTATTTTCTGTTCACTTGTACAATACTTACTTTGAAAGTAGTTGTTATACTCCAGAAACTTTGTTTTTGTGGCTGCCACAAACTATGTTGAACTGATTGAGACTCTATAAGATATTCATTGAAAAACTGTAACAAAATCTCCTCCAGGATGTAGTTTTTGCAGTTTAATGTTTCCCGTATTTTTATAACAGAACCAATTAGGAAATGACGTTTATAATCCAGAAACAAAAATTGTGTTACATACTATTATCAGCTTTTGGGAGGTTGTGAAGAGCAAATAAAGCCCAACCATCACATTGTGTATGTTTTTGTGGTTGACTGAGCAAATATTCATCCATTTTTTAAAATTAAAAACCTCCAGTCTTGATGGATATTCCACTGACTGGTAGGGCTACATTTTCCCCATCTTTGTAAGTACAGTAGAGTCTCACTAATCCAAGACTCGCTTATCCAAGCCTCTGGATAATCCAAGCCATTTTTGTAGTCAATGTTTTCAATATATCATGATATTTTGGTGCTAAATTCGTAAATACAGTAATTACAACATAACATTACTGCGTATTGAACTCCTTTTTCTGTCAAATTTGTTGTATAACATGAAGTTTTGGTGCTTAATGTGTAAAATCATAACCTAATTTGATGTTTAATAGACTTTTCCTTAATCCCTCCTTATCATCCAAGTTATTCGCTTATCCAAGCTTCTGCCGGCCCGTTTAGCTTGGATAAGTGAGACTCTACTGTACGTACACTTCTGATAAAGATGTTAAGAAAACATGAACTGGTCTACAAACAACCTATACAACTGAGAATTCTGGACCACCTATTTAAGCAATAGAAGTCTCACAATCTACTGTTTGAAGATCTGAGCTGTTTAATTTTGGTACACTACCATATTTTCTGCATAGATTACATGCTGGTTCCATTCGCTACTCCTGATGCATTCGCAATCCAAATTACTTCAAACAGGCTATCTAACACAACTGCATGCATTTTCAAACTTTGAAACAAAGCACTGCTTTCTTCCACATGGATTAATGAAGGGTTCTGTATCCTCATTTCTTTGTGAGCTTCCTACAGGGGAAGCCACCTGAAACATGAGGACACAGAGCGCTTTTATCTTCATTGCATTCAGCCCTAAGGAGTACAAAAAAAAGGAAGAAGCAAGAAACCAAAAATACCACCCAGCAGTCAGCTCCCTTCCTGTTACTGACTCTAAATGCAAGTCAGACCTGTTTTTGACAAGCTCATCTGAACTCAGGAAGCTAAAAACAGCAGCAGTTTCAGCCAAAGGCAGCTGTCTGTTTTTCCCATTAACACTAATGGGCACTGAGCACAGGTCATTCGAATCCTCTCTGATTCTGATTCCAAGGACATCTACCCGAATACTGGAGATGATGAGAAACAGTTTTGGTCAATCTAATTTCTTCCTACAATCAGTGATCAGTGTGCACTATTTTTAAACAAAGTCACTGCACTTTTGGAACTCCCAAGTCAGTCTTAGCTTTGAAGGGCCAACCAATAACACAGATGGACAGAGAGGATGGAGCTAAGCCAGCACGTGCTTAAAACCAATGTCAAATCCCCATCTGACAGCATATCCTCAATTTTCATTTCGACATAAACTAAATGCCTGAGCCTAACAGTAAATTAATAAAATGAGAAATTGAGAAATTATCTTGCACAGAACTTGCTTCTCATCTGCTATATTAGATAGACTTTTGGGGGAGGGGGGGGTCATGCAGGGGAAAGGCAGTCTAATTAGGAAATCACTTGGATCACCGTTAATGTCTGGCCTGAATAATAAAGGAAATTGAGGATTCCAGACCAATGTAATCCCTCATTCCTGCAGGACAAACAAAATGCCATTTAAAAGCTTATAGCTTACACTACCCAAGGGATCAGTTCATAGTCCACAGAATCTACACGGCTGTGCAAAACTACAGGACAGGATGCACCAATAAATATAGATTATGGTGGAATTTGGCAATAAAATGGTGCCAAAAACGCAGTATTAGGACAGGAAATGACAGTATTAAAAATGAGCAGTAAAGCAGTCCCATAGCTATGCAGTCAAAAGCTTGTTCAAACCTACATTTTAAACTTCCTTAGACTGTACTAAAATTGATATAAGGAATTGGTACAGCTTACATAGTGAAATTTTAAGTAATAGATTTTTTCTTTGAGGATGACCGTCCTGATCCCCAAAAAGGGTATACAGAACTGCACCAGATGCAAGGAAAACCATAAATCACTGATTCAGTCTGAAACAGTGCTAGTTCAGCTGCCTTAAGAGGTCCAGTTTCCAAGGATAGGACAGAATAAAAACATTGCTTTATAGCTCTTCCGCTACTGTACCAACCTCTCATCGGCCAGTCTGCTTCTCTACAGTGATTCTAGTATGTCTCTTTTTTATATACAACTATTTTAGTGTCTTAGCTTAAATATCTTGACAAAATCAGTGTACTGAAGCAAACCAAGCTACCTCAGCAGATCCAGTACTTCAAGTAACTAGCCAGGGCACATCAATTCAGCATGAACCTCTGATATGAAATTGGAATCATAAGCTGATTCACGTTACCTTTTAAAATATGTATTAAACATGACTGAGAAAAAAAATATAACTTATGGAGGCCTTCAGAAACTATTACTTTGCTAAAGTATTAATATGTTTTGGAACTGTGCAACAAGAAAAACAAATACCACTATTAAGAAGCATAAGTTACATTGTAGGATAGTCTTGTGAATAACAACAACATCCCATCCAGTTCAGGGCTTAAATTTAAAAAATTACAAAATACAAAAGTTAACCAGTGATTAAACTATAAAAAAATTAAAAGCCAGTTAAAACAACAAAAAAAACCCCATAAAAATATCACAGCACAACAAAAATAGCACACAGAAACCTAGTGCACTGTACAAAGCCTGTCCTGCCTAAAAGGCCTGTTGAAACAGGAAAGTCTTCAACTATTTACAGAAAAAAGTAGGGAGGGTGCCAGTTTATCCTTTCTGGAAAGGGAGTTCCAGAGTCTGGAGGCAACCTTTGACAAGGTTCCATCATAGAATCATAGAGTTGGAAGAGACCTCATGGGCCATCCAGTCTGACCCTCTGCCAAGAAGCAGGAAATCACATTCAAAGCACCCTCAACAGATTGTGTTCCCACCCAATGAAGCATTGAAGGTAGTGGGACAGAGAGAAGGGGCTCCCCAGCAGATCTTAGAGCATCAGCACGTTTGTAAAGGAGAAGACAGTCCTTCAAATACTTGAGCTATGTAGGAGTTTATAGGTCAAAATACTGTAGCATTTTTAATTGTATCTGGAAATAGACCAACATCCAATGGAACTGTTGCAAAAAGGGAACTGTGAGCTCCCTTAGCCAGCCCAGGGCCCTTCCATATAGCCATACAACTCAGAATATCAAGCCAGAAAATCCCACAATATCTGCTTTGAAATAGTTATCTGAGTCCACATTGCCATATATTCCAGTTCAAAGCAGAAATGTGGGATTTTATTCAGCTGTGTGGAAGGGTCCTCAATTAATAATCCGGTTGCAGCTCTCTATACCAACTGTAGTTTTCAAACACTCTTTAAAGAAGTGGTTCTCAAGCTGTGGGTCCCCAGTTTTGGCCTTCAACTTCCAGAAATCCTAACAGCTGGTAAACTGGCTGGGATTTCTGGGAGATGATGGCCAGCACAGTTGGGAAAGGGAGTCCTAGGTACAGTGTGATATACCAACCTATCTGGGATATAATTACGACATGGATCACATACCTAGATCTGATTCTAGTAAAGGTGGGCTAAATGCAGTCTTGTAGATGGTATTGGACTATGATTTCCATCATTTTTCATCCTTAGCTGACTAGGGTCGATGGGTCTTACATTCCAAAGCACTTGGAGACACAATTCCCATCCCTGTTCTTTCACTAATAACCAGCAACTTCTGATTAGGTTCTGATGTTGGAATTATAACATTAATTGATCTTTTAAAGTAGATATTTTCACACATCTAAATACCCACCCCCACTTAAAGTCATCTACAATTTTAACCCAATATAAACTTGATTTTATAAAGCTCACAGAACCATTTGCAAAGGTGCTTGAGACAGTTTTATAGATGACTATGGGAAAATTAAAAGCTATAAATCCATACTAAAGTTATAATTATTTCATGCTATGTGCTACTTTCTTACATTTGTCATAATCTAGGAAAGCATAATAATAAAGCTTTCTCTAAATCTTCCTTTGCAGAAACACTAGAAATCAAAGCCAGAACAGTCAAATCAAGCTGTAGAATATGACTTAGCACAGCATAAGCTGTGTGGGCATAATGCTCACAGATCAATACACCCACCACCACCGATAGTTGAGAATGCATACCATTCTGGGCTGTTCCAAAGGTCTTTAAAAAAAAACCCAAACACGTCACTTCATGTTCCAGGACACTCAGTGGCAAAGCTAAGGAAGCATTCATACCCGCAGACAGATAAAAAAGGAACTCAATCTGGAAGAAGCCAGATCCTTCTGAGAAAAGCCTTTTTAGTTGTCCTAATATTAATACACTTATATTTATGTTGAATATAGGTGTACAATACTTTCAAATTGAAACGTTTTTCTCAATCAGGCTATAATCTCTATGAACAGATCAGATAGCATATTTCCAGTTAAAGGGGGGATCTTGGTTGTAAAGGAGGGGAACTGGGGTACAGTTTTCTAGACTGGTCCAACAAGGGATATAATCTTTTAAAATACCTCTCTAAATAACTTATTGGCAGTAGAACTTCCCAATCAAATTTAAAAGCCTTCATTTTTAAAAATAACTTTGCTACCTTGCTTTATATAAAATTACCTAAAACAGGAAGATATGCTTTTGGTGATTTGTCAAATACAAGTGGAAGAAGCAACAAGACATGTCAAGCAATGACAACAAATGCCAGAACTCAGAATTAGGTTCAATTCTCTGACATGAAAAAACCAGTATTATATCCTTTAGACTTCACAGTTCCTAATGTGTGTACTTAGTAACTACCGGTATGTACTAAGAATACAACAATATTGTCAGTTTCATTTTGTCAGCCTGCAACTTTATATCTACACATACACAGTGATCTGTTTTAAAGGATCACTGTTCCAGACTGCAGAAGTGTCTGATGTGTACTTCTTAGACTAATAAATGCAGAGATTAAAACTCTTTCTACACACCCATTTTGTACATTATAGGACATGACTCAGCTTAAAACAAATAGTTCAGCACCCATTTCAGATGTTTGACATGACTCCGAGCTTGTCTCAACACGGACACCATTAGCTTAAAATGCAGAAGCTGTAACTTCCCCCCTCTAAATATTCCCAAGGTACTGATCATACAGTTGTCCCGGGGAGGCGGTTTAGATTATAATACTCAATACACAAGAAATTCAACACAAGATTAATGCAATGACTATTTCATGCATTAAATTTCTGACATATGATAGAATCATAGAATCATAGAATAGTAGAGTTGGAAGAGACCTCATGGGCCATCCAGTCCAACCCCCTGCCAAGAAGCAGGAAATCGCATTCAAAGCACCCCCGACAGATGGCCATCCAGCCACTGCTTAAAAGCCTCCAAGCACAGTGTGTTTAGCACAGTAAACACATATTTGAATGAGCTTTCCATTATGTATGGTGCTATGGATAACACAAGACCACTCCCTAGAGAAATGGAAAATAAAACCCAGTTCCATTAAGAACTTAAATGGGTGACCCTGCACCAGAGTTATCTCTCATTCTAACTTACCTCACAGGGTTCATGGTGATATAGGGAAGCTACTTGCATGCCTTGGAGTAAAGGCAAGAAAAAATTATAAACAGAGGCCTGCAGTAACCTGGTAGAAAACCTGACCTTCTGCATGATGTAGGCTACCACCTTGGGTTAGTTGTTTCTGGGACACAACTGCGCAATTTGCATAATAATTCATATCACACTCTCACACATGCTTATCTAAAGTAGCATCTATACATAGTCAGTTCTCCACATTCACTGGTGTTAGGAGCAGAGGACCTAATTAAAATGAAAAAATGCAAACATGCAAAAAAAGAAATTGCTTTTTTTTTTAGCCGAGAGAATTTTAAGTCCTTCAACACAACACTATGGTCGACTTCTGTTGGAAGGCAAACACAGAGTTGTACTGTAGGACGATGACCACTGCGCCACACTGGAGGATCTAGAAATACAAGAGAACATTTGTAATCAAATTAGTTAATAATCAAATCTGCAAAAAGTCAAAAACGAAAAATGAAAGCTGTATGCACATGCACATATGTGTGTGTATATGTACACACACGGACACACCCACACCCTGAGCCAGCACAGTGTAGTGGTTTGAGTGTTGCACTAGAACACTGGGAGTACAGGGATGAATACCGGCTTGGCCATGGAAACCTATGAGTGACCTTAAGCAAGTCACATTCTCGGAATCCAAGAGGCAGGGTATAACAAACTCTCTTTGAACAAATTCTGCCAAGCAAAGTCCATTATATGTTCTCTTTAGACTCACTGTACATCAGAAATGACTTAAGAGTATACAACAGGGGTCCCCAAACTAAGGCCTGCCGGCGGGATGCAGCCCTCCAAGCTCAGTTTTAGACTTAGGCTCGCCCAAAGTCTGAAATGACTTGAAGGCACACAACAATAGCAATCCTAATTAACTTGACTATCTCATTGGCCAACAGCAGGCCCACACTTCCCATTGAAATCCTGAGAGGTTTATGTTGGTTAAAATTGTTCTTAGTTTTAAATATTGTATTGTAGTTTTTGCACTACAAATAAGACATGTGAAGTGTGCATAAGAATGTTTTTTTCAAATGATAATTCGGCCCTTCAACAGTCTGAGGGCTTGTGGACTGGCCCTCTGCTTTAAAAGTTTGCGGACCCCTGCTATACAGCAACAGCATGTGAACATTCTGGCCAGTAAACATAAAACCTACCATCTTTCACCCACATTTTTCACAAACTATCTTGATGAAGTAAATGTAAAACCTATATAACTATTATTGATAAGCATAGGAGGTTGCATTTGGCTAAATTCTGCAGTTTACTGCAGCAGAAAAGTGACAAACATTCTTAAAATCTGACAGGAAAATGTACTATAAGCTTCTGGAATGTATCCCCCCTCAAAAAAGATGTTTAATAGCCTTGAGTAAGCAAATAGTGTTTTATGCATAGTCACTATGCACTGTATATTTGTATCCTAATTTTTATCCAAAAATAATCTTCCTGAAGGGATAAAAATTATGAAAATGGGTGATGCTGCTGCCCTGAAGATGCCTGTTAGATATAAGCATAATGAAAGAGATCAATTGAATGCAGATTAAACACTGCCCAAAGTCAGCTAAAGTTAAATGGTTTATAGTTCTATTAAGACAGCTAGTGTGTCATAGTGGTTTTAAGCACTGGATTATGATTATAGGAGACAAGAGTCTGAATCTCTGCTTAATCATGGAAACCCATTGGGTGACCTTAGGCAAGTCACACCCTCTCAGCCTCATAGGAAAGCAAAGGAAAATCTTGTCAAGAAAATCCTATTTTTTGTTTTTGTTTTGGAACAGACAAGTAGAGTATAACATAACCACTTTTCCTCATGAGGAAGTTTATAAGATAACATAGGCAACTTATACGGAACATATATTTTAACAATTGAACAAAAAAAATTTTTTTTTACATATAATCGCCTTCGTCCATACTTGTTTTCCACTATTTTCCTCCTCCCCTCCCATTCACCCCCCCCCCCAAGAAAACCATATGATAGGAGACAGTGTGTTGTGCATACTGACTAAGCCTTAGGGTCACTATAAGTCAGAAATGTCTTGAAGACATGCAACATTTGAGTGAAGCAGAAAAGAGACTGGATTCCAGTTTTGAAATGATCAGTTGAAGGTCACTATTTGTGGGGAATATTCCAATGAATGTTGAAGTAGATGGATCTTAATCAGGACAAATACTTACAGAACACCTAACACAGACTCCTTTTGCCTGAAACTGCTAGATCAACTTGAGCTATGTTTTCAAAAACATTTTATCGTAATATGAAACAAAAAAGTAGAAGTCTAGAACAAAAAAACACAACCCATATAAGTCACTGGTCAAAAATAGGATACAGGTCCCCTTTGTCTGAGGAAAGCACCATCCAGTGTGCACATTAGAGCATACACCTCCATGATGTTGGTTTGCAAGTACCAGCATTCCTCTCCGAGTGATTATGTTGATTATGACTGCTAGGACTTGTAACCCAACAGCCAGAAGGCTGCATAATTCCTACCTTTACAGCAACTTAAACATATACAATGGGAAAAATAATGTCAGCATAATTGCGCAGTTCTTTCTGCAGACTCTAATAAGCACTTGTTCATTTTTTCCCAATGGGAGTTCCACCCCCTTCTCTACCTGTCCTTTCTTCAAGCACATGAGTTCACTGTTGTCTCTCTCAGACAGCAGTAAGAATGCTTATCTTCTCCAACTCTTTCAAATGATTTTACCTGTACCTGAAATATGTACTGAACACACAAACTAAATAACACACCCTGATCAAAAAGTCAGGGCCTGCAAGTCAGCTATCAGTGAAAGCGACACTTCCTGGTGAGTGGCAAGAGGAATAACAGCAGCACTTTAGGGAAGTGAAAGCACATGGTGCAATCGGCCTGGTATCTTCTATCCAAAAAGCCAACACAGTCTGTGCATCCCTTGTCTTAAATACCATGTTTCCCTAAAAATAAGAGTGTCTTATATTAATTTTTGCTCCCAAAGATGCGCTAGGGCTTATTTTCAGGGGATGTCTTATTTTTCCATGAAGAATTCACATTTATTGTTGAACAAAAAAATGAACATTCATTATATATTGTACAGTAGTTGTCCTAACAAACCAGCATAACCAGACAAACTGTGAATCCTATCAAGAATTTCTTGTTACTACCATCATTTCCATGTACAACACTCTATGGTATGTATCTTTACCGATCCTGCATGCTCTGGTGTTTTGTTTGGCGAGCATGCTTCCGAACAAAACCTTTGCTAGGTCTTACTTTCGGGGGAGGCCTTATATTTAGCAATTCAGCAAAACTTCTACTAGGTCTTATTTTCTGGGGATGTCTTACTTTAGGGGAAACAGGGTACCAAAGTCTGAAGCCCTCCAAAATACAAAACTATCCACATGGATGGCTGAGGTTGTGATACCTTTGTTTTCTGATGGACACAAACATTGCTTCATGTGCTAAATTACTTAAAATACGGTATTGTATAAAATTACATTCAGGCTATGTGTATTGAAAATGAATTTCATGTTCATTTCAGTATATCTCATAAATATATATGCAAACAATAAAAATGTGAAAAAAAATTCAAGTTTTTCTCCCAAACATTCCAAGATATAGTTACCCCGAGGCAACAACCAATTAAACCTGCATGGCTATGAGTTTTTTGAGCTGTATGTTCCAGAAACATTATTTCCTGACATTTCATCTGCATCTATGGCAGGCATCCTCAGAAGCTGTGAAGGAAATGGGTTTAGATATCTGTGGAATGTTCAGAGTGGGAGAAAGAACTCGTCTGTTTGAGGCAGGTGTGAATGTTGCAATTGGCCACCTTGATTACCATTGAATAGCTTTTCAGCTTCAAGGTCTGGCTGCTCACTGCATGGGGGAATCCTTTGTTGGGAGGACTTAACTGGCCCTGATTGTTTCCTATCTGGAATTCTCCTGTTTTCTGTGTGGCGTTCTTTATTTGGCCCTGATTTTAGATTTTTTAAAAAAATACTGGTAGCCAGATTGTTCATTTTCATGGTTTCCTCCTTTCTGTTGAAACTATCCACATGCTTGTGGATTTCAATGGATTCTCTGTGTAGTCTGACAAGGTGGTTGTTAAAATGGTCCAGCATTCTCCCAGCAGCCAAAACATGCAACATGGCTATACAGCTTGGAAAAACCACAGCAACCCAGTGTATTGGAAATGAATTTCATGTTTGGGAATGAGTCACATTTCTAATATATCTTTAAATGCAAGCAATCAAACATGTGTGTGGGGGGGGGGGAGGATCCTAATTCTTCTCCCAAACATTCTAAGCTGTAGTTACCCTGAAAAACAACCAATTAAACCCACCTTTCAATGGTGTGTATTGGAAGAAGCTCAACAGGCTGCACTCTGGCACCACAAGATGCAGAGTCCATGACATGCAAATGTGGTGAAGAGCACACAGACCACCTATTACAATGCATCTGAGCCCTGTGTTTTAAATACATTACAACTGTACCCTCGGTTCGCTTCTGACACGATTAATAAATGGTGTATCTACTTGTAGAATGAATGCAACATGGTACCACTTGAACTGTCATGGTTTAATGCTATGGAATCCTGGGATGTGTAGTTTGGTGAGACACTGGCACTCTTTTGACAAGGAAAGCTAAAGATCCTGTAAAACAGTGGTTCTCAACCTGTGGGTCCCCAGATGTTTTGATCTTCAACTCCCAGAAATCCTAACAGCTGGGAAACTGGCTGGGATTTCTGGGAGTTGTACACCAAAACATCTTCGGACCCACAGGTTGATTACCACTGCCCTTGAGCCATCCAGTCCATGTGTTATCTTCTATGACAGTGGTTCTCAACCTGTGGGTCCTGAGATGTTTTTGGCCTACAACCCCAGAAATCCCAGCCAGTTTACTAGCCGTTAGGATTTCTGGGAATTAAAGGCCAAAAACATCTGGGGACACACAGGTTGAGAACCACTGCTGTAAAGCTACAACTCTTGTGACACAGTAGCATCGGGCCCTGGCAGTTCCAAGTGGTGTGCAAATGCATTCATTCCACGGTGCAGAAGTGAGAAGAAGGGCGCTCCCCGATCTGAAGATGTCAAAGTAGCCGAAGCACAGATCCGTCCTGACAGCTTGGAGGTTGGAGGATCAATCCCCTGAGTCACTTGGGAGCCTCGCAGGGAGGCCTCGGAAGGTGAGAGAGGAAGTGGAGGCCCTTCGCCCACACCCACTTCCACAAAAGGAAGAAGGCTGAAGATTGGAGTCGTCAGCCATACAAATGCATGAGTAAAAGGTGGGGAGGGCAACGTGGGCCAAGGGAAAGTAGTGAGGTTAGTAGGCCCGGCTTCCCTGCACTGCCCAGCCACCCGCCCCGCCCTTCCCCTCGTCCCCTCAGGAGTCGCTTCAGCCTCCCGCCACCGCCCCTGCCTGCCTGCCTTCCTTGCTCACCCAGCGGCCGCGCCCTCGAACTTGAGCGCCAGCGTCTCCTCGATGATGCGGTTATTGACCTCCAGCAGGATCATGGCGACGGCTGCTCCGAGGTGAGGAAGGGGTACGGAAGCCGGGCGGGGAAACAAGGAGGAGGAAGAGGAGCGGGGGGGCAGGGCAGGGGAAGGGGGGGAGAAGACACCACCTAGCCGAGCGAGAAGCGCGCCGCACCGGGGACCCGCCCGAGTCCAGCCGCTTCCGCCACGGGGGCCCCACCCACCTCCGCGCTGAGCCGAGCCGGCTCCCTGCGTCACGTCCGGGACGTGGGAAAGGCAGTGGCGTGAAGGCAAGGAGGGAGGGAGGAAGAGGGAGGCAGGGCGCATGCGCAGAAAGTGCAGCAGGGACTGGCGGAGTGGCTTCCTCAGGCATGGGCAAACTTGGGCCCTCCAGGTGTTTTAGACCGGTAGGCTGTTAGGAATTGTGGGAGTTGGAGCCCAGAATACCTGGAGGGAGTCCAAAACACCTGGGGGGGGGCAAGTTTGCTCATGCTTGGAACTTAGCCAGTTATTCCGCGCGCGCGCGTCGATGTGGTAGGGTGAAGCCAGGCCAGACCAACGGTCGAAGTGAGTTCGGAGCTTGGAATCCCATTGGTTGCGGCCTCTCTGGCTTCGCACGCGCTCGCCAGATGGGCCTCCCACGAGGACACTGGATTGCGGGCACGTGCTCATGCGCTCGAGGAGGGGGCGGAAGCTCTGTTGCATTGGGAGCATTTTAGGGTTCATCTACAAGAATTAATCCAGTTTGAAACGACTGTAGCTGCTTTGGCTCAATAATAATATTCAACTGCTGCAAGAAGATCCCGCAGACGGATTATAAGAAGAGGCATAATACTGTTGTTCACATGATCCACTGGAACTTGTGCCACAAATACCATCTGCTTGCGACCAAAAAACCCCTTAAAAACCCGATGGGATCACAAGTTTGAAAAAGCTGCACAAAATGAACACATCAAACTGAGAAGAGAGCAATAAAAGAAAAGTGTTACCCTGCCATATATGCTGCAACTGCCTGCCACGTCCCCAGATCACCACATAGTCAGCTTGCTGAACTGGGCTACAAAACTACTCTGGGACTTCCGAATTCAGACTGACTGAGTTTTGGAGCACAATACTCCTGACTTCACCGTCTGCCCTTGTGTTTTGTTACTCTGCTGCTGAATAATACGCATGCCCAGTGTGAAATACATCCCACCATGATAAAACAGTGGATGGGGCTCGTAATGAGACATGCCGCATTATCACAGGATATCTATGCCCACACCACTGGAGAAATTATACATTGACATCTCTGGCCCATCCCGTTTGGGTTTCAGCCAGCATGCTGACACCTTAAATCAAGAAGTAGTTTTCTAAGACCTACAGAGATACTCGCAGGAACACCTCAGCAAGCGTGAGTCCAAAAGTAGCAGGCTAAAACCCGGAACTTCAATCAATGGCTGACACCGGATGAGAGAAAATTGCAGAAATGTACAGTTGCCTTATAAGTAACAAAACAGGAACTCAGACCTCTCATTAAAGATTGTTCTGCCATTTTAGAAAACTATTTCTTGATTTAAGGTGTCAGATGCTGGCTGAAACCCGAACAGGATGGGCTGGAGATGTCAATGTCTAGGTCCTTTCATTGCTGGCTACTACTTCCTGACAGATGTCAGCTGTTGAAGATACACTAGAGACAAAGTAATACTTCATGCTTTAAGTAACCAAAGTTAAGCAGCGGCTATGTTTTCCTGCCTAGGGTTAGAATCTACTAGAAAAATAAATAATGTCTTTGTGTCACAAAATTGATACAAATAAATGAAAATTACATTTAAGAGGCCAAACTGCTGTCAGAAAATACACAATGTGATATCTGTTTCCTAAATGCTTTGATACATCTGTAATTTTTACTGTTCATGCAAACTAAAGAACCACCTGAAAAAGTTCATTTCTTGGTGGAATCACGGCTGTGGTGCAGGCTGTTGAGCAACCAGCTGCAGCCAGCTGCAACGGATCACTCTGACTGAGAGGTCATGAGTTCGAGGCCAGCTCGGAGCCCCGAGTTTGTCTTGTCTTTGTTCTTTGTTAAGACATTGAATGTTTGCTTTATATGTGTAATGTGATTTGCTCTGAGTCCCCTTCGGGGTGAGAAGGGCGGAATATAAATACTGTAAATAAATTCTCACCAAACTGTATAAAAACTAGAGAGCACCAACCACTATGTAAAAATTATAGTTGGCCCTCTGTATCCATGGATTCTGTCAGAAATATTAAAAATTAACTAGGTATTTTCCATTACAAAAATGTGAGTCAAGCACTGAAAGGGTTAAGTAAACTAGCATCGCCCTGAGGAGAGTGAGTAGGCTGAAGCCTGTTAGAGTTAATGGGCCAAAGCTAGTGTCCAGAGGAGTGTGAGAAGGCCTCACTGTGAGAAGGCCTGGTGTGAAAAGCTTTGGTGAGAGAAGCTCCAATGTAAAGGCTGCTGTGTGTAAAGCTACTGTATGAAGCTCCTGTATAAGTTCATTGTGAGAGAAGGCTCTGTGAGAGCGAAACTGTTTATCTTCATGCGAAAGAAGCCCAGTGTGGAAGCAATGAAGGAAGTTTAAAGAACTTTATTTGTGTTATGGAAGCCTTGTTTTTGTAACCAGTACAACCATATTATCTTGTTATAAAGAAAAGCTTCCTAAGGAAGAGATAACATTGGTCTATGTGTTTTTGTTCTTTTTATCACTTTTGGCTACTGGTGCTGGGTCACGCTGATGCTAATAAGTTACTCTGCTATATGTTTATGGGGAGGGTATTTTGTTAATAAGCCCACTTGCCCAACTATCCATACATGGACTCAATGATCCGTTAAAAGCAAGTATAAGGCTGATTTGGTCTTCAATGAAAATGTGTTTGTATACTTAGGTATTGTGATTTACTCAAACAATTGTGAATGTATAACTGGAAAGATTGCTTACAAGTAGTAATTAGGAACATAATTATTTTGTCCATTTTATCAACCAAATGAATGCATTTGTATGGCTCTTTTTAACACTGCCAATATATTTCCAGTTTTTTCATGTACTACTTGCAATTCTGTCAAAACATCATAGAAATAAACAGCTGTGAAGAATAGTCACAGAATGCTAATATTTTGCCTATACTTTAAGTTCAACAGAATTATTTAACATAGTGCTATAAAAACAGATAGGATTATCAGATATAAAAACAACTGGAAGCCCTACAGAATGTTATAAATTAATATGAGGCATTTCTTTAACTGTAAACCTTCTGCTGCTGTTCTGTATATAAAATGATGCATGTAATTCAGTTTTAATTTCATACATCAGGGAAGGCTGTTCTGTTCACAAATCATGTCTCCTTTAATGCTCTGTGGGAAACATGTGTTGTTTCTTAACATTTAGAAAATAGGTTTTGTACTGTTGTTCCATTTTGCTCTTTCTATGTAGGCTTTTAAAACCACCTAAAATAAATGTTAGGTGTAATACTAGCTTGCCATAACAATTTTATGAGTACTATATGCTGATAGTAAGGGGCTGCAGTGGTGCAGCGGGTTAAACCGCTAAGCTGCTGAATTTGCTGATCAAATGGTGAAATGATTCAAATCTGCTTAGAGTAAAAAGTCACATATATTTATTTTAATTTTCACATTAGCTGAACTGTTGGAATTTAGACTTTGTTGATCAGATGCTCGGTATACCAGTGTCATCTCAGCAGTCGTCTCTGGTATGATGTTCTTTTGTAGGAATAATATCATGCTTTAATATTTCACATTTAGGAGACATTGGACAAAGGTATATTTCTTATGTTTGCGAAACTGGAATGTACAAGGAAGGGTAAATCTGGATTAGGATAGTATGGAGCAATGTCTACCCAACTTATTGCCAGAAAACACATTCACCCCACTAAGCAAATAGGTGGAACCTTCTTTTCTCTTATGTCCTTGTAGCTATGTCTTGTCTCAGAAAATAACATTGTTCTTGCTTTTCACACGTTGGCTCAAGAACTCTGATTGACAACTTGACAACTAAAATCCAGTGTTGTTTACAATGGGGAGGACTGGGTGTGGCAGAATGGAGAGACTCCATATAAAATGTTAATTGCTGAGTCAACAACTGTTGCAAAATATCAGGAAAGGCCAAGCATCCCCTACAAATTCTACAGAAAGTATTTCTAACATTAGATGCATCTGCACTGTCAAATTAATGTGTTTGACACCACTTTAGCTGCTAGAGCTCAATGCTATGGAATCATGGAAGTTGTAGTTTTATAAAGTCTTTAGCCTTCCCTGCCAATGATGCTCGGTACCTCACCAAACCATAACTCTCAGGACTCCATAGCATTGAAGCAGGGTAGTCTATGGCTAGATCTAGACTTCCATATAATGTAGTTTGAAACTGCATTATATGGCGGTCTAGATCCAGCCTATGTGGTGTCAAACTACATAAATTTGGCAGTGTAGATACTCCCATTGTTTCTTCCTAGAACAGGCATGTAGCCGGGGGGGGGGGGGGGGTGTCCTTACATTTATTATTTAAACTGTTATGTTTATTCATATCATGATGTGATCACCATGCTCAATATATCCCATATGCATGGGGGTATTGGGATAACAATACAAAAGGTTTGCTAGGGTAGATTCTCTCAGCCCCCCCCCCCCCCCCCCAAAATCAAAATCCTGGCTATGAGCCTGTCCTAGAGTATCCTTTTTGGTGCTTGTATCAGAAAAACATGATCAGGTGGATTTGAACAACTGTACATGTGTTACTCAGATGTGTACACACCTACTGGGAAGAAATGTCAGTAAAACCTAGGAATGCCAGGGTGTCAAACTCATTTTCATCGAGGGCCACATCAACCTTATGTTTGCCTCCCCCTCGATGGATTGTCACCTTGCCGTGGTGAGGGGGCTTGCGTGTTCCGATGAACCTGTGGGCACTGGAGTGATGCACTCCCAGGAGTGGCCGCAGGGGAGGTTCCAGACCAAGCACAATCCGAAGACCCAAAGACCTCAACGGCGGAGCAGGCGGAGGATAACATGGTACATGTTACAACGGCTGTGAAGGCGGAAGAAGGCTGCAACAGACTGAGAAGCCACTGTCGTTGTGTTAACCACACCACTGCTGGAACCTCACTCTGTGAAGACTGTGTGTTGACCGGCCGTGCACCGACCTCCACACATTAAAAAAAATCACGCACAGGCGTCTTCCAACAAAAATAAAAACAAACCTACAAAAGTCCCATGGCGATCAGCGAGTGGCGACGGGGGCAGGACTGTGAAATCTGGAAGCCCCTAGTCACAGACTGGCACATGGGCGGTGGATATGGACTCAGTCGTTCTACCTCAAGGACCGAGGCAGTTGAGTAGTCCGGCAGCTGTATCCATGACTGAGCAGCCCTTTTTAGGATCCGCTCTGCTCACCCCACACGGGGAAGGGGCTAGAAAAGGTGCCCTAAACATAGTCTGCCTCTCCTACCCTGACTGGACTGCCGCGTCCAGAGGGGTCACCACTCTGCGGCCAAAAAAGAAAAATGAACTTTGGAACATGGAACGTACGGACATTGTTAGATAACACTGACAGCGAGCGCCCCGAACGCAGGACTGCTCTCATTGCAAGAGAGCTGGGACGCTTCAAGATCGACATAGCAGCCCTTCAGGAGACCCGGAGAGCAGGAGAGGGGCAGCTGAAGGAAGAAAAGGGAGGCTACACCTTCTTCTGGAAGGGACTACCTGAAGAAGAGCGAAGAAGAATACACGGAGTTGGCTTTGCTATCAGAAACGACCTGGTGAAGCACCTGACTGAAGCACCCACTGGCATCAACGAACGACTTTCAACCCTCCGAATTAACCTTGCCAAAAACCAACAGGCAACCATCATATGCGCCTATGCACCAACTCTAGATGCTGACGAAGACATCAAGGAAAAATTTTACTGTCAGCTGGATACCATCCTATCGGAGATACCTAAGGAGGACAAAATCATCCTCCTGGGGGACTTTAACGCAAGAGTCGGAAGGGACTCTGACCTGTGGCCAGGGATCATAGGAAAAGACGGGGTCGGAAACAGCAACTCGAATGGCATCTTGCTTCTCACCAAATGCGGAGAGCACAACCTTGTCATCACCAACACGCTCTTCCGCCAGAAAAACAAGCTCAAGACATCATGGAAGCACCCTCGGTCAAAGCATTGGCACCTCCTGGACTATGTTATCACACGTGCCAGAGACCGCCGCGATGTGCTTCTCACAAGAGCCATGACAGGTACTGATGACTGCTGGACAGACCACAGGCTAATCCGATCCACGATGGCTATCAAGATCGTCCCCAAACGCAGACTCCAAGGAAGGAAAACAAGGCGAAAAATGAACACCCAAGCCCTTCAGGTGCCCTCCAAACGAGCCCTTCTCCAAACAACACTCAAAGATCATCTACCCACAGAACACCCCGAAAATGTTGAGGAACATTGGAACAAACTGAAGACCTCCATCATCACAGCCTGCGAAGAAAGCATTGGATACCTAACTAAGAAACATCAAGACTGGTTTGATGATAACGACAAAGAGATCCAACAGCTGATTGATAACAAAAGGAAAGCCTTCCAAACATGGCAGAGAGACACCAACTGTGCTGCCAAGAAAAAGATCTATGCCAGTGCAAAAGCCGAGGTCCAAAGAAGGACCAGAGAACTCAAGAACATCTGGTGGACAAAGAAGGCTGAAGAAATCCAACACCTTGCAGATACCCATGACGCTCAGGGATTTTTCAAAGCCACAAAGATCATTTATGGACCAAGAAACCATGGCATACAGCCCCTACGCTCATCAGATGGAACCAAAATTCTGAAGGACAAAACATCAATTGCACTACGTTGGAAAGAGCACTACCAGAACCTGCTGAATCGCAGCTCCAATGTGGCCGAAGAGACCCTCTCACAAATCCCGCAACAACAAACCAGGGATGAGCTTGCAGCACTGCCTAGTTTGGAAGAAGTCAGCAATGCCATCAGCCAACAAAAAAACAACAAAGCTAGCGGACCTGATGGGATTCCCGCTGAAATCTTCAAAGAGGGTGGACCTGAGCTGATGCAACAACTCCACCAGCTTATTGAAAAGGTGTGGATGACCGAGAAAATCCCAGCAGACTTCAAGGATGCCACCATCATCACCCTTTTCAAGAAAGGGGACAGAACAGACTGCGGGAACTATCGTGGTATCTCCCTTCTAACCTCCGCCGGGAAAATCCTCGCAAGAATCCTTGCAAACCGCCTTCTCCCTGTCTCAGAAGACACCCTCCCAGAATCCCAGAATGGCTTCCGCCCCTCCAGAGGAACAGTGGACATGATCTTCACTGCTCGACAGCTCCAAGAAAAATGCAGGGAACAAAACCAACCTCTGTACATGGCATTCATTGACCTTGCAAAGGCATTCGACACAGTGAATCGCAGCGCTCTCTGGACCATCCTCCAAAAAATCGGGTGCCCTGACAAATTTGTGAACATCCTGCGGCTCCTCCATGATGACATGATGGCAACAGTCTTGGACAGCAACGGCTCCCAAAGTGACCCATTTAAGGTTGAATCAGGTGTCAAGCAGGGATGTGTTATTGCCCCCACCTTATTTTCCATCTTCATCGCTATGATACTTCACCTTGTTGATGGGAAGCTTCCCACCGGAGTGGAAATCATCTATCGGACAGATGGCAAGCTATTTAACCTCAGCAGACTGAGAGCCAAAACCAAGGTCACCACAACATCTGTTATAGAACTCCAATATGCTGATGACAACGTAGTCTGTGCGCGTTCAGAAGAAGACCTACAAGCCACTCTAAACACCTTCGCAGAAGCATACGAGAAGCTCGGCCTCTCACTGAACATCGAGAAAACCAAAGTGCTCTTCCAACAGGCACCAGCTAATCCCTCTGCAAAGCCAGGAATACAGCTTAACGGTGCAACATTAGAAAATGTTGACCATTTCCGCTACCTTGGTAGCCACCTCTCCACAAAAGTCAACATCGACACTGAAATACAACACCGCCTGAGCTCTGCGAGTGCAGCATTTTTCCGTATGAAGCAGAGAGTGTTCGATGACCGGGACATCCGTAGAGAGACCAAGGTGCTTGTTTATAAAGCCATTGTCCTCCCAACCCTGCTCTATGCCTGCGAAACGTGGACTGTGTACAGACGTCACACCAAACTCCTGGAGCGTTTCCATCAGCGTTGTCTCAGGAAAATCCTGCAAATCTCTTGGGAAGACAGGCGGACAAATGTCAGCGTGCTTGAGGAAGCAAAGACCACCAGCATTGAAGCGATGCTCTTACGCCATCAACTCCGTTGGACTGGCCACGTTGTCCGAATGCCCGATCACCGTCTCCCAAAGCAGCTCCTCTACTCTGAACTCAAGAATGGGAAACGGAATGTTGGAGGGCAGGAAAAGAGATTTAAAGATGGGCTCAAAGCCAACCTTAAAAACTGTGGCATAGACACTGAGAACTGGGAAGCCCTGGCCCTTGAGCGCTCTAATTGGAGGTCAGCTGTGACCAGCAGTGCTGCGGAGTTTGAAGAGGCACGAACGGAGGGCTTAAGGGAGAAACGTGCCAAGAGGAAGGAGCGTCAAGCTAACCCCGACCGGGACCGCCTTCCACCTGGAAACCGATGTCCTCACTGCGGGAGAATATGCGGGTCAAGAATCGGTCTCTTCAGTCACCTAAGAACACACGCCCAAGATACCAAGGTTGGAAGACCATCGTCCTCGAACGTCGAGGGATCGCCTAAGTAAGTAAGTATGTTTGCCTTCAAAGGGCCATTGAATCAATGGAAGGAGAATCCATGGATACAGAGGGTCAACTATAATTTTTTAACATAGTGGTCTGTGCTCTTTAGTTATCAAATTTGAGTAAAATCCCCATCGCTTTTGATTACGCTGGCCAACACACATTTTGGTGCCTCAAATGTTAGACCTGTTCTAGGTATATCTGACCTCCTGATTTAAAAAAATGGCACCAGTTTTCCCCTATCAACACTCGTTTTTGAGATACAGAACATATGCCATATACCAATCACCATCTGCTTGTCTATAAAATCATGATAACCATATCTAAGAAACTGGAGTTGCTGCAGTCTCTTCAATGCAAATTTCTGAATCAGTGCCCCAAATAACCCTAAGGACAGGTCTAAATACTAAGACACCAAGAAAAAAATTGCAGACTATGGATAATGAGAATTGACACCCAATAGCACTTGTGGCTCTGAAATTGGGGAAAGGTCAAAGGAAATTTTAAGGTCAGACATCATATCCACAAGCCTTGTATTTAAATTCAAACCCCCACTTTCCTGGCTAAACAGAACAGTTGTTAATTGCATCACAATTCCCATCAGCTGTAGTCATGATGCCTAATGAGGAGGAATACAGGAGTTGTAGTTCAGCATCTGGAAAGCCACATAAAATGACATGGGTTGAATTTGACCCATAGCCTTGAGTTTGACATATAATCTAGTCTACACTGTTGAACTAATATTTGACACTGCTTTAACCACCATGACTCAATACTATGGAGTTATAATTTTACAAGATCTTTCTATGTTAAAGAATTGAAGGTCCTAACTATATACAAAGAATAGAAGGGAGGAGCTAGGAAAGTTATGAGCTATGTCAAATAACACAGTACTCACCAGTTCATTTATACATATTAAAATAATATTTTTCTCTCACCAGATGTGAAAAAACTGGACTTGTCTTCTAGCAGAGCAGCTACAAATCTGCCTACAAATATGAAAAATAAAGTAACCTCCCACATTCCAATCACAAAAAGGGGACATCAGAGTGAAGTATACATCACACCATTGTTCTAGTTTTCCATACAAAAACAGTGATATTCAAGTTAGAGACTTCCCCTGTCTTTGGACACTTTGTTTTCTGATCTCTAATTTTTCAGTGCTTGCAAATTATAGGCAAGTTCCATTGATTTGACAGGGTGTCTTTCATCAGTTCTTCTTGCCTATGAGGCTTACTTGGGACGGCTTGAACACACTTGACAGTACTGTAGTGTGCTGTTTTTGTTTTTTTGGCAGCTAAAATGGATTTACAAGCTAAAAACACCCTTTTCGCCCAATTTTGCTTTTCAACAGTGCTGTGGAAATGGGAGCGTTCAGTACATGAAAGGCTCTACTATACATGGAATAAATAATGCCAGAAATCAGAAAAAGAGAAATGGGAGATTGTTTTAAACATATGTTGGCTAATGGAGCACATTGAAGAGTTTCAGAAAAAAAATCTAACCTGTACTTCATAGATTATAGCAAAACTTTAATTATAAAAAGCTTTTGGTTGTGCTAAAAGAAAAGTGAGCACTATCACATTTGATTGTCCTGATGCATAACATGAACTCTGGACAGAGGCCTCTATGAGGACAGAATATAAACAAAAAGAATAGTTTCCAATTGGCAAGGCGGCCACATGAATCTGCAATTTATCACTGTATCTCTTTAATTTATATGCAAAATATTTATTTATTTGTTTATTTCAATTATTTATACCCCGCCCTTCTCACCCGAGGGTACTCAGGGCGGCTTACAAGTGGCAATTGATGCCGTTACACTGATATACAATAAACTACAATAAACTATACAATAAATACATCATAAGAAGATCAAGATTCAAGGAGGTGAGAAATCTGGAGAAAGAAACAATTGTTTTTCCATTTAGTATTAATTTATTAATATTGATATCTATTAATTTATTTAATAATATTTAATGTATTTAATAATGTAAGATGTGCAGATTACAGCATACTCTTGGAACAATTACTGGTGTAGGTTAAGGAAGAAAGCAAAAAGCAGACTTACAGTTTAATATTAAGGAGACAAAATAAATCACCAAAACACATTTACCAAACTTAAAAGTGAATGATGAAAGCCTAGAAATTATTATGGACTTTCTATAGTTTTTCTGAGCCTTCACTCAAAGTAGAACTACAATCAAGAAAGCAAAAGATGATAAAGACTTAAAAGGGCCACACTGACAGAACTATGTAAGATCCTGAAATTAAATTGTATTAAATACCAAAGTCTATGCCAGGGGTCCCCAAACTAAGGCCCGGGGGCCGGATGTGGCCCTCCAAGGTCTTTTACCTGGCCCCCACCTTCAGTTTTATAATATAATATTTTATATCATTTTAAATAATATAATATATAGTATATACATATAATATTGATAAAATATTATAATGTTATACAATATAATACTAATAGTTATACCATATAATATTAATTATATGTTATATATTACATATAATATTACAGTATAGTGGTATAGTTCAATAAAGTAATATATAATACTAATATTGTGCTATGCTAATAATATAATATATTGTATGTACATACAGCTGCTCTGAGTCCCCTTCGGGGTGAGAAGGGTGGGATATAAATGTAAATAAATGTAGTAAATAAATAAATAATTTTTGACTTAGGCTCGCCCAAAGTCTGAAATGACTTGAAGGCACACAACAACAACAATCCTAATTAACTAGACTATCTCATTGGCCAGTAGCAGGCCCACACTTTCCACTGAAATCCTGATAGGTTTATGCTGGTTAAAATTGTTTTCATTTTTAAATATTGTAATTTTCTTTCATTGCTGTTGTTGTTTTGCACTACAAATAAGACATATTCAGTGTGCATAGGAATTTGTTCGTATTTTTTTCAAATGATAATTCGGCCCCTCAACAGTCTAAAGGATTGTGGACCGACCCTCTGCTTTAAAAGTTTGAGGACCCCTGGTCTATGCAATAGCATTTCCTGTTTGTACAAATTGTTATGAAAACTGGACTGTGGAAAAAAGATCATGAGAAAAAAATCATTCTGTATATGCCATGGACCACCGGAAGCAATGGGTCCAAATAAATGGCTCCAAGAGCAAATCTATCTGGAACTCTCTCTAGAATCCAAAATGACTACTTTGGGCACATCTTGAGATGATACAATTAATTGGAAAAGGCAATAGTTGGTAAAGTTGAAGGCTGCAGAAAAAGAAGACGTCCACATTATGGATGGATTGATTCAGTAAAGCAAGCCATGAACATGTTTTTCGAAGAGCTCAGCAGGAGAGTTAATAACAGAATTTCTTGGCTTGACATAGGTCAAAGCTGATTTGATGCTCAACAGCATAGTAGCAAATGTGAGTCTGCTTTCTTAACTGATCTGGGAAGATTATCAATTGCAAAAGGGATTCTGTAGCACCTTGTAGTTTAGCCTACAATTATGCTTTTTATTTTCCTTCCAGTAGCCAGCATAAAATAATATCCAAGATCTGAATATCCTGGACACAAACTAAAGATAAGCAGAACTTAGAAAACACCTTTGCCAAGCTCTGAAGGAAAAAAATTAACTGCACCACCAGCAAAGGGAATGTCAGTGCTATCACTATCTTGATATGCAGTGCTGCTCACACAGTTGGGAACAATAGTGAAAATATTTATTCTTGTTGTTATTCATCCATTTTTTTTGTCAAAATCTTATTTTGGAAATAAAAAATACTTGACCACCTCCCTGTGTTCATAAATAAATGGAAGACAGTACTATGACTTACTGCTGTGTGTCTTTGTCAGTCCATATAATTATTCAATAAGTAAACAGCCTTAATGACAAATAGCAAGCTGCACAGCATTACAAATCTTTACTTCCAAGTAAACATGCAGATGATTCACTTTTTCAAAAATGTGGATGAGTTTCCTTCTATTCACAAGGTGTCACGAGAAAATGGGTAATTATGTAAATAATGCTAATGATTTGGTGAAAGTTTTAAAAAGGGACAGTTCCAAAATGACACCTAATATGTCTGTTACCGGATCTGTGCTTCCGGGTGAATATTAGATGGGAACATGCTCTGCAAAACCTAAGCCAAGAGATATCAACAGCTTTATTGTATCAAAACCTTGTGGTTAGGCGCGTCTACCGCAATCAGGCAAACATTTGGCTTTGGAGAATTGTGTTTTTACAATGACAGTTTTAGCTGACTAATATGTTAATATAAGAGCAGGATGGGGTTGATCTCCTTGGGAAAATGCATGTGGATTTGTCCATCACCATTAAACATCCACCTACAGAAAAATGCTGGGTTTTTTTGTTCTCTGTAGCAGCCTCATCCTTGGTTCTTTTAACTTGGTGGTTCTCAATCTTTGGTCCTCCAGGTGTTTTGGACTTCAGCTCCCTGAAATCCCAGCAAGCTTACCAGTTGTTAGGAAATGTGAGAGCTGACCTCCAAAACACCTGGAAGTCCAAAGGTAGGAAATCACTGTTTTAACTGGACTAGTTATTAAAGGAAAATTAAAGCTATGGCTCTAATTCGGTATAGTGGAAGAAATTCTGTCATGATTTTCACAGTCCATTATACTGTTGTCCTTCCACATTTGTGGTTTTGATTTTTGCATATTTGATTATTCACTGATTTCCTTCTCTAGAAATATCTAGGTCTTCCAGTTGCTCTACTGTCAAGTTCATCCTGTTATATTGGAGGCCCTAGAGCAGTGGTTCTCAACCTGTGGGTCCCCAGATGTTTTGGCCTTCAACTCCCAAAAATCCTAACAGCTGGTAAACTGGATGGGGTTTCTGGGAGTTGTAGGTTAAAAACATCTGGGGACCTCATGTTGAGAACCACTGCTCTAGATCTTCCAACTCAATTCTATGGCCACTTTCCAGTGGAAGTTTCACCATAGAGCCATGCTAGGTGAGTTAAAAATTCCTAGATACTTGTTCTTTGAGATTAAAAATTCTTATTTTTAAAAATTAGCTGTTTTTATTTTCACTGATGTCTTGTGACATCCACCAAATGTGGAGGGATAACTGTATCAGCTTTTCAGTTAAGTGTAACACATATACCACAACACTTTCAGACACGTGGGTATTGTATAACAGTCTGAGTTTCTTTTTAAAGCCCTTCAAAATCACTTTTCTAAACTGATGTGGTAGATCTGATATTAACTTCTGCTTATGTTGAATTAGTAATCGGTCACAGTTATGTAACTGCACTTTCTCACAATTATCTCTTGTTCCCTTGCTCATCCATTCATCCCTTCTGAGCTATTTTCTACCCTTGCCTTTCCTTCCTATGCCCTCCCCTTTTTTCTCCTGCCACATTTCAGTTTGTAAGCTGCCTTCTTGCAATGTTTTTGTGCAGGGTAAATAAATAACAATTTTTCGGGGTTTCCCCCTTATAGTTAACAGGGATAAGGGTTTTCTCATTGTCACTATATCCTGAAAGGCTTTGAGAAATAATGTGGACATGAACTTTATGGCTAGCAGTCAGTTTGATTTCTGCAGCATCCCAGCAGGATTGGATTCAGACTGAGAAGCTGAATGTAGGTAGTATTAAAATGAATGGGATTAAATCAATGATGAATTTGTCCAATGGATTGCAATGAGAACTAAATTCAGATAATTTCCATTACAATCTTAAATTCAGTGGAGCTTGGTGCCACATTAACATGCATAGGATAGCTGTCTGGATCTTACCCCCAATATTTGATCTCCTCCCCTTGTGCTTGGAAGATGTGCAGCAGATCAGAAACATATTTACGTACTCCCTTTTAGTCATACTGATTTAAAGAGATCCCACTGATAAGAATGTTTGTGATTTCACTCTCCAAAGTTTGGCAGCATGGTAACAGCTGTGAGATGTTGGCAGCAAACAGATGTACTGGTCTAAACAACAGGATGTTGATGCTATGCTTGATCTAACTTTGTGCCCCTTAATAGTCCTATAGATGTGCAATGCAATTTAATTTCTTGCCAACTTCTCTTAATAATTATATGCTTTTGTTCGCCCTAAAAATTAAAATCAATCAGATAAAGCCATAGGAGTTGAACTAGATTAAACCAGCGCTTTCTGTTAAAAGAACAAGCAAGAAAGATAAAATGTTCCCTCTTTTTCATTAAGATAAGAAGGGTTGGGGAACTAGCATGCAGTAGCAATAAAAACTTAGGGAGAAAAGATGGTTGCGTGAGAACAAAAGTGGTGTGGGATGGGGCAAAACGTATGGCATCCAGTTGCATAGCTGATTCATATGGTTATCCCAGTGTTTTTTCTGATTCATGCACTATTTCTTGGCTGGCACTTTCACTTGAAATTAGCTTCCAGGGTTAAATGTGTTTTATTTCCCTCTCTACATTCACAATCAAGGACTGCAATCCCAGTGGAACTACTCTTTTCTTTGGGTTATAGCACCACATTGAACCCATTTTGCTACGTCCTGTATGCTGCATCTCCTGGCTGCTATTTATTCTTTTGGGTTGAACTGCCCTTCAGCACTCTGCTTGGCCCTGTGAACTTCTGATTGTGAACTCTGCTCTGAGTCTGCATTATCTTGGATAGCATAGGGAAGGGTTAACACCCCCGTGGTGTTTGTTTTGCTGTCTGTGGCCTTGTTCAGAAGATTCCACATCTCTCTCTGTCCCTGTGATTGGATATTTGAAAAAAAAATGGCTTGTGGAAACAAGGATTGGTGATAAAACTTCAGTGCAGACCATTTCCCCACTCTTCCATGAGTGAATTTCCCTTCCTAGGCGTAGGTTTCTTTCACTTCCTGTTGTCTCACCCCTGTTCTTAACTATGAGGCATTTGTAAGTCAGATGCTTGTAACTTGGGGACTGCATGTATAGGGAAAAAAACCTGTTTCGGGAACCAAAAACATGGATTAGTGTTTTTTGCTTTGATGTTGCATGAGTAGGTTATCTAGTGTTGTGTATAGTATTTGTTTCATTTGTGCATTCGTTTCGTGTCAACTGTTCATATGCACAAAAATGAATGACGCCATTTTTGTACGAAGCAAAAAAGTGACACGAAAAAGAAAGCTGCACGGTCTGAAAGCTGCGTTGCTTTCGTTTTCTGGTTGCGTGGCATCCATTCCTGCAATCTTTTTCCTTATGCATCAAGGGAGGAGGTAGGGAGGAGGTGATCCTTGAATAATCAGAGGCCAAGGAAACAGTGATGTGGGCTAGACCGGGAGGCTATATAAGGGGGGACTGCCCCTAAAGCTGCCATTGTGGTCACATTCTATGCTGCTGCTGGTGGGTGCTGGTGGCCAGGCTGGGTTGTTCTCTCTCTCCCCACTTGGCTTGGCTTGCTGGTTGCCTTGCCTTGCTTTTTGCCTTGCCTTGCTGGTGAGAGCACTGGGCAGTGGGGTTTTGAGTTTTCTTTTTTGCCTGACTGCTTGGCTTATTTTAATAATTTTAAAATAATTTTTCCTTTGAAGGGAAGGGGCTGGAATTTTTGAAGTGGGTTTGACTGGGGAGTGTGTGGGGGGCTTTTCTTCTTTATTCTTAGTGTAAAACCCCCTTCTTCCTCCCTCCTATTGGCTTATTTTTAAAAAGAAATAAATTTCAAAGGAAAAGAATTGTTGGGCTTCCCTTCTCTGTTTTCAGATCTGTCTATCTATAACTGGCCCATGGAAAATCTGCTCTTTCTGTATTGCCTATGGCTTGGTTCTCCCTCTCCTTTGGGCTGTACAATAGGATAGTCTTATTATTTGTTATAGATTACGCATATTTTTTGAAAGCAAAGACATTATTGGACTCTTCTCTCTAAAACTGGCCATTAGGAGAACTATAATTATTTTCTCCCTGTAGTACCTTTATTTATAAAAAGGAAAAAAATCGCTAGAAATCGGGGGAAGACCCAAATGTTTTAAAAGTTGGTGGGCTGAAAGAGGTTGATATGCCCTCCATGTGTGGTGATTTTCACCCCGTTAGCCCTAAAACTGAGCAGGGGGAAAGCCTCTGAAGCCCTCCCATTGCTGCCAATGGTCAGAAATTTTTCATTTTTTAATGTGTAAGACAAAAATTCTATTTGTATATGCACCCCGTTATTGGAAGCGGGGACAAATATGAAAATGAGACAAAAATGAATGAAACTAAACACAATAAACAGTGATTCCATACAAATGAACACCACTATTATTTACTACATGTTGAAAAACTGAAACTCATCCCACTAAGCCTCATTTCATGAGTCATAATTTCCTTCCATATGACAAGGTATTTTCTACTCATTGCTGACCACTGTAGAGTACAGTGCTTGGTAGGATTCTTTTGCTTTGCATCACAATGGCCTGCACTATGACATCATCTTTTGCTGTGCTACTGTGAGGATAACCATGTTGCATGTGTGCAGGTGCCTTCAAGTTGCCTGCTGACTTATTGCAACCCTGTAAATGTCAGGGTTGTCCTAAGCAAAAGAGTAGTCAGAAGAGGTTTTTCCCGTTCCTTCCTCTGAAATATAACCCACAGCACCTAGTATTTGTTGGAGGTCTCCCATCTAAGTAATCACCAGGGTTGACCAATGTTAAGCTAATGTTAAGGCAGATGTAATTGCTGCCAAGAAACATAGGATGACCCTATTAATAAATCTTCCATGCTCAAATGCATCCTGGAATCTGATCTGATTTTACTCTTTGCTTTTTGCCCTCCATCTATTTTTTGCTTAAGGTAAAGGTAAAGGTTTCCCCTGACATTAAGTCCAGTCATGTCTGACTCTGGGGGTTGGTGCTCATCTCCATTTCTAAGCCGAAGAGCCGGCATTGTACGTAGACACCTCCAAGGTCATGTGGCCGGCATGACCGCATGGAGCACTGTTACCTTCCCGCCGGAGCGGTACCTATTGATCTACTCACATTGGCATGTTTTCGAACTGCTAGTATGGCAGAAGCTGGAGCTAACAGCGGCCACTCACGCTACTCCCGGGGTTTAAACCTGGGACCTTTTGGTCTGCAAGTTCAGCAGCTCAGTGCTTTAACACACTTCGCCACCGGGGTTCCCCCCCCTTTTTTTTTTTTTTTGCTTAAAGCTGTGCAAATAACTTGGCAAATTATGGCACTGGGAGGGGCAAAGAAATCAGAGCCTTTTCAGAGAGCATTTCCATATCAAAGTAGGCAGTTGGGAGAGGCTTAATTTGCTTGCCAAAGATGGGATAGAAATCACACCCCAGTTGCTTCCTTTCCGTGACCCAAATTCCCAGCCTCATTTATTTGAGGGTTAATACGTTTACACTGAAGTTCTCTGTAGCCAAGGATATTTCCTGATACTATGGATAGTGTACACGTACAACTCCACATACCAGGGGTTGTTTTTTTTTGGGGGGGGGGGAGGGAGGTAGGTAAGGGCAGTATGGGTTGTTTATAAAGTTCCTCTTCAACAAAGATAGAGCATCTTTACTACTGGGCAAAACTCCTATCTAATGATTAATATAAACACATAAAATTTGGAACCATCTGTGTCTGAAAAAGGAATATGCATGGACTTGAAGTAGGCAGGCATATCTTTCTACCTACCTACTTACCTACAGTCAGTCCTTTCTATTCACATCTTCTTCATCCCTGGATTCCACCATCCTCTGCTTGACACTGAAAAAACAGCCAAAAAGCAAATCTTGATTTTGCCACACACTGAGCACTATGTGGTTGTGTAGGCATGCCTTACTAACAGTCTCATACCATTTCACAGATCCCAAGCCTCTTTCCTACACTTGTTCACTATATTATATAAGGGACACCATATTACTATGCCACTGTATATGGGACCAGATTTTGGTATCTACAGGCCTAGAACCAAATCCTAGTAGATGATCATTCTCTACATTCACTAGGATTATGGGGTGCAGGCCCTTGCAAAAATGAGAAAATGTGATTTTTAAAAACACTGGGTTTTTTTTACTGGAGAGAACATGTGTCTATGAATTTCTAGGTGCTCCAGCATGACTTTATAGTCAATTTTCACCAGAGGTTGACTACAGAATTGAGTAGGAGGACCTACAAACACGTAGACGTGCTCTTTCCAGTATGACTCTATGGTCTACTTCTGGTAGAAGCCGCCCATAGTATTGTCATGGACATCCTGGAGAATCATAGAAAGTACATAAAAAATTAAACACACAAATGTGGAGGTGGTATTTCACTTTTTGGCAGGACTGGTATGTGACTGGTTTAAAACCAGTTAGAACATTTAGGATTTTATGATAATACTGGAATGGAAATACTGATGCGTTGCCCAGGTCCAATTTCAATGGAGTAATATACAAAAGGATCACACCTCTATTTACACAGCTCCTTTCAGAGGCTGTTTTCAGTTGTTTTGCTCAGCAAAACACATTTTTGGCATTGTTCCTATCTGATATAGTATGGACCCTGGTTTAAAAGCTCTTTGCTTCAGTGGCTGCAATTTCATTTCCTTGTTCCTGTGATTCAGAGCAGTGGAGTTCAGGAAACTGTGATACACAAAGGAAATTTCGAGCAAGTGTTAAAATGGTGAATTTCTGCACATGGGGTGGTTGTATGTTTTCCGGGCTGTATGGCCATGTTCCAGAAGTATTCTCTCCTGACATTTTGCCCACATCTATGGCAGGCATCCTCAGAGGTTGTGAGGTCTCTGAGGATGCCTGCCATAGATGTGGGCAAAACGTCAGGAAAGAATACCTCTGGAACATGGCCATACAGCCCGGAAAACATACAACAATCCTGTGATCCCGGCCAGGAAAGCCTTTGACAACATATTTTCTGCACATGCTTACTTGGTAGTAAATACATCCAAATAAATAGGGCTTATTCCCAAATAAGTGTGCATAGGATTGTGGCCTTCATTCATAACTGAATGGAAGTGAAATTGCATGTTGAACGGAGAGCGTGGTCAAAATCTTACACTAGATTAGAAATGTTATAAATAATATTGGCATATCCACTAAGGTACTGTTCCATTATCTGGGCGGAGGCCAAAAGGACAGAAAAGTCCATTTGGGGGGGGGGGGGGCGGGGGGGCGGCAGGGGATTTGAAGGAGTAAAACCATTTCTCCCTGTTTTCCTGTTATTCCCCCACCCATGTCGCTGTTGTGGAAACAATTCTACTATATGAAATGGGAAGTGAGGAAGGGGAATAACCAGTGAAAATGGGGGGAATGGTTTTCCTCCTTTAATTCCCCCCACCCGAATAAAATGGACTATCCTTCTCTGTCTAGCGCTCCCTTTTAGACTCTGCCCAGATAATAGAACACCACCTAGACTATTTTTCATATATCTATTTTATTTTAATGTTTGCACTTTTCCTTAGTTCTTATACATTTAAATTATTTGACTATTCTAGTACTTGTGTGACACATACTATGGGGCTTTCAGACTTAGATGTCACCAGTGAAGACCCAACATGATGTGGTGGAGTGCATGATGGACTAGGACTATGGGAGACAAGGGTTCAAACCTCTCTGGTTGATCTTGGACAAGTCATACATCATCAGCTTCAGAGGAAGACAATAGCAAATCTCAGAATAAAGCTTTGTGAAGATGACCCTGTGACATGGTTGCCATAAGTTATATTCAACTTGAAAGCAAATAACAACAACAAAGTGCTCTGGAAAAGTGAAGAAGCATTTTATACACCATACCATTCTAGCACTGTGATTCCATTTGAATTGCCATGGAATCATGGCATTTATAATTTGATCAGTAGCACTAGAGCTCTCGTGCTGAGAATTTTAAATGCCTCACCCTAAAACTGCAAATCTCTGGATTTCATAGGATGGAACATGACAGCATGATTATATAGTGTGAAAGGGCCCATGGATTGCTTCTTCTCCTTTGTTTACTTTTATATATTTGTGTATTTATCCAGCTCTAATCCAGCAATATTTGTTTACTTATTTAATTGTATTTTACCTTTCTCTTGGCACAGGACCCAAAGTGCATTACTGCACATTAAAACAAATACAGCTAAAATATTATTAAAGGATGTGTAGTCCTTATCTGAAATGCTTGGGGCCAGAAGTGTTTTGGATTTTGGATTTTTTTTCCAGATTTTGGAATGCTTGTATTTGTATAAATGTACATAATGAGATTTCTTGAAGATGGGACCCAAGTTAAAACACGAAATCCATTTAAGTTTTATATTCACCTTAACGGTGCTCCATGCAGTCATGCCGGCCACATGACCTTGGAGGTGTCTACGGACAATGCCAGCTCTTCGGCTTAGAGATGGAGATGAGCACCAACCCCCAGAGTCAGACATGACTGGACTTAACGTCAGGGGAAACCTTTACCTTTACCTATTCACCTTAACACATAGCCTGGAGGTAAGTTTACATTGTATTTAATAATTTTGCACATGAAAGGACATACATACATTGGACAATCAGAAAGCAAAGTTGTTATGATCATAGTCATCCACATGGACAATTTTGGGATAGTTTGGATTTCAGAATTCTGGATTAGAGATGTTCAGACAGTACTATAAAAGCCAAAAGAGACGATAAAGATGATGTGAACTGAGAAGACTAAACTGAAGATGTAAGAATATCAGTTTACTATATATGAAGTGCTTCTTGTATTGATTCTGAATGGATTGTTTATTGTTTAATCATAGATCTGTTTACTGTGTAATTAATAAAAATGTTTTTAAATGTTAACAGAGCAAAGTTGGTAGTAGTTGCCAGGTTTCTGATTCATAGAAACTGAGAATGCTATACTATAGATACTGATGTGACCAGGCATGAACCTCATCTGCACCGGATCTATATCTCATGAAGCATTTTCTTGGTGGTGTTGCAGTGTCTCTGGGCACAGATCTTGAAGCACTTTTAACAGTTTTATCTTCATATGAGACTGATTGAAGGGCTCATAGTTCTTCAAAGATGGGTTCCTTTATAGGAAAGTGCAGGAAACCTGTGATGTCTGTGACTGATGGCAGTGGGAGGGTTGGGTATGATGTTTCAATATCCAAAGCTACTATATGAACACTGGATAGAATAGATGGTTTGTTGATTTTAAGGCCCAATAAGAGGATAAAAGCCATTTGAGGATAGAGAAGGAAGAGAGAGTAGGAGAAATTAATCATTTCCACTAAATCATTTAGTGAGGAATTTTTGTGTCTTGTTCACTTAGAGTTTACAGAAGGGAAGGTGGGAGAGGTTAACACAAGGTTGCTCTTTATTTGGAAATCTACTATGTTTTGTGAGTGCTTTTCAAACTTTTTTTCCTTAGAAGAGACTGACCTTTCCCTCTAGATGGGTGGAAGAGAAGTGCAGCGTTTACAAATGTGTCTTCAGCATCTTGGGGTAGTAATGGGCAAACATTCCTAAGAAAACAAGCCCTGAGTACTAAATAAAATACTTTTTTTTTTAAAAAAAAGTTGCTTGAATGTATTGATGGCCAGTAGGCTTGAGCGATCCATGAAAAAATTGATTCTAAACTCGTTTCAAAAGCAGGGGGCGCCAGCGTTTCGTTTCTGATGTCATTTCCGAATTTTGCCCCCCCAAAAATTCGAAATTAACAAAAATTCGTTATTTTCTAAATTAATTTGTTAATGGCGGACGCGCATGCGCAGTGGCCAAAAAAAAAAGCACGAGGGGAGATTTTACAGGACTCTCCCGCCCTCATTTTTTTGAGTGATCTTCTTCAAACTTGGTACAGTGGTAGAACACATTTAACACTGATAGCTCAACAAAATTTGGAACGTTTCCCTTATCCTCTGATTTTTGGTGAATTTTCATAGCTTTTATAATAAACCATTTTTTAATAATTGCAGAAATCTGTTCCTGGTTTGAAAGTCTTATTTCCTGTTAAATTGGGTTGTCTTTACTGTGAAAGTCATTGTTCTACTTCAGAAACTTTGTTTTTGTGGCTGAAACTTTGTTAAATTGGTGTGTGTGTGATATATACTGTATATATATATATATATATATATATATATATATATATATATATATATATAGGCTCACTGCTACAGAATCTTGGGAGGTTTAATTTGGTATGGTACCATTATTGGCAGAGAAAGCTAAGCTGTAGGAGTTGAAATCCAATCATTTATCCTCCCTATAGAATCAATTTTATATGCATTTTAGCTACAGAAAAGCTAAAATCAGGACAGTAAAAGAACAACACCCAGAAAATGGGAATTCCAGACAGGAAACAATCAGGGCCAGCTAATACCTTCCAACAAAGGATTCCCCCAGGTAGGAAGCAGCCAGGCTTTGAAGCTGCAAGGCTATTCAATGCTAATCAAGGTGACCAATTGCAACATTCACACTTGCCTCCCACAGACAAGAGTTCTTTCTCCCACCCTGGACCTTCCACAGATATATAAACCCCACTTGCCTAGCTTCGCACAGACGTCAAAACCTCTGAGTATGTCTGCCACAGATGTGGGTGAAACGTCAGGAGAGAATGCTTCTGGCACATGGCCATAGAGCCCGGAATACATATCACAACAGTGTGATCCCGGCCATGAAAGCTTTCGACAACACAACCACAGTATACTATCCATTCAAGTTCATGTAGCGTGGTATGGAGACCTGTATTGGGGGGAGGGAGGGTGCGAATCTGGGCCCCTGGGAGTCGTAGTCCTCCCTCCCTCCCTCCCCGGGAGCAGCCGAGGACGGGCCTGGCCCACACTCCCTCACATCCCGGGCCTCTTCCTCCTCACCGCCGGGCCCCGCGCCAGCCTCCATCTCTGCGTGTCTCTGTCTCTCTCGGTCTCTCCATTCCCGGCTCCATCCGCCGCCTTCCTGCCTCACAGAGAGACACCAGGCCTGAGCTGAGGCGAGGCGGAGGCGGTGGCCATTTCCCCCCTCCGTCTTCCTCCTCCTCCTCGGCCTCCTTCCCCCTCGCCCCCTCCCATTGGCTGAGCCCGTGACGCCCCTTTTGCTGAGGGGCAAAAGGAAAGGGCCTGAGGCTGTTAGGAATGGTGGGAGTTTGGGTGATTTGCAAAAGCTTTTTTTCCTAACGAAAAAAACGACAACATAACAAAATGGCCTCTCGCGGTTCGAAACCGCGATATCCAGACGTGTGGACAATCAAGGCCGTATATTGCTTCAAAACTAACGAAAGTAACGAATTAATAATGGGTAACGGGGAAATCGAATTATTTGAGCAAGCCTAATGGCCAGAGCTGTTACACTTTACTCACAAGGTAGGGATAGGAAAAGATGGGGCGGGAAGACAGAAAAAATACAAGATTTCAATGTGTGTGAATAGTAAATCCATTGTGGTTGTGTATGTGTATAGTGGAGATGAAATTCTAATATAGGAGACTATTACGCAAGGACAAAGATATGAAACACTTGTTTCCATGCCATTGTCCAGATCCAGTCAGATTACCAGCATCTCTGATTTATCCATGGGAAAATGTATAACAAGAATATCTTCTAGAGCCCTTTATGTATGTGAAAAGCTTTCCTTTTGACCTGCTGAACTTCAACTACTTATATGCAACCAAGAATACAAAACTATTATGCAGCTTTGAGGTGGATAAGATCTACATTTTTCCCATCTCAATGGGTTGCAATTTATGGGACATTTATATATAAGTTGAGATGCCCTTCTCTCTGATCTCTAATCAAACAGTTTTGTGGTTGTTCCTGTCAACATAACATGAGTTTACATATAGAAATACCTATGCATCCAAAAGGAGGGTGACACCCCAAGAACTAACAGGAGGAGTCAGGACAATATTTGTTCTGAGTTGTGTGCTTTAAAACATTGACTGAAAAAGTAAACTAATTTTAATGGGAACGAAAAGGTGCCTTGAGGAAGAACATTATTTGATAACTAAAAAGGGCCAGAGAGATTTAGTGAGAAGCAACAGAGCCCTCTCCTGCTTGGATAGATGCACAGAACAGTAAATAGGGTCCAAAAAGCAACCCAGAAGAAAGATGATGAAGAATTATCTGCTGGCTGATTCTCAATATTTTAGGGCAAAACCACCCAGACAGCAGTGGGTCCATAGCTCCTTCCCTCAGGGAAATGATTCGAAAGCATCAGATCCAGGGATTATTTGGACTGTATGTATGCTGTTGAGATAGTTGCATGGATCCCATCTGACTCCTCTTCGGTGAGGTTTGTTATGAGGATTACCAAGTAAGATCCCTTTTACATTTTGCCAAACATCTCCTCTGCATTATTTAATTATTTAATTTTAAAAAAACATCTCTGTAAGTAGAGATCTAATTTGGCAAGCTGCAACAGTGGTGCTGATATTCATTTCTCTTCCTTGGCTCATTGCAGTGCTAGATAACCCCCTTCTTTGCCCCCTCAGCCCCTTCTTAGAGATTTTCCTCTTCTGGCTCCTCTCAGAGCTTGTACCATTTTAGAAATGTGCTGTTTTATTGTGTTACAAGCTTGCATGTGCCAAAGCCCACACACTACATGCACATTTATGGGGATTCTTTTCATATGATATGCAAAATTGTCATAATTATGAAAACATTACTTAGTTAAAATTGCCTCAATCTATGATTGGTATTATTTCCAGACTATTCAGTTTTTCTGTTTTAACATTAAGCAACAGTTCCCCCTCCTGGGAAGCTGTGGAAAAGCAATGAGACATGCTCAGATTTCTTGCATCAAGGAATAGGATTGCTTGATGGTATTTTTCTGCCTCGTTTTCCAGCTGTCTGTGATTTGAAGCTCTAAAATTCACAGTTTTTTTAAAAGCCTCTAAGACTTGTGACATGTCAATTTTCAGGAAGCCTTTGTTATACTTGGGGGGTGGATGTCTCAGCATACAGAAGAGTGATCTTATTCTGAGTAGGACTTTGAAGCTGTTATGTTATACTTTGGACAGGGTCAATTTAAGGTTATAAATTTAAGGTTATAAACAAGCTAGACGGTGTCCAGTGGAGGGCAACTAAAATGATAAAAGCTCTGGAGACCATGCCCAATGAAGAGTCTGCAGGAGAGAATGTTGAGAGGGGAGCCGGATCACCACGTGTAAATATTTCAAAGAATGTCATAGGAAGACAGACTTGTTTTCTGCTGCCATGGAAACTAGGACTCAGAGCAGTGGGTTCAAATTACAGGAAAGGAGACTCAACTAGAACATTAGGAAGAACTTCCTGATTGTAAGAGCTGTTTAGCAGTGGAACTCTCTGCCTCAAAGTCTGGTAGAAGCTCCTTCCTTGGAAGCTTTTAAATAGAAGCTGGATGGCCATCTGTCAGGGGTACTTTGATTGTATTTTTCTGGCATGGCAGGGGGTTGCAGTAGATGTCCCAACTCTAGTTTTCTATGATTCTATGATTTGTGGTGCTGCCAAGTTATGCTCACTAGGACCTGTATGATGACGTTCTCTGCAAAATGGGATCAAAAACTGCAGCTCCCAACTATCCATGCCATTAATCTGTATTGCACATAGCAAAGTATGGTATTTTCATAGCACATCCCATGGTTGCTTCTTTGGGCGTAAGCAGACAACTCTACCATCTTTTGCTGAGGAGCAAACAATGTATTTATAATAATACTGCTGAGTCAGGCCAGGTCAGTCCATCATCTTATTTCTCACAATAACCAATCTATGTTTTTTTGGGAAGCCAACATGTAGGGAATGTAGGCAGCAGCATCTTGAGGCTCATGGTTTACCGGAAATGGCACTGAACGATATGCTTCCATTGAATTTGGAGTTAGCATATTGTCTATCAGGCTACCAGCTATTGATAGTCCTATCCTCCATTAATTTGTCTGTTTCCCCTTTATGCTCCTGGTATGGGTAACTGTCTTATGGAGAGGAATCATGATTTAAAGCCAGCGAGGGTTGCCAGTTTCAAGGTCAGTGATGCAGTGAATCTTCTCTGGCTTAGTTTGAAGGAGCTGTCCAATGTACTGAACCCTATCATCACCAAATAAATTCAGCTTCTTGGATAGCCCTTTTAAAGTTTGGACTAAAACCTAGAGCAGACTCACTGCCTCACTACCAATGGAAACCACTAGTTGTCAAAACTCTGTACAACAACAACAACAACAACAACAACAACAACAACAACAACAACAACAACTTTATTTTTATACCCCGCCTCTATCTCCCCAAAGGATTGTTATGGGGATGAGCAATCTTTATCCAAAGGCCTGAGTGAAGAGCCTTGCATGCATACTTCCATCCACCTCCTTATTTATACTCTGCATTTCTCCTTAAAGTTGGAGCTCAAAGCAGCTTCCAAAATAGATTTGCAAACTAAAACAGATGTGACTAAAAGCATACAAAAAAGTAATACACAATTGACAGAATTAAAAGAATTCAAAATACTGATCCAAATGAATGAAAGAATGAATGGAAGAGACTTTATTTCTATCCTTTCATATTTCCCCAGTGGGGTCTCAGGGCAGCTAACATTAAAACAATACAGTTCACTAAAACTCGGTTATACAGAGGTTTATAGTTCTTAACCCATATTTTGAATTATGCTTGGAAACAGACTGCCAGCCAATTGAGCTATTGCAACAAGGGAGTAATGTGCTCACTTTAACCAGCCTCACTTAATAACCTGGCTGCGACTCTTTAGATGTTACTAGATGAAGTTTCAAAGGCAGCCCCACATTGCAATACTCCAAACAGGATGCAACCAAAGCATGTCTCACTGTGGCCAACTCAGATAATCCCTAGAAATTGACACAATCGTTCTAATTGTGCAAATACAGTTTTGACCATTCCAAAACCCGAAGATCCAGGTTCAGGGCTGAACCCAGTATTGTGCTCAAACTGTAAACCTGTGTCTTCACAGAGGACATAACCTCATCTTGCACAGATGGAGCCCCTGTTTTTTCATCTGCCTTGCAAATGACCAAGAGGACCTCTGCCTTGTTGAAATTAAATCATGACTGAAGAAATTTTGTGTCTCTGATGTGATGCAAAGTGGAAATATAACTCTGTAATAAAGAAACAGGAAACCATTAATCTGATTTTAAAAAAAATTATTAATTCATTTTAACACAAATAGTTGAATTCATAGTTGACATAATAAACATTCAGGAGGGGAGAGGAAATAGTAGGAAAAGAAAGAAAGAAAACAAGAAGAAAGAAAATGAATAAATATACATGTATAAGAATGCATATCTGTTTTAGTTAAAACTAAACTAAAGCTATTACACTAAAACACTACACACCAACTGCTTAAAGGGCTCTGGCCACCTAAGCCAAACTGTAACGAAAGGGGAAAAAATCTGAAAAGGGGAAAATACACTATCCTACCATTCTACTACTCAATACTCCTACTAAAAAAAAAATCAGTCATTTTTTTCCCTTCAAAACCCACATTGGTTTTCCAGTTTGGGTTAACACCTCAACCTTAACCGTCTTTTCATCTGTTGCTGTGCATCAGTCTGTTTTAAGTTTGAATAGTGTTCTTGCTGCTATCATATATCACTGAAGTATAGAATGATAGAAAGTTCCAGATTAAAAACTCACCAGTGAAGCAAAGACAAAGGACATAAGTGTTTATTTTATTTATTTACTTCATTTCTGTCCTGCCTTTCTCCACCCCAGAAGGGACTCAAGGCGGCCTATTTGCATATTGGCCAAGAAGCGATGCTTGTGAGCTCCTGCTCCAGAATTACAGGCACAAGAGAGCATGTGCTCTGCACAACAGTTTTTATACAACCAGGTTCATTATTCCAGTTTGAATCATCCCTCTTCTTGTTTCTGATTGGCTGAGCTCTGATGATGTGGCTGGAAATCCTCTCCCAGCCAAGTGAGGAAAGCTCTGTGGGCGGAGAGGAGTCTCCAGGAAGTGCTGGCATTCCAGGCCAGTGGGGGTCCAGGGTGGGCAGGATGGGATTATGAGACCCAGGCCCTGGAGAACAACGGAAGCTGATCTCTGTATCCTTGTCTTGGGCTAGGTAAACAAAGATGCCCGTTGAGGTGGCTTTAGTTGAGTAGTTGGGAGCTATTGTCTATCTTTTGTTATATTCTCTGCCTGAGGCTGAGAAGCAGGCGGTTTAAACAGTTAAGGTAGAATTAAAGTACAGTTTATACATTTCAGACTTGGGAAATTTATTTATTTTATTTATTTACAGTATTTATATTCCGCCCTTCTCACCCCGAAGGGGACTCAGGGCGGATCACATTGCAGACATATAAGGTAAACATTCAATGCCATAACATAGAACAGAGACAAAGACAGACGCAGGCATGGGCGGGCCTCGAACTCATGACCTCTTGGTCAGAGTGATTTGTTGCAGCTGGCTGCTAACCAGCCTGCGCCACAGCCCAGCCCGGAAATAGATACATTATGTAACAGGATAAAAATCATACAGCAAGGAATGGATACACATGTAGTAGTTAGTTACTTGAGTTTTGTCTTTGGATATTTAAACCTGAAAATGATGAAATTATGCAGATTTCCTTTTTCCAGGCCAGCAAAAATAGAGAATGTTGAAATGACCAAAGTCTCCTTTGTTTTGAGCCCCACCTGGGGCCATTTCTCAATGTGAAACAATCGCTGGATAATTTGCTTCCTGACCTAGATCAGGTAGAGGTTAATGTTTTTCGGTCCCAGAAATAAAATAAAAGGCAAAGGTTTCCCCTGACATTAAGTCCAGTCATGTCTGACTCTGGGGGTTGGTGCTCATCTCCATTTCTAAGCCGAAGAGCCAGCGTTGTCCGTAGACACCTCCAAGGTCAAGTGGCCGGCATGACTGCATGGAGCGCTGTTATCTTTCCACCGGATTGGTACCTATTGATCTACTCACATTGGCATGTTTTCGAATTGCTAGGTTGGCAGAAGCTGGAGCTAACAGCGGCCGCTCACACCGCTCCCGGGGTTTGAACCTGGGACCTTTCAGTCTGCAAGTTCAACAGCTCAGTGCTTTAACACATTTTGCCACCGGGGCTCATAGAAATAAAATAGAACATGTTTAATAGGTCTATAGGAATAAAGGTGGGATAAAATACACTTTATAGAAGGGAGAGAGAGATCTGGGGGTGGTGGAAGGCCTGGGAGCTTTATGCAAAAGAGAGGATGCCACTTTATCTCATTATGGCTTATTGTCCTTGGAAAACCATAAATCCTTTTTATTAGGGGTGGGGGTAGTTGTGTTCAATAACAGAACTTGATTCATAGGGACGGACCTTGGTGATGTTATTAAATTAATGCACTAAATCCCCCTCCCCACACACACACACTGTGTTTAACCTAATGAATTCATGCATTGCCAGAGTGAGGAGCATCCCTATAATGTACTGAACTGATCCATGCCTGAATTCTACACTTACCATTTACTCCAGGGACAGCAAAACTTTGACTGCACTGAGACCAAAGTGCCTTTCTTTGCTTCGGCTCAGCAGCTATTTGAGCCCCACTTTTGAAGGGAAATCTTCAACTGCAAGAACCGATGTGGCTACCTGCTGGCCTGATCACTGAATGAGCAGTTTCCTGTCGTCTCTTTCTTCATACAAAGGAGCCTGCTATGTTCTTGTCTTTGCATTGTGAAGGGAAGTTTTGCGACAGTCACTTCCTCTAGTGCATCCAAATCTTCAGTGCCAGATTATTGTGCTGTGAAGAGGATATTCCAAAGTACTGGGTAAGTGGATGATTCTGGCTTGATCTGACCTAGAGCATTTTATTGCCTGGGATGGAGGAAAAGATGCACCCCCTTTCCCATCCCCTGTACAGAAGTCAGATGGATTACTTATTGAATATTCCTTCAGAACTGGCAATAGGATATTGCATTTCACCACGTTTGAAGCAGCTCAGTTTAGGCGCTCAGGGGAAGTTGTGCGGCATGTCCTCCAAAGGAAAGGAACAACAGACATTTTGGAGAAATATGCAAGAGTCTTTCTCCACTGCCTTTCAGCATTTATAGCCTTCAGGTCTGCCTACTATGCCCAGTGGTAAGGCTAGTCCTGATTTTAGCTCCTTTTACATGGGTAAGACTGAAGCTAAGAATATGTATAGGAACAACACATTGATGTGTTGGGAACAACGGATGAATGCAATAAGTGTCAGGTATAGCGTCTAAAAAACTCAGAGATTAAAGTTAAGCTGCTACAACTTTCAGATGAGATAATCATTACCAGACATTACAAAAATATATCCGAGTCTGGTGGTCTTCATTTGACAGAAGAGGATAATACAGTAGAGTCTCACTTATCCAACACTCGCTTATCCAACATTCTGGATTATCCAATGCATTTTTGTACTCAATGTTTTCAATATATCATGATATTTTGGTGCTAAATTAGTAAATACATTAATTACTACATAGCATTACTGCGTATTGAACCACTTTTCCGGCCAGATTTGTTGTATAACATGATGTTTTGGTGCTGAATTTGTAAAATCATAACCTAATTTGATGTTTAATAGGCTTCTCCTTAATCTCTCCTTATATTCGCTTATCCAACGTTATGCCGGCCCGTTTATGTTGGATAAGTGAGACTCTACTGTATGTTGCTCTTGCAGGAGGGAGGTGGAAGCTGTGTTCTCTGGCTTGGTGGGGGAAAGTAAGCAAACACATAGTTATATATTGTCTATTGCAGGTATCAGAGGGAGAAGGCAAGAGCCTGGTGCACGTCACCTTTGGAAAAACCTCCTGGCACCCGGGATGTGTGTGTAAAGAAGCCTGTCCTTGGGGATAATCTGGGGCTTTGCTTTCTCTTATAATGTCTTGGGACTTGGGAAGGACTGCCCTAGGTTTGCCTTCCAAAAAATGACTGGCCAAGGTCCTTTCTTCCTATGGTGGTCTTGGCATCAGGAAGAAATGGAAATCCAGAGAGCGCAGGCCAGGGAGATGGGTATTAAAAACCCTTGCTCTTCCCTATTTCTACCCCACCCCCCACCCCACCCCGTCATTTTGGCTCTTTAAAAATCATTGTCACACTTAATCTATAATTAATTAATCAATCCTGCATTCCTTTGCAAATTTCTTCTGTTCTGAGAAGAAAGCTGCAAGAAGGGAAGTGTTTGAATCCCGTAAGGAATGGAAAGCTGTGTGGGTGGGGTTCTTAAAGAATATCAGTTGCAGTAACTTACAGAGCCTCTTGGGATGAGAGCACATGTGCCATTTAACTCTCGGTAAGTGTGCATGACTATCCTCAGGTTATGATAGGGCAAGTCCTGCAATAACCGTTTCTTGACTAAACAGAAATCCTGCCACTTAAGGATTTCTACCTTCCCTTTTTTCTTCTACTCCTAAGACAGGTTAAAACTTGATCTAATCTAATCACTGTCAGTCCTCTGTCTAATTGCAATAATAGTTTCCTGGAAGTTTGTGAATCTGCGAGGGGGTTGCATCAAAATGTAGGCAAACAATTTCTCTGGTCTGCAAAAATGTGATTTTTAAAAAGAAAACCAACACCCTAACTCTTATTTTTGCAGTTCATATGTGGCAATTCGCAGCCATCTGAAAGATACTCTGATTCCCCCCAAAATAAGACAGGGTCTTATATTAATATTTATTCCAAAAGATGCTTTAGAGCTTGTTTTCAGGGGCAGTCTCATTTTTCCAAATTGACTTTTTAAATTAACTACATCTAGGGCTTATTTTTGAAATAGGGCTTATAGTTCAAGCATCCTCAGACATGCTGAAAAATCATGACAGTTCTTATTTTTGGAGTAAGTCTTATTTTGGGGGAAACTGGTGACCACCAGTTAATGAAAAAAGTTTTTTTAAATAAACAAGAATAAACCACTACTATAAATTTAGAAAGAAACATAACTTTGGGATTAAACATAACTATAATAGGATTAATCTTATTCTGATTGTCTAAGTGTTACTGTATTAACAAGACTTGCATTTCCTTTGATGCTATATAAGTACAAGTGCACCAGGATCCAATCCTCCAGAAAGGAATGGGATCAGCATTGTGTTCATATAGTGCTGATATTTCTTTTCAGTGGGAAAAAACAGTGTTTGGCTTTTGAAGTACTACATAAAGCTCTCAAAGGCAGTGTCAGCCAAATGGCTTGGGATTTGCAGGTCTCTATTTTGTGGGCTTATCTGCAAATTAACTTTTAAAAAGACAACTTTTTTTTTTGCAAATTTTACATTTTCTAGGTTTTTAGAATTATCCAGGTTGTGTTTTGATATTTCACACAGAATGAATGCTCATTCTTCTCTTTAAGCTATTTTCGATTCATGAGTGATGAGGTCTCTCAACTCTGATTTATTTTCAGTTCTTCTTTCATGTTTCATGGTCACCGGATTCAGATGTTTTCTTGACTGCTTCAAAAGTATTATTGAAAACAGTAGCACTTCACATTTTTTGCAACTACCATCCAACATACTCATTGAATTCCAGTATTGCCTTGATATCCAAATTCTTCTGTTACTGCTGTGATGTTACACATTTAAGATCTCCCAGCAATTTCAGCATCATTTCAGTAAGAAATGAAGAAGAACAAACCTACTAATGTGGTTGAGTAAGTCTTAGCTGACCACATTTTTTCACAAGGCACAGATTTGCCCTGATTATTAATTTGAGGATGGAAAGACGCAATTATTTAAATGTGTCATCATTTATGTGCCTTATATCTTGAGAAAGAGGTCTGTTCACAGAAAAACAAAGGTAGTCATGCTCATGACACAGATTTCCCCACAAGGCAGTTAAATTGTGAGTTGCTTCACGTGTGATGTAAACAAAAAAGTCACAGGAACAGAAAGAGACAGGAACAGAAAGAAGTTAGTGACCTCCTGCATGCCAATGAAAACAACTAACTTTGTTACAAGTTAGTTTTAGTCAAAAAGAGTATAGGTAAATTAACTAAAACATGGAAAGGAGAATAATGTTAGAAGTCTAAGAAACATGTTTGTAAAAAAGCATAGAAATTTTGGTTAACAATCAGTACAACGATACAGGAGATTTTGAAAACAGAAATAACATTCAGACAATATAAAGAAGGGAAAAGGAGATTGTGAATATAAAAAGGTAAAAGTTTCCCCTAATATTAAGTCCAGTCATGTCTGACTCGGGGTTGGTGCTCATCTCCATTTCTAAGCCGAAGAGCCAGCGTTGTCCATAGATACCTCCAAGGTCATGCAGCCGGCATGACTGCATGGAGCGCCATTACCTTCCTGCCAGAGCGGTACCTATTGATCTACTCACATTGGCATGTTTTCGAACTGCTAGGTTGGCAGAAGCTGGAGCTAACAGCAGGCGCTCACTCCGTTCCCAGGATTTGAACCTGGGACCTTTTGGTCTGCAAGTTCAGCAGCTCAGCGCGTTAACACACTTCACCACCAGGGCTCCTAATGGTGAATATAGATTATGATATATAAAGAAATACCATATTTTTCGCTTTATAAGACGCACCTGATGATAAGACGCACCTAGTTTTCAGAGGAGGAAAATGGGGATGCCACATTTTTTAAAGGATTTAATAACCGTTTCATCCTTCACTAACTGCCATGAAGACTTCACCCACTCGCAGAACTGGGCGATAGTTCTCCCTGAAGTGGCGGATGACGGCCAGCGTGTCGCGGTGGGTGAGGCTGCTCACCGGGGTGCCGTTCACCTCCAGCAAGACGTCCCCTGGCGCCGGGGCTTTCCCCGAGAGCAGGACCGAGCCGGGAGTGCCGCCCGAGGAAGAGGAGGTGGCGGGCGAAGGCTCGGAGAGGCGGGCGCCGAGGTAAGGGAACTCTCCGCGCTCGGCGCCGCCGTGGAGGAGCTCTGGGTCCGGCCCGCAGCCGCTGCCCCAGGACACAGCGCACTCCTGCACCTTGCTCAGCCAGTGCCGCTTCCTCCGCAGCGTCTTAGACATGAGGCCACACCATGGGCGACCCTCCGCCCGTGAGGAGGACGAGGAGACGACGGCGGCACCACTCTCCCGAGTACTCAGTCAGTCAGTCACTCGTCCGGCTAGTTCGCCAAGCGCGCACCCCTCTGTTTGCGTGTGCGCGTGCGTGCGCGCTCTCCCTCTTTCTTTCCTCTCTCTCCTCGCCTCGTGAGGTCATATTGCGTTTATAAGACGCACTGACTTTTCCCCTCTATTTTGGGGGGGGAAAAAGTGCGTCTTATAAAGCGAAAAATACAGTACATCTTTACATTTACTATCTTTCCTTACAATAAAGTAATCGATGTAGAGAGGAGGACTGTCATAAATAATTTAGCATACTGCAGTTAAAGAAGTTAATTTTAATTGGCGTGGGGATAGGAACAATGTTTATTATTTTAGATAGATATTGTTCATTGTTTGGAGAGTTATTGCCTGTCTATTGTTTCTTGTAATTTCAGCATTGCATCCGACATTAAAATATATAAATAACAATATTTAAACAGAAACATGAAGAAGCAAGTGACCTTCTGCATGCTAGCGATAAGAACTAACTTTTCTACTAGTTAGTTCTTTACAAAACCCTCAGGTCAAAATTGATACAGATAAAAGCTCACATTAGTACAAATATGTTTAAAAGGTAACACAAAACTAATCTGTCCGTAACATTAAAATCAATTAAGAGCAAACTCATTAAAAAGCAAAAAAGTGAACATTATTAAAAAGCCCTTAACCCCTTCCCTCTAATTTCCTCATCTTTCATTCATCTCTTCCTGGAAGTAAAGCAAGTAAATATGTTCCAAGTAAATTTGTATGCACTTCAAGAACAGCCTCCAGGAAGAAAATTAAAAAAAATATTGCAGGAAAACAGGAAGATAACAGGTACTTCCAGATGAAACTCTGCTTTTTGTGTGTGTGCAGTCTTCCTACAATAAAATTAAAATTTTAAAGATAAAGAAAAATATTAATTAGACACCCCTTTTCTGCCTTTTCCTTTTTGTTCTTTGCTGCTCTACCCACTGGTATTACTGCCCCCCAAAATCCTCTGATCAGGACAGTAAGGGAGATTGTGAAAGGATGAGGGCAAGGAAAAACAGAGCTAATCAAAATATTGTTTCTTCATATTTGTTCCTTCATACTCAAAATTCCCTGTACATTACTTTAGACTTCATTTTGAAAAAATAAAATCCATAATTTTAACTCAAAAGTCCCACACTTTCTTTTTTATTAGAACTGCATGCTTAGCAATGAGTAGTGGCATTCTTAAAGAGCATAAATATCCTAAAGGCGCCAGATGCTTTCTGATTTTGGAAGCTGTGCAGGTTAATCCCTATTTAGTACTTGGATGTGAGACCACCAGTAAATGTTAGGTACTGTGGGCTATACTTCATAGAAAGGAACTGACAAAACCACACCTGAGTATTTGTTGTCTTAAAAGAAATCTGTATGAAATTTATTAGGTCTCCATGAATCAACAAACACACACAGTAGCATTCTTCCTATAATTCTTTCTTAGTAAAGTGTATGCTAAGAATGACTAGAAGTCCTATGTATTTCATATAAAGGTCCTATGTTGGAAGAAAAGTGGATTTTTAATTAAATGCTTCAATATGAATGAATACACATTTAAACATACAAATAAAATTATTGCTTGGAAAGAGTGCCATTACTCATCCAATATAAACTAAAACATTAATTTACTATGTACAGGTAAGAATGTAGCTCATCTGATTTCTTCATCTTCTGGATTGCATTGTGTAATTCACAAAATTCAAGCCATCTAGTCCAACTGTAGATTTGTCTGTTTTAACCCACAGGTTTTTATAATTCATCTGTAAATCCTTGAATTTAATGTAATTGGTTATTAATGTCTGCTTTGGCTTCACACACAGGTTGACTAACAAGAATTTAAGATGGAAGATACCTGGACATTTGATGGGAATTTGTATGAGCTCTTTGGAAATTATAATTATGTTTATGAAAATACAATCGATCCTAGCGGTGTGTCAGAACCCTGCAGAGCTGAGGCTGCATCGCCTGTGATCAGGTACTTTGTGGCCTTCCTCTATTGCCTGGTGTGCTTACTCAGCCTGATAGGGAATGCCTTGGTGGTTTTGGTGGTTGCCTACAACAAACGGAATCGGTCTGTGACTGACGTGTACCTCCTGAACCTAGCCATTGCCGACCTCCTCTTTGCCCTCACCTTGCCCATCTGGGCTGTCTTCCGTGCTCATGAGTGGATCTTTGGCACTGGCATGTGTAAATTCACTTCTGTCCTGAAGGAAGTCAATTTCTACAGCGGAGTCCTCCTGTTGGCTTTCATCAGTGTTGATCGCTACCTGGCAATAGTGTATGCTACCCGTCATGCAACTGAAAAGAGGCACTGGGTTAAATTTGTCTGTGTTGGCATCTGGGTGTTCTCTCTTCTCCTTTCACTGCCTATGATTACCTACCGTGAAGTTTTCTATGCACCTAATTCCTCTTTGAGAGTTTGTTATGAGAATATTGGAGGCAATGAAACATCTAAATGGAGAGTGGTGCTGAGAATCTTGCCTCAAACATTTGGCTTCCTTGTGCCTTTGGCCATCATGCTTTTTTGCTATGGGGTAACGGTGCATAGACTCTTTCAAATGAAGAACAATCAAAAAAAGAAAGCTATGAAAGTCATCCTGGTTGTGGTGCTGGTCTTCCTCTTTTGTTGGCTGCCTTACAACATCACCCTATTTGCTGATACCTTGATGAGGACTGGGGTTATTACTGAGGAGTGTAAACGCCGTGGTATCATTGATGCTGGTCTTTCAGGCACAGAGATCCTGGGGTTTTCTCACAGCTGTATGAATCCCATCATCTATGCCTTTATAGGGCAGAAGTTCCGGAATAACTTCCTCAAGATCCTGGTTGAGAGAGGCATCATCAGTAAAGAAGTCCTGATTCGGTATCGGAAAGGCTCTTCCTTCTCATCTACATCTGGCAACACCTCCACAACTCTATAATGCCCATTCTATGAAGATGGGAAAGGAAAGAATAGAGCTGAAGACACTGTCCAGCAAGTGCTTTGAGACTGAGATCAAGATCGTATAATTGAGAAGCTTCATCTTAACCTTAATTTGACATTTGTAATAAATCATTGTATAATTTTATGAGCAGCTAAAAATTGTTTTTAAACACCAATAGAAATGAAATATTTTAAGATGTCCATACAAGATTGATATATTTTGTATAAGCTTTACACGTCACTAAATGTTACACCTTTTAACATTCAGGCAACAAAGGAGGACTTCATATGTTGGATGTTTCCTGTATAGAAAGTGTACCCTTGTAGGGGACAGGTGAAATTCTAATGCAGAATACTGTATACTGTATACTGTAGACTGTCACACATCTATCCTTTCTCAATGCTTCTTTATAGCAGGATGTTGTTGTCTTTTGCTGTTTTTAAGCATGTTAACATGTTATTAGCGGATAAAATGCATCTGTGTAATACCATGCATGAAACCTGCAGATCTTCTTTAAGGTGTTTTCTTTATGGAAAGATTTTTTTAAAAAGGGGGTTCCTGAGCCATTTACAGTGCAATCATACATACCCACTAAGAAATACTTCCCTTAGCTAAGTGTACATTCAGGCAAATAGATATACGAGATAGGCAGCCTGGTTTTTTTTTTTTTTAAGGAAAACTCCTGTGCTTTTACTGAAATTTGTTTGCACAGGAATGTCTGAAGTTAATGGGCCAGCTTTCTATGAGATTAATATAGGTAGTTTCAAGATGGGTAGAAAAAGAGATAGATGCATAATTTGCCTTTAGTCATTTTTAACTAGCTATGAGAAGCCTTGGCTTTGCTAGCTGTGTATCAACTAGTCATACTAGTTGTGCTAGTTCTCAAATTTATGTGCTGATATATATATATATATATATATATATATATATATATATATATATATATATATTTGTTGAGCATGAATAGCAGCATGTCTTCTATTACCAAAAAGAAGTGTGATGAGTAGTTTTCTTTTAGCTAGGAATTATGTCTGTCAGTACTTTGATTTTTTTTCATATCAGGAGCAACTTGAGAAACTGCAAGTTGCTTCTGGTGTGAGAGAATTGGCCATCTGCAAGGATGTTGCCCAGAGGACGTCTGGATGTTTTGATGTTTTTACCATCCTTGTGGGAGGGTTCTCTCCTGTCCCTGCATGGGGAGCTGGAGCTGACAGAGAGAACCAGCAACCTTCAGGTCAACAACCCAGCCTTCAAGTCAGCAATCCTGCCAGCACAAGGGTTTAATCCACTGCTCCACCGGGGGCTCCACTTTGATGAAGAAAGTTTAGATAATAGAAACAGCTCTTTTGTCCCACATGAACTAATTGTTTTGGTGAATATAGTATCTCTTTGTCTAGCACTTGTTTTTCACACATGTACCAATATTGCTGCATTGCTGTAGAGATTTTTGACATGAGAAAATTCACTCTCCCATGGTTATATGCATTGCTGTTCAAAATCCAATCAAGGTATGAACTGCAATTCCAATAAACGTTTATATAGAGGGATCATGTTGATACTTTCAATCATCTATGGTAAAAATGATAATTGTTAATTTTTCATATCATAAAAATGGTCTAGAAAATATTATTGGCTTCAAACTGAATTTCAATAATAATCCTATTTGCATAAAATGGAGTGATATAGGATAACCAGTACAGTAGAGTCTCGCTTATCCAAGCTCCACTTATCCAAGGTGCTGTATTATCCAACATAGTTTGCCTTTTAGTAGTAAATGTTTTTGTAGTCAATTTTTCAATAAATTGCAAAATTTTGGTGCTAAATTCATAAATACAATAATTATTACATAACGTTATCGTGTACTGAACTGCTTTTTCTATCCATTTGTTGTAAAGCATGATGTTTTGGTGCTTAATTTGTAAAATCATAGCATAATTTGATGTTTAATAGGCATTTCCTTAATCCCTCCTTATTATTCAACATTTTCGCTTATACAATGTTCTGCCAGCCCGTTTATGTTGGATAAGTGAGACTCTACTGTACTTTCAATTATATCAAATCAATTGAAGTGGAAGAATATTTAAGTAAAGCAACAAGCATTTTGATTCATAGTACTGTGGATGAAAGGCTTAAGTATCCTAAAGGTACCATATGTGAAGTCTTGGCTCTGCCTTTTACTCTCCTTTGCTTTTGTTCCCCCTGTTTATAGGTTTTCCCAATAGTGTAGCTACCTCATTTTGTATTAGTTTTGGGTGGAGCATATAATCCCCCTAGAGGCCAGCCTTAGTTGGTCTATTCCATTTGCCTGTATAGAGCTCCTTTGCTAGACTCCTCCTTTTTTCTGCAGTAGAGCTACAGAGACTTGAGGCCTGATCATTGTCTGTAGTATTCATATACAGTAGAGTCTCACTTATCCAAGCTAAATGGGCCAGCAGGAGCTTGGATAAGCGAATATCTTGGACAATAAGGAGGGATTAAGGAAAAGCCTATTAAACATCAAATTAGGTTATGATTTTACAAATTAAGCACCAAAACATCATGTTATACAACAAATTTGACAGAAAAATACAATACGCAGTAATGTTATGTTATAATTACTGCATTTACGAATTTAGCACCAAAATATCACGATATATTGAAAACATTGACTATAAAAATGGCTTGGATTATCCAGAGGCTTGGATAAGCGAGGCTTGGATTAGTGAGACTCTACTGTACCACCAGTCCCAAAGACAACAGAAGCTTTTGGTCAGCCTAAGTTTCACAAAGAAGATCGAGACATCTTTATAAGTACCAGCATGTAAACCATAGCTTTGCATCAGAGGCAAAAGACTTTAAAAAATCCCAGAGAGATGACTGCAACCAGCAAAATCTCCCTTCGTAATGTATTGTTTTAATCTATCTTTCAATAGCCCCAGAAGGATTTAACCCTTTATTCATCTTGTTTTCAGTAAACTCATTTGGTTATCTTTTCTCCTTGCTTGAAGTGCCTCTGTATGTTAGGGGTCTTGATTTTAACAGAAGGTATACAGTAAAGACAGACATTATAGTTTTCCCAAAGGCTTGGGAAAACACCATATCTCATCTAATCTTGGAAGCTAAGTGGTGTCAGCCCTGGTTTGTACTCGGATGGAGGACCACCAAGAGAATAAGAGATATGGTTCTGTTTTATAGGAAAAAAACCTCAGAGACAAGATTTGGTTTTATATCCATTCTCCCCTGCCCCCTCCCCTTTCATAGCATTCCCTGAGCTATGTTTGGCTGACACTATCCGTGCTTGCTAGCTTTTACCAGGCTTTCCCAACTTCACACTTCAAACTAGCCTACTTGCTGCTGGGCAAAACGTACATGCAGAGTAATTTGCACACAACCCTGTCTTCTGGTTTGGAGAAACAAGGCTCTAAAATTTCCCCATTGATGCCAATGGACCGAATCTTACTGGAACAAAAACGGCATCTCCCTCCAGATTTCAGGAATTTTCCGGAAACCAGAATGGGGGGGGGGGGGGGAGCCAAAAATGGAACTGAAAATAGCATGCTTTTTGCACATTGTGCACACTCCTATTAGCAAGCAGGAGACTTTACATGTAAACAGCCACTGCTAACTACAGCCCACTACACTGTATAGTCTTGAAGACATTTAGAAATGATGAGGCTGGCAGATCATAGGCTTTCTAAAGCAAACATGTCTTACCTACATATTGGGCAAGAACTGTGCCCCTACTTCCTCTTACATGAAGAGCAAAACAAATGGTCTGTTGGTGAAGATTTCTACATAACTGTAAAGTGTGAGCTGTTTCACACATGACATTTAACCTGCACTGACGTATCCTCTTTGCAGGAACAAACAAACAAACACCCTATCATCCCATGTATTAAGACTTTAGAGTTTTTGGTCCAGAAATGTTTAACATCATTTTTAATAGCCCTTGAAGAAGGTCTGAAAAGTATTCACAGGACAAAATGTGTCTGTTTTTTTTAACCCAATGAAGCAACCATCTTTTGAACATCTTGAAGTGTGTCTAATTACTTTTGCAGACTTCCTTACATGCTTCCCAGTTTCTGTTTTCCAAGAGCATGGAAAGCCTTATGGGTCAAATAGAATGACGTGGCATGCCAGATTTGATCTGTGGTCCTTGAATGGGTGGTATAAGGTGTACACAAATAGACATTTCACTTCATATATTCTGAAAAAATTGAAATCGAAGAAAGTAAAGTTGCCTTAATAATCAATATTACTCAACTAATAACACCTCTTATGCAAAGATTCAATTTTTGTGGGAGTCTGTTCAGTATGAGCATTCCATACATGTACATCAGTGAGTGACTGCAATGGAAAAAAGTACAGGAAATCAATAATTACACACTGCAGCCTATAAATCTATGTATCTCAGGAAAGCTTGGAGAAGAGAATGATACTGGGGAAAATGGAAGGAAAAAGGAAGAGGGTTAGGGTTAGGGTTAGGGCAAGATGGATGGATGGCATCCTTGAAATGACTGGCTTGACCTTGAAGGAACTGAGGGTGGCCACGGCCGACAGGAAACTATGGTCCATGAGGTCACGAAGAGTCGGAAGCATCTGAACGAATAAACAACAACAATCTCCCAGAATTATTTTTAAAAGTACAACATCACATACAAGTAACTTTAAAAAATACACCGTGGGTTGCATGAATGTCTGGCCAAGGATGTAATAAAATAATACCATCTTGCAGCTGGTGAACACTGGGGCTTGTACACTCCTGTGTGAATGCAGCTGGAGCACAAATCTTTACCAATGTTCTGTTGGACATCCCCTTTTGCGTGCCCACACCATGCAACATCAGCTGATAGTACTATATATGTACTTCTGGGTACCATCCAGCTAAATTGTCCTCCTGGAGCTTCAAGGAGGAAAAGCACCCCCCCTTCCCCAGATAACAAAACTGGTTGGATTGTGCCTGTGATCTCTCCTGTCCATACTGACTACTAAGAGACCAGTCTCATGTCATCTGTTGAGACTACAGAGGGAAAGGTTGTTGTACAAGGAAGTTTGGGATACTTCTGTTGGCAACCATTTTAAATTAGCATGCACGACATCATAGGCTAGGGTATGGCACCAACACAATGATAGCTTTGAGTCTTACATTACCAAATATTCATTCATTCATCCATCCATCCATTCATTACTAAAATATTTCTTGCTGTTACATGCCTTCAAGTCGTTATCAACTTATGACGCTCCTAAGGTGCTTCTTGGAAATATGCCGAGAGCCCATTCTGTTTGTGAAGATAATTCTGATGTTTTTGTTCCTCCTGGCTTTTTCAGTACTCTTTCTTACCCTGGATGGCTACAAAGATTTGGGATGTGATCTCTGATTGACTAGACTCATTCATATAAAGAATCCAGGATACATTATTCACAATCTGAATGGGCTTTGTTTTATTCCAGATATGTTGGCAAATTTTCATATCCAGTTGGTTATATGCTAGTATCCTATTAGCTGACCTCTGGTAAGAAGAGCAAAGAAACTATAACTAGAAATAAAATAGCAGTAGGAGATAATGAAAACAATTCAATAATTAATTGAAATATGGCCTTCCATACCAGTAATCTTTTTATTTTTAGGTATTGCTTCTGGAAGCGCTATTTTGAAACTAGACACTGGCACTGAATAATAGTTAATTTAATCATGTTCTCTAATTTGAAAACCAGATAATCCTAGATTTTTGTTAAGAGTGATAGACAATATCTTTACTATAAAGTTACATCACTATTTATACGACTGTAGCTGACATGTTTCCATCTTGCAGAATCTTGGGGTTAATTGCTTGGCATGAGAAATTGGTATCATACATATTACTACTACTACTAATAATAATGATAATAATTTTATTTTTCTATCCCGCCTCCATCTCCCCACAGGGACTTGGGGTGGCTTACACAGCGCCAAGCCCAAGAGCAGATAATAGGCAAAATAAAATACATGTAAAAACTTAACCAGATAAAACACATTAAAAACAAATAATATAATATAATAACATTAAAAACCAATTTAAAACATAGGATAATAACACAGAAGGACCACCATTTAGAAAAAGTGGAATAAAATACTTACCTCTTGTCTACCTTTCTCTAAAGACACTAATTGTGATTATCAATTTCACTCAACCCAATAGAAATAGCTGCCCTTCCTTTCCTTGATTGTCAATTTTACCAAATGCTCTCCTGTATCTTTAATAGCCTGAGGATGTACAGTAACTATAAGATATTAGAGGTGAAGGCAATTGTACTGATGACCATTATTTTGTAGAGATTCTGACTTAACAAGAACCATAGCATATGTTTATACATTTCTCCCCCCAAAAAGTCATTTTTACCATAGAAGGGAAAAATCAAGAGGCTCAATAAATCCTCCATACTCTGGACAGTGTGTCATGATTACCATGACAAAAGGTAATTCAGTTGAGCCCCGGTGGCGAAGTGCGTTAAAGCACTGAGCTGGAGACCGAAAGGTCCCAGGTTCAAACCCCGGGAGCAGTGGGAGCAGCCGCTGTTAGCTCCAGCTCCTGCCAACCTAGCAGTTCGAAAACATGCCAATGTGAGTAGATCAATAGGTACCGCTCTGGCGGGAAGGTAACGGCGCTCCATGCAGTCATGTCGGCCACATGACCTTGGAGATGTCTATGGACAACGCTGGCTCTTCGGCTTAGAAATGGAGATGAGCACCAACCCCCAGAGTCGGTCACGACTGGATTTAAGCGCGCTCCACATGCTCCCCATTGACTCTGGGCCTAACATTTAATTCTATGGGAGGTGCTAAATATCTAGAAAATTTAAATATCCCAAAATTTCGCCTTGCTTTTAGCTGGGCCAGATTTAATGCACTCAAATCAGCCATACTAGAGGGTAGATATAAAGGCACTGAATATGAACAAAGAGCATGCCCTTGCGGGGAGGGTAACGTCGAAACTGTAACACATGTACTTTTTATTTGTACAATTTACAAAGATGATAGATTAAGATTAATATCCCCTCTACTCACTAAATGGCCAGGAAGAACGCTAAATTGGTACCACAGCTATTTACTGTCCGATCTTGATAAAAGGGTAACGGAGCAGGTAGCCAAATTCCTCTTTTCAGCGGCAAAAAGCCGTAAGGGCTTCATGAAAAATCTGTGTTGAGAGTATAACAAAGAGTATCTAGGGGACAGTTTACTAATCTGTAATCAGTTTTTGTTTCAGATTATAAAGATAGCCAAATAACCAATAGAGATTGAAGATACTTGTTATTAAGCATAAGCCAAATGCAATGTCACAAATGACTCAAATGTTGTATTCCATCATTGCACTGTAACTTGATCCTAGCCAATGGTTTGTTGACCGAAATAAAGGCTACTGACTGACTGACTGACTGGACTTAACGTCAGGGGAAACCTTTACCTTTACCTAAGAACATCAGTGTGCATATGTCCCAGTGACGGTCTCCAAATTCATTCTGTGTGCAACCAATAGAAACTGGGCGACCTGCTTATTGTAGGCTCATAATACCAGAATCATTGATTAGAACATCTTCATTTTTGCTCTTTGCTGAAATTCATCTGGGCACCTCCAGCAGGATTTCCTTCATAGTAAACACTATAGTCTGAATTTGAAAAAGCATTCTTTTTGGTAGGGGTCTTGTTGGAAAATGAATCAGATGATTACCCTGTTATTTTGAGTTCCATAGTTCAGACATCGTTGAACAATGACTTGCTTGTATTCATCATCAGGATTCAAGGAGCTGTAGTTTTAAACTGTTTTTAAAATGCTCATTCTCTGTCAGAATACAAGAGAATGATTTCCCTTTTAACATGTTTAAAATAGGTTTATTCATTTTTGAGTACTATTTACAATTAAATGGGAAGGTTATCTTGCAACGGTTAGCCAGGTACAAAGCCTGCGAAGGGTTAAAATAACAGAATTCAACCTAGAAAGGAAACAGAAAGGAGGAAGTAGCTGGATTTCAGAGAAAGTAGCTTCAAGATCGTCTTTCCTTTTTGGTAACTAAAGAGCTTTTTCTTCTTTCTTTCTCACTCTTTTGGTCTTTTAGCGATGGAGACAGATGGGAATGATCGAGGAAGCTACAAAGGAAAATCTGCAGACTGAACCCCAAAGAGGTATGACCAACTGGCATGTAGGTAGATTAAATGAGGACGTTCTCTTTGCCCTACTTCTTTGTATATTTTGAAAAGCTGTTTGTAGATTAGGTACATAGTAATGATTTGCAATGAAAGATGATGCCCAAGGAAACATTTTATTGCATTTGCACATGGTAAAGTTGCTCGTAACTTCTGGAACCTTCTACCGAATGTACTTTCTCCCTCTTTTTAATAAGATATCTCTTGAAGCTTTTTAAGGGAGAGAGATGCATACATTTAAGACTTCAACATCAGTTATTTGAGGGTACCTACATTTGGGAGGGATAGATTTTAAAGTTGAATTGAACACCTGGAAAATTTAATATCTGTCTCTGTTAAAGGAAATAATTTTTGGGAGATATTTTACAGGGAAGAGGATACCTCTGTCTCTTTGGGTGCTAAGGGTGCATTCTATTGGTAGAGACAACAGTAACCAGTCCAAGAACAAAAAAATGTACTTTGGGAATTCCCAGGAAACAAAAAAAGAGATCTGAAGGAGGTTTTGTGGCCCCACAATCTGCACTGCCATTGTAGAGTGGTGATTCACCCTAGATGTACTATGACTTTTTGATTTTGATTCATTTGTTCATTAATTTTCTGTTTGGTTTAACACTCTACACAGGTCCAATACTTCCAGGATGGGTGATGTCCTGACCTTTGATGGGGATATTACTGAATTATTTGACTATTTAAATTACTCTTACGAGTCCACACTCAACCCTGACAGTGCACCAGGACCCTGCCGACCTAAAAGTGCATCAGCTCTGATCAGATACTTTGTGGCATTCCTCTATTGCTTGGTATGCTTATTCAGCCTGGTAGGAAATGCCTTGGTGGTTCTGGTGGTCACCTACAACAAAGGAAACAGGCCTGTGACTGATGTGTACCTCCTAAACCTAGCCATTGCAGATCTAATCTTTGCCCTCACCTTGCCCATCTGGGCTATTTTCCGAGCTCATGAATGGATCTTTGGAACTGCCATGTGTAAAATCATCTCAGCCATGAAGGAAGTCAATTTCTACAGTGGAATCCTCTTGTTGGCTTTCATCAGCATTGACCGCTACTTGGCAATAGTGTATGCTACCCATCATGTTACTGAAAAGAGACACTGGGTCAAATTTGTCTGTGTTGGCATCTGGGTGTTCTCCCTCCTCCTTTCATTGCCTATGATTACCTACCGTGAAGTTGTCCATGCACCTAATTCTGCTCAGATGGTTTGTTATGAGAATATTGGAGGGAATGAAACAACTAAATGGAGAGTGGTGCTGAGAATCCTGCCTCAAACCTTTGGCTTCCTTGTGCCTTTGGCCGTCATGCTTTTTTGCTATGGGGTGACAGTGCATAGACTTTTCCAGATGAAGAATAATCAGAAAAAGAAAGCTATGAAAGTCATCCTGGTTGTGGTGCTGGTCTTCCTCTTTTGTTGGCTACCTTACAATATCTCCCTACTTATTGATACCTTGATGAGGACCAGAGTCATTGCTGAGACCTGTGGACTCCAGGATGCCATTGATGCTGCCCTTTTAGGCACAGAGATCCTGGGGTTTTCTCACAGCTGTATGAACCCCATCATCTATGCCTTTATAGGGCAGAAGTTCCGAAACAACTTCCTCAAGATCCTAGTCACACGAGGCATCATCAGTAAAGAAGTCCTGATTCGTTACCGGAAGGGCTCGACCTTCTCATCTACATCTGGCAATACCTCAACAACACTATAATGTCCATGTTGTGAAGACAGGATGGAAGAGAGGACAGCTGAATACATTGTCCATCTGCTGTTCAACTCAGAATATTAGTAAATACTAAGGCTGAGACTGCAATGAGAGCTCCCTTTTAAAGGTACTGGCACTACCTTTCCAGTGCAATACTTTCTGCCACACATCCTAAGGTCAGAAATTGGCAAGGACAAATGGGAGGTCCATGTAACGCTTCACATATTGTTGAAATGTGACACTTAGCATCTCTAGCTCACAGAAAAGAAAGTGAGAGATGCTAGCAGGTACAACTGAACACCTGGAGGGGTGCACCATTCCCACCTCTGCTGTAGGCTTTGCAGACTAATTGTTCATTCCAGTCATTAGGTACTGAGATTGCCCCATGTCCTCCACAGTGGGAGAAAGTGCAGAGGAAATGAACCTAGGGACATTTCTACATTGACCCTAAAAGTGAGCTTGAACCAGAATCCCAGATTCCATTTTGAGCCTGGTTGATGGTCTAAAAGGGAATCATTAAGCTGCCTCGGGGTGAGAGAGAGTTCCTACTACTTTAGGATTTGGGTTGTCCCCCATGTCAATGTAACCTAGGGCAAAGCCATGTAAGTTTTGCCTCGAGTTAACCTGAATCAGCCTTGCATGATGTGTATTGTGGGGATGACCAAATTACTCACTGACCTAATTGGTCAGTGTAGATCTGCCCAAGGTCTTTGAGGCACCAAATAGAAATCTGGTACTTTAGTTGAGGACCAACGTTAGCTTGTATGTTTGGCATCTCTTAGCCAAGAATTCCCTATACAACCTTTACCTTTACAACAAACAAGTGGCATATAATGGGGGGGGGGGGGGGTCTGAGAAGGGATGGGGTTGGGAGGGGGGAAGATTTCTGGGCTCCCTATGGGTTTTCCAGTTGTTGTTGGACAGCGACTCTTACCATTGGCTTGTAATGTATAAAAAGAGTTTTAGTTTAGCAATTTTGAAGGGTAAATTGTTCCCATTCTTGATCTAAAATGCAAAGTATTTCCTTTTGTGTTCATTCTTAAGATTGCTTTCAGAGTGGTTTCTTTTAAGCTGCGCAACATGACATAAAATTTTTAAAAAGCAGTTACTCAGTTCTCTGTGTTTGCATGTTTTAATAAGTTGCTTCTAGTTCTAAGGAAACACAACCTGTAAGAAGAACTTCTTTTTTATTCCCTGATGCTGCCATTCCTCCTTTCCACATCAGGAAAACTAGGCAAGGGTGCTTTAATATAATGTTTTAGAAATTTCCAGTGGACAGTGAAATGTTCTGAAATGTGAATAAATTTCAGATGTTTGCAAGGGAACTTTGGAGGTGTTTGAGCAAGAACACCACCTCATAGCCTTGTAATATACTGGTTTGCTGAAAGAATTATGTGTGGAAGCTGTGGCATATTTTCAGTCATCTCTTTAGATTTCTTGATGTTGCTTCTTGTAGTGATGACTGAATCCTCTTTCAACTCAATCACAAATGAGCTGCAACTTGTGAGCATTAGCTATGAACTGGTGGATGGATACAATGTTCTCATTTCTAAGAAAAGAAAATATCTTTTGTTTTGCATTTTGGACTAGGGTGGTATTGGCTCATCCATAGTTTGGCACTGATGCTTTGCAATTGCAGTTCAAGGAAAGGAAGCACATTGCCTAGGCAACCATTCAGTACTTTGTGTATACATATATTGTATGTGGGATGCATGTATTGCCTTGCACTGTGACTGATTTATTTGGGAATTTTTTACATTTTGTATATTCACAAAGCACACTTCTCTTTGCTTCTCCGAGCCTTCCAAACAGCTGGGGTTGCAAGAGTTATTTTTGTAAAGGCTGTATTTCAGCAAAGTAATATCCGCCTCTTGAAGAGAGCAAGACAAGTTACTATTCTGGTCTGTGTATTACACACCCAGTTCTTAAACTTTTGAATCAATTTCAGTACCAAATGTTCAACCGTTACCGATGCAGACAATTGCTTGTTAAAGTGCTTCTTTTGTAGAATTCTGCCGCCATTTCACAATAGTTTAGGCTTAAGATCAGCTTGGTAAACATCCCACAAAAGTTATTAGCTTGCTTGTCATCAATGGAGAACAGATTTATTTATATTCACCCGTAGTCTATTTCTATGCAGATATGGGAAATGGAACAGGCCTCCCTCCTCTGTCACACAGATTTGAAATCTAGAGAAATTGTCACAGAAATTTTAAGAAATTGTTCCAAAGATTTTAAGAGTTCATTAAGAGCATGACAAGATCATAATTTTTAAAGTAAAAACCAATTTGGACTTGGAATAGTGCTTTACTTAGCTCACTGCTCAGGGGAAAGGTCACTTGTCTTCAGATTCAAATTTCTTACTCCTTTGAGAGAACATCCACTAGTGGTCACATAGTCCCAGAACTTATAACTTAAGCTGGGAGTATTTTCTGTCTCCAAGAGCCATCAAATGTATTTTAGCTACTGTTTTAGGTACTGAGTGTTGCTGTTATGTCAGCAGAGCTATAGAAAAAGCCAAAAGCAACAGCAATAATTAAGTACCAGGGAATAAAATGGAGACATAAAACATATTTTGACTGCCATAGTTTTACCACCAAAGGCAATTTTATGATATATCTATGGTGAATTTACTCTGGAACTGTCTTCATAGAAATTAGATTAGCACCCAATCTGCTGTCATTCTGTAGGTTGGAAAAAAAACTTATTTTTTCAGCAGGCCTTTGAGAGCTGATTGCTCAGAGGAGAAGATCCTTTCTTTATGTACAATCTATATATATATAAAAGAGTGATGGAATCCCGGTGACTGACAAAACAACAAAACTAAAGGCCCCCCAACCTCGAAATTTGACAACATAACCCATCATCCACGCCTCCAGGTTGATACAACAAAAAGAAAAGAAAAATAAAGTCCTAATTAAAGGGAGAGGAATAATTGTTTTTATCCAATTGCTGCCAGTTAGAAGGCCAATCTCCGCCCACTTGGTCTCCTAGCAACCCACTCAGCCCAGGGGACAGGCAGAGTTAGGCCTCACTTAGGCAGCTTCTGCCAACCCTAAAGTTCAAAAATATGCAAATGAGAGTACATGAATAGGTACTGCTCCGGCGGGAAGGTAACGGCGCTCCATGCAGTCATACCACATGACCTTGGAGGAGTCTACGGACAACGCCAGCTCTTTGGCTTAGAAATGGAGATGACCACCAACCCCTAAAGTCAGACACGACTGAACTTAATGTCAGGGGAAAACCTTTACCCTTTACCTAACTACCACCAATTCCTCAATACTTTATTTCCCATACCACCATACTTCGTCACAGCAACACGTGGCCGGGCACAGCTAATATTGTCTATATTTGTTGTTTTTCTTTTTAATGTCCATGTTTTTAATTCTATGGAAAGTTTATGCACTGTATAAATAATAAACCTTTGAATTGCATGAGCTGTATCTGTTTTAATTTTTGCAAGGTACTTCAACTCTTAAAACAGTGAAAACATTGATTAAATAAATAAAGATCACCATTACCATAATCATTGTTGTTATCAAGAAGTAAATTATGTCATTAGTGAAGAAGAAGCGACAGCCAATGCTATACCTTGTTAAATGCCTGTCTTCCCAGAATTACTTGCACTTCATAATTTTTTTACAAGTGTAAATTGCTTTCTGGAAATACCTTTCCTTCTTTGACTATAAGCCACAAGTATTCCTCTTACATGTGCCATTTTGTAAATGGCAGCAATAATTGTGTTAAGAAAAAATGGCTTTTGTCTGCGATACCAGGACTGAACCTGAAACAACAAAATGAAATTGGAAGACCAGTATGACCTGGATGAATCCATACAAGTAATGACAATGATAAGAGCTAAAAGAGATGGGAAAGGAGTTAATCAGAATTAAAATGTTGGCCACTCTGGGCCTTTTCAACAGAGATGAATAACTCATAAATTACTGTAAAACTATAGTACTATTATTTGTTCAGCCTTGGTGCTGATGTTGACATGCAAATTAGGAATAAAACCAGAGGCAGGAAAACTGAAGACAGAATTTATTTATTCATTTATTTATCTATCACGTCAGAAGTGAATTGAGAATTGCTTCATTTGTTTGCTTCACTTTTTACTAGAAGTCCAAGATTCACCAATCATTATGGGCCCTTTTACACTACATAATTATGGCATTAGCATCCTAGTTTAACTGCCAGGGCAACTTGGAGTCCTGGGATTCATAGTTATGGGAGGCTCTAGAGCCGTTTTTCTCAAACTTAGGTCCTCCAGATATTTTAGACTTCAGCTTTCAAAATTTCTGACTGTTGACCAAGTCAGCTAGGTTTTCTGGAAGTAGATATCTAAAGCATCTTGGGAATCATTGCTCTAGAGCAGTGGTTCTCAACCTGTGGGCCACCAAGTGTTTTGGCCTGCAATTCCCAGAAATCCCAGCTGTTGGGATTTCTGGAAGTTGAAGGCCAAAACATCTGGGGACCCACAGGTTGAGAACCACTGCTCTAGAGCTCACTGGCTGAGAATACTGAATTCCAAATTTTGGGATTCAGTAGGATGGAGTCATGGCAGTTGAAGTGGAAATTAGAGTGCTATGGCTGAAAAACATCAGCAATGTGTTTTTAACTTTAGTCAAGAAAAATAGCTTAATTAGACAATTGCTTATCAGAAACACTTGCTAATCTACTGGAAATCAGTCTGACTGCTATCAGCAGTACCAGGTAGTGGAAAATCGCATCTGATACAGGAAGAGTCGCACAGTGGGTTAAAGCACTGATCTGCTGAACACGCTGACTGAAAGGTTGGCGGTTCGAATCCAGGGAGCGGGGTGAGCTCCCGTTGTTAGCCCCAGCTTGTGCCAACCTACCGTGTTTCCCCGAAAATAAGACAGTGTCTTAATTTTTGCTCCCAAAGATGCACTAGGTCTTATTTTCAGGGGATGTCTTATTTTTCCATGAAGAATTCACATTTATTGTTGAACAAAAAATGAACATTATATACTGTACAGTAGTTGTCATCACAAACCAGCATAACCAGACAAACTGTGAATCCTATCAAGAATTTCTTGTTACTGTCAATATTTCAATGTACAACACTCTGTGGTACCTACATTTACTGATCCTGCATGCTCTGGTGTTCTGTTCGATGGGCATGCTTCCAAACAAAAACTTTGCTAGATCTTACTTTTGGGGGAGGCCTTATATTTAGCAATTCAGCAAAACCTCTACTAGGTCTTATTTTCTGGGGATGTCTTATTTTAGGGAAAACAGGGTAGCAGTTTGAAAACATGCAAATGTGAGTAGATAGGTAATGCTCTGGTGGGAAGGTAACAGCGCTCCATGCAGTCATACCGGCCACATGACCTTGGAGGTGTTTACGGACAATGCCGGCTCTTCGGCTTAGAAATGGAGATGAGCACCAACCCCCAGAGTTGGACATGACTAGACTTAATATTAGGGGAAACCTTTACCTTTACCTTTACCTACAGGAAGAGAAACAGATCAGATCAGATCATGACACTTTTGATATCCTTCTCCTGTGAAAAACAAGGCTAGTTATCTGGTTATCACACTGTTCATTTGTTTCAGGTTTTTCTGTTAAAAATCTCTTCACCTATACTTATTCCATTGTAATCATGTTATTATTCCATTATGTCATAGGGTTTCAAAATTCTATATGTATATGTGCCTTCAAGTCATTTGTAGATTTATGTTGACCCCATTAATTTTTCATAGGGTTTTCTTAGACAAAGAGTAAGAGGCGGGCAGTGTTTCCCCTGTGAAACATAGACTACAGCACCTGGTATTTGTTGGGATCTCCTATACAATCACTAAAGGGCACTGATCCCTCTTAGTTTCCAAGTTCAGAGAGTATCTGGTGCCCTTATGATATTTAGAGAAAAGTGTAGAGTATAAAAAACACAACTGCATATTCTCTTGGAAAATCTTGTCATTCTTATCCAAGCATTGGAACCATCTGAGGCTTCCCTGCTGGAGATTTTCTTTGGATCCAGACTCACCCACACTCACAATAGAGGGCAATGAGACTTCAGCATTCAAACTGGTTACTGAATCAAACTGGTTACTGAAGTAGCTAGCCAAGGATGTGTGTATCATTCCCAGCTTATTTCCAGCATGAAAAAATAGCATTCCCAAAAACTGGATTGCAGAACTCTGAACAACACACGAACCGTGACATTATGTGATAAGGCTGAGACAAAATCAAGACTAAACCACGGCTATGATGATATAACAGTGTGGTATGATAAGGAACAGTTTTACTGAGACACTGATTGAAGATACGTTAAGGCAATCACTACAGTGTGGTCCAAATGAAATTGATAACATTTATGTAATTCTGAACATTGTAACAACACTGAGTTAGGAAAGGTAGAAGTTCATAAGTGCCAATGTGCAAAAAGGAGGGCAGTGTGTAGTTGCATTGTCTGCATCAACATAATAGGATCTAAAACAGTTTGACATATCTTGATGTATGTGCTCTCCTTCACAAAAATGGACCAGTCATATACCAATAAGTAGCCTCAATAATATATTATTGATATTAGGTCAGGAAAACTAACAGGGAAGAGTAGTCATTTACATTTTCTGCCATTTTATCTTCTTCTCATCTACAGTAGAGTCTCACTTATCCAAGCTAAACGGGCTGGCAGAAGCTTGGATAAGCAAATATCTTGGATAATAAGGAGGGATTAAGGAAAAGCCTATTAAACATCAAATTAGGTTATGATTTTACAAATTAAGCACCAAAACATCATGTTATACAACAAATTTGACAGAAAAAGTAGTTCAATATGCAGTAATGTTATGTTGTAATTACTGTATTTACAAATTTAGCACCAAAATATCACAATATATTGAAAACATTTACTACAAAAATGGCTTGGATAAGCGAGGCTTGGATAAGTGAGACTCTACTGTATTTATTTTAAGAAACCACCTTGTTCTTCCTTAAAGACCATATTGCCAACTGCACGAAAACCCCATTTCCTATTACACATTTTATTTTCCAACCCATCAAAAGTATCTGACTACATACTGGTGTAATGTCTGAGGCATCCACAAGATATTTACAAGGAAACCCTGAAGTGTACATCATACAGTCTCTGCAGTTTAATATCACTTGAATGATATCCTTTAGAAATAAAAATGTAATGTGACCCTTTAGAAGGGTAGGCTCCGCCCACTTCGTCTCCTAGCAACCCACGAAGCACCAGTGGCGCCAGAGCCTCTTCACTCAGGCCACTGCCTATAAAATACAGATTATCTGATTTGAACTGGATTATATGGCAATGTAGACTCAAGGCCCTTCCACACACCTATATAACCCAGAATGCCAAGGCAGATAAACCACAGTATCTGCTTTGAACTGGATTATCTTGAGTCCACACTGCCATATAACCCAATTCAGTGTGGATTTTATACAGTTGTGTAGAACAGGCCTCATATAATCCAGTTCTAAACAGATTATATCAGATTGTAAATATAATATGTAATAATTACTCTGTTATAATAATACAGAACAATATAATCTTTAAAATCAGGACAGTAAATAAAGAGCAACACTCGGAAAACAGGGGAATTCCAGAAAGGAAACAATCAGGGCCAGCTAACACCTTCAACAAAGGAATCCTCCAGACAGGAAGCAGACAGACTTTGAAGCTCAAGGCCATTACATGCTAATCAAGGGGACTAATTGCAGCATTCATACTTGATGCACTTAGACTATTCATTGCCATTCAACCTGGCCAACCAAGGATTCCATAAGGTAGAAAGTGGCCAGGCTTACAAGGAGCAAGGCTATTCAGTGCTGTTCAACCTGACCAACCAAGATTTCCCCTAGATAGAAAACCCTCAGGTTTTGAAGCCACGAGGCTACTCTGTCCCATTCAACCTGCCCAAGGAAGGTTGCCCATATATAGAAAGCAACCAGGCTTTGTAGCAGCGAGGCTATTAATTGCCATTCCAGCAGCCCCTAGAACGCAAGTACCCAGCCTTCCTAGCAGCAAGCCTATTCCATTGTATTCCAGCTCACCAAACAAGGATTCCCATAAGAAGAAAACGGCCAGGCTTTGAGGCTGCAAGGCTATTCACTGATATTCCACCTGGTTAACAAATGATTCCCATAAGCTACAGCAACGTGTGGCCGGGCACAGCTAGTCCTTTAGAAATTTGGTGAAGGAATTCAAATTCTCACAGGAGAATCTCCAAAATTCAAAATTTCAAATTTCCATTGGAGGAATACTACCATTTCAAGTAGCATTAAGCTTCTGTAAATGTGTGATGTTTATAACATAGATATTTCAAATTGCATACCTACTGCTTTGACTTATTGCTGTCCAGGTTCTATGTATCATGAGTTGAGCTCCCCAAACCCCATGGAGAGCCAGTTCTAAACAGATTATGTGATAAATGTCATTTTTTGATCATAAAGCAGTCATTCAAGTATGACAATCCCATTTAACATTTTGCCAGTCCTCAGATTTCATGTCCACAGTGGCTGCTTATTTTTCACATTATGCAGAGTGTTGGATTTGGAGAAGTGATAAGAAATCTCTGGGATTCCAGATTACTTTGGTCCATGACTTATTTACATCTAGAATGGACTACTGCAATGCGCTCTGCGTGGGATTGCCTTTGAAGATGGCTCAGAAACTGTAGTTAGCGCAAAGGTTGGTGGCCAGATTACTAACTCGAGCTGGTTATAGGGACCATACCTCTAATAAAGCAGCTCCACTGGCTGCCAATGAGTTTCCGGACTCAATTCAAAGTGCAGGTTATTACCTATAAGGACTTTACACTTAGGGTCCAACCTATATTTGAGACCAGATCTTTTTCTATGAAGCATCACGGGCTTTAAGATCTACTGGGGCGGCCCTCCTCTCGGTCCCACCTCAGTCTCAAGTGTGGTTGGTGGGGACGAGATGTTATTGTTTCTGCACTTTTTGTATATTGCATGTTTTTAATGCTTTAGTGCTTTGTGAGCCACCCCAAGTCTCCCTGGGAGATGGTGGTGGGGTATAAATAAAGTTGTTGTTGTTGTTGTTGTTGTTGTTGTTGTTGTTGTTGTTGTTGTTGTTATTAATCTTACAATCCCCAAGCACTAACCCATCTAGTTGGTGATAACTACAGCCCAACATCTAGAAGGCTGTAGATTCCTCACCCTTGCTAGAGAATACTTTTTATTTTCTGCTTGACATCTTGGACACAACAAGGTGCTTTTGTAACCTTTACATGAGCTCTGCACAATGATGATGTTCTCAGACTTTCATCCAGAGTCAACTGCAATCGAATGTTGTGAAGGAATTTCCAAAGGTTCTGTACACAAGAAGAGTCCAGGTCTCACGATACTGCCGGCACACATCATTTCCAGGATGTCGAAGCAACTGTTACCCAACTGGCTTTTGCAAACTCCTGCACATCCTCCCAGTCTACTGTAAATTTCTGACATCAGCCTGAGAGTACTGCTGAGAAATAACATCCTGGGAAAATAATGATGCCCAGATCATAACAAAATACGGCTACTTAGGAGGGCGCCCAGGTTGCAGCACTCAATTGTGTAGGGCAAATGGGGATGGGATAGGTCCCCATAGGACTCAATTTGCCCAATGACTAGGAATAAAATGGCATGCTTTCCTCCTGTACTTTTAGCAGTAGCTTGAGAGCTACAAAAATCAGCATATGATTTCTGTTTTCATAGTATGGATAGAAAGTGTGATAACATCCACAGATAAGGCTGTGATTTATTATTATTATTATTATTATTATTATTATTATTATTATTAGCATTAGCATTGCAGTAAAATCTCAATCAGTTGAGCATTTAAAAACAGATCAGAGATGCACAATGGTATATAATTCACTTTAGAGTGTGCAGCACTATATCACATCTGAACATCTCTATTAGATGCATTGGAGCAGAAGCCAACAATGAGGTGTCCAGCAACTCTATGAGTGGAATTACACTGGTTTAGTTTCAATTGGTGAATACTGTTGTTGTGGATCACCTGCTGGGGTAAGTAAGGAAGACAAGCCGCTTTCTTGATAATTTCACCTCTTGGCTGGTCATCCAGGGAGGAGATGCAATTTGATCTAAAATAAAACCGTTTTAAAAAGTTTTAAACCGTTTCGGTCTTCCCCAGAGTACTATTGTTATTAATAATATTAATATTAAATTAACACCAATTGGTACACATCAGATGTAATGGGGAAGCAGTCCTCTCTCAGACTCAGCTTAGGGTCCCAGAATAACTATTGTTATTAATATTATTATTAGCACCCATTGGTACACATCAGATGTAATGGGGAAGCACTCCTCTCTCAGATTCAGCTTAGGGTCCCAGAGTAACTATCGTTATTAATATTAATATTATTATTAACACCCATTGGTACACATCAGTTGTAATGGGAAAGCAACCCTGTCAGTACCTGCTTATTGTTATGGGGCCCAAACGAAAGGAAAACGAAAGCAAGCACGATGACTGCGCGGCTTTCATTTTTGTGTCGCTTCTCATTTCCTACGAAAATGTCATCACTCGTTTCGTGTAGACAAACGGTCAAAACGAAATGATAGCACAAAGGAAATGAAGGAAATTTTTTCATGCACATTTCTAGTAAGTAATAATTAAAGAAGGCCTGGTGTTCTGCGGTATTAAGATTCATATAGACACATTTTATACTTTTATGTCTGATCTTGTGCCTTTGCTAAGAACATGAAACCTTCCCCTTGTCCCTTTAACATCTGAACAACAAGAGATGTTTGATGGATACAGTTTTCCCTGACATAGAAATGCAGTGTTAGGGAACATTGCTCCAGCTGAATTTTTCCTTGTCCTGCAGCTATTAACAGTGCAGAGAGTTATGTTAGGAAAAAGAAAAAACAAAGAAACGGGTTTTAAAGTATCAGGTGCAGTTGGTCCTCTGCATCCATGGTTTGAAAATATTAACTAAATAAATACATACATATATTAATATATAAAATTTCAAAAAGCAAATCTTGATTTTGCCATTTTATATAAAGGATACCATTTTACTAGACCATTGCATATAATGGGACTTGAGCATCCATGGATTTTGATATTTACAGGTGATCCTGGAACCAAATCCTAGCAGAAGATGTTATGATCATATGTTTACTGGTCCCCCCCCCCCCCACAATCTTTCTTTGGTCCAGAGACTCTTGGTTTCCCCTGCAGAAGCTGCTAGGAAATCTCTTGCTTAAGAGACCAGAGCGTCTTCTGCAACAGCATCAGGAAGCCTACAGAGGGAACAACGGTTGGCTAAGAGGTCACTTTCTTGCCCACGGTTGCGTTTAATTGCTTAACCATACCGACAGATGAGATGGGCAGGATAAAAGATGCAATTAACACAATGCTCCTCAGCAACTAACTTGCACCAACTGCTTTGGGTCAATCTGTTTGAGTCAAGGTTGCCAATATTGGTTACCAACCCTATCATCTTTTTCTCTCCCTTCCCTGGTATATTTACAAGTCTTGCAGATGTTGTTAGACTTCAGTTCCTATCCACTATAGAAGGCAGAGCTTATGGGAATTTGAATCCAACAGCACAACATGGACAAGTGATGGGTCTATAGTTAGAATCATAGAATCATAGAATAGCAGAGTTGGAAGAGACCTCATGGGCCATCCAGTCCAACCCCCTGCCAAGAAGCAGGAAATCGCATTCAAAGCACCCCCGATAGATGGCCATCCAGCCTCTGCTTAAAAGCCTCCAAGGAAGGAGCCTCCACCACAGCCCGGAGGAGAGAGTTCCACTGTCGAACAGCCCTCACAGTGAGGAAGTTCTTCCTGATGTTCAGGTGGAATCTCCTTTCCTGTAGTTTGAAGCCATTGTTCCGTGTCCTAGTCTGCAGGGCAGCAGAAAACAAACTTGCTCCCTCCTCCCGATGACTTCCCTTCATGTATTTGTACATGGCTATCATGTCTCCTCTCAGCCTTCTCTTCTGCAGGCTAAACATGCCAAGCTCTTTAAGCCGCTCCTCATAGGGCTTGTTCTCCAGACCCTTAATCATTTTAGTCGCCCTCCTCTGGACGCTTTCCCTTCAACTGTGGTGCCCAGAATTGGACGCAGTATTCCAGGTGTGGTCTGACCAAGGCAGAATAGAGGGGGAGCATGACTTCCCTGGATCTAGACGCTATACCCCTATTGATGCAGGCCAGAATCCCGTTGGCTTTTTTAGCTGCTGCATCACATTGTTGGCTCATGTTTAACTTGTTGTCCACGAGGACTCCAAGGTCTTTTTCGCACACACTGCTGTCAAGCCAGGCATCCCCCATTCTGTATCTTTGATTTCCATTTTTTCTGCCGAAATGAAGTATCTTGCATTTGTCCCTGTTGAACTTCATTTTGTTAGTTTCAGCCCATCTCTCTAGTCTGTCAAGATCGTTTTGAATTCTGCTCCTGTCTTCTGGAGTGTTAGCTATCCCTCCCAGTTTTGTGTCGTCTGCAAACTTGATGATCGTGCCTTCTAACCCTTCGTCTAAGTCGTTAATAAAGATGTTGAACAGAACCGGGCCCAGGACGGAGCCCTGCGGCACTCCACTTGTCACTTCTTTCCATGATGATGACGCATTGGTGAGCACCCTTTGGGTTCGTTCGCTTAGCCAATTGCAGATCCACCTTCTCCACCCTTGTTTAAAAAATTGATTGGTCTGTCAGTGTTTAAGTGTTTAAGGCAGTGGTTCTTAACCTGTGGGTTCCTAGATGTTTTGGCCTTCGACTCCCAGAAATTCTAACAGCTGTTAAACTGGCTGAGATTTCTGGGAGTTGTAGGCCAAAACACCTGGGGACCCACAGGTTGAGAGTCATGGTTTAAGGGGTGAACCAATTCTCTGTAAATCCTGATTTCTGAAGACTAATAAAGACACAAGGGTTTAAAAGTTCTGCTCTTGAAACTGTTTTGAACTTTGAGTTGAGTACCTTAAATATTGCACTTCTCTCCAACTGCATAATTGCACCTATTCGTCAATTTTGGGTTCCACAATGGAAAGTGATGCCATCGAAGTGTTTTTTCACAAAACAGGGAGAGAAATTTCACTTCAGTTTATCCAAATTGAAACACCTTTAGCTCTCACTGATTTTAACTTGTACATAAGCATATATCTAACAACTGAGCAGTAATTCACTTATGCTAGCATGATTTGTGCCATTTTAAAAACTTCTACAAACCAAATGGTGAGTTTCTTTCCTTGCATTGTTCCAAGACTTCTGTTGTTGTGTCCTGTCAAAACGTTTCCAACTTATAGCAACCCTATGGGGGGGGGGGGGTCTGAGCAGGGCCCTAGCTTGGGGGGGGGGGGAGGCAGGATTAAAAGTCCACCCCTCCTGAAATGTGTTAGGTTAACAAAATCGGGTTTACTCATAAATTGGTTAACCACTTAAAATTCACGGGTAAACCAGGTTTGGGGGGAGGGTTGAACCCTTGTGTGTGTGTGTGTGGGGGGGGGGTGTTGAACCCTTAACCCCCCCTCTGGCTATGGCCTTGGTTCTGGGGCTGAGAGTGTGTGACCTGCCCAAGGTCCCCCAATGGGTTCCCATGGCTGAATGGGGATCTAAATTCTGGTTTCCATAGTCCAACTATGTTCAAGCAACTATGTCACACTGACTCTTCTTAGTCACCAATAGCAATAAATGATTACAACGGAACTTATTTTCAGGAAAGTAAAACATTGAGACTGCACCTTTCCCTCTTTCAAATGGGACATTAAACAAGCAGGCCTCTTTCAAATACTGCACACCTTTTGTCAGAGCTCAGAAGCAGTACTTTTCTGGACTGTTGCTCCCAGAATACTCCAGCCAACACAACCATTGACCATGCTATGCAGACAATGCTGAGAATAACTTTCTCAAACTCTGAGTGTTATCTGGGGAATGTCAATGAGGTATGAACTGCAATGCTGGGAAACATGACTACTGGCACCAAGTAGCACACAACTGATGCCATCTTTGGTTGTGCCTCTGCTCTTCTGCCCCATTGCCCAGGGAGAAGGCATCCATTGTCCTTTGGCGGTTTTCACTGGCGGCAGAATGGTCAGTGAGGACCGATACCACAATATCCATGAGGGATGAGACAAAGATCTAGGAATGATAGTCCAGACAGATGTCTGTTGGATTAACAAAGTGTGTCTGTGTGCGAGATGGCATCACCAAGGCACCCCAAGAACCCACAAAGTAATTTTCCCAGGACCTACTCTTCATGGATGTATCCCACCTTCTTCTTCACAGGCAGTAGCATATTCAAAAGAAGTCACATTTGTTTGAATGCCACCAAGTTGAAGTTTCTCATTATTTGCATTGGGTATCCTTGCCTCTCATAAGTAGTACTCTTTTATTGGTATGTCTGACTGTGTGGAGGCCGTGTTTTCACCAAGGATACTAAGAGAACAGTAGCCTTCAATGGTGTAACACAATAGTTACTGTCCACATGCTGTTTCATATGCTTTCAGGCTATTTGATGAGGTGCTGGCTGACCTGGCAAGCCATTATGTATGGTGCCACTGCTTAATTTTTCCCCAATACCAGAATACCAGAAATTGCATGCACATAAAACTGGCATCCTTCTGGATTATTATGCTGAATCTACTTTGCTGCCTCCGATGGTTTCTAAGATTGCTTTATATTAATTTATGTCCATGATCAACAAGCCAAAGAATAGGAGGAAGGAGGCGAAATATCTTTTCAGTTCCCGTCCTTAGAAAGTTACTTTCAATTGACAATTGACTGTATAATTCATTACACAGCTAAAAAAAATTATTGTTAATGCTAGAAATAGGGTTTTCTTATTTATAAAAAACCACCCACAACTTTTGTTTTTGGTTATTTCATTCCTTTTTGCAGATATAGGTGAATGGGATACAATTTGGAAAATTCCTCTCTAAAATACTTTAAAACGCAATCACAACTATATTCTTGATTAGTACCATCATTTTAGCAGCATCTGAAAAATAATAACTACTAATTTCTTTGGTAATATGGAGAAAACAGGACAGCATATTATACACTATTGTATAAAAATGAATAGTAAAACAAACGGAGTCACTTTGTTTTCACTGAACTGCACTGAATGTCAGCTAAAACCAGACTGTCAACAAAAGGTGTTATTGGGTTTGAAACACATTAGAGATGCCCAGCACCACTGAAAGTGCCTCAATATTCAGGGTCAGACTCTATTTCTATCTAATTTTGAAGGGAATTCCTCATTATCATTCCAACACCCTCAACGGTCATAGTATGGTCCTGTTTCACCAGGTTGTTCTGCAGTGATGATACAAAGGCATACATTGCCAAACTACCACGTCAGCTAGAGGAAAGTTTTGGCCAACTGTGGAACTGAGTAGCCCTTGTTGATTTGATGAAGTTTGAAGTGTCAGGTTCCTTGGCTGTTTCTCTTCTGGTGGCATGGCAAGCAACAGCGCTCCTTCTGCCCAGTACTCACAGAACAAGCATGGCACACAGTGTGTTGGCACAACCTGAGAGAGAAAGAGAAAGATTGATCGAGACCACTTAAAAAATGATTTAGTGATCTGTTCATCAGCATGTTTCTGAAGAACGTGTACATTATGGTCAATAATAGAACTTCATCCTACATGTTCTGACTCGTACAATAACATGACAAAAAGGTCTGCAAAGCTGAGGAAATCATGCTTTTTCAAAAGTGTCTTGCTTCACCGAATGCAGAAGCTGTTGGGATCAAAGTTGTAGCCACAGCCTTGATTGCCAATACAGTAGCTTTACACGTGCACGAATAATTCCTTTGTATGTTGGATTGTCAATTGAGGCATTTATGTATTCTCAACAATAACTCAAGTGAGGAAAGATTGTCTTGTTATTTTGGGTCTTCCTTTTTTATGCTGAAGCTATTCTGTCCTGGGTTTCTCAGTTTTGCTTCTGCCTGTTGTATCAGAAATTGCTCACCAGACAGAAGTCAGCTGCTTCCTGAGCAACAGAGAAACAGACCACCGCTAATCTCAGTAGCTGCTTCCTGATAAGTGGAAATTGGGACAGGACTCACTCAGTAGTATCATTACTGAGCTGCTTATGCATACGTATCTCCTACATAGTATCAAACTATCACTAAAATTTAAGCCAGTGAAAAACATATTATATAATAAGTTTAAAACATTTTAACTGTATCTTCCTTCCCTTTTTCTTATTTTGGCTATGTTATATAAGGTGTCAAACTGTTGAAAAGTTTAGGTGCTCAGTCTGTACTCCTGAAGTAGTTCTCATATCACATTGGCTCTTACCACTTGCAAAAGCTTCAGCATTTTATTCTGAGTTAAGACTTCCCCTTTCTGCAGCTGTTGTTTACTGCACTGGCAAAGACACCCTTCAGCTGGAGCAATGAGCGTGATGGAACGGCAGTTGGGACAAAATACGGCAGATGATAGAGTTCCTTCATACAAAGTTTTTTCTCTTTAATTAGATTATTTTCTGACCTCATGAACCATGCTTTAAATAAATACATTGTAGAATATTTTCTAATGTAAATAAGAATTCCAATACTGTATATTGAACATTAGCATTTGGTTGTGGTTAGGGTTGATTTGGACAATGGCTAGGGTTTATGTACATTTCTTATATTTTCTAACCACAATAAGAATTCTACTACCTTCCTTCTGTCACTCTCTCATACAGTAGGGCTGACCTTGAGTACATTATCATATGTACTTTGATTAACATTGCATAGTGAGATATCAGGCACCTCCCTATGCAATGCCCCTTCTCTTCTGTTCAACATGATTTAGCCATGCAGGACATATCCATTTGCAAGCTTAATGATATTGTATAGTGGGCCCTACTAGGCTTTGGTTCCAAGACTGTACTGTGAATACCAAAATCAATGGGTGCACAAGACTCACTATATGCAATGTGTTGTATCCCAGCCACAGGCTGGCCAGATTCTAGATGAAGATGGAGGGGATTCTGGGGATTCTGGATATGGGATTCAAGATCAGCAGTCTGAGGCAGAAGCTAGCTCAGACATGCAGTTGCAGGATGAGCTGCTGATTCCAGGAGAAACAGATAATGGTCAAGCTGACATGAGAAATATTGAGGGAGAGACTTCAGCCTTGGAAAATAATGAGGATGACGGTTTAGCTTCTGACCAGCAGGTGCAAGATAACAAGGATTTATCTAGAGAGGACAGTTTGTCTTAGATGGGTTCCCAGGTCCATAGAAGTGAGCGTTTGGCGCGCAAACGTGAATCTAGCTGTGGGAAAAGGAATGCATTCCTAAGTTGTTATTAAAGCATGCTTTCACAGACTATTCTTTGTCAGTGCAATTTCATCGCTTCATCTGTGTGGAAGTTTTATCGAGCCAGCGTTCTTGGGTTCTTGGGCCTTGTTCTTTGGACTATTTGCCTTGTGGTTTATCTTGGATTCTTGGACCTTGTTCTTGGACTCTATGGACTAATTCTTCACTTTGTGGATTATCTTGGATTCTTGGATCTTGTGCTTTGGACTCTATGGACTAATTCTTTGCCTCATGGATTATTGTTCCTGCTATGCTTTTTGAACCCATGGACCTAGCCTTTTGGATTAAATAGACATTCATGTACTTTGTGAATCTCTTGGACCTATTGACTCTTTCATTACAACTTTGAACTACCTTTTGATTGCTTGCTTGATTTATATTCTGCTTTGCTTAATAAAAACTTCAAAAGACTACCTGTGTGTCTGACTGGGTATCTATAGCAAGGTGAACTTAGCCTGAGGTGCGACACAATGGTATAGTAGAATTATATAGCAAATTTGGAATTTTGTTCTTGAATATGTTCAAGACATGGACATAGAATCTGTGGATACAGGAGAACAACTGTACTGTTTCCATTTTGATGTGTAAGCTGCTTTCAGCCCTGGTTCTGGAAAAATGGCAGATATAAAGGAGGAAGAGCATGTCTTTGTACTTGACCCATGAGTCTACACGTGTAAATGAGCACACCAGATCCTTCATGTTCAATCATTTGACGCTGTGAGCAAATCTGGGTGAGAAAGACCCAGATGCCAGATGCCATTTGGAACTAGCAATAGAGAAGACGAGCAAAAATTTCCTCAGGTTGGTATTATTTTCCATTCTGCTCATCTTAAGAGCATTGCATAGGGCGAATCTCTTCACTTACCCATTTTATTTTAGATACATCAGGAATGCTCCAATGTGGGACCAAAAATACAACCAGGGTGAGGGAGGTGTCTTCTCTTCAAAATGGAGGCCTTCACCATACTTTGCTTTAGTAAGAGGTTGGTTGCCTCCAGGTGTGGTTGTTGAAGTAGATTCAATTGTCATTCTGTTTAGCTTCCATACATAAAATTAGGAGGTTGTTGGACATTTTGACTTTTGCCTTTGCAGAATGACTTGGGCTAGTGTTCACCTTGGCAAGGCATACTACTCGTTCTTGGAACCAGTCTCTCCAAATATGCCTATTTTCTCTCAACAGTAGTCAAATACCTTGAAATATTACCTGCACTGGTAGCGGCGTGACATGAGCCTGAAATCCTTTTTACAGAGAGTACATGTCCCAGAGGTCTGGGGAGCTGAACACGCTACTGGAGGAGAAATGCCTTCTGTCTTCTGCCACAGAGCATCCTTCTCACTGTGGAAAGAAAAGGAAGGCAAAGAACAAAAGAGAGTCATTCTCTTTGCTACAAGGACCAAATAGAGACTAATCATCAGATTATTTCCCCCTTCAGATTAGTAAAAATTTATAGTTGGTAGGGATCTCAAAGATCACTTAGTTTAGCCTTCTGTGAACACTATTTATTTATTACAGTACTTGTATCCCACCCTTCTCACCCAATAGGGGACTCAGTGCGGCTTACAATAAAAACACATATATAAAAATACAGAACATTCAATCAATTAAAATTAAATACAATAAACATTCATAAAAATATACATATAAATATACAATTGGAGCATTTCGAGTCTAAAAAACTGGGTCTGTCATTGAGTTCTAAAGCATGCAGTAGTAATTGATGCTGCTATTATTGTTCGAAAGCCTGGTCCCACAATCAGGTCTTAACTTTTCTACAGAAAGATAGGAGGGAGGGAGCCTGCCTGACATCATTTGGGAGGACGTTCCATAGGTGGGGAGCCACTACTGAAAGGGCCCTGTCTCTCGTCCCTGCCAGCCGCAATAAATCCATTGCAATGGCAACCTGGATAAACAGTCATTTTTGCTGATGTTTAATAATTTCTAACTGAAAGAAACCTTCCGAGACAACCTATTCCAAAATCATTTATCAAAACCATCTACCAAACATCACCAGAAAATTCTTTCTAATGTGCAGTTCTGGTCATTTGGACCTGGCCTTCTAGTTCCTAACTTTTGAAGCAAGAAAACAACAACAACAACAACAACAACATTTGTTCCATCATCTATATACCAGCCATCTTCCATTGTTGACACATGTCACTGAGCGATTTGTCTGTTTATTGTACTTATACTACATCCAGTGTTATTTGATACCCAAATTGTGCCTATATCCATTTTAAGTTGCCTTTTCCCAACTGAAATAGCCTATGCTCTACTTAAGATCTACTTTTCAGGTGATTCATTTTACAGTTCCCTTCAGTCATCACTTCAGATGCATTTGAAGAACTCCGAAGAGGACTACCAGATATAGAGTCATGGCAGACTCTGGAAATGTTACTGTTGGATTATAGGTCATCAAGTTCCCCAACCAACAGGGCAAGTGATTACCACACTGCAGAAAATACAATTTTAAGCCCTGGTTAGCTAGCAGCGCCCATCGAAACTGGGTGGCATGGCATGGCAAAAGTGTATGTGTGGAGTGGTGGTGATAGAGGAGATCTGAATTTTAGTTTTAAAACAAAGCATATGGAGATCATAGACTTTATGTTTTAGCAAAATTATATCCTCCAAAGTGTGGTTTTCCTTGTTTTAAGTTAAAATGTGACTTTCTTTGCTGCTGAGTTTTGGTAGTACAGCAGCAAACTGCAGTTCAGACCATGACTTTCAAAGGACTGGAGGAAGAGAAGCATATGCACTACACTAGTGGTTTCCAACCTTTGGGCCTTCAGATGTTTTGGACTTCAACTTCCAGAAATCACAGCCAGCTAACCAGCTGTTAGGAATTGTGGGAGCTGAAGTCCAAAACACCTGGAGGCCTAAAGGTTGGGAACCTCTGCACTGCACCAAGTTCTTAGTGTCTGGTCCACGCTGACTGGTAGTTCCTCTCCAGGGTTTTGAGGTAGTACTTTTCCCAGCCTTCCTAGGGAAAAGCATTGAACTCTCATCCTTCTGCATACAAAGCATGTGCTCTATCACAGAGCTATGGGCCCTTTCCATCTTCTTTCTGGACTATATGACTCTTGCTGACATCAATCTTCTCTAGTCTGCTTTGATTTGTTGTGTGTGTTGGTGGGTTTTGCTCCCTGCCACATATTGCTTTCTAAATCCAGTAAACACAGAAGTCACTTTCCCCTTGTTCCTCTTGGTCTTCTTTCACTCACCGCAGTAATTCCAGCAACTTCCCTTTCATACTGCAAATAAGCTCCCCCTGTTCCGACAGCTGTTGCTTATATTTATTTTCCTTTTCTTTTGATTCTTGGTGTCTTTTTTCCAACAAGACTTGCAATTGTTCTTTTTCTTGCTGGGATCTAAGTAGGAGGAAGAGAAATACATGAAGTAAATAATAATAATCATGATCATGATCATGATCATCACAGGGTTGTTGTATGTTTTCTGGGCTGTATGGCCATGTTCTAGAAGTATTCTCTCCTGACGTTTCACCCACATCTATGGCAGGCATCCTCAGAGGTTGTGAGGTATGGAGAAACTAAGCAAGGAGGTTTATATATATCTGTGGGAAGTCCAGGGTGAGGGAAGAACTCTTGTCAGTTATTTATGCTGGCCTCCAACTGACAAGAGTTCTTCCCCCACCCTGGACTTCCCACAGATATATATAAACCTTCCTTGCTTAGTTTCTCCATACCTCACAACCTCTGAGGATGCCTTCCATAGATGTGGGCGAAACGTCAGGGAGAATACTTCTAGAACATGGCCATACAGCCCGGAAAACATACAACAATCCTGTGATCCCGGCCATGAAAGCCTTCGACAACACAATAATAATCACCTTTTCCCCAGAATGGCACCCAAAGAGACTTCCAAAACCAATAAATTAAAAACATTTACAATCTATATATATAAATGAGTGATGGCATCAGGGCAACCCACAAAACAACCTCGAAATTTGACAACACAACCCATCATCCACAGCTCCAGTAAGATACAACAAAAATAAAAGAAAAATAAAGTCCTAATTAGAGGGAGAGCAATAAATTTTTTTATCCAATTGCTGCCAGTTTAGAGGGCTAATCTCTGCCCACTTCGTCTCCTAGCAACCAATTCAGCCAAGCACAGCCAGGGTTCAATTAGGGGACAGGCAGATTTAGGCCTCACTTAGGTCTCTTCCACAGATTATCTAATTTGCACTGGATTATATGGCAGTGTAGACTCAAGGCCCTTCCACACAGCTATATAACCCATTTATAATCTTATATTATCTGCTTTGCACTGGATTGTCTTGAGTCCACACTACCATATAATCCACTTCAGTGTGCATTTTATACAGCTGTGAAGAAGGGGCCTCATATAATCCAGTTCTAAGCAGATAATATAAGATTATCAATATGCAGTAGAGTCTCACTTATCCAACATAAACAGGCCAGCAGGATAAGTGAATATGTTGGATAATAAGAAGGGATTTAGGAAAAGCCAATTAAACATCAAATTAGGTAATCGTTATACAAATTAAGCATCAAAACATCAGATTATACAACAAATTTGACAGAAAAAGTAGTTCAATGCTCAGTAATGCTATGTTGTAATTACAGTAGATTCTCACTTATCCAAGACTCGCTTATCCAATGTTCTGGATTATCCAACGCATTTTTGTAGTCAATGTTTTCAATATATCGTGATATTTTGGTGCTAAATTCATAAATACAGTAATTACTACATAGCATTACTGCGTATTGAACTACTTTTTCTACCAAATTTGTTGTCTAACATGATGTTTTGTTGCTTCATTTGTAAAATCATAACCTAATTTGATGTTTAATAGGCTTTTCCTTAATGCCTCCTTATTATCCAACATATTCGCTTATCCAACATTCTGCTGGCCCATTTATGTTGGATAAGTGAGACTCTACTGTACTGTATTTACAAATTTACCACTAAAATATCACAATGAATTTAAAACACTGACTACAAAAACATTGCTTATGAAAAGGCAGACTGCATTGGATAATCCAGAACACTGTATAAGCGAATGTTGGATAAGTGAGATTCTACTTTAATATGAAATAATTACTGGGATAGAATAATGCAGAACAATATAATCTCTAAAACCAGGACAGTAAATAAAGAGCAACACTCTTGAAAGCAGGGAAACTGGAAATTCCACAAAGGAAACAATCAGGGCCAGCTAACACCTCCCAAGAAAGGATTCTTCCAGAAAGGAAGCTGAGAAGGGAGTGAAGCAATGTGTATTACCAGTCATTATTATTACTATTATTATTATTATTATTATTATTATTATTATTATTATTATTGTGTTGCTGTCAACCATGAAAATGAATACAATCTGGCTCCAAGTATTCAAAAACACTAAAATCTGAATATATAAAAATTAATGTGGTATAATAAAACAGAACAATACAATCTCTAAAATCAGAACACTAAATAAAGAACAACACTCTGAAAACAGGGGAATTCCACACAGGAAACAATCAGGGCCAGCTAACACCTCCCAACAAAATATTCCCATCATCAAAGTCTGGCAAATCCTTTGTTTTCTCAGGGCCACAGACTGTAGAAGCACATAAAATATCGCAAACAACACCACTCTGAAAACAAGGGAATTCCAGACAGGAAACAATCAGGGCCAGCTAACACATCCCAACAAAAAATTTACTCGGGGAGGAAACAGCCAGGTTTTAAAGCTGCAAGGCCATTACATCCTAATCATTTTTCCTAATTGCAGCATTCATACTTTCCTCCAACAGACAAAAAAAAAGTAATCAGAAATATTGTATATTCACAACCTTTAGGAAATAACATCCCCTGATGGCGCAGCGTGTTAAAGCGCTGAGCTGCTGAACTTCTGGACCGAAAGGTTTGAATTGGGGGAGCGGAGAGAGCCCCTACTGTTAGCCCCAGCTTCTGCCAACCCAGAAGTTCGAAAACATGCAAATGTGAGTGCATCAATAGGTACTGCTCCGGCGGGAAGGTAACGCCGCTCCATGCAGTCATCCCACATGACCTTGGAGGAGTCTACAGATAATGCCGGCTCTTCGGCTTAGAAATGGAGATGAGCACCAACTCCCAGTCGAACATGACTGGACTCAGGGGAAAACCTTTACCCTTTACCTTAACTACCACCAATTCCTCAATACTTTATTTCCCATACCACCAGACTTCGCCACAGCAACGCGTGGCCGGGCACAGCTAGTGTGTGTGTGTGTGTGTGTGTGTGTGTGTGTGTGTGTGTGTGTGTATATATATATATATATATATATATATATATATATATATATATATCTCACATATATGCTTATATGTATGTGTGTGCATGTGTGTGTATATATAATAAAGTATAGTTCAGACACTGCAGATATAAGTAGGTTTTATGGCTCTACCAGGCATATTCCAAATAATTGTGTGAATTGAGTTTAATAATAATAATAATAATAATAATAATAATAATAATAATAATAATAATAATTTATCAATACCCATCTCCCATAGGGACTCAGGTCGGCTTACAAAATAACACACAAAGATGCCAAACATGAAATACATAATACATAAAATACATAAACATGAAAATAATTCTAACATTACATAAACCAGATATATAAATTGGATAAAACAACCTCTGTTAAAATAGAATCAGTTAAAAGAGCCATGTAATCAATGTAGCAACCCAGATGAAGGTGTAAAATGTAAATATAAAGTGCTAAGTGATTGGCAATCAGTTCTTGTTATCAAATGTCTGCTGGAAAAACCAAGTTTTTAACTCTTTCCTAAAGTGTTGTAGTGTGGGGGCTTGACTAAGTTCCCTGGGGAGGGCGTTCCAGAGCTGGGGGGGGGGGGCACTACCAAGAAGGCCCTCTCCCTCATCCCCACCAATCGTGCTTGTGACGGAAGCAGGAGCGAGAGAAGCCCCACGTAGCACATCCATTCTACATGTAACTAAGGTGTGGACCACTGTGGCCACGTCAGGTTTTTCGAGGTACGGTTGCAGTTGGCACACAAGCTTTAACTGTGCAAAGACCCTCCCAGCCACTACCGACACCTGCACTTCAAGTGTCAACGCTGAGTCCAGGAGGACCCACAGACTGCAGATCTTTGTCCCCATGGGGAGTGTAACCCTGTCTAGCACTGACTGCCACCCTATACCCCGATTGGCCTTGTGACTGACCAGGAGGACCTCTGTCTTGCCTGGATTAAGCCTCAGTTTGTTGGCCCTCATCCAGTTCGTCACAGTTGCCAGGCACTGGTCCAGGATCTGGGGAGCTTCTTTGGAGTGGGGTGAAAAATGGTAGTAGAGTTATGTGTCATCTGCATAGAGATGGCACCCAACTCCAAAACTCTGGTTGACCTCTCCCAGCACAGAATCATAGAATCATAGAATTATGGGGCCGGGCTGTGGCGCAGCTAGCTAGTAACCAGCTGCTATAAATCACTACTGACCGAGAGGTCATGAGCTCGAAGCCCGGGTCGGGTTAAGCCTCCGACCATAAATAATAATAATAATAATAATAAAAAATAGCCCCGGCTTGCTGTTGACCTAGCACCCCCGAAAGACAGTTGAATCTGTCAATTAGGGAAATTTAGGGACGCTTTATGCGGGAGGCTAATTTAACTAATCTACAACACCATAAAACTGCTCACGAGGAAAAGAAGAGGAAGAACAGCCACCAATGGACGGTGAAGCAACAGCTCCCCCTGTGGCCGGAAATCGTGAAGCTGGAAGATGTTAAAAAAAAATGCCTCTGTGTCTGTCTAAAACTGAATGTTGTTTGTCTATTGGCATTGAATGTTTGCCATATATGTGTTCATTGTAATCCACCCTGAGTCCCCTTCAGGGTGAGAAGGGCGGAATATAAATACTGTAAATAATAATAATAATAATAATTATAGAGTTGGAAGAGACCTCACGGGCCATCCAGTCCAACCCACTGCCAAGAAGCAGGAAAATGACATTCAAAGCACCCCTGACAGATGGCCATCCAGCCTCTGCTTAAAAGACTCCAAAGAAGTTTCATGTAGATGTTGGAAAGCATGTGGGAGAAAATAGAACCTTGTGGGACCCCACAGGACAATAGCCAGGGATCTGAGCAGGTGTCCTCCAGCACCACTATCTGGGTCCGATCCTCCAGGAAGGAGTGGAGCCACTGCAGCACAGTGCCCCCAAGACCCATTCCAGAAAGCTGACCGTGAAGGATACCATGGTCGATGGTATCAAAAGACGCTGAGATGTCCAAAAGACCAGCAGGGATACACTCCCCTCATCTAGTTCTCTGCAGAAGTCATCCACCAAGGCAACCAAAGCTGTCTCCATTCCATAACCTAATTATAATCTCTCACCACTGTGGCTAATGGTGAAGGATGATGAAAGCTGCAATCCAAAAACATCTAGAGAACCTCATGTTTCCCAGTATGGTTTAAAGGGTCAAGCAGAATGACTATTAAAACTACACTGTCTAGATTTAGAGTCACAATGGCAACTGAGCATCTTTCCCAAGAATCTGGGCTGTTTGTTGCTTACTACCATAGTTCTTGGGTACAGTGCATGCTTGACAACTGGTAGAGCAAAAATAACAAATGCTAAGAAGAGTCCGTTACCAAGTTTAATATCCACAGTTCACATCATAGTGATCAATAGCTTGCTGCAAATGAGCTTATCACTTATGAGGCAGGTAAACAGCAGTTGCAGCAAGATAAATAGCATCTTTGGTTAGGATCACATTACATTATTTCTCTTGGTGGGAGACTGTTTGGAAAGCATTTATTATACAAACACACCAAAAATAATTAATGACCTCTCATCAGAAAAACAACAGATGAGGAAAAAATGTCCTGTGGTAGGTCCTGTTGTTATCCTGTAGCAACTATGATTTATTTGCCTTGTGTGATAAGGTCCTTGTACTCGCACACCCAGTAAGGTACCTTGTGAAGCAGTCAAATGTTTCTTGGTAGGGAACAAGTGTATAGCAGATGGTTGATGATAGACAATCAAGAAATGTTTTATGACTGCTTTCCCTAATGTAACAATCTTTCCATTGTCTCCAACCAACAGGTCCATCTCACTTGCTGGATGAAGGGAACTGTAATCTTATTAATCTGGAGGGTGTTGGTTTGGGAAAGCATAGACTCTGTGAGAACTGCTAAAGGGTCAACAAGAGATACAGAACATTGGTCCCACCATGAGGCCAAACTATGAACACTAAAAAGAGACTAGTTTAAGAAATAACAGGTTTGCTTATAAAGGGCAAGTGTGTTAGGAGGCAGCCAGAGCTTGCAGATGTAGCTATTGCATGTGTACCATCCCTGCTCTATACAAGTGGCTAGATCTCTTTTCTGTTTGGAGATTCTGGAAACTGAAACTTAGAACTTCTGCAAACAAAGAATATGTTCCTGTAGTCGGTTGCAGTCCTTTCCTTAAACTACAATAGCAAATGGAATGGGTTTGTTCCCTCACCGGCTCAGCTGCTCCATGAGATGCTTTGTAGTGTCTGCCTTGGCTGCTAGCTTTTGCTTTGCATGTTGAACATCATTCATAATTTTGTCCAGATGGCTATTCAGACACTGAGAAAAAAAGATAAAGTTTGGGAGAAGCAGAAAAAAAATCACTGTTATGCAAGTGAGGGAGACCAGGTGCTTTTTTCCAAAACTACATGCTTTCTGTATCTTGAACTGGTAACAGCTGATCTTTGATTTGTCTTCAGTTCCCAGATGCCCTAGCCAACAAGGCTGGAGATTGTGGAAGCTCAAACACCTTGGTCCTACAGAACTTTCAAGAAGCTAAAAAGAAACAAACTGGAGTTGCATCTACAATATAAATTTATTGTAGTTGGACACTACTTTAACTGCCATGATTTAATCCTACTTTGGTTTCTCTTCAGATCGTATAAATCTTTCGCCTTTTACTAAAGATTTCTGTGGAGAGGAACATTCAGGAGTTTGTAACCAATTGTTGAGGCTCTGTTGAGGCCAGGTTATAGCACAGCTGGTTAATCACCAGCAGCAATAGATCACTGCCGACTGGAAAGTGGGAAGCTTGAAGCCCTAGTCGGATTGAGCACCTGATTGCCAATAGCCTAGCTTACTGTCCATCTCAGTTCGAAAATAGCTGCAGCTGTGAGTAGAGAAATTAAGAAGTTAATTTAATTTACAACAGCGGGGAAGTTAATTTAAAACTGCCAGTGATCAAAGAACAAGGAGGAAATACTATTATCAAAAAGGACTCAGCATCATAGTGGATAAAGCAAGAGCTCCCCCTGTGGCCGGAATTGAGCATAACCTCCAGAAATTGGAAAATGTTACATTACCTCTATCTGTCTGTATGTGTTGTATGTCTAAAAGCAGCATTGAATGTTTGCCGTGTATACGTGCATTGTGATTCACCCTGAGTCCCCTTCGGAGTGAGAAGGGTGGAATATAAATACTGTAAACAAACAAACAAATAAATAAATAAAGTGGAGTTGCAATTTTATAAGGCCTTTATGCTTCTCACCAAGCTATAACTTCCATGACCCCATAGCATTGTGTCATGGTAGTTAAAGTAGTGTTAAACTGCATCATTCTATACTGTAGATGTACCCTAGATTAGACCATCCAATCTAGTATCTTTTTCAAAGTATATTTATGCAAAATATTTATTCTGAAAATAACACATCAAGACAATAGCAGATCTTGAAAAAATTAATTGGCATTTTTTTAAAAATCCCTGAATCCCACAGGCAGCATTGCCACAAAGTAATCTTAATCCTTCTAGACAAGTCCTGCCCCCTATATTCTATAAAGCCCCAGGCTTTATATGAGATATTTTTCATAATTTCAGTCTGATTTGCACAGAACCACACTTACTGTTTTGTTATATATTCATTTAGTTTAGAAAAATATTTTTGGAACTTGTCACAATTATCCCAGGTTTAATGCCACCTGAAAACTTGTTCTCTCATGTTATACCCTCAGCGCCAGGTATTTTTCTAATTATATTAAGCAACACTAATCTCAAAGCTTGGTTTACTTCCCTGTGCTATAAGACTTGCCTATTTACTTTTTACAGCATGTAGTTCAATTTCTTAATTAATTGAATGCATTCTATATAGAGGTCCTGCATTTCCACAGAGTACCAGTGCAGGAATGTTGCTTCCAGTGTGGCCCAATATTTTATTCCACAGAAGAAGGATGGCAGTTACAGATGGTGCTCTGGACTAGAAATACCGTATTTCCTAATATCACTTAACAACATACTGTACATGGAACAGAAGGCTCCTACCTTTCCATGGGTTTGATTTTCATGCTTGTCACAGCTCACTTTCTTGACAGCGTTTTCCAAAGCTTGTGGCATACCAACTGGAAGAATGTCCATTAGTTGTGGCGTTGCCACCCCAGAGCTGTTTGCCTCTGTGAGGATTCCCCTCTCCTTGACTGGGACCCTGGCTTTCTCATCTCTGGTCTCAGGTTCTAGTGTCAGCACATTGCCACAAAGAGGAATGCTCTTCTCTGTGGACCATTCCCAGTATTGTTCCAGTTCTTCACTCAGCTTCTTTGCTATGTCAGTTGCTTGGTTTTTCTCTTGTTCTAGTTGGCCCACACGAGTTTTCAGTTGTAGACACTCCTCTCTTAGGGCAGAGGCCACAATTTCATTTTTATCCTGCAAGGTTTTCTGTAGTGCTTGGCTGGTGGCCTTCCCATTCTCCAGCTCACTTCTAAGTTGGGTGATCTCCTGGATCTGTCCCTTCAGGGCAGCAGTAGTGCTCTCTAAGTGCTTTGCCAAAGCCTCTCTTTCTTCAAGGCCTTGCTGCAGAGTGGCCTGGAGCTGCTTCTTCTCCTCTTGAAGCTTAGCAACCTCTTTTTCAATTGTTCCTATCTGGCTGACTGATTCCTGTCTGATTCTTTCACACTGGGTCCGCTCCTCAGCTAGTTGATCAATCAGCTGTGATTTCTTTTGGGCCATTTCTTCTAACTGAACTTTCAATGTAGTGTTTTCCTTCAAAACCACCTGAAGCTGGTTTGTCTGGGCCTGTAGGTCATTTTGCAAGCCTTGCAATTGCTCTTCCTTGTCTTTTAGGACCTTCTCTGTCTTCTGAAGAGACATCTGGAGAGTAAAAATATGTTCTTGACACACTGACACTTTCATCTGAAGGTCCTGAGCTTCTAATTTTGTTAACATGAAGCTATTCTCTTGTGAGATGAGAGTTTCTGTGAGAGTCTCCTTCTCCCTTTCTAGCATCTTTATCTCAGCTAGCCTCCTCTCCAGTTTCTCCCTTAAAAGACCCTTCTCTAATGCTGTCTCTACTAGTGTGTCATTTGTCCCTTCTGACTGTGCCTCACTGGTTTCCAGTTGGCCATGATGGCTGCTCAGAGCAGCCACTTGGGTTTCCCATCTGTCCAGACTCTTTTCACACACCTTTAGTTTTTCCTGCAGCCCCTGACATTGAGAGATCATTTGCTGGTGCTTCAATTCTTGAGTCTCCTTTTCTGCCAGGCACCTTCTCCATTCTGCCTCTTGAGAACTCAGCCTTTGTTCTGCCTCCTCAAAACGCCTCTCAGCAGCATCTTTCTTGGCCCATGCCTCCTGGCATTCAATGGTCAGGTTGGCAATCTTGGATTCTGCCTCTCTGAGGGATTTTACTACCTTGGACAGCTCTTGCTGCTGTTTCTCCTGCTCATTCATTTTCTCCTTCTGTTGTTTTTCATGCTTGGCTAGCTCCTCTTTTAGAGCCTGATTCTCCTCTAAAAGGGCTTGCTTCAGATACTTGTTTTCTTCTTGTTGCTGGGCCATCTTCAGCTGCAAAGCACTAAGTTCCCATATCATCGCTCTCAAATCCTTCTGCTTCCAGCAGTCCTCATTTTCAGATGTCACTTGTGGATCCTCCATCTTTTCACAGAGGAAATGTTCAGGCTGAGAAAGCAGGGAACTAAGATCTTGGCTGGAAGAGACCTTGCCTGGTTGCTCCTTACTGAATTTGTCCACATGGATCTGTGACTCACCATTTCCCCTCTTCACTTCCTCAACAGAAACTGGATGCTGGGCTTCCTTTTCCATAAAAGAACTCAGCTTTACAAGAGAACCCATCTGTAGCAGACTGTTCTTTCTGTTTCTCCAGACTCCAACCCACTTTTCTATTGAGTGCTCCCATCCAAGTCTGACTGGATCATCATTTGTTGACTGAGGAACATATAAATCTTTGGTTCGTAATGCATTCTTGTGGGCTTGGGTGGCTTCTTGGTTGCTTCCTGGACTGTGATTTGAGTTCCTAACCTATGAACAATACACAAATAAACAGTTTGATATGTAGAGTTGTTATCATATTAGGTGCTAGGAAATGCAAGAAAAGCAGTGAGTGCTGGAGTTGGTCCATGAACAAAAGCTGGGCCTTATATGTCTTATCATGCATTGACACTAAACAAGAAACACTAAAGAAAAACAACTACATGACAAATGAGATCTTGAAGAACAACCCAAAGGTTGCCAGATCATAAGAACAATCTTCCATGTCCACACACCATTTTTATGTAAGATAGGCTGAAAAAGCAATGGTCTAACTTGGAAGTGTCCTCATAGTACTTTTTACAAACATTCCCTTTTCTTTCACCAGGGTAAGTTCTGCATAGAGCTTAGGAACGTTACTTCTTCTGGACTACTACTCAGAAACTTCCAACGAGTATGGCCAGCCAGCATAAGCACTACATATTCTGCCTGGAGGATTCTGTCAGCACCAATCCAAAAATAAAACAAAATTTCCCAAGGTCTAGTTCTGCAAGGGCTGAATTATGGAAAATATTACTGGAGAGTGATGACTGGCTACAACTCATGGCATCTTGAGAACACTTCATCTTATACCCAAGTTTGCAGCTGTTTCTACAGCTTCCTTTTTTTTAAAAACGATGTGCGAATATATAAACACACATGAACTAATTCTGAAAGGGCAAGAAACCTGACAAGAATTTGGAGAGGGACAAAGCATATAGATAAACTAGCTCTCAATTTGCTTGTGTGTCTCTCACACACATACTCAAGTTGGACTCATGCTGTGCATTAGGAACTCATGAGGCACTCTTTCAATATTACAAGATGGTAAAAGTTCTGGAAACCAAACTATGAGGAACTGCTTAGGAAGCTGGGTGTGTTTATCTGGGAGAAGAGAACTGGGCTGCAGTGGTGCAATGGATTAAATCCTTGTGCTGTCTGAACTGCTGTTGCCAGTTCGAATCCATGAGATGGGTGAGCTCCCGTCTGTCAGCTTTAGTTTGCTGGGACATGAGAGAACCCTCCCAGAAGGATGGTAACATGTCCGGGCATCGCCTCGGCAAAGTCCCTGTAGATGGCCAATTTTCTCACATGAGAAGCAACTTGCAGTATGTTCTCAAGTCACTTCTGACACGATAAAAAAAGCCATCTTAAAGAGGCTGCTTCAGTAGTAACCATTTTGGATAGAATCTGGCCTTTTCAGTTGTGAGAACTGAAGTGGTCAGAGCTGTGGGACATTTGGATTTTCAGATGCTTTGACCTCTAGTGCTGATCGGCCCCACCCAGCAAGCCAGTGGCAAAGGATTGGGGAATTATAGTCCAAAACATTTGGAGAGCCAAAGGTTCCCCTCTGTTGCAATAGAGGCTGTGGTTCTCACACTGACTTTCACAATATCTCTATGGAAATCAAGGTTATCAGATCACCTCTATCTTGGGATGCAAGGTAAATTGATACAGGGAAAACTCAGACTCTGTGAGCTGTTTCTCAACACAGAATTCTAATGTTATGATTCCACTTTAACTGCCTTGGCTGCATTATATGAAAATCTGGGGTTTGTAATTTGGTCAGAAACACCAAGGGGTTCTCCCTGAATTGAAAATTCCTGAGTTCTATGGGATAGAACCATGGCAGATAAAGTGGAACCATAGTGTCATAACTGTATAGTGTGAAAGGTGCACACAAATGATGTAAAGCTATTGTTGGGATCTTCCAGCAGGGAGTATCTTGCTATGTAATAGAACAGACAGGGAAGTGAAAGCCACATACCTCAGAAGATTCATTCTCTGCATTGGTGTGCTTGGCAACTGGGATGGAACGTTGCGGCAAAGCCCTAGAAAAAATAAATATCAAATCTTCAGTCATGATACTGACTGAAATACATGATATTTCATCTCACTCCTCATGACTATCTCATATGTTTTCTGAAGGAAGGACTGTCTTTGCATGCTGCATACCTGGACATGGTTTCCATGGATAGAGATTTTCCTGGGTAGAAGGCAATTTTCATCATTCAAGTTATGTTGTGCTACAACTGTTGTGAGGCTTAGCTAACACAAACAATGCTGGGAGAATCATGGGAGTTACAGTCCTTGGAGGGCCATAAAAGCCTACCACTTAGACTACTATCATGGATGGAATTGTATCTTCACCCACACTACACATTTATAGCACTCTTTTTCCACTTCAGTTACCAAGGGTCCATCCTAGAGAATCCTGTTTTTTTGTGGTTTGGTCAAGGGCACCAAAGGAACTCCATGGCTAAGGATTTTAATGCCTCTCCTTCAACTGTCCATCAGAGACAGCTAGTGTAGTTTAGTGATTTAAGTCATGGAAACCCACTGGGTGGCCTTGGACAAGTCATACCCTTTCAGTTTTAGAGGAAGGAAATGGAAGACCCTGATTGAGGGAAAAGATGCAAGAGGCACACAAATCACAGAAGACAGATAGAGGATGAAGATGGGATACTGCATAACACACAGTCCACTGGGATTTGTAAGAGATGAAAGTTAGTGAGAACATAAGGGAAAGGCAGCAAAGAAGTTATAGAGATAAGAGATTAAAGAAAGGCATTAACAGATAAGTTGATGAATGAAGGGGAAAGCGAAGTGTAATCAGCTGCAGTGTGTGTTTGTATCTACCAAAATATAGAAGCAGATTTTGTTTTAACTTTTGTCCCTCTAAGATGGAATTAGACTGAAACAGCATTACTTGGTACTGATTATGCAGATAAGGGCTGATGGATACTGTAATCCCACAATATCTGGGAAGACGCTGTTGAGAGAGAGAAATAGCTAAACCCCAAATGAGACTGGAGGTTTTTGGCACCTCCAACATACTTTAAAAATGTCTTCTGGCCACTGAGAGTGGGCAGGAAGCATCATCATCATCATCATCATCATCATCATCATCATCATCATCATCATCATCATCATCATCTTTATTTGCATACCGCCCTATCTCCCTGAAGGGACTCAGGGCAGTTTCCAACATGTAAGGCAAACATTCAATTGCCAGAAAGCAAACCGTTCAGACAATATATTGAAATAAACACATTCAACAATAGAAGCTAATCTAAACCAAGTTCAGCATGTAACATAAGAAATCACAGAGTCTCCCTCAGTGCATGTGCCCAGGGCTGGAACTGTGTCCAAATTAAGTATTTTCTAACTTCTCCCAAAGTCCTCACATCCTGAGTCTATTATTTAAAAAGAGTTGCATGTCAGTCATCCTAGGATTTAGTCCTTCACATCTGAAATTCAAAATCAATTCACAAAAAGTATAATAAACTTGAAATGCCAAAAGAAAATTCAGAGATGCATATTTTTCATAGAAGCTAAGAAAATATTGGATTCAATTAGACATTCCTTTCATTAAACAACAGTGTTTGGGTCAGACAGCAATTTTAGACATATGCCTCACTAAACAAAGAACCACCTAATGTTATACATTTTCAAACACACTGTACTCTCATCCCACAATCAATTTTGGCTTTGGCAGAAAAGGAATAGAAACAGAAAACAGAAATGCAAGTTTAAAGAATAAACATACAGTAGAGTCTCGCTTATCCAACCTTCGCTTATCCAACGTTCTGCATTATCCAACACTGTTTTTGTTTTTGTAGTCAATGCTTTCAATACATTGTAATGTTTTGGTGCTGAATTTGTAAATACAGTAATTACTACATAACATTACCATTTATTGAACTGCTTTTTCTGTCAATTTGTTGTAAAACATGGTGTTTTGGTGCTTAATTTGTAAAATCATAATGTAATTTGACATTTAATAGGCTTTTCCTTAATACCTCCTTATTATCCAACATTTTCACTTATCGAATGTTCTGCTGGCCCGTTTATGTTGGATAAGCAAGACTCTATTGTATTTCCTTATGCTTGTGATCCCATGCACTAATTTAACAGAGAGCTTCAGCACTCACAGTGAACAGATGCAAGAGAGAGAGAAACAAAACTTCTCCATTGCATTGCATTGACCCCAACTCTCATTGTTTGAAAATCAGAAAGTGAGGAAATTATGTAAAGAATCCATGGCTTCCCTCATTCTGGAAAATCAGTATCTCCTCCTGCTTACTCACTCAGAAACCATTGGCCATGCAGCATCCAGGTCCGCTCTACAGAGTGCGAGGTGGAAGGTGATGCCTTCAAGTTCATAGAGGGAGCCCAAGATATCCAGCCATAGCTTTTTGTCCAGAAAGGGGCTGCGTGCGTAGTACCACTCACTGCAAAGAGCAAACCAGAGCAGATCCTGAATACATGCCCTGAACAAATTGCACTATTTCCATTGTGGACCAGGTCGCATGGGATGTAATAAGCTGGTTGGGGGGGGGGGGGGTAGGAGGACCTCCTAGTTACCTAATGCTTGACTTTACAAGGTTATGGAGCTACTTCCAGTTTGCCTGCCTTGTATAATGCAGCCCAAAATTTGGAGCACAGGATGCTTTAGATATGCAGGCCTCACTGTGACAGTAAATATAGCAACACCATGAAGAAGAACCTCAAAGTGCAGGTGCTTAACAGTTTTTCTTCAGCTCAGAGCACCCTTACCTGGTAGCATCTGGTTCCATGAAGCAAAGCTGTAAGGTTTCAGCAAGTTGTCGATGGACCAGGCAATAGCGGAGGAAAGCACGTCCTTTCCCTAAAGATGTTTTTAGCTGTTGGAACAAACAAAGACACACTAATGTACATTCGTGGCTAGAAGAATAATCTAATATCACTCTATTTGCAATAGTGTATACAAAAAGCTTCCAAGCAGAGCAGATAAAAAAATCCATCTTACTTTGTCCAGGGAGGTGACATGTTGCAATCCTTCATGGATTCCACTGTGCAGCCTTGTCAGGACTCTACTCAGAAAGTCCCAATAATCTTTCTTCTGCCCAAAGAGATTTCTCTTCTCTTTCAGATCATACTGGAATGATAATATGGGGTGGGATGTGTGTGGAGATAATGGCCTTATTCATTAGTATGTGTTTTGTGGATGCTACCATATTTTCAATTTGCTATATATTATGCTAAGTGCTATGCTGCATATATTTTTTATTATCAAAGGAACAAGTACGCTTCACCCTGTACGATCCACTAGATTGGGGCTCCCTCATCATGCAGTCATTTTTTAAGTAGAGATAATCACCATGGCAGTCCCCAAAAAACCAAGTGGGGCTTTCCCACCTGGTGCGTCAGGAGCCCCGAATGGCACAATGGGGTTAAACCCTTGTGCCGGCAGGACAGCTGACTGACAGATCGGCAGTTTGAATCCAGGGAGAGAGGGTGAGTTTCCTCTGTCAGCTCCAGCTCCCCATGCGGGAACATGAGAGAAGCCTCCCACAGGGATGGTAAAACATCAAAACATTTGGACATCCCCTGGGCAACGTCCTTGCAGATGACCAGTTCTCTCACACCAGAAGCAACTTGCAATTTCTCAAGTCGCTCCTGACATGAAAAAAAACTGGTGCATCATCCAGGAACCACTTTTCAATCTCCCATTCATCCTTCTCAGTTAGGAAAGGGGGTAGAACAGGAATAGAAGAGAACTAGGAAGCAAATTGCTCCCAGTCTCAAAAGCTCCAGGAAGTATCAAGGAAGAGGCAAGAAAATTGTTTCAACTCTTTTTTTGTTGTTCAGGGAAAGCCAGAGGAAGGTAATCTGCTCTCATCTGGTGATGGCAGGATCTGTCTGAAATCCTAGACTGGAGTCAGCTAGTTTCAGAAAGCACCAACTAGTAGTGGGGCAAGGAGTCAATACTATGCCTAATCTGGGTTTGGAGAAAATAAGCAGGAAGTTCCTTGCAAGCATCTCTTTTAAAAATAGGAGATATTTCTTTCCCTCTAGAATGGGAAGCGTTTCAAGGAAGGAAAGTGGCTTTATGGAAGGATAAACTTATTACAGGGCTGGGTTTCTAACCCACACTGATAGAATGAAGGTTCCCTTCTCTCCTCTATCAGAAATGCTTTTTGTTTACTCTGTTCACAATCCGTGCCCTGTTGTGATGTATCAGGTGCCATACCTGCAACAAGAACTCCAGCTGGGCACAGAACTGTTGCAGCTCCCGACTACCATCTGTCACTGGTAGTCCCCGTGCCTGGTAATTTGCATTTAACTCTATCACAATATCTAGGCAAGGAAAGAGATGGGATTAGTTGCCTAATTGTATTTAGTCATACCTTCTAATGCTGAATTTTGGGACAGGGGCATATGAACAGCTTTGTTCTCAAAAATGAAAGCAATGACTAACAAGAAAGGATTAGATGCAGGCTCAGGGGAACCTAGCATTTTTTAAAAATATACAACAATTAACTAAAATGGGAATAAATAGCAGAAGGAGGGGAACGGTAGAGATGAAAATGGTCTGTCAGAACCAAGACACCTATAGAGGTTGGGGGTACCAGCACACATTCATTTAAATATAAATAAATTATACCGGGCTTTTAATATCCCACATTTGGACATTTCTTAGTATTAGTATGGAAAAGATAAGAGGAGCCATATTGAATCACAATACTGGGCTAGACATTTCTTTGTGTTGATCCAGTATAGCTTTATTTAGTCAGAGCTGTTCAAGTCATATCATATTCATGAGCAATTGTTCTCATGTCCTACTTGTGGGCTTCTAGTTCAGAATACTGGACTAAATAAAGCTTAGGCATGGCTTCATAAACATAATTTATGGCAGTATAAGAGCACAGCATGCATACATTCACAGCATACACGTGTTAGCTGGATAATCAATCAATTCTAAGTGGCTTCATCCCTAGTTTGTGGCAAACTTGGCTCTGGTTTTAATTTCTCCAAATGGTAAGTCAACTATTAGCTATGCCTCTTTCCCTCCTGAGAGGTATCAAAGCACAAAAACAACTCAGAAACACAGAGCAAGGATGGGGAAAGTGATGTTGCCGGATTCTAACTTCTATCATTTCCATCCACTGGACATGCTGACTGTGATTGAGGATTTTCTTCCAATGATATCTGGAGATTTACAAACTCCATACATCTATTCTTGAAAGACCATAGTCACGTGGTACAGAGTAGCAATGTTCTGCAAGTTTATAGTCCTATATTTGATCCCAAAATTTCAAATTAAATTAAGAGCCAGGAAACCTTTTGGTCCCTCAGATATTTTGTACAGATTGAGTTTCTTTCCTCTGGAAATCTGAAATTCAAAGTGCTCCAAAATCCACATGGAGGGCTGGGATAGTCAACACTTTTGTTTTCTTCAGTGAACACAAACTTTGTTTCATGCACAAAAATATTAAAATATTATATATAAAATTCCGTTCAGGTTCAGGTTATTTGCATGAAATGTATATGAAACAGAAATGAATTGCATTTTTAGACTTGAATCCCATCTCCAATCTATCTTGATATTCTGAAACCTGAAAAAATGCCAAATCCAAAACACTTCTGAGGCCTTCCAAACATTTCAGATAGTTGCTTCTTCCCTCATTCTTCTCCAATGACTATGGCTGGTATTAAGGACAGATAGACGGTCACAGCTGCTCACATAGATGCCTCCTAGGTCATGTGGCCAGCATGACTGCATGGAGTGCCGCTATCTTCCTGCAGAAGCGGTACCTATTGATCTACTCACATTTGCATGTTTTCAAACTGCTAAGTTGGCAGGAGCTGGGGCTAATAGCGGGAACTCACTCTGCTCCCTGGATTCGAACCACTAACCTTTTGGTCAGCAAGTTCAGCAGCTCAGTAGTTTAACCTGCTGCACCACTGGAGGCTCCGATAATGCTAATCGTTGTACTAAAAGTGTCCTTTACATACTTACTCTCTAAATCTTTGATCACACGAAGAAGCTCTCTGGTACTCGCCATGGATCTGCTTCACCCACTCTGCAAAGGAAAATGCAGTTCATTAAGGGAGTTGTGTAGCATCAGTCTATACATTGCTCATGGTTCTGTTCACTCATTCTTGTCTTGGCACCATATTGATGAAATATGAAACTCCAGATGTGAAATTTCACTAGTGCCACTATAGCCTGAGTTGTAGTAATGCGAGGCACAAGATGAGGACACTATCTTCTAAAAGGGAACTCAAACCAAATGTACATTTTTTTCAGATCCTGGATTTCTAGCATTTCAGTAAATCAGAACTTCAGGTGGTTATTTAGAAGTATCCAAAGAAAGGAAGAGGTAGAGTAACAAGGGAATGTGAACACAGCAAACAATAGAGCTCTTGGTGTGAATAAATCTCATTGACTCACTTTGTAAAGTGTAAAGGGAGTGGAGGGAACATTTCATTTCATTTCATTTGGGAGAACATTATTCCTACTGGGGTACAATGTTCTCATATTGGCCCCTTGTAACTCCATCCCTCAAGTTGTTACCAAAGGAAATCAAAAGCAGCTGCCAAAAGAGATGGAACTGTACCAATACGTTTCAAGAAGGTGGCAATAGACAGAACATGTCAATCTAATAATAATAAAAACTTTAATTCTACAAAAGTATTGAATAGCACTCATAAGAAATGGGAGCTCTGGTAAAAAAAAATTGCTGAAGTTCTGGTCCAACATTACAAATCAAAGCTATAATCTGAGACATCAGTTTAGTGGAGGAGGCATGATGAGAAGCATGGCTACATGAGGACATAAAAGAATGTTATGGGTTGAGAGGTGCTCAGCTTACAGAGGAAAAATAGGAAATAGAGGTGACACCAAAATGAGTGCAAGTTGTGGATGAGTGGCTGCAAGATGGCCTACTTCAAGAAGACTCTTAGGACTTTATTGCATGAACCTGCTATTCTATTACAGTTGCACTATCACAGATAATTGACTTTTGGTACCTCCCTTCAATAGTGCAATTGCACTGATTCAACAATTTGTGGTCCCATGATCATACTTCTGCATACCTTTGTAGCATCGTTTTCTTTCACTTACACTGTCCTGTATTTTTTAATTTTTAATTTAGAGCTATTTGCTATTTCAGCTTTGAAATACACAAACAGAAAAATATAACAATATAAAATAACTATAAAATAGAAAATAAACAGATAGCAGGGGAAGGATGAGAGGAGGAGAATCCTACCTCCTTGATGTTACATTATTGCCAGAATGCTGGCATAGAAGCAAAATAGATCCATTGAACCAAGACAGGTGATGGGAATGTTGCGGGATAGGGAACTTTAGTTAGGGACAGGATAATCACGGGGAAGAGGCAGACTAGTGGCGGTGATGGGCCAGCTCAATGTTGGCTTGCCTTTTTTGCAATAAATAAAGTGACTACAGTTTCAGGAAGCATTCTTATGAAATATTTAGTCCAGCATACATTTGCTATCTTCAATTAGTTGCTTTTGTTCCTTTTTTATCTAGGGAATGAATAATTGCTCAGAGTCTTGGGTCATCTCTGAGTAAAAAAAAAAAAAAAGACATGCCTAGGTTTTTCCTTTAGTCTGAACAATGTGATTGCTAGTCATATTGGAGTAGTAACAGTTTGCAAAGCGAAGAAGGGCTGTGCCACATACCCTGTTTCCCCGAAAATAAGACATCCCCTGAAAATAAGACCTAGTAGAGGTTTTGCTGAATTTCTAAATATAAGGCCTCCCCCAAAAGTAAGACCTAGCAAAGTTTGTGTTTGGAAGCATGCCGGCCAGACAGAACACCAGAACATGCAGGATTGGTAAATGTACGTACCATAGATTGTTGTACATGGAAATAATTGTAGTAACAAGAAATTCTTGATAGCATTCACAGTTTGTCTAGTTATGCTGGTTTGTGATGACAACTACTGTACAGTATATAATAAATGTTCATTTTTTTGTTCAACAATAAATGTGAATTCTTCTTCATGGAAAAATAAGACATCCCCTGAAAATAAGACCTAGTGCATCGTTGGGAGCAAAAATTAATATAAGACTTATTTTCAGGGAAACATGGTGTTATAAACATGCACTTAGGTTTCTGTGATGCTCATGCAAGAATATCCCACAAAACATTCAACCACTGCCACTAATGTGCTAGCTAGGGAAAGCATACCTCTCTGAGCAACAACATACCCTGCTTTGAATGCTGGCATGAGATGTAACCACTCTGGCACATAAATGCTCTTGTGACTTAAATCATCCAAATTCAAGCAACCAAAATTCTCGAGCAACTGGCAGAAATAAAAAATCAAAGGAGTGCTTTATATAAAAATTAAAACACTTGCATATACAGTAGAACACTGTTACATTAAGTTATGTTTATCTTATTTTATGCCCCATCATGAAAACAGAAAGTTATGTGTTGTAAACAGCAGGACAAATTACAGTCAGGAGAAAGGAAGGCAGTTACGCTAACAGTTCACCGCCACTCCCACTCAGTCCCCCAAGATCAGCTGACGCTGTTCCCATCCAAGAGAATAAGACTGAACAAGTTTTGCCTGTAGAACCTGAAAATATATACTGTTCCAACAAATGTTTTGCTGTTTGAGGCAATAAACAAGGTGATGCCTCCTTTCTTGTTCCAGATACAAAAATCAAGGAATTGTTTTCAACACTGATGATGGGACAGCATCCGCCACCTCCAGCCCAGCACATGTGTCCAGGGTGCGAATTGTGCATCCCCTGGAGACATGGTTACATTTCAGTTCTCAGAAGCTCTAGTGATCACAGCTAATGCTAAGGAATGCTGCCATTATTGGCTGAACAACTTTTATCCCTGGCTTAGGTGCTACACAGCTCTTTCTTCTGGTACCTTCCCAGCAATGACTGTCTCAAATGACTGCCTCCATCTACGTCACACAGAGCCTCTTGAAAATAGTCACACATTTACTAACCCAGCACTAGACAAAAGATGTCCCCAGTCACTGAAGATGTACCCTCCTGTGGCATGCAAAGCCTTGTTATAACAATCTTTTGTGGACATTTTTACTACAAGCAATCCAAAATGCGCTATCCAAGAAACTTGAGCTTTGGTGGTCTCTTTGTGAGATTTTCTCTGCCTGAGGACAAGTCTCCCAAGGATGCCATAGCACTTAAGGTTCATATCTTGAAGGTCTGCCTTCACACCACTGTGGTTTCTTTAGGTTTCCCTGTCCCGGCTTCTCCTGTTCCTAGTTGTCTTCCTACAAAGCCCAAGGAGAATAGTACATACCTGGTCTGCACAGCTAGACATCTAGCACACCATGCATAAAGCCTGGCCCCTGGATCACTAGTGCCTCTGACCTTATATGTTTGAATGCTGAGGTTGGTCTAGGAGCAGCTTCCTCTTTCTTTGGGGAGTCATTGCTTCCCGAAGGAAAAGCATGATGCTGAGGGAGATAGTATCCAGGGGAAATTCCAAGAAAGACACTCATGACTGTGGCACAATTTGGATATAGCCAGTTCTCCAATATACACAACATTTTGGGTTACAGGTCCATCCCTATTTTTAAACAGACTGAAGCAACTGCCTCAAGTGCAAGGTATGAGGACAGGAAAGTTGCCAGACATCAGGGCCTAGTCCTGAGTATCCAGTTTTGTGAATGATATCTGTTTTGATGGGCCCAGTAAGAGGAAAGACACGTGTATAAATCTTCTACTCACCTAGTAGTTCACTACAATTTCCAAGGATTGGTTGATTTCCTGCTGAAGCCTGTACCTAGCTTAGTTACCATCCTCCTGCCCTTCCAGGTGTTGTTTCATCAGGGTTCACCCTCCATTCCGTTCTGTCCTTGCTTAGACTAGAAGCAAGTAGGCTAGATTAAATATTCCTTATCCCATCATTTCTCCTTGACCTAGAAACTATCAATTTAGCTATGTTTTAATTTCCAAACAGGAGCCGTGGTAGCACAATGGGTTAAATCCTTGTGAACTGCTGACCTTAAGGTTGGGTTGCTGATCTGAAGGCTGCTGATTCAAATCCGTGAGACAGAGTGAGCTTCCGTCTATCAGCTCTAGCTTGCGGGGACATGAGAGAAGCCTCCCAGTAACACATCTGGCATCCCCTGGGCAATATCTTTTTGTAGACAGCCGACTCTCTCACACCAGAAGCAACTTTCAAGTTGCATCTGATGTGATATTTTTTTCCAAACATGAAATAAACCTACCCCTCATTCTCTCTCTGTATGTCTGAATAACCAGTTCTAATCAACTGCAATAAATACTGCATCAAACCTATACAGTGGAAATTTAGGTTTTGATGGGTTAATCAGTGAGCCCTGGTTCAAAATCAAGTTTACCACCCTACCCAAAAGAGGCGACATTTCAGGCTGCCTGCTGGGAGCTAATAGTCATGTTCAACTACATCTGTGTATTAAATCCATGTGGTTCCAGTAACCTCAGTGGATACCAAATCTATGGATGCTAAAGTCAGATTATATATGATGGTATAGTAGAATAATATAACAATAGTAAAAAATTTAATTTATACCCCGCCTCCTCTCCCCAAAGGGACTCGGGGTGGCTCACAATAAGTAATAATACAAAATTTTGAGCATACATGATAATCAACAATAATAATAACCAATTATCATTTAAGGTAAAGGTAAAGATTTTCCCCTGACATTAAGTCTAGTCGTGTCCGACTCTGTGGGTTGGTGCTCATCTCCATTTCTAAGCCGAAGAGCTGGCATTGTCCCTCCAAGGTCATGTGGTGGCATGACTGCATGGAGCACTGTTACTTTCCCACCTATTAATCTACTCACATTTGCATGTTTTCAAACTGCTAAGTTGGCAGAAGCTGGGGCTAACATCGGGAGCTCACCCTGTTCCCCGGATTTGAACCGCCGCCCTTTTGGTCAGCAAGTTCAGCAGCTCAGCGGCCTCCCCTGCTGATCTTAAAGTCCGAGTAGATTCACAGAGAGAGTCACGCAGGGCTGGAGGCGTCTAGAGCGTTGTAGATAATAATCTGTGCTTTGAATAATGCCCCTTATATCAAATGGCAAATTTAAGGTTTGCTTTTTGGATATTTTTAAATATATATATTTTTTCAAGATGTGAATTGCACCTGGGAATACAAAATCTGCGGGTATAGAGGACCAACTATAAGGAACAAAACAAAAAAGGCAAAATTATAATACCATAAGAGAGTTTCCAGTTAATTAAGGAACTTGGCAAAATGACCACACAACTACGCAGGGGCAGCATCACAATTTTAGCAATCTATGGAGCAAAATACATAACATCCCTTATACCAAATGGCAAAATTAAGGCTTGCTTGTCGGATTTAAAACAAAATATGTTCAAGCAGTGGAGGGAGGGTTGAATCCCTGGATTCTGTGGATTCGAAGGGCTGTGTTTACTTTCACTTTCCAAGGGCTGGGAAATTGGTAAACTAGAAGTTCCATTAAGATGCTCCAGGAGGGGCCAGATCACAGGTAAAGCAGGGAAGAGATTCTTGCAGGACAACCAAAGGCTGAGGATGGGGTACTCGGTGAGTGCACGGAGTTGTATCTACATTGCAGAATTAATGCAGTTGGACACCACTTTGAACTGCCCTGGCTCAATAACATGGAATCATGGGAGTTTTGTAGTTTTGATACAGTCTTTAGCGGGTGCCTCACCAAACGACAACTGCGATTCCCTAGCACTGAGCCATGGCAGTTCAAATCTGTATTGATTCCAAAGTCGGTCTCCTTTTCCTCCAGCTCCCTCTTGGGAAAGTTTGCGCTGGGCTAGACTTCGGAGCACTCGGAGTTGAGGATCCTGCTGCCTTTGGGGCGAAAGGAAAGCGCCTTTGGGAGACTCACCTGCAGGAAGGGGCTGCTTCCCCGCTCCTTGGCCGCCTCCGAGGCCTCGCCAGCCCCAAAGCGAAAGCAGGAAGCCTCTCGGAGGGAGGAGAAGCCCTTCCTGGGCTCTGCAGGCGAGGGCGGCCACAGAAATTGGCAGAGCAGCTTCCTCCCCTGCCCGCAAAAAGGCGGCAGGGGGAGACAGAGGGTGCACCTACACTGCAGAATTAAGGCAGTTTAACACCTCTTGAACTGCCATGGCTCAGTGCTGTGGAATCATGCAGATGTGGTTAAGTGAGGCAGCAGCATTTTTTTTGGTAGAGAAAGCTAACAGCTATGGTTCCAAGGCACTGAGCCATGGCAATTAAAACAGTGTCAAACTGCACTCCTTCTACTGTGTATCTTGTAGATCAGGCATGGGCAAACTTTTGCCTTGGGGCCACATTGTGGGCCTGATCAAGAGAGAGGGCCTATGAGAGGGTGGAGGTGGGAGGGGGCGGGCCTGGGCTGGGCCATCCTCAGTTGTCTTCCTGGCATTTTTTTTTTCGTGTCAGGAGCAACCGGAGTTGCTTCTGGAGTGAGAGAATTGGCTCTCTGCAAGGACGTTGCCCAGGGGACACCCAGATGTTTTGATGTTTTACCATCCTTGTGGGAAGCTTCTCTCATGTCCCCACATGGAGCTGGAGCTGATAGAGGGAGCTCATCCACGCTCTCCCCGGGTGGGATTCGAACCTGGCAGCTTTCAGATCAGCAACCCAACCTTCAAGTCACGAGGCTTTTATCCCCTAGGCTATCAGAGGCTCCGTCTTCCTGGCATAAGGATGGGTCTCATAAGGTGGAAAATGAGACATGCAAAGACTGCCCTGATCCTCCTTCCTGATCTTCCTCCCCAGATCCTCTCGGCATTAGAAAGCTATTTCTTGATTTAAGGCATTGGCTTGCTGGCTGATACCCGATAAGGGGATGGGCCGGAAATGTCACTGCCTTGGTCCTTTCATTACAGGCTGCTACTTCCCAACAGATGTCAGGTGGTGCAATACTGGCTAAACAGTATTATTTCTCCAGTGGTGTGGGGCATAGACATCCTGTGATGATGTGGCATGTGTCATTAAGAGCCGCATCCACTGTTTTAATGTGGTGAGATGTGTTCCACACTGGACATGTGTATTCAACAGCGGAGTAGCAAAACGCAAGGGCAGATGTCTTCACTGTGTCTGGTTGTGATCCCCAGGTTGTGCCAGTCAGCTTTCGTATGATGTTATTTCTAGCACCCACTTTTTGCTTGATAGGCAAGCGGTACTTCTTGTAAGTCAGAACGGTCCAGAGTAACTCCCAAGTATTTTGGTGTGCTGCAATGCTCCAGTGGGATTCTTTCACTGGTCAAGTAAAAAATCTAAAATACTTGAATAGGTACAGTGTTCCCTCACTTATTGCAGGGGTTACGTTCCAGGACCACCCGCAATAAGTGAAAATCCGCAGAGTAGGGGCACTATATTTATTTAATATTTACACATAGTTAGGAGGCCTTTCTCCCCTTCGCAAGCCTTCTTCCTGCACTTCTTGGTGCCTGCCAGTTTCCCTTTTGCACATGCGCCTCCCTCTTGTCAGCATCCAGAGTGGTCTGGCTGGACGTCAGCAAGAGGGAGGGTGCATGCACAAAAAGGAAACTGGCACCTTTTGCACATGCGCCACCACTCAGAAAAAAACGTGAAGCAGTGAAGGAGCGAAAAGCGAACCGTAAAGTAGGGAGGGAACACTGCATATTAATTTTAACCTGCAATTGAAGTCAATGAGGCTTCTTTCTGAGTAGACATAGATGAGGCTGGCTGCCTCCACACATTCCAAATTAGGTTTGACTCATGCACATTTTGCAGGCACAAGCCACAATTTATATTTCTGAGTCATTTATAGCTGATGTTTTGCACATTTGTTTGGTGCTCAGAAATTACTTCCAGAAATACAATCCGAAAGAAGTTCCCACGGACCCTGGTCCATTAAGGCAAATGAGACACTGCCCCACCCACCTCCCATAAGCAAGCATGGAACAACTTACTAATGTTTGTATTTTGCTTTGTTTTAAATTGATCAAAGTGTGTGGTTGTTAGCTGCCTTGAGACCCCTTGAAGAGAAAGGCAGGGTATAAACAAAGTAAATAAATTGTTGTTGTTGTTTATTCGTTCAGTCGCTTCTGACTCTTTGTGACCTCATGGACCATCCCACGCCAGAGCTTCCTGTCGGCCATGGCCACCCTCAGCTCCTTCAAGGTCATGCCAGTCACTTCAAGGATACCATCCACCCACCTTGCCCACCTTGCTCTTCCTTTTTCCTTCCCTTTTCTCCAGCATCATTGTCTTCTCCAAGCTTTCCTGTCTTCTCATTATGTGGCCAAAGTACTTCATCTTTGCTTCTAACATCCTTCCTTCCAGTGAGCAGTTGGGCTTTATTTCCCGGAGTATGGACTGGTTGGATCTTCTTGCGGTCCAAGGCATTCACAAATAAAATAAAACTGTAATTAAACATTCAGATTTTTTGATTTTTAAAATTAAAGATTTTGGCACAGTTCCTTCTTCTTCAATCTCAACAGCACTTTCTGTTTATCTCTTTCTCCAAGCTGCTAAAAACATATATGGCTATCTCTACCGGTAACGTCAATTACAAACATGCCTAAGCAATGCTAAGCTAACTCACGCATCCAGTCTCATTATATTCAGAAGGCTTTATTCCCTGGTAAATGTGTTAAGATTATAGCCTCCAGGTTTAAGATGTTAACAACTCCCCCACATTGTTTAAAGGTTATCTTTAAGTGCACCTTGTGCTTGAAAGGACAGACATGGGAGTTTGAAGCATGTGAGGTGTTGAAAGGTGAATGGTTCCTACATGCTGTGTTACTACCACCATCTACTGGACACAAAGGAAATGAAGAAATAAAGTTGAGAATTGATGTTTGAAGTGGATGTATACTGGGAATAAGTCTTCTTGCTCTGACAATGAATGAAAAAAATCAGGATGACAAAAGGTAATTTCACATCTTATGGATGTTCGGAAATTAAGATTTTAAGAACTACTTTGCTACAACAATGGTTAAACAGCTGAATTAAGAGCAAGAGAATCCAGGTTTCTATACCCACAAAGCATGAGTTGACATGGTAAAATTAATGCAATTTGATGCCACTTTAATTGCCAGGGCTCAAGAATATGGAGCCCCGGTGGCAAAGTGCGTTAAAGCACTGAGCTGGAGACCGAAAGGTCCCAAGTTCAATCCCCGGGAGCGGTGGGAGCGGCCGCTGTTAGCTCCAGCTCCTGCCAACCTAGCAGTTCAAAAACATGCCAATGTGAGTAGATCAATAGGAACCGCTCCGGCGGGAAGTAACGGCGCTCCATGCAGTCATGCCGGCCATATGACCTTGGAGGTGTCTACGGACAACGCCGGCTCTTCGGCTTAGAAATGGAGATGAGCACCAACCCCCAGAGTCAGACATGACTGGACTTTACGTCAGGGGAAAACCTTTACCTTACCTAAGGCTATGGAATCCTGGGAGTTGAAGCTTGGTGAGGCACCAGCACTCTTTGGCACAGAAAGCTAAAATCTTTGTAAAAGTACAACTCCCAGGATACCCTAGCCTTGAGCCATGACAGTTAAAGGGATGTCAAGCTGCATTAATTAAGTCTAGACCAGGTATGGGCAAACTTGGGCCCTCCAGGTGTTTTGGACTTCAACTCCAACAATTCTCAACAGCCAGTAGGCTGTTAGGAATTGTGGGAGTTGGAGTCCAAAACAACTAGTGGGCCCAAGTTTGCCTATGCTTGGTCTAGATGCGGCCAAAGTCATGAAGCTCATTGGGTGAGTTCAAGTCAAAAACTCCCTTTCAGACTCACATACCCTGCAAGGACAATTTGAGAACAAAACAAGTTAGTGTGATGACATTTTATTAGATATAGTTGGGATTGAAATGCTCCAAATAAGTGAATGTATTTGATCAGATCAAATCCAGCTCCATGATCACTGAAAGCAAGAATTTTGCATTTTTGTGCTTTGTTGGGTGCCTTCAAGTCATTTGTAACTTATGGTGACCCCAAGGTGAACTTATCATGGGGTTTTCTGGGGCTAAGAGTGTGCGATTCACCCAAAGTCACCTCCATGGGTTACAGACTCTGGTCTCCAGAAGCATAGTTCAATGTGCAAACAACTATGTCACTCTGGCTCTCATGCTTTCATGTGTGTGTGTGTGTGTGTGTGTGTGTGTGTTGTGTATACACCACGCTAAGAATGTGAAATGATCCACAAACATCCAGAGAACATCTGCATCATTGAATAGGATTCCAAATGCATCAGCTCTTGAATATGCAGGTAACCCTGAGAAATCAGAGTACTGGTTAATTTTGGAAAAGAGTGCTATACGAATCTGTATAAATAGAATCATCCACTTAGTTTCTTTTTTTAAAAAAAAATCCTCACTGTCAAGCATTGCATGAATCCACTAAGAGTTGGAAGATCGGAAGCACTAAGCAGTTGCCACTCCCTCCACAGCCCAAGTGCCTTTAAAAGCTGTATGAGGAACAGAAATTTGAAGTGACAGTTTTTCCCAGTACAGAGATCCAGCAATAAGAGGAACTTAGTGGGTTGAATTTTTCCTTACTAAGCATGTTCTGGACACATCCTGTTATGTAATTCTTCATCAGTGGCCCAATATTTACTTGCATATATCTTATTCAGATAAGTTTCCTCCTTGAAATTGAGACCTTACATTTATTTTTTTCTAAAGTAAATTGAAATGTATGGCTCTGCATTTAGATGCATTCTAATAAATTGGATGCAGTATGCAAAAAGTGAGCCCCTGGTGGCACAGCGGATTAAACTGCTGAGCTGCTGAACTTGTTGATCAAAAGGTCAGAGGTTCGAATCCAGGGAATGGGGTGAGCTCCCACTGTTAGTCTCAGCTTATTTGGGAATATCTAAAGTAGCTGGGCTATCTACGAGGGTTGAATGAAAAGTAATGCCTCCACCTTCGTAACTCCTCAACAGATGGCAGTACTGGTATGCAGCAGGTACTGGCTTGTTCAGTAGACGCTCCTCTTCAATTCCATTTGGCAGGAAGCCTTAGCATTGAACAGTTGTGTTGTTAAAGTGCGAAGTAGGGAACCCTGTGCTGATGGTTGGTCAATGCGACTTAAGCAACGTGCAGTCATTGAATTCTTGACAGCAGAAGGTGTCACCCCAAAGGAGATTCATCAGAGAATGCAAGCTGTTTATGGTCATTGTGTTGATGTGATTACTGTGCATCGTTGGGTGAGTAAGTTTAAAGTTGTTGAGGTGGGAATATCTGACTTGCGTGACAAACAAAGTGTTGGATGTCCTGTGACAGCAACCGAGTTTCACAAGCAAAAGGTTGACAGATTGATTCAAGACGATCGTCGTATCACTCAGAGAGAAATTTCAAGCATTATCGGCATTTCACAAGACCGTGTGGGTCACATTATTGCTTGGCTTGGCTATTGGAAGATCTGTGCACAATGGGTACTGTGAGACGCTGGTTGTGGAAACAGTGTCGACTTCTCCCATGATGGCTTCAGAAAACTTGTTCATCATTGGCAGAAATGTATCCAATTGTCTGGTGATTATGTGGAAAAGTGAATAGTGGTCGTTAAAGAGCACGTTCTAAGGATTATTTCTGCGTTTGATTTATTAAAATATTCCCATCCAAATCCAAGTAACGAAGGCATTACTTTTCATTCAACACTCGTATTTCTACTTAAAATAATAACTGATTAAGGATTTTTTTGTGAATGGGAATATATTTGATTACACCTTTTTGTCCCGATCACCACAAAGTAAACTACATGTCCATCCGCTGCCTGCCAGATATGATGCTTCGTGTGGAAGCTAGGACAGACCTGGTCCCTGAACGATTGGTCCCTTTGCTGCCAACACAGTCAAGTGCCCTTTTCACTACTTGGCTTGCCCTGTGGATGTGTAATGCCTGTTTATAGGGCAGCGCCTCAAACTCCCCATTACTCTGGTTTAATATCCCAGCCTCCCCTCCCTTCCTCGTTGTTCATTGACAAGCAAAAACGTGTCACACAGCAGAGGCTGCCAACAAACATCAGGAAGGGGACAATGCCTGATGGCTGCAACGCCAGACATATTTCACAGAGACAAGAGCTCCATTGAGCATCCTTCGCCTTCCCACCCTACTCTCCTTAGGAGGGAATTATCCATTGGGAAAGCAACAATGACACAGTACCCAGGGTGGCAACAGTGAGTCTATCAGGCCCACTGTTCATTCCCCTCCCAACACACAATTGTGTTCAAATCCACCCCTGCCTAAGAAACGTGCTTCCGGCCCAAACTGGCTACAGCCCCTGGAATGCTTATTAATAATTGACTGGCCTAGATGGTTCTTTTGTGCAGATCCTCTTTCAGACTAATATTTCCAGTCTTAACAGGCCCTCTTGCCAGAGTTGCCTCCTGCGGCCTGTGTGGCAGGGCTGCGAGGGAGGGAGGGAGTGGGAAGCAAGTTTTTCAGATTTCTCTCCACTTGTTTGTTTGCTGATTGGCACGAGTGACTCTTGCAATATCAAACTTTTACTCCGTGGGTAGAAGAAAGAATGTGGCTGCTTTCCAGGCAGGCCGGCAGACCTGGCACGCAGGGAGAAACTGTAGCTCAGAGGAAGAACGCATGGTTTGCATGGAAAAGGCCTCAGGTTGTATTCTGGAGTTTAAATGATCTGGGACCACTGATGGGAAAGATCTCCATTTTGTCTCCAGTGAATGATTCCTATAGTCCACCTGCCAGTTAGATAAGATCAAATTGAACATGATCAGCATTCCCCACCTGGCTGCTCCAGGGATATGGAGTACAGCTCCCAGTAACAATGGCCTTTATTGAAGTTGTTTGGAGTTGAAGGGAAGAGTAATTCAAAATATCTTGGAGGATTTAGCTGGGGCTAGGAGGTTGAGCCCTCAGTGAGCTGCTGAACTTGCTGACTGAAAAGTTGCCAGTTTGAATCCGGGGAGCAGAGTGAGCTCTCACTGTCATCTCCAGCTTCTGCCAACCTAACAGTTTGAAAACATGTAAATGTGAGTAGATCAATAGGTACTGCTCCAGCGGGAAGCTAACGGCACTCCATGCAGTCATGCCGGCCACATGACTTTGGAGGTATCTACAAACAATGCCGGCTCTTTGGCTTAGAAATGGATATGATGAGCACCAACCCCCAGGGGCGGACACAACTAGACTTAATGTCAGGGGAAAACTTTTACCTTTATCTAGGAGGTTGAGGTAAAGACAAGGAGTTCCATGCCAGTGAAGTAGAGTAGTCAGTCCATGTTTTAGTCTGTGCTGATGTATCATATCCCTTAAACAGAACCAGGTCCTTGGAACACTCCTCTGAAGCTTAGGTTAAAACGTGGAGAATATTCACCACTTCTGTCAGACGGAGATGCACCATCCTACTGACATGAGAATCAACAGCCATCAATGGACACAGGAACAAATACCCTGGAAACTTCTATGTTCCTATGGGTAGGTGACACTATGGCATCCATGGCTACTGTGAAAGTGATGATCCAGACCTAAGAGTCCATGAATAGCGACTGATATATAATTAAAGCCTGATAATATTCTAGGTCTTTCAGTAACAGAGGGGCATATCAGTATTGGTGGAAAAAGCAGGAAGAGCTGGAGCAAGATGCAAAGCTTTACACATGAATATGTGTATGAGTTAACTGCAAATTAAAAAGCTGTTGTCATGAAGGCACTCATTTTATTCCACATATAAACTCCTGGAAAATGATTACCTATGTTATCAAATTCAGGCAACACACACCAGTTTCTCCTGAATGGTATCCCCGAAACTAGGTCTGCAAAAATAACTCTATAGCAGCCCAGTGCCTCCATCAAGTTGCCCACATGGCCATGAGCAAAGTTTCTCTACATTTGACTTTATCACATGATGCTGCTATATTCTGTGTGATTAGTGTAGTTCAAGGAGTCCCTGATGGTGCAGTGTGTTAAACCCTTGTGCCAGGAAGCAGCCAGTCTTTGAAGCTACAAGGCCATTAAATGCTAATCAAGGTGAGTAATTGCAGCATTCATACTTGTTGCACCGAGACTATTCATTGCCATTCAGCCTGGTCAACCAAGGATTCCGCAAGGTAAAAAGCAGCTAGGCTTGCAAGCAGCAAGGCTATTCAGTTCTGTTCAACCTGGCCAACCAAGATTTCCCCTAGGTAGAAAACCACCAGGCTTTGAAGCCACAAGGCTACTCCATTCCATTCAACCTGGCCTAGCAAGGATGTCCTATGTAGAAAGCGGCCAGGCTTTTAAGCAGCAAGACTATTCAGTGCAATTCAAGCTGGCCAAATAATGATTTCCCTACAAAGGAAATAGCCAGGCTTCAAAGCAGCTCTTTGATTGAGTGTGCTACTCCAGCTCACCAAACAAGGATTCCCCTAGGTATAACACAGCCAGGCATTGAAGCTGCAAGGCTATTCAGTGCAATTCAACCAGGCCAACGAAGGATTAACCTTGGTAGAAGGCAGCCAGGTTTTGAAGCAGCAATACTACTCTGTACTATTGAAGCTGACCAACCAAAGATTCCACTAGGTAGCAAGCAGCCAGGCTTTGAAGCAGTGATGCTATTCATTGCAATTCTAGCAGCCCCAAAAACCATTCCCCTAGAATGCAGGTACCCAGCCTTCCAAGCAGCAAGCCTATTCCATCTCACCAAACAAGGATTCCTGTAAGAAGAAAACAGCCAGGCTTTTGAGGCTGCTATTCTACTTGGCCAACAAATGATTCCCATAAGCCACAGCAATGCGTGGCTGGGCACAGCTAGTATAATAATAAAATATAATAATTGAGTCCCCTTTGGGGTGAGAAGAGTGGGATATAAATGTAGTAAATAAATAAATAAATAAATAATGTAATACAATTATAATAATATAAGTAGTGGTATCTCTCGCTCACCCCGCTGGGGCTCATGAAAAGGATTTTCACTCCCAGTATTCTTCCTTTCCGTAACTAGGCCACAGAGCCTCAGCTTCACATAACTTGCCAAGCCGAACTGAGTGGCAAGGAGGCAGGCCTATCCGTCCCTTGCAGCCCCGCCCATGCTGGTTGCTAAAGGGAGGAGACTGCTTGGCTGTTGCTAAGGGGCATGGTTTTTCTTGTCTTAGGTGTGACAGGTTTGTGATAGTAGGTTTGTGAATATCTTGAAACACTCACCAGTTCTAATGCTATGTTTTGTCCAAATTTCACAGCAATCAGTGAAGTAGTTTGGGAGATATGAGGTCCCCACAAACAGACATTACATTTTATTTATATAAAGATATTTCACAATTCCTGCAAAGTCAAAAGTATTTTTAAAAATTATCTCTTTCATTTGATGTGAATGGACAAGAGGGACAGTCCTGCTGCTTGCATCCTCAACTAGCCGGTCACCCCTTCCCGCAGCTGCGCAGCATTGCCAAAACGCTGCGTTGCCAGCCATGCCCCCATTGTTAGAAATAAGTGGTTGAGGGCGCAAGCGGCAGAATTTAGTGGGGAAGGATTTGCAAAGCTCATTCATCATTATGGTAAGTGCCTAGATTTGAATGGTGACTACGTGAGATGTGGTATTTGGATGTGGCTTTCAACTACATATGGTAAATGTTTTCTCCTATACTTTGTTCATTTTTAATTCCAAAACGTAACCGACTTTGTGGATAGCCCTCATATTTACAAAGCATTAGTTCAACTACAGTCATGTCTCATTTTAGAAATGGGACATCTTCTTAAAGAGATAGTATAGTTATCTTTTTAACATTATCTCAAGATACAATTAGTCTTAAGAATTTGAAAGGTTGTCTTTTATTACATATGCAGAACTGATAACACCAGAGTTCTTCTAATCAATCCTCTGAACTGGAATATACAATTGATGCCATACCATTTTTTGTTTGAATCTATCAAAATAGTCTGCACCTGTCCTTGACCTTATAATGTTCCTGCTCAGGTTTTCAGCTCTTCATCATACATTGGAGACCATATATTCAAATTTTCAGAATGATAAGAACTAAACATTTTACTGGGTTGAAATGAAAATGTTCAGGATTTTTCCATGAGACCACGCTTGGAAAGAGGAGGATTTAAATAAAGACAACAACAAGGAGAGGGCAGAAGAAGCAAATAAGAGGAATAAGAAGGGGAGAGAGAAGAAGCAGCCACCAGAAACAGAGACTGGGACTGTGTGTGGCTTACTAACTAAATCAAGTAGGGGAAACTGTGGCGGGTCTAGGGGCCAATACCAGAACTACCATAATGACCATCATCTCCCTTGGTGGAACCACACAGCTATTTTTTGTGTGTGTGTCAGGAGTGACCTGAGAAACTGCAAGTCACTTCGGGTGTGAGAGAATTGGCTGTCTGCAAGGATATTGCCCAGGGGATGCCCGAATGTTTTGATGTTTTTACCATCCTTGTGGGAGGCTTCTCTCATGTTCCCGCATGGAGCTGGTGCTGATAGAAGGAGCTCATCCATGCTCTTCCTGGGTTGGATTCGAACTGGCAACCTTCAGGTCAGCAACCCAACTTTCAAGTCAGCAGTCCTGCTGGCACAAGGGCTTAATCCACTGCACCACTGGGGGCACATACAGCTGAAATTCTATGACAAAGGTGACCTCACATTTTGGAAATTCTGTTTGTTTGTTTTTTTGGCTTAAAGCAAGGCAGCCAGGAGCCACTTGTTAAAGGATTATCATGCTTCCTAGAGGCTTCTTGGACCATTTTAGTTTCCTCTTTGTTTTCACCATTTTCTTCAGGCCTGAGTCTTCCAAGCATATTGGACTGGGCTAGTAGGGATCCACGACCCACAAAAAGAAAACGGAGACAAAAAACACTTGTTAGTTGATATTGCCCAATCCCTGTCTACCTCCCTTTGATGCAAAATGCTTTGAATCACTGTGAAACACTATGAATCATAAACAATGTTTACTTTATTTTTATTAAAAGTTTACATAGAATAATACAGTAGATTGTCCCCTACTCACCCGCCCGTTCCCACAGCTAACATGCAGACTAATGGAGTCAGACAATAGCAAGCAGGAACAGAGTAGAGCATCTAATGAAAATTAATATCTCAAAGTGCTCACAATGGATGTTTTCAGAACAACATGCATTTTGATGGTGTGCCATATTCAGAATTTAAATTAGACTTTTCCAAAGTCTCCTCATTACTTTCCATGGTTGAAGGGGGATTTGAACTCTGGTGTCCCAGAGACCTAGCCCAACACTTAAGACACTCTATGTTGGCATAATTTTATAACTCAATTTTGCAACATATGAGTATAGGACTAGAGCTCCAAGACACTGGAGTTCAAATCCATCCTCAAGCATGGAAATTCATGGATGGTCTTGGGCAAGTCGCATTCTCTCAGGGTTCAAGGATGGGAATGACAACCCCCCCCCCCGAACAAATCTTAAGAAAAAAAACTTAAGATAACTTTGCCAAAGGGTTGCAGAAAGGGAAAAATGACTTGAAGGCACACAACAATCAGAGCAACAATGCTGAGACTGTAATCTAATATTTACTTACCTGGCAGAGAGTCCCATCAGACACAATTGGTCTGCCTCTGTGTTAATGTGTGTTGGTTTGCACTTTAGTACGTCAACGTCAAATTGAAGGCACATAATAACACACACAGCAAATGCATTCTATGTGGCTTCAACAGTATTTTCAACTGTTTTGTCTCTAGCAAGATAAGACTTAAATGTCATTTCTTCAATAGCTCAAAGGTCTAAAGTCTGTTGAGCCATCATCTGATGGATAGGATCACAATCAAAGTTGGCACTGCTACTTGACACTCAGTTCTGAAGCGTTCCATTGTTCATCTATTTTTAATGCTCTCCCAGACTCTACCTACGAGAAATGAATGAGAAATCCAAACCAAATGTTAAAATATGAAGAACCTGTTCTCTCCACACTTTATCATTACTGCAATACATGAGGCATAGATAGGATTTATTTCTCCAAACATACACTTGAATTTCCAACTCTTGAATGTGAGGTTGTTGATTGTATAGTTATGGTGAATCCTTCTGCCAACTATCTATTTTCTTTTGCAATAAAGGGATCATCTAAATAGGAGGTCCTCCAAGTGTTTCAGATTGCAATTTCGTTCAGGGATTCCTTAGAGTTTTTGTAGTCAAACACATCTGGAGAACAACTTGGAAAAGTTATTTTTGGAATGAAGTTCCCAGAATCCATCAACTAGCATAGACGCTGGTCATTTCTGGGAGGCTATACTTGTCAAGAAGGGAACAATTTAGGGATTGCCATTCTAACTAATGCCTTTTAACAGAAGTTAACATTTTGACATTTCTTCCCTGGAATGCCAAAATTCAAAATCTGAAATCATTGAATGGATGGCTGATAGTTACACCTTTGTTTTCTGATTATTTAATATACACACATTTTGTTTCACACAAAATTATTAGAAGTAGTGTATAAAATTATCTTCAAGTTCTGTGTATAAGATGTATATGAAACACAAATTAATTTTCTGTTTAGGATTGGGTCCCATTCCCAAGATATCACATTATGTGTGTATGTGCAAATACAGGTATTTTAAAATCTGAAAAAAAAGTCTAAATCCAAACCCTTATGGTATTGAACATTTAGGATAAAGGATACTCAACTGGTATTGACCATGCAATGTTGGGCATCAGAATTATAAGTATTTTTTTCAGCACCCATAGACATGAGAATGGGGTGAGGGCCTCAGATAATTTCCTACCAGTGTTTGTCTGATTGCAATTTTTTTTTTCATCCCTCTCCTCTTTTTGTGCTGGAGTAATTTTCATGTTTCATGTTCTCTTACTAATATCAGTTGGTGAGGGAAGCAGCACCCTCACCAATTTTTTTTTGTATGTCAGGAGCGACTTGAGAAACTACAAGTCGCTTCTGGTGTGAGAGAATTGGACATCTGCAAGGATGTTGCCTAGGGGACGCCCGGATGTTTTGATGTTTTTACCATCCTTGTGGGAGGCCTCTGACAGAGGGAGCTCATCTGCACTCACCCCAGGTTGGATTCAAACTGGTAACCTTCAGGTCAGCAACCCAACCTTCAAGTCATCTGTCCTGCCGGCACAAGGGTTTAACCCACTGTGCCACCGGGGGCTCTTTGATACCCTCAACAAATAAAATGTGGGGATGGGGATTTCCTATTTAAGCATTCTGGACAGACTTAAATTAGGACTTTATTTCCTTCCACGTTCTGATTTGTTTCCTTTTTGCGTGTTGTATAATAATTAAGAAGTCACCAAGAAATTAAGTACATGCAATTTTGTCCTTTTGGTCTGGCATGAAAAGAGTGATTCCAGATGAGGCTTTTACTGTGTAACCACCCTGCCCCATTTGTGAAATTTTGTGGTTGGTCCACAGATGTCATTTTATGTCCTACCATTTCTTTTGCCTATTTTTTTTTACAACAGAAAGTCCACTGAAGGAGGGAATGAGAGATTCTTTGCACAGTTGATCTTTATTGGTATGTTCTTGTGTATAAGTGACTTTAAGTCACTTGTTGGCTTATGGTAATTCTATGAAATCCAGTGAGTTTTCTTAGGCAAGGAGTACTCAGAGGTGGTTTTGTCAGTCAGTCCTTTCCTCTGAAATACTGCCTACAGCATGGCTAAAAAATAACATTTCCTTGTGGAATTGGGTCTTTCTCCTACCTTTCCTCTCCTGACATCTTGTGTGTTTATTACATGGCAATTGAGTTTGTGGATTCATTTAAAGGAACAACGGGAATAGGGATGAAAAGTTCCAGTTGAACACATAGCTGAATCAATAGTCTTTCATCTAATTGAAATCTAATAAAAATCAATCTCTTCTCTCTTTCATTTTAAGAATTAAATTGTCACATTGCCACATCCTGCTGTTCCTTGATTACAATTGTTGTGTCAGTGTCTTAGATGAAATAAGGTTGCAATATATAGTTGGCTTTCCACATTTGGGGATTTAAATGTTGGGGATTTGATTAATGTGTTATCTCTAGGAGTATCTAGGTTCTCCAGTGCAAATCTATGGCCCACTTCCATTGGAGTGCTTTGTGTGTTCCTGCATGTCAGGGGGTTGGACCGGATGACCCTTGTGGTCTCTTCCAATTTCATGATTCTATAATTTTAAGACTATAAGATTCTAAGTTGACTATAGAGTCACACTGGAGGATCTAGAGATGCCTAGAGAGGTGATTTACACATAGCAAGCCACTTGTTTCCCCTTTTCTGAACTGCTGTGCTCTTAATGATTAGGCAAGTTCCTAGTCCAGTGTGTCATCTGTGATGATAGCTAAATTCCTGCATTGGAAACAAAAACCTATTGTTTTTCAATTGCTCCTATTGTTTTTCAATTGCTTTCTTCTCTTCCTCTTCAATTTGTTCAGCCAAAGTTTCCCAAAGCTGAAATGGCTCCACCCTCTTTCTACCTCCCATGAGGTTATTCTGTTTGCCACGGCATTGTCCCCATGAAGTAGAAAATACTTTAACTTGCCCAACGCTTCCAATGAACTCCATAGTTGAATGGATGAACCCAGTGCTCTTGTCTAGTAATCATCACTGATTGGATATTGATTATCTGGTTTTGTGGCTCATGTGATGGACAGTTCTGAGCTCACTCTCATTAATTATCTTCCACCTGATATATCCAGAAAGCTGTGAAAATCAATCTACAGGAAGTTAATATCCCGGTAGAGTTGTAAGTTTACAAAAACACATAGATATTGCATTTGTATGTACACATATTTGCCATATTGGGATGAGTGCAAAGAAAAGATGTGAAATGTGATAGCTGCAGATCGGAACATTACATTGAATTGAATGTTCCTGTTAATGTTTAAATGGGGAAAATAAGTCAGTACAGGTCACCACTTAGGGCCATTTGTTTCCTATGGTAACTCTAACAACATCTCCACCTATCGTGTTTGCATGCACACAGAATAATCACTGTTAGGGCAGAAGAATTACACAGAACATTGAGAGTGGGGAGAAGCTGAGCAAAAAAACAAATAAACAACGTGAAAATGGAAAAGGCTTTTTGTGGCACTGATGTCAAAAGAGGGACATATTTGGGAAGGAAAAAGAGATGGTCATTTTAATGCTTTGCAGCACAGTGTAAGTAGAAATTCAGGGACAAAAGTGGAAGCTGCGAGAGTGCGAGGAGATGCATATGTGAATAAAGAGGGAGAGGGGGGACTAGGGAAAGAAGCTGGAGACAGAAGAAGAAACAGGACTGGTCAGATGAGTGAACATCATGATAAAATAGGGTTGTTGTATGTCTTTCGGGCTGTGTGGCCATGTTCCAGAAGTATTCTCTCCTGACTTTTCGCCCACATCTATGGCAGGCATCCTCAGAGGTTGTGAGGTATGGATAAACTAAGTAAGGAAAGGAAAGAATATATATCTGTGTAAAGTCCAGGGTGTGGCAAGAGTCCTTTGTCACTGGGAAGCCAGCATTAATGTTTCAGTTAATCACCCTAATTAGCATGGGAAATATATCCACCTTCATATTCTGTTCTCAGCTGATTCCAGAAGCCAGCTTCCCATAACTATGGCTGTCAGGGGTTACAATATATAGCTCTTCTCAAGCTTTGATGTTTTGAAACAGCAGACATAATCATATACTGTGTAGTATTTCAGAATTAAGAACAATCTTTTGAATTAGGGAATACAATAGGACGCTAGTATACATGGAGGATATGTTTCCAGACTTCATGCAGATATGTGAAAATGCTGATAATTGTGAACACTGCTGAAATGAAGGACTTCTGTCCAAAGAATACCATGGAGTCATATTGGAGGCCCTAGAAAATGCCCAGGGAGGGCATATTTTATCACACATGAGTAAATGAAACTGCAAATACTGGTTCCATGGATTCAGAAGTTGTACATCCTAACCACTGCCCCTCCCAAGTCTTCTGTTTGGAAAATTCAGAAAGGGATATCATTTTATTTGTCTCTCTGTTAACTCATTCTTATTTGTGCATAGTAGAGTTTGGCTGGTGTGTGTAAGAAATACATATGTCGACCTCGGTGATGGTCGCCAGTCAGGTTATGGCTGGTTAGAGTAGCCACACCCCCAGAGAACTTCAGTGTCCATGGCGGAGAAGGCAATCCTGTAGGTGACCTGGTCTCAAACCATGTAGGGCTTTAAAGGTCATAAGCAACACTTTGTACTTTGCCCAGAAACTAATTGGCAACTGGTGGAGTGACTTTAATATGTCTGTAATAAGCTCAATCCTAGATTTTTTAATGAATCTGGCTGCTATGTTTTGAACTAATTGGAGTTTCTAAACTTGGTACAGAGGTAGCCCAACCTTGAGGTTACCAGTGTGTGCACTACTATCTTCAGGTCCTCTAAATCTAGGAAGGGGCACAGCTGGCATATCAGCCAATGTTGGTAATAACCACTCCTGACTGTCGCATCTACCTGAGTTGACATTTGAAGAGACAGGTCCAGAAGTACTCCGAAGCTGTGAACAAAGATTTTCAGGGGAGTTTAACCCCATCCAGAACTGGCTGACACATCTCCATCCCGAGATTAGGACCCATAATGGCAAACAGCTCTGTTTTGTCTGGATTCAGTTTCAATTTGTTTTTCTTCATCCAGCCCATTTCCTCCTCCAGGTATTCATTCAGAGAATACATGCTATTCTTAGCTGAGGCTGTTTTTGAAGGCATGGAGAAATATATTTGGGTGTGATCAGAATGCTGATGACACCTGCTCTATGCCTCTGGATGATCTCTCCCACCAGTTTCACGTAAATGTTAAAAACCACTGGTGACAGAATGGCCCTTTGTGGGATGCCATATAACAGCTCCTTTTTTGAGGAGCAGCCATCCCCAAGCACCACCATCTGGAACCTGCCTGAAAGGTACGACTGGAACCACTGCAACACAGTGCCTTCAGTTCCCAAATCCCCAGGTGCTCCAGAAGGATTACTGTGGTCGATGGTGTCAAAGGCTGCTGAGAGATCTAGAAACATCAACATGGACACACATACCCTGTCAGTGTTAATATGGAGATCATCAGCTAAGGTGACCATAACAGTATCAACTCTATATCCTGCTCAGAAGTCAGTTTGAAATGGGTCAAGGAAGTGTATGTCATCCAAGACTGCCTGGAGTTGGAGGGCAATAAAAGTCTGTTTTCCTCCAGCCTTCTTTCACCAATGCTGATGCTGCTAAAAATCTTCTAGCTAGACAGAGTATGAGAGAGAAAGAGAAGGCTGGGTGGCTATAAAAAGAATGCAAAAAGGAGCCTTACTGTCAGCAGGCTTTACCAATGACTTGAAGGTTGGGTTGCTGACCTGAAGGCTGCCAGGTTCAAATCCCACCCGGGGAGAGTGCGGATGAGCTCCTTCTATCAGCTCCAGTTCCATGCAGGGACATGAGAGAAGCCTCCCACAAGGATGGTAAAAACATTAAAAAAACAAACAAAAAAACAACATCCAGGTGTCCCCTGGGCAATGTCCTTGCAGACGGCCAATTCTCTCACTCCAGAAGCGACTCAAGTTGCTCCTGACATGGAAAAAAATCAATTACACCTGTATTTCAAGTAACAACTGCAGCAAGCATACTGCTATAGGCATCATGCAAATGTTTTTACCTTTTTTCTTTTGTGGCTACTACTAACTACGCTATGTATGATTTTTTACTGGGGAAGTAGTCCTCCTCTACCTTTGAGTATGGCCCCAATTCTAACCTTCGCCAGCACATAGATACATTTTGGAAAAGAAAAGGAAAAATCCAGCTATGGATTTCATGCTTGGTATATAATTTTGCTTCAAACAGGGACTGCAGGTGGATGAGTCCATTTCCTTTATCTTCATGCTCATCTTGTGTTCCTTTTTAAAGATATGTGTGTGTGTGTGTTTGTGTGTATATATACACACACACACACAAATAAGGAGGGGGAGGAGGAGATGGAGGAAGCAATGGCAGCAGCTGCCAGGGGAAAGAGGCTATTTTGACTTGTCATTCCAGCTGCAATTGAAAACCCGATTGCTTGGGGCACATCTCATTTCAAGGAGTAACTAGGTGCACTCATGCAGATAGTCTTCAAATTATGAATCTCAAAATACAGCAGCTACCTTCTCCCCCCAATGGTTTTTAGTGTAAGGGAAGAAAAACATAAATAGCTTGTGCTACCTGTTCTTGGTGCATCTTTGTACTGTCTGACGTGGAGCTTGTACTGTTCCCTCAGTCCTGAGAGGTAACTTCCAAATGGGTAAGGCAACAGCCCCCAGCATCTCTGGACAGAATATCCACAGTGTTGTCTCTGGATGGGAGGTATTGGACTCATCTATGAAATCAAAATGCTTAGGATATACTTGGTCTCCTTTGCTTTTTAATGTGCTATTTACAAAATTTCCACTGGGTTATGTAAATCACAACCAGCCACTTACAGACATGGTAAGTTCTTGCATAGAAGCATGGTTTGTTTATCTCTTTGAAACAAAAGTTGTGCTCAAACCCAGGGAACTGGAACTTCTGCAAATGTCTTCCAGTTCCTCTGGTTTTCTCAGTTCAAGTGCTGCATCCTGCACAGAGGCAACATCTCCTGTGGGGATGTGAGTTTCATGCACTGGCAGGTCAGGCCTTGCACATATGGTGAATGTATGGTCATAGATATTTTGGGTTCTTTGACCTGCAAGACTGAAGTATGCATGGTTGGTCAGATTGACTAGAATGGTTTTTCTGCTTTGAGCTCTATAATGTATTGTTAGCTCAGCATCCTTCAGAATATACAACCACATTTTCAAATCACCAGGGTATTCCTCTTCAGTACCTTGACTTATTCTGAAAAATCTTACATCCTCTGCAAACACTTTTGGGGTCCAGATAGCTTTGTCAAAGGAGTGATTCTTGGTGTTTCCTTCCCAATAATCAAAGCCTAGAACAATGTGTGAGAATTTTCTATCCCTGCCTTTTGTCTCCAAAGTATGATTAAAGGTAAAGGTTTCCCCTGATGTTAAGTCCAGTCATGTCTGACTCTGGGGGTTGGTGCTCATCTCCATTTCTAAGCCAAAGAGCTGGGATTGTCCGTAGACACCTCCAAGGTCATGTGGCCGGCATGACTGCATGGAGCACCATTACCTTCCCGCCAGAGCGATACCTATTGATCTACTCACATTTGCATGTTTTTGAACTGCTAGATTGGCAGTAGCTGGAGCAACAGTGGGCGCTCACTCTGCTCCCGGGATTTGAACCTGGTACAAGTTCAGCAGCTCAGTGCTTTAATGCACTGTGCCACCAGGGGCATGATTGTGCAGCCTAAAGGCATGATTTCCATTTTAATTGTGTATGGTTTCAGCAGGGAGTTTTCCACAGTCCCTCCATCATTGGGACATTCCCTTGCGTTTTGCCTCTTTGGTTCTATCATTGCTTCCCTCTTTGAATAAGAAGCTGGTTTTCCGACACTGCTTGGTCAAATGAAGTTAGAGGTGATATGCCTGTTGGCTATAGAAATGGCACTCCCTCGTTTTTCTTTAGTGTCCCTCCTTCTTCTCTTTCCATCAAGTAAATCAATCCATTGAATCGAAGGGTGCATCTAGAATTAATGCAGTGTGACACTATTTTAATTGCCATGTCTGAATACTATGGAAACCTGAGTGTTTTAGTTTGATGCGTCACCAGCACTACTTGGCAAAGAAGACAAAAGATATTGTAAAGCTATAACTCCTAGAATTGAGTCTTGGCAGTTCAAAGTAGTGTCAAATTGCATTAATTCTACAGTATAGATAGGCTGCTATAGAAAAGTTAAAGAGTAAAAAGAACACCAGGGAGGGAAGGCAAGAGAGAGAAAGACAGAGAGAGAGAGAGAGAGAGAGAGAGAGAGAGAGAGAGAGAGAGAGAGAGAGAGAGAGAATGCGGCATACGACCGGTCTTCAAATCAGTCCAGGCAGTGATTAGCAAGGAGATAATTTAACATGACTTTATACTCATGTCTTCCACCTGCAAAGGAAAAAAATCACATCTTGTCTTAATAACATCCTTCAATTTATAGCTCTCTCCAGAGAGCTATAAATTGTTTTACACAGTTATGATGTGCAAAGACATCTTAATAACAACAGGCATGGTGTTTCTCCCTCATACCCCTGTACATTTGTATCTGTGCAACTGTTCATATAAAGTCACCCAATGCACACACCCAGAGCCACTTGGAGCTGTGATGAATGCTCCCTCCTCTGCACAGAAGGTAAACTATTTTCCCTTTACAATTAGAACATCCCATCCTATCCATCTATGATTCATTGTCCAGATGCATTCTTTTCTTGTCTTGCCTTATTAGTACAATTCAAGTTTAGATTCACCATGTCTCTCCACCAGTCCCTTCTTTAGCATGCCCTTTTCTATTCAAACCATCCACCACAGTTATATCAGGAAGTTGAGGCAGCCAGACAGACATCTGCACTGTTTCAGGTTCTTCTGCAAATGTGATATGCAAATAAGGACAGGATCAGCATTAAAAATTATCCCGACAGATTACAATGCCATGGCAAAATGAACAAAATGAAATTCAACAGGGAGAAATGTGAGGTACTAAAGCAGAAAAAAAGGAAATGCACAAATATAATATGGGTGACACCTGGCTTGACAACAGTACACATGCAAGGAATATAGGAGTCTTAGAGTAGACTACAAGTTGAACATGAGTTGGCAGTAAGATGTAGCTCGTTGTTGACCTAAGCAACCCGAAATATAGTTGCATCTATCAAGTAGGAAATTTAGGTACCACTGTGTGGGGAGGCTAATTTAACTAAATTTACAACACCATAAGACTGCCACCAGTGTGCAGAAAGGAATGAGGAATAAGGAAGTCAGCTTCACAGTGGATGATGAAACAGCTGCTCCCCCTGTGGCCGGAAGCGAGCATCCCCTCAGGAAGCTGGAAGCCGAAGAAGGATAAATTGCCTCTGTCTCTATGTTCATATGGCATTGAATGTTTGCCTTGTATGTGTACAATGTGATCTGCCCTGAGTCCCCTTCAGGGTGAGAAGGGCGGAATATAAATACTATAAATAAATAAATAAATAAATAAATAAATAAATAAATAAATGGAATAAAAAGACAATGCTATTCTAAGCTGTATCAATAAGAGTATAGTATCTAGATTGAGGGAAATACTACTACTGTACTAGTTTATTCCGATTTGCTCAGACCTCACTTGAAGTACTGTATCCAGTTCTAGGCAGCACAATTCAAGACAAACTGAGACATGTCCGGAGGAAGGCAGCCAAACTGTTAAAAAAGTCTTGCAACTATGCCCTATAAGGAGCAGCATAGGGTATGTTTAGCCTGTAGAAGAGAAGATGGAGAGAAGACATGAGATTCACATTTAAATACTAGAAAGCATGTCAAATGGAAGACAGGGCAAGCTTGTTTTCTAGTGCTGCTTGAGAGACTAGGATGAGGAGCAAGTGATTCAAACTGCAGAAAAAGAGATTCCACCTAAACATTAGAAATAACTTACGTACTGATGGTAACAGCTGTTCAGCAGTGGAATATGCTGCCTTGAAGGGGAGTGGAGTTTCCTTTTTTGGAGGTTTTTGAAGAGAAGTTGGATGGCAATCTGTCGGGGGTGTTTGATTGTGTATTCCTGCGTCACAGGGGACGGGACTGGATGCTCCTTGCGGTCTCTTTCAACTCTAGGATTCAATTATTTTAGAATTTAGTTTGTAAAACCAAGTAACCAACCAAGTGAGGAAAGGAGAGAAAGAAACATTTATTTATGGGACAGCATCCAAAATCAGTATCTCTTGGTGGTTACCGACAAGGAATCTAAGGGAGCTGTAGGATTGTTGTGTTTTGTCAAATGCCATGAGATATTTACATTGTTCAAGGCATAGATACTGTTCCTAAAATCAGTTAGACCAGTGGTTCTCAACCTGGAGTCCCCAGATGTTTTTGGCCTTCAACTCCCAGAAATCCGAATAGCTGGTAAACTGGCTGGGATTTCTGGGAGTTGTAGGCCAAAAACATCTGGGTGCCCCAGGTTGAGAACCACTGTTTTAGACACTACTCACAGTTTGAATGTAACCTCTAACTATCACTCTCATGCCTTCTGGGAGTTATTGACTTCTGATTTCAATTAGTTGAACTATGGCAGGAATGTATCCCACCTCTTAGCAGGAATGACCTGAGTCTTCACTTTGTGAGATAAACAAATAAATGATACAATGCTGGTGGAAAGCCATGAGGTCAGAGTCAATCCACGTAAATTTGACCAGCTGCATTCTTGGTCAGCTACATTCTTGGCCTCTAAGGACTGGGTTAGAGGACTAGGGCTGTATTTTTATTCGGCAAGTGCCCCCCGCTTTTTATTTCTACTGTAGCTTGGTGGAGTGGTGGCAGCAAGGCAACAACAACATCTAGACTTATAGAATCTAGAATATATACATAGTGGAGTGTAGAGACAGGAATGCATCCACTGAACTTGTTCCCTTCACCTTGTTAAATGATACTATGTGTTCTGAGTATCTAGATTAGTGGTTCTCATCCTGTGGGTCCCCAGATGTTTTGGCCTTCAACTCCCAGAAATCCTAACAGCTGGTAAACTGGCTGGGGTTTCTGAGAGTTGTAGGCCAAAACACTTGGGGATCCACAGGTTGAGAACCTTTGATCTAGATGCATCCCAATAGGCATAGGCTCCACCAAATTTCTACTTTTCCAAAGATGGTGGCTGCAGATGGTACAGATCAAACCCATGTGAAGTCTACATCCATGGGAGTGGATCTAGGATCTGCACATAGGGTCCTAAGCATCTGGGAAGTTGGAATGCATGAGGATTTGGCATATCAAGGAGACAGAGCACCCAGGAGCAATCCTGCCTCCCCATACAGGCCTCATGTAAATGTCTGAGCATTAATTTTTTTACAGAGTGATAGAAAGCCAGATTATCTTAGTAATGTGATATGCATTACAACTCTGGAGACAAAGGTTTGATTCCCCTCTTAGAAACTCACTGGGTGACCTTTGATGGTTCCCCTCTCATGCCCAGAAAATAATAAATAATAATAATAATAATAATAATAATAATAATAATAATAATAATAATAATAATAATAATAGTGTGGGACTTCCGAATCCAGACTGACAAAGTTCTGGAACACAACACACAAGACATCACAGTTGTGGAAAAGAAAAAGGTTTGGATTATTGATGTTGCCATCCCAGGTGACAGTCGCATTGACGAAAAACAACAGGAAAAACTCAGCCGCTATCAGGACCTCAAGATTGAACTTCAAAGACTCTGGCAGAAACCAGTGCAGGTGGTCCCGGTGGTGATGGGCACATTGGGTGCCGTGCCAAAAGATCTCAGCCGGCATTTGGAAACAATAGACATTGACAAAATTACGATCTGCCAGCTGCAAAAGGCCACCCTGCTGGGATCTGCGCGCATCATCCGAAAATACATCACACAGTCCTAGACACTTGGGAAGTGTTTGACTTGTGATTTTGTGATATGAAATCCAGCATATCTATCTTGTTTGCTGTGTCATAATAAAATAATAATTTATTTATTTCATGTCAAAAGCATTGTACATTTCAAATAATGGAAATAAAAATAAAATTTTAAAAAAAGAAATAAAAAAGAAATCACAAGCAACTAAATAGTTTTGGACCAAAAGCGGGCAACAGCAACCGCATTGTCTGTAGCTTTAAACAACTCCTCCTCCGTACATGGGGCAGGGCATTGTGGGCAAGCATACATATGCTGAGTTGTTTGTTCAGCTCCACAGTCACACAAGGTGGAGGATTCCTCCAGGTAGTGCCACCTTGCCAAGTTGTCTTTGGATCTGCCCACTCCACTTCTGAGTCTGTTCAGGGACTTCCAAGTTGCCCATTCTTGGTTTGCCCCTGGAGGAAGACCCTCTTGGGGGGCCATCCAGTTAGAATTGCCAGGTTTAGCTGCCCAGAGAGACACCCTTGCTGCTGCTGGAGGAACATCAAGAGGAGTGGTGGTTCTCATGAAGCCCTTCCTTGATTTGAGTCTGGTGGGAGGAGGGTGATAGCCATGCAGTGGGTGGCTTTCACAATGTTCGACCTTTTTTCTCTCATCGTTAGCAGCAACTTCCCGTCGCACGTCAGGAGGGGCAATGCCAGCTAACTTGTAGAGTTTATCAACAGGTGTAGGTTTAAGGCATCCCGTGATGATTCTGCATGTTTCATTCAGTGCTATGTCCACCTGCTTTGCATGGGCAGACTTGTGCCAAACAGGACAGGCATACTCTGCAGTTGAGAAAGACAAGGCCAGGGCTGATGTTCTTATTACTTGTGGGTCTGCACCCCATGCGCTGCCAGTCAGTTTCCGCAGGATGTTATTGCGTGCAGCTACTTTGTGCTTGGTGTTCATGCAGTGTTTCCTATATGTTAGTATTCGATCTAAGGTGACACCAAGGTATTTAGGATGGAAACAGTGTTCGAGCTCTTGGCCTTCCCAAGTAACTTTCAGTTTCCTGTTGGCTTCGCGGTTACGTAGGTGGAAAGCACACACTTGTGTCTTGGAAGGGTTAGGCTTCAGGTGGTTCTCTTTGTAGTAGCTGGAGAGATCTTTCAAGGCATTGGTGAGTTGCTTTTCAACTGTTTCAAAATCTTTTGCTTGTGTTGTAAGGCCAAGGTCATCAGCATATATAAAGCTCTTTGTGAGTGGTGGTAGTGGCTGATCGTTCGTGAAGATGTTGAATAAGGTCGGTGCAAGAACGCTGCCTTGGGGTAAACCATTCTTTTGCCTCCTCCATCTGCTTTTCTGGCCCTGAAACTCCACATAGAAGCTGCGGTTTTCTAAGAGGGTCTGGACAGTTTTTGTGAAGTCAAAGTCCCAGGTGATATGGTAGACTTTATGCAGCATTTTTCTATGTTGCACCGTGTCATAGGCTGCCATAAGGTCCACAAAAACTGTTCCCGTAATGCAGCCTTTCTCATAGCCTTCCTCGATATGTTCAGTCAGATGAAGAATTTGACCTGTACAGTTTTTCCCTGGTCTGAAAACTGCTTGTTGTGCAATAAGCTTGGGTTCGATAACAGGTCCTAGTCGATTTAATAGCATCCTCTCATAGACTTTATATAGATGACATAAGAGGGAGATTGGTCGATAGTTCCTGGCATTGGAGGCATCTTTACCAGGTTTTAAGATGGCAATTATCTTAGTTTTCCTCCATGCTTTGGGAATCTGTGTGTGTGCCAGGCATTGATTGTAGAATTTCAGAAGCCAGTTTTCAGCTTTGGGGCCCAAGTGTTTGATTTGCTCCATCATCAGGTCATCTAGGCCAGGTGCTTTACCAGTCTTACATCGCTTGATGGCTTCCCTGAGTTCTTTCAGGTTTAGAGGAGAAGACAACTGGTGGGTTTCAAGTTCTGGCACCCTGTTGATTTTCATCTTTATTCTGCTGCGGTTGGTTTTCCCATTCTGAATTAGCTGGTGAGCTATCTGATCTGGTGTCACGTTCGCGTGTCCAGGGTTGACCAGAGGGTCACTATCCAGGCGTCTCAGCAATTGCCAGGCTTTTCGGCTACTCTTGGACATGTCCAGGTTCTCAAGCAGCTCTATCCAACGGTCTTTCTTAGCATTAGCTAAGGCTGTAGATAGTTTTTGGCCTGCTGCTATAGTCCCATCACTGTATGGGTTCTCTTGAAATAATCTGAGATATTCTTGTAGCTGATTTAGTGATTCTTCGTTTAGGCCTGGTAGGTAGCTTGTGCGATAGCCTCTAGGGATTGAGAGCCTCGAGGATCTTTTCACAGCTTCTACAAACAGGTCATAGTTTTCTATAGAAGGTTCTATATGAGAAATAGCAGCTTCCAAGGTCTCTGTAAACTTTGTCCAGTTAGCTTTATTGAAGTTATATCTTCTGCTGAATCGGACACTTTTCGGTCTTACAGCTGCATATGCTACGCAGCATATTGGTCTGTGTTGTGTGTTAGGTATTGGGTTTAATACCCTTTTGGTGCATTGGTGGCTTATGCTTTCCTTTACAAAAATCAGATCAGGGTTATAACCACGCTTCCATCGGCCGCTATTAAATGATGGTGGTAATTTACTGTCATGAAGGAGGCTCATTCTACTGTTGTCGGCCCACGTTAGAACTGCTTCGCCATTTCTATCATCTTCGTCATAGCCCCAGACACAGCTATGGCTATTGAAATCTCCCACAACAAAATGGGCTTCATGATTGTGGCAGCTGGTTGGGGGTGTAAAATAGAAATCAGCCCCAGGTGGTTTATAGAGTGATGATACGGTGCAACTATCAAGTTCCACAGATAAGATTTCGATGTTGTTCACTTCTGTGAGGGAAGTTGCAGAGATTGCTACACCAGATCGTACAAAAATGGCACTGCCATATTGTCTGTGAGGTCGTTCCACTGCCAGTTGCATTCCAAGAATTTTTGGTCTTCTCATTGTGATGTCTCTGTGTGTTTCCTGTATACATAGGATGTCACACGAAATGTCCTCAGATATTTTGGCTAATAGTTCTTCCTTAGCAAGTGACAAACCTTCTATATTAATAGACATAATCGTTAGCAATGGTCTTGATAAAGACCTTTGGTATTCATCCATTCATCCAATGCTTTTGGGTTTGGAAAGATCGGCCGCTTACAAGAAACGTTGCCCAGGGGACGCCCGACTGAATTCACTCAATCTTCGGGGAGGCTCTTTCCGTGTCCCCAAAATAATAATAATAATAATACAGTAGAGTCTCACTTATCCAACATTCTCTTATCCAACATTCTGGATTATCCAACGCAGTCTGCCTTTTAGTAGTCAATATTTTTGTAGTCAATCTTTTCAATACATTGTGATGTTTTGGTGCTAAATTCGTAAATACAGTAATTACTACATAACATTGCTGTGTATTGAACTGCTTTTTCTGTCAAATTTGTTGTAAAACATGATGTTTTGGTGCTTAATTTGTAAAATCATAATGTAATTTGATGTTTAAAAGGCTTTTCCTTAATCCCTCCTTATAATCCAACATATTCGCTTATCCAACATTCTGCTGGCCCGTTTATGTTGGATAAGTGAGACTCTACTGTAATAATAATAATAATAATAATAATAATAATAATAATAATAATAATAATATAGTAACTCATCACTTGGGAAGTGTTCAACTTGTGATTTTGTGATATGAAATACAGCATATATATCTCGTTTGCTGTGTCATACTATGTCTTTGTGTATATAAAATAATATAGTAACTCTATTTTTGTACTCCGTCTCCATATGGCACAATGTGCCTAAAACACACATAAAATAAACACACAGTACAATACAAAATAAAATCACTAGTATATAAAACAACAATTTGAACTCAAACAGCGTCAATAACCTATCGTAAAAACATGGCCAACCATAAACAAGTAGAAAGGAAAGGGATAGCATCCTCATAAGCTGGAAATGATTGTGAAGACACACAATAACAATAACCATGGAATCAGCACACATAAAAATAAAAAGGCACATCCAAGTTATGGGTGTGAAGGTGCAACATTTGCCATTGTATAACTGAACCCATGAAAACATGCTTGAAGGGGTATCTTGTTTAAAGGGGCTAAATTCAGATCAAGGTCAAAAAGGTTCACATAGCTCCAGATGATGTAAGCTTTTAGCCACTTACGGCTATTGCAGGAAGTGCTGAAAAATTATTTAACATATGATGCATTCATATTTCTACAGTAAAACCATATAGGAAGAACAACTCAGCAGATCTTTATCTCAGTGGTGAGGTGTGTGTGTGGTTGGGTAGCTCTTTCAGTGTGTTTATCTGCATTCGGCAAGCAAGTCTGTTATGAGTCTCTATTAGAAAAATAGAATGTAATGAAAGGCAAAATCTTTGGCTCTGGAAAATGCTTTAATATTAGAATGACTGAGAAGTTCTCTATTCTATAAAAATATAGAAAGTAAGGCAGGAAGAGGTCTTGTAGCATCTTTCAGAATGACTTGTTTATTTTAGTAGGAGTTTGTAGGAAGCTCCACTTTCTTTTATGCATCTGTGGAGGTGGGTTTTAACTCATGAAATGTTGTTAAAATAAATGAATCAATTCATCTTAAAGGTGCTACAAAAACTCCTTCATCTTCCCCTCCTTTATTTTTATACTAATACAAACCAATGCAGCTAGCCCTGGAAAATTTATCTGTGTGATGCTGAGATGTTTAAGGTGTCTAAAGGTAAAGGTAAAGGTTTTCCCCTGACATTAAGTCTAGTCGTGTCCGACTCTGGGGGTTGATGCTCATCTCCATTTCTAAGCTGAAGAGCTGGTGTTGTCCGTAGACACCTCCAAGTTCATGTGGCCAGTATGACTGCATGGAGCGCTGTTATCTTCCCGCCAGAACAATATCTATTGATCTACTCACATTTGCATGTTTTCGAACTGCTAGGTTGGCAGAAGCTGGGATTAACAGTGGGAGCTCACCCCGCTACTCAGATTTGAACCACCAACCTTTTGGTCAGCAAGTTCAGCAGCTCAGCAGTTTAACCCACTGCGCCACTGGGGGCTCCAACTCACTACTTAACAACTCGTTAAGGTACCTATAAAGGAAGAATTGAAGAACTGCTTGTTACTTGGGTGTGTGACAGGCAACACTTGCTGAAAATCCCCTTTGTAAACAGAAATAATACAGATTAAGTATCCCTTATCTGACAAGTTCTGTATTAAGGGACCACAAGTATTTTGGATTTTTTTGGACATACATAATGGAGAGGAGATCAAAGTCTGAATGAAAAATTCATGTATGTTTCATGTGTCACTTATACATGAAGGTAACTTTATACATTATATTTTCAACACTTTTGTGCATGAAACAATGTTTAGAAAGCAAAGGTGTCATATCAGCTGGACAATTTTGGATTTTGGAGTATTTTGGATTTCAGAATTCTAGATAATGGATACTCAACCTGTATTTATCTGTAATTTGCTCAGCAGCACATTAAATACAGTTATAACTGTTGTGTGGAGACATCTTCATGAATATTTGAAATGAACCATGAACATGGGGGATCTGTTGCCTGGATGATCACAGATTGCCTATTCCTTGACATTGATCACTTCAGATCCCTCTCAACATTCTTTAAACATGAATCATCCCCATCATATCCAAGTATAATTAAACTTCCATCACATGACGTGGAATCCTGATGTCTACTATAAAAGGGCAACCCCACTGGTCACCCAGGGATTTACATTTGAGTAACTATATGTGAAACACTCTGGTTTAACAATACATTTGCATCAACTAGCTTTGCCACTTTAAACTGCACTTCATTTTAACTTCTCCTTTCTTGTCACCTTGCTGCGCACTGATTTTTGCATTTCCTCAAGATAAAACTATAAAGATCAGAAGAGTATGATGCTGAAAAATGGGACACAACAAACAGCAGGTAAATCTGTGTGGGTGCAGGTGCTCTAGTCTGCTGCTGAAATAAGATTGTGGAATTAAGATTACTGTTTTGAATATGTTTAAAGGTACTGGAGAGGGCAGTCAGCATGGTTAGTGGTTTGAATATAATGCAATTTCAGTGTAGACCCATGTAATCCAGTTCAATGCAATTAAACTGCATTCTGAAATTGCATTATTTGGCAGTGTAGATCCAGCCTAAGGAAGACAATGGAAATTTAATGGGAACTATACTGTCTTCTACACCAACAAATAATCCAGATTATCAAAGGAGATAACCTACATTATCTGCTTTGAGCTCGATTATATGAGTGTACACTGCCATATAATCCAGTTCAAAGCAGATAATCTGAATTTTATATAGCAGTGTAGAAGGGGCCTCAGTGTAAGAGGATGAAACTAGTCTGTCCTTCCTCGTACTGCCCAAATCTTGCTAAGAAAACCCTGTGATAGGGTGCCTTTCTACACAGCCATATCATCCAAGATATCAAGGCAGAAAATCCCACAATATTTGTTTTGAACTGGGTTATCTGAATCCACACTGCTATATATTCTAATTCAAAGCAGATAATGTGGGATTTTATCCAGCTGTGTGGAAGGGGCCAGGGTCAACTTAAGCCAGAACTGCCATGAAAGCACATGACAGGAACAAAGTAGTGAAAGCTGGTGTTTAAATTTATTTCCAAAGGCATTACTTGTGGGTAAGCACTTCAGATGGGGTTTCCATGGCAAGAATAGTTCAAACAGGATTTGCATCCTCTGAGACAGAGTGTGTGTGATTTGCCCAAGGTCATCCAATGGGTTTTCATGGCTGTGTGGTGATTTGAACCCTTGTCATCTTTAGAGTAGTAGTCCAACATTCAAACCACTACAACACAATGTTGGAAACACTTTGCAACACTGACTTTTCCAATGTACAAATGAAGAAATCAGTCCAGAACAAATGACATGTAATTTCCTTAACTGTTTTCTGGAATTTATCTTGAGGAGAATAGATGGCACAGATAACTTATTTTTAAAAAATGTTTTTCTTTTTGTTTTCTTTTCTTGACAGCAAGAAGCCAGCCAGTCATCTTCCAAATACCTCTTTCCTTTTTTAAAATCTTGTGAAATTACACACCCACGCAAAAGGAAATTATGCTTTCTTGTAAACATCGCTCTGTTTTCCTAGTTATTTATCACCATGGAGACTAAAGAGAAGCCTCTAAGATAGCTGTGCAATTGCATACAATATAATAAAATCAAGTTCATCTTTCAAATTCATCTTTTTTCCACATACACATACACACACCCAAAATAGGAAGGACACGAAAATATCTGAAGATTTAGCATGGGGGGTGGGGAGTAAGTATTAGGTCTAAATTTGTTCTCAGCCATTAAGCTTAGTAAGTGGCTTTGGGAGGAAATTCCTCTTACTTTCAGTCTGAATGAGTGATGAGATTTGTTTGAGTCTCCAGATATCGGACTGGAACTCCCGACATGCTTCAAAACATACTGGGAACTGCACTACAATAACATCCCATCCATCTATGATTCATTGTCCAGATGCACTCTTTTCTTGTCTTGCCTTATTAGTGCAATTCAAGGTTAGATTCACCATGTATCTCCACCAGTCAGTGCTCTCTGGAAGTAGGTGAACTACAACTCCCCCAAATCAAGGTGAATTTCCTCCAAAGCCTTCCAGTAATTTTTTTTTGTTGGTCATGGGGGTACTGTGTGCTAAGTTAGATCCAGGTCCATTGTTGGTAGAGTTCAGAGTGTTATTTTATTTCAGGTGAATTATAAATCCCAGTACCTACAACTCCCAAATGTCAAGGTCATGCCAAGCCCCACCAGTATTCAAAATTGGATATATTGGGTATGCGTGTCAAGTTTGGTCCAGATTCATCGTTGTTTGGGTTCACAGTGCTCTCTAGATGTAGGTGAACTACAGCTCTTATAAATCAAGGTCAATTGTCCTCAGATCTCTTGAGTATTTTTCGTTGGTCATGGGGGTTCAGTGTGCCAAGTTTTGTCCAGGTCCATTGTTGATGAGGGTCACAGTGCTCTGTCCTGATGCAGCGTGAACTACAACTTCCATGATGTTGAGCCAGTCTCCCAAATCTCACCAGCATGTTCAGTTGCTGATCAATTCTGTGCGCCATAGAAAAGAGTAGGAAAGGGCTATAGGAGAGGCAGTGGGTGGGATCATGCAAATTTTACACTAATTGAGAAAGTAAGAAACACTGAGAGATCTGTGGTGGAAGAAATATAAAATCTAGGATGAAATTGTCCTCATATGAAAGCATTCACTTGGGGGGTGGGCAGTATTGTGCTTTTGAAGGACATTGGCACAGGGGTTGGAGGCTCCTGTACATATTCACAGCGCTCTCTATAACCTGCAATGTTATTGAAGGGAGGGCCTTTGGTGGCTCCTCACTGGTGGGGGTAATAGTTGTTTGTGGAAGTGGGAACCCAGCCATGTACATATATACATACTTTAACTGTTATTATGGAATATAGATAGATAGAATTTTTTTTCGTGTCAGGAGCGACTTGAGAAATTGCAAGTCACTTCTGGTGTAAGAGAATTGGCCTTCTGCAAGGATGTTGCCCAGCCCCCCCCCCCCGATGTTTGATGTTTTACCATCCTGTGGGAGGCTTTTCTCATGTCCCCACATGGGGAGCTAGAGCTGACAGATGGGAGCTCATCCCACTAGCTGATTTTGAACTGCCAACCTTTTGGTCAGCAGTCCTGCTGGCACAAGGGTTTAACCCATTGCACCACCAGGGGCGCCGTAGATAGAAAATAGAAGATACAGTATATAGATTTTGTTGTTAACTGCCATCACATTACCTCTGATTTATGGTGAGTAGTTCTGATCTCAATAGTTCTGCTTGGGTTTTGTAGAGTCAGGACTGTGGCTTTCCTGTTGAGACTCTCCACCTGGAAAGCAGTCTTCCTCTTTTCCCTCTGCCTTTCCAAAATGATTGCCTTCTGTAATGAATTATTCCTTCTTAATGTGATCAAAGTATGACAGTTTCTGTTTAGTCATCTTGGCTTCTAGGGAGAGCTCAGGCCTGATTTGCTCTAGGACCTTTTTATTTATCTTTTGAGAAGTCCACGCTGTCCACAGGACCACATTACAAATGAGTTGGTTTTCTTCCTATCAGCTTTCTTCACTGTCCACAACCATAAAGAGAAATTAGAAATGTGATGAAATTGACAACCCTGACTTTGGTATTTAATGATATATTTTTACAGTTCAGGATCTTATATCTTCCTACATAGTTGCCTTTGGAAGCTCAAGTCTCCTTTTAATTTCTTGACTGCAGTCTTCAGTTTGATTAATGACCGAACCAAGGTATGGACAATCTTTAATTATTTAAGTAGCTTCCTTTTCTACTTTAAAGTTGTGCAGATCATCTCTGGTCATGATTTCTGTTTCTTAATGTTCAGATAAAACCCAGCCTTTGCACTTACTTTAACTTTCTTCAACAGCCGCTCCATGCTTTAGCTATTTAATGCTATCCGCTGCATAACTGAAACTGTTGATGTTCCTTTTTCACACCTATAAATCATATCCAGCTTTACATATGATACATTCGGGTCACATTACATGTTAAAGGGACGGGGTGATAAAATGTAGCCATACAAGAAGGAGGCCTGACAGTTGCAGGTGGACTTGGTGATGGGAGAAAACCGATTTGTTTATTGATTTGTTTTATTTGCATCCTGCCATAACAGGCATGGGCAAATGTCAGCACTCCAGGTGTTTTGGACTTCAACTCCCACAATTCCTAACAGCCTACCAGCTGGGCTGTGTGGCCATGTTCTAGAAGCATTCTCTTCTGACGTTTCACCCACATCTATGGCAGGCATTCTCAGAGGTTGTGAGGTCTGTTGAAAACTACAAAGTGGGGTTTATATATCTGTGGAAAGTCCAGGGTGGGAGAAAAAACTCATGTCTGCTTGAGGCAAGTGTGAATGTTGCAACTGATCACCTTGTTTCACATTGAAAAACCTTGCAGCTTCAAAGTCTGGCTGATTCCTGCCTGGGGGAATCCTTTGCTGTGCTTCTTTTTTTACTTGGGTGACGGTTGGAGTTGTTATGTCGGTATCTATCTGTGTGTGTAGGTTTTCTGTAAACAGTGTAGCCCAATTGTTGATTGGGTTTGGGGATGACCAGGACATTTAGAAATGGAAGTTTTCCTCCATTTTCTTTTTCCATGATGAATTGGATGTTTGGGTGGGTGTTGTTGAGGTGGTCCAGGAACTTGTTTAGTTTTTCTTATCCATGGCTTCAAATGGTGAAGGTATCATCCACAAATCTGAACCATATAGTGGGCTTTTTTGGTGTTAGAGCAGGTACGGGGGCTGGATGCGGCCCCTTGGGCTCTTTTCTAAGGCCCTCCTCTCTCTCACCATCCTATCCTATCCTATCCTATCCTATCCTATCCTATCCTATCCTATCCTTCCTTTCTTCCTTCCTTCCTTCCTTCCTTCCTTCCTCCTCACTTTCTTACCTCCCTTTCTCCCCCTCTCCTTCCTTCCCTGTTTCCTCCTTCCCTCTCCCCCTTTCTCCTTCCTTCCTTACATCCTTCGCTTTTGTCTTTCCTTCCTTCTCCCTTCCCTTCCTCCATTCCCTTCCACCCTACCTTCATTCCATCTCTCTTTTCCTCCCTTTCTCCCTTCTTTTCTTCTTTTTCCTTTCTCCTTTCCTCCTGGGGAAAGTTTAGCTGTGAGAAGAGACGGTTGAGAGGGAACATCAGGAAGTTCTTCCTCATGTTCAGTGGAATCTCCTTTTCTGTAGTTTAAAGTCATTGTTCTGGAGACTAGGATGTGGAACAATGGCTTTAAACTACAGGAAAGGAGATTCCACCTTAACATCAGGAAGAATTTCCTCACTGTAAGAGCTGTTCAGCAGTGGAACTCTCTGCCCCGGACTGTGGTGGAGGCTCCTTCTTTGGAGGCTTTTAATCAGAGGCTGAAGGACCATCTGTCGGGGGTGCTTTGAATGCGATTTTCCTATTTCTTGGCAGTGGGTTGGACTGGATGGCCCATGAGGTCTCTTCCAACTCTATTATTCTATGATTCTAACATGAGAACCATCTTTCTAGATTTAAAAGGGTGTCCCATTGAGGAAGCAAGGAAAACTGACTTTTTGCAGCTCTGCAGACCATGGCACACGGGAGCAATGGGTTCACATGCAGGGAAAGAGATTCCACTGAAAAGATTAGAACTTCCTGAGAGTAGGAGCTGTTGGAGAATGGCATAGGCTGCCTCAGAGTGTGGTGGAATCTCCTTCTCTGGAGGCCTTTCCTCAGTGGCTGTCTATTGTGAGTGCTTTAATTGTGCTTTTTTGCAGGGCAGGGGGTTGGACTGGATGGCCCTTGGGGGTCTCTTCCAGCTGTAGTCCGCGAGAAGGCCTTACATTTATTATTCACATCATGATCTGATCACCATGCTCAATATATCCCATATGCATGGGGGTACTGGGATAACGATACAACAAGTTTGCTAGGGTCCTGAGTCTGGGTGAGATACTCTCTCACCCAGACTCAGCCCCCCCCCCCAAATCCCAGCCCCTCCCGAATCAAAATACTGGGTACGGGCCTGACGGGGTATAATAGATATACTTTCTCTCTCCCGTCCACCATCTTATCCTGACCAAGACCAGAGTCTTTTCTTCTGTTTCTGCTTTCTAAAGAGAAGAGGAAGGGAAGGGAGACTTGGGGAGAACCCCCTCCCTCCTGGCCCACCCACTCCGGCTGCCATGTGGCCCCCAAGTTAGAAAGAGTGCCCATGCTTGTGTTAGAGGCTGTTAGGAATGGTGGAAGTCCAAAACACCTGGAGGGCTGACGTTTGCCCATGGCTATTGTCTAGGAACCCCGGTGGCGAAGTGTGTTAAAGCACTGAGCTGCTGAACTTGCAGACCGAAAGGTCCCAGGTTCAAATCCTGGGAGCGGAGTGAGCGCCCGCTGTTGCTCCAGCTTCTGCCAATCTAGCAGTTTGAAAGCATGCCAATGTGAGTAGATCAATAGGTACCGCTCCAGCGGGAAGGTAAGGGCGCTCCATGCAGTCATGGCGGCCACATGACCTTGGAGGTCATTCAAACAGGCCTTTTTCCATCTACGACAAGCGAGGCAACTGGCACCCTATCTATCTGATGAGGTGCTGGCAACAGTCATCCATGCCACGGTCACGTCTAGGCTGGACTATTGCAACGCCCTGTATGTTGGCCTTCCGATGTCCACGACCCAAAAGCTCCGTATTGTTCAGAATGCGGCAGCCAGGCTATTCACAAGAACACCCATGAAATGCCCTATAACACCAGTGCTGCAGCATCTGCATTGGCTTCCAACTGATTACCGTGGTCTATATAAGATGCTAGTTCTGACCTTTAAAACTCTTTACGGCCAGGGCCAATCGTACCTTAGGGACTGTCTCTCCTTCTCCCATCATCGGAGGTCGCAACGACCATCCCAACGAGACTTACTTTATGTACCGGGTCCTAGAGAAGTGCACTTGGAAAGGACCAGGTGCAGAGCTTTTTCTATTTCTGCCCCTGCCTTATGGAATGCCTTGCTGCCCTATATGAGAGCCATGTGTGAGTTAGGGCCTTTTACCCTAGCACTCAAGACCTGGCTCTTTACTAGAGCTTTTAATCTATGTTAATTTTATTAATATTTTTATGTATGTATCTTTATCCTTTACAATTTTATCTTGTAAATCGCCTAGAGCATCGTGGATGGAGGGCGATTAATAAGTAATTAAATGATGATGATGATGAGGTGTCTACGGACAACGCCGGCTCTTCGGCTTAGAAATGGAGATGAGCACCAACCCCCAGAGTCGGACATGACTGGACTTAACGTCAGGGAAACCTTTACCTTTTTTATTGTCTAGGAACTCTAGGAGGCCAACAGCAGACACGGCTGTTTGGTTTGGCGGGTTCCCTTTCGGCTTCTTCCCCCGCCTTTCCTTCTGGGTCGGTGTCAAGGTGCCCTGCTTATCCTGCCAGGTGCCCTTTCGGCTTTGCTTTGAGGTTTGCCGAAGAGAGACAGCGCCGGGGCCAGTTTCCCTGAACTTTTTCCTAGGACTGGCTCTGTTTCTGGGATCCACAGGTGTCCGAGTCCGAAAGCGGGTCTCTACGGCGTGGTGCATCTCCGCTCCGTCGAGTCACACAGGAAAAGCCACCAAGTCGGAGAGTTTGGGACGGCAGCGGCCACTCCTTTTTCTCCCCTCCGCGGAGGGCCCTCTTGGGGGCTTGGTCCTCGACGCCTCCTTCGGCGGATCCCTTGGCACTGAGCGGCCCCGGGGCAGCCCCACGCCTCCCGAAGGGCAGAGTGAGGAGGAGGAGGGCGAGCCAGCTGGGTCAGCCTCTTTCTTCCACACTCAACAAGCCACTCTCTCCAGGGCTGGCTTGGGAGGCGGGGAATGCCTTAAAGAGTCGCCCGTCTCCTCCTCCAAAGTCCGAGCCTCCCCGGTGGCCCCGTTTCTCCGCTGCAACCACGCCGGGACCCAGGTGGATGGGATGCTCCGTGAGCCTGGTCTGCTGCGAGGCCAACCCGCGGCCCGGGCCGTCGGCGCCACGAGGAAGAGGAAGAGGAGGAGGAGGAGGAGGAGGAAGGAAGGCGGCCGTCGGCGGGAAGAGGAGGAAGCGGGCGCCGCGGGTGAGTGAGAGCCTGCTCTGAGCCCCACTCGCCCCACTGACAAGCCCAGAGGGGGAGGAGGAAGGTCAAGGCCAAGGGACTGTCTTGAAGGAGGCGCCCATGTCACCTTATGCTACCATTGTGAAGCAAGCCCTTCCAACCCCAAATTTGGTAAAGTTCCTCAGTGGGACTCCAATTCTCAGCTCTGGCTAAACTGCCCCAGAGATTCTTCTAGGAGTCAAAGGATCCGTTCTTATGGGATTCATATCCCTTCCAGTCCAAGTTTGGGAGAGTTTCTGAGTGGGACTCCAATTTTCAGATCTAGCTAAGCTGCGAGGGATTCTGGTAGTTGTAGGCCAAGTCACCACAGTAAGCTTTGTTATAACGGATTTTTAAACGTGATATAAACTGTTTTGATGTACATGCTCATATTGTAAGCCGACCTGAGTCCCCTGAGGAGTGAGAAGGGCGAGGTAGAAATGATGTAATAAATAAATTAATAAATGGCCTTGGGCCCGTACAATAAACTATTTTGAAGTAATTTTAGAAGATGAAATAAATAAAATATAAGGATTGTTCCATGCATTGGTATGTTGTCAAGAAGCAATCCCTTCAAGCCTAAATTTGGAAAAATTCCTCAGTGGGACTGCAGCTTCCACTAGCGGCCATGCTGCCTGAGGGGAATTGTCATCCAAATCCCAAGAGGAACCGTTATTATGAGGATTGTTACATTTATTGGGAAGCTTTAGTGAAGCAGAAACTTCCTGTGCAAGGTTTGGGAAAGTTCCATAGTGCAGTGATTCTCAACCTGTGGGTTCCCAGGTGTTTGAGCCTACAACTCCCAGAAATCCCAGCCAGTTTACCAGTTGTAGGAGTCCTAAGAGTGGCTAAGAGTGGTATTTTTGAGCTGAGGGAGGGAGGGAGGGAGAGCAGGACCCTGACAAGTGTGCATTAGATGACAGCCGGCCAGCTGCCAGGAAGCAGTGTTCAGGTAGTATGGCCATATTCCAGAAGTATTCTCTCCTGGCGTTTCACTTGCATCCATGGCAGGCATCCTCAAAGTTGTGAGGTCTGTTGGAAACTAGGCAAGTGGAGTTTACATATCTGTGGAATGCCCAGGGTTGGAGAAAGAACTCTTGTTTAGTTGAGGCAAGTGTGAATGTTGCAGTTAATCACCTTGATTAATCACACCTGCCTCCAACAGACAAGAGTTTTTTCTCCCACCCTGGACTTTCCATAGATATATAAACCTCCCTTACCTAGTTTCCAACAGACCTCACAACCTCTGAGGATGCCTGCCATAGATGTGGGCAAAACATCAGAAGAGAATGCTTCTGCAGCATTGCCATACAGCCTGGAAAACTCGCAGCAATCCAATTATTATGGGCACGAAAGCCTTCGGCAATACAGTGTTCAGGTACACAGGAGGGGAGAGAGACAGGTGAAAAGAGGGAGAGGTGCATCACCCTGCACCAACTTGGACAAACTTGGTCGCAAGTGAGATGTTGTTTGTGACACGTATCCATTCTGGTTAAAGCCAGAGAGTACCTACGTAGGTATCCAGACAATTGGTTTGTTCATGTGCAACGTGCAGCCTTTGTTGGGAAATATATATCTATATTTAGACAGGTGGCTAGAGTGATATTCGGATTCTCTTAGCTATGTGAGGAATGATGGTATGGTATATGGTATATTTGTAGTCTGAGGCAAAGTGTATTGATACTACTTATTTCAATGGAGAAGAGAAGTCATGGCAAGTAGAACAAATATATTTCTGAAGCATGCAAACAATTTAATAATGATCAGGGAGGTATCACTTCCACCTTCTAACATGGATTATTTCACTCAGCCTTCTGCAGTCTGTGACCATCTGGAATATGTCTTTTCCTGCAGGAGGCACTTCTTTTGTTTTTCAAATATAATGTTTCTGTTCTTCTAATCTGCTGTTGACAATGTCTTCTATTTAAGGTTTCCTTCATTCTTTTATCTGACTTCATTTAGTTGTTTGAGATTGTTTAAGTCTTTAAGGCTTTTCAAATAATGTCTTGTGATATTGCTGGGTATTCTGCCCAGGAATAGCCAATAGGTGCAGCCAAGCATTTGTGGAATTTTAGCATTAAAAATAAATAAATGCCAAATGTAGAACTATCACAGTGGTTCTGACAGTGACAGTAGGACCTCCTTCAACTTGAAGAAGACACAAGAAGGATCCAAAAGCAATGCCGCAGTTTAGGTTGATGGGCAGATGTAGGAACAATACTGTTTTGGTAGAAAAGAGAAGCTCAAAGTTTCAAAAGTTACAGACATAATATAAAATATGTAAGGAAGAATGTATAAACAAATTTACATGGTTAACCTATTGGTTTTTTTTTCATGTCAGGAGCAACTTGAGAAACTGCAAATTGCTTCTAGTGTGAGAAAATTGGCCGTTTGCAAGGACGTTGCCCAGGGGATGCCCGGATGTTTGATGTTTTACCTTCCTTATGGGAGGCTTCTCTCATGTACCCACATGGGGAGCTGGAGCTGACAGAGGGAGCTCAGCTGCTTTCCCCAGATTTGAACTGCTGACCTGTTGGTCAGCAGTCCTGCTGGCACAAGGATTTAACCCATTCAAGCTAAATATCAAACAGCAACTAGCCTGCTTGGGGACAAAACATAGTTTGAAGGTCTGCAAAGGCCATCCTGGTATCTGCCACAACTGTTTTAGGTACATAATTATTAAGTCTTGGCAAAAGTTAGAATAAATCTTACCCAGTGGTGATTTTTTGCATCACTGCCAGCTTCAATGTCTTTTTAAAATGAGAACAGCAGTCACTGTTCCCTTATTTCCAACAACCAACATCTAGTAGGAAGTCTTAGCATATAAATAAACTTTCAAGAAAAACAACCCACCCAAAACATGATGCAAAGCACCAGAGAGCAGTGATGCCTCATACACCTATGATATTAACCAACCCACAGTATCCCAAGACGCTGCCCAGCTGGAAGACAGCCTCTCTCTATTTTGGGACCACCAAATGTCTATACTTATGTAGAGGTGGCAGAATATGGTTTAAGCTATTTGCAGAGAACATTTCACTTTCTTTTCTTGGATATGAAGATACCAATTTCCTTTGCCCCAGAGAGGCTCACTGATCATCATGCAATTCTTTCTCTGTCTTTTTATATATGTTTGTATATGGAAAGAGGCAGTAGGGTGGGGGAAAGATTGGAGTAAAATATTTATATGCATTTTGCTGATAAGAGTACTAGCAAGGAAAGTGGGAAGAACACATGGTGTTATGGTGTCTTATAACAACAATATCAGCTGGCTGCTATGGCACATCAGGAGTCAGTATGGTGTGTAGTGATTTGAGCATTTGATCAAGATTTTAGGAGAACGAGGTTTAAATTCATGCTCAACTGTGGCGCCTTCCACCAGCTGAATAAAATCCTACATTATCTGCTTTGAACTGGAATTTATGGCAGTGTGGACTCAGATAACCAAGTTATCTGAGTCCACACGCAGATAATGTGGGATTTTCTGCTTTGATATTCTGGATTATATGCCTGTGTGGAAGGGCCTCTGTGAGATCCCACCCTGAGGGTACTTGTAATAGGGTCACCTTGGAATCCCCATAAATCAGAAATGTCATGAAGGCTCACAATAACAAAACCAGAACACCTCCTGGTTTTCAAACTCTGTGAACCTACGATTGGATTTCTGTGCAAGCTTAGTGAATCTCCTCATTGAGATGACACATACTGGTATGCAGCTGTGTACCAGTATGACATATACTGGTATGACTCTTTCTCTGAAATCTTTTCCATTCTGGTGGCCTCCAGATGTCATTGGACTATGACTTTCACCATTCTAAACCAGTTGGTTGGGATTTTGGTGGGTTCTAGTTCTAGTCCCTCTGGAGATCACCAAGTTGAGGAGACAGGCTGCCATTGTGCACCTCAAGTCTTCTGAAAAATGGAAAGACTCCATCGCGGAAACCCAGAAGCTTCTTCATAGATGCCATTTCAGAAAGGTCCCCTGAAGTCAGTACTTTTGAAGAAAATATTACAGAATCTGAGGCGCATTTCCAAGGAACTATGTGGCATTTGAAACACAAATCAGCTGAAGATGCTTTTTTCCATTCTTTTTTAACTGTTTCATTTTGCCATCTTTGTTCTCCATAAGCAAAAATTGTGTTTTGTTCATTTGGGTTAAATAGATGGTAAATTGGAATGCTTTGTTGCTTAATAAGTATGCTCTTTTAATAAAAGAAGGGAACATTATGCCTTTTTATTGGGTTACATCAATGTGGGACAAACTTGACTGACTGCCTCATTACACTAGAGCATGAATCCACTTTAAATCCAGTTTCTGCCTTCAGATTTCTGGGGTTTGTAGTTTGGTGAGGCCCAAGACCTGTCTGACTAGCCTGTTTAAAACTCCCTCCCTAAATGGTTTTAAAGTGGATCCAAGCTCTAGTGTGAGGAGGTCCTTAATGCAATTAACTGCTATGTTTCTTATTGAAATGACAGCTGAGGTGGGGAATCTAAGCATTTCTGGACCTCCAGCTTCAGAGATGAGATTTTTACATAGGTTGGAAAAGGTGCAAACATGGCTGGGAGCTGCAACCCCCCAAAATTACTTTTCCAGGCTCAGGACAATGGTGTAAAATGAAAGACCCAAACAGACCCTTTCCTTCCTATCTGCCTTGACTGCTCAGAAGTTACATGGCAGTAAATTCTGAAATGCAGGCACTCTTCATGACAACCAAAATGTCAAAATATATATTGACATGATTTGTTTTGAAATGATGTACAACTGGAAAGAACAATAACACACACACAAATAGAGGATGTCCCTTTTTCTTCATGTTACAGAACAATACTAATGAGTGTTCTTATGCAAGAGGCAAGATCTTTTCCGTGTGCAATGGGAGTTCTTTTTCTTGGCCCTAGAACAGGTACCTTTTGTGTATGGTCAGATTAGGCTAGGTATTTGCATTAGGTTGAAAGCATTAACTGATAAGGGCTCTCAATTTGTCCAGCCAAAGTAGCTGAGCGCAAGAACAACCCTGGATTTTAGTTCACATCTTTTAAATATAAAAAGGAGAAGTGGCAACTAGTGGATCCACGATCACTTCGGCAGTCAAAGAGTTCCAAGTTTTAACCCAAACTTTAAACGAGCCATCCAAAGTGCTAATCCTAAACCTCTAAATAGGGAAAGAGATATCAGTGAATGCCTTTAAAGTTTGAACTGCCATATAATCCAGATGATCAAAGTGGAAAATCCACATTATCTGCTTTGAACCCACAGTGGTTTCATTATCTTACTGACATGGGAACCACAAGCCTCCATAGGGAGGCAGGTCTGATTTGTTTCAGGCCGAGCATCCACTCTGGATACCAGAGATATACAAAGGAAACTTCTGAGCAAGTGCAGAGTGCTTCTCTCCCTTCCACCAAGTAACCACCATTTCCCCTCACAATCAGATAATAGTTGAGCTGAATAATGCCTCCCTCCCTCCCAAGCAGAGCCCTAGGTGACATTTGAATCCCAGCCCCCCAACCTTTCTTTTTGATTTAGAAATTATGTGCTAGATATCCTGGAAGGGGATGCCAACTTGTCTGTCTGCACACCCGTGCCTGCCACATTTTTCCGTGAGGCGTCATTGGCTTGTTATGAGATTAATTTCACTTGCTTCTGATTAATCTCAGCCTGAAGATAATCCTTTGTTAGTGACATCTCATTCAGTTGCCGTGGAAATTATTAGGCTCTCCTTTCACTAATAGGAGAGGGGCTCAAGGAGAGGGTGAAAGAAAAGTGGAGGAGAGACGTGCTCAGAGCCAGCAGCACCCCTTGTTTGGTACCCAAATGGCGCAGGGCCCGATGGGGGATAAAATAAAGCCTAAGCCTGTAAAATGGCTCCTTTTCAAAAAGTCTCCAGTCTTGTTCTTTGGGCCAAAGAATGTCACGTCATCTTTCTTAATTTCAATCCACCTGCTCAGATTCCTCATTTTCAGACAGATCTCTTTTCTTTTCTGTATTAAAATGCAGTGCAGATATTACACGACTCTGTCTTTCACTCTGTAGGTGATGATGAAGAAAGAAAACCCACCTGGGCATTGGTGTATGTGTGTGATTAAAGTCACCTGTTGACTTGGTGCAAATGTCTCTTTCTCTTGCTCTCTGTAAGGCATCTCTGCTGGAATTGGCAAGTGAGAAAGGCTAGATTTGGTTCATTTATTCTTTAGGGCCCCTACTACACTGCCATATAATCCAGATTATTAGAGCAGATAATCTCATTATCTGCCTTAAACTGGATTATATGAGTCTACACTGCCATACAATCCAATTCAAAGTGGATAATCTGGATTTTGTATGGCAGTGTAGACGGGGCCTAGGTTTCCTCACTACAGAAAGGAGAAAAGGAAGGCATGAATTTATTATTTATTTATTTATTTATAGCATTTATATTCTGCCCTTCTCACCCCGAAGGGGACTCAGGGCAGATCACATTACACATATAGGCAAACATTCAATGCCTTTTAACATAGAACAAAGACAAACAAACATAGGCTCCGAGCGGCTTCGAACTCATGACCTCCTGGTCAGAGTGATTCATTGCAGTTAATTGCAGCTGGCTTGCTCTCCCACTTGCGCCACAGCCCATAGCTTTAGATCATGTTACCAATTAAGAGCTGTTACAATTCTTTTCCAGACAGAAAAGTAGCTTGAATATTACCAGCATGGCCACTTTCCCCATCCCATAAGTTTAAATATATACTCATATAATGTAAGGGAAAGGGAAAGGTTTCCCCTGACATTAAGTCTAGTTGTGTTCAACTTTAGGGGTTGGTGCTCATTTCCATTTCTAAGCCAAAGAGCCGGCGTTGTCTGTAGACACCTCCAAGGTCATGTGGCTGGCATGTCTGCATGGAGAACCATTACCTTCCCACTGGAGCGGTACCTATTGATCTGCTCACATTTGCATGTTTTCAAACTGCTAGGTTTGTTGCCTGGGCTTGGCCCCATGTAAGCCGCCCCGAGTCCCCTTGGGGAGATGGGGCGGGGTATAAAAATAAAGTTGTTGTTATTATTATTATTATTATTATTATTATTATTATTATTACTATTACTATTATTATTACTAGCTGGGGCTAACAATGGAAGCTCATCCCATTTCCCGAATTTGAACTGCCGACCTTTCGGTCAGCAAGTTCAGCAGTTTAGTGGTTTAATCCGCTGCACCATCGGGTGCTCCCATATAATGTAGACTTTAGCAATAATATACTAGTAACAGCAATTACACAGGGTGCACGAGCACTGTGGAAGTAATCCAGTCTTTACAAGGTCTTTAGTCTTTTCTGCCAAAGAAGGCTGGTGCTTCACCAAACTACAACCCCCATAATTCCATAAATTGAGTCATTCTAGTTAAAGTGGGGTCAAATGAAATTAATTCTATGGTGTAGATAAACCAGGGGAGGGGAGAGTTGAAGACTTAGATGAAAGAAGTGGAGGTGGAGTGATTTTATAACTTCTTCCTCTCTTTAGCAGTGTGAAGACTCTTTAGCCAAAATCCCACCTTCTCTCCACTGTAACTGCACTTTGCCATTTTGAAGAGTGACGTTAACAAATACATCAAGCTGCTATGCTATCTACTGTTGCCCATTGCTATTTCTGCATACCTGTGAATCAACACAATTCCCTGCATTTCTGAACTCGGCTTAGAGGTGAAGCTATGGGGATTATCATGAAGAAGGATTGCAAAAATTTAGCACCACATCATTGGGGCTTAAATATACATTCATAAAATGATCTATCTTATGACTCATAACAAATAAGCACACACTATTAATTCTTCTGTAGAACTTCACATAGGATACTTACAAAGTTGCAACACGTTTACATAGCAGCCCTCCTCTGAAACATGTTCTGTTCTGTGGAGTTTTAGCTCCATCTCCCGCTTAGGATAAACTGATTGTTTATGTGTGCTGAAGAAGTCAGCTATGAATGATACCAATTGGCTTCAACCTATGCTATTATATTGTCCCAACCTTAGAAGAGTTTTGTGAGTTCTTTAAATGGATTGTTTTTCAAACAATGCAATAAGTGGTCTTTTAAATAAACCGTTTTCCTTATTTACCTTTACTTAGATCCAGTATTCCACTTTAAAAAAAAATCAAACAAAATATAGCATTCAGGGAAAATAATCACAAATGCATACATACAGAAACAACTTTGTTTATTGTAGTCATAGACTCTAAATACAAAAATTTAAATAGCAAGAGAAAACCCCAAGCTACATTTTTAACAGACATAAATAGATAGTCGCAAATAGTTAAAAGCAGTATAAAATTCTATATAGGCACAAAACAATCTTGGTCAAAAAACTGGGATGGGGAAGAAAAAAGAAGAAAAGCAATGAGATGATCCTTTGATAGAAGAGGATTATCTGGCTGGGAAAAGGCCTTCTCACATATTCAGACATGATTCAAACTACAGTAAAGTCTCACTTATCCAAGCTAAATGGGCTGGCAGAAGCTTGGATAAGCGAATATCTTGGTTAATAAGGAGGGATTAAGGAAAAGCCTATTAAACATCAAATTAGGTTATGATTTTACAAATTAAGCACCAAAACATCATGTTATACAACAAATTTGACAGAAAAAGTAGTTCAATATGCAGTAATGTTATGTTGTAATTATTGTATTTACAAATTCAGCACCAAAATATCACGATATATTGAAAACATTGACTACAAAAATGCCTTGGATAATCTAGAACAGGGGTCCCCAAACTTTTTAAACAGAGGGCCAGTTCACGATCCTTCAGACTGTTGGAGGGCCAGACTATAGTTGGCTACCGAGCAATAATAATAATAATTAATAATAATAATAATAATAATAATAATAATAATAATAATAATAAAAAGAGGGTTGGAAGAGACCCCTTGGGCCTTTTAGTCCAACCCTCTTCTGCCTTTCTGCACCAAAAGGCACAAGCAAAGCACCTCTGACAGATGGCCACCCAGCCTCAATGATGATGATGATAATAATAATAATAATAATAATAATAATAATAATAATAATAATAAGGGTTGGAAGAGACCCCTTGGGTCATTTAGCCCAACCCCCTTCTGCCCTTGTGCTGTGGGGGCCGGATAAATGGCTTCGATGGGCCGCATCCGGCCCCCGGGCCTTAGTTTGGGGACCCCTGATCTAGAAACTTGGATAAGCGAGGCTTGGATAAGTGAGACTCTACTGTACAAGAAAAGAGATTCTGCCTAAACATTGGGAAGACCTTTCTGACAGTAAGAGATGTTCGGCAGTAGAACATGCTGCCTTGGAGTGAGGTGGAATCTCCTCATCTGGAGGTTTTTAAACAGGCTGAATGGCCATCTGTTAGGATTGCTTTGACTGTGTATTTCTGCATGGCAGAATGGGGTTGCACTGGATGGCCATTGAAGTCTCTTCCAACTCTATGATTCTATATACCAGTGCTTCCCTCCGGGTGTTTTGGAATTCAACTCCCAGAAATCCCAGTCAGTTTACCAGCTGTTAAGAAGTGTGGGAGCTGAAGTCCAAAACACCTAGAGGCCTAAAGGTTAGGAACCACTGCTATATACAAACCAATTTTGCACCATCTATCCTGTTGCTGTTGCAGTTTATTATTTTATTTATTTGCCCCATTTATATTCTGCCTTTCTCACCCTGAAGGTGACTCAAGGCGGCTTACACATGGCACCATCATCCCCATATCAATGATGTAGATGGTTCTCCAGCAGGTCTTAGGAAGTAGCTAGGGTAGTATGAGATGGGTAGTCTTTAGATACTATAAATATTTTCAGTTGAAACTATCATTAGGCCAAGCAAGAAAACTACTCCAGGCAGCAAATTTTGAGAGATGGCAATCATAACTCTTACATTCTCATTGTTTTGAAGGACTCAGCTGCATGTACCATATGGTCCATCCCTGCACCTACTAAACTACCCAGTTGCCCCCATGAATGTCAGAGAATGTCAGTTACCAGTACTAAAGTATATTTCAAACTGTGTTTCAATACAAGTGTCTTTTGCACAGAAAGTAGAATGGAGACAGGTTGGCTGTGGTGCCATCTTGTCCTTGGATTTAGTTAGCAAAATGTCCTATGCCACCTCTACTTGGATCCCAAGCCATTTAGAGCTTTACATGTAATTCCCAATAGTATCGTAATGAGCGAGACTGATAAAAATTGTTGCTAAATAATAAATAAATCATACACGTTGTACTTGCAAATGGACATCTTACTTGCAGTATAACAGGATAAGTAGGACCGGATTATACCAATGTTTCCCACCTAGGAATCAACCTGTGTAAAATGAGAAGATGACTTTGCACACATCTACATTATAGAATAAATGCAATTTGACACCGCTGCCATCTGTCAGTGCTGTGCAATTATGAGAATTGTTGTTTGGTGAGGCATCTGCACTTTGTGGCAGGGAAGGCTAAAATTATTGTAAAATGTCAGATGCCACGATTCCATAGCATTGAGCCACTGCACTTAAAGTGGTGTCAATCTTCATTAATTCTACAATGTAGGTGCACCCTAAGATGCTTCTGTGATGTTGCCAAACTTTTTTGTGACATTGTGGGTGCTGAGAAGAAAGCCCAAAGGGAGCATCAGTAGCTGGAGTGGAAGGAAGCATGAGCGCATACCAATTAAAGCCTATTCTCAGTTCTAATGTTTCTCCAGGAAGTAGACCTAGAGCAGGTATTTATTCCATAAATCCAAGGTTTTTCTAGATTTTCCCAAATGGATATTTCTAATAGGCTGTATGTGAATAGCACTTTTTAAATATCCTGGTGTACTAAAACCTGTCATCTTACTTTGTATAGACAACAAAGATTGATTCAGCAGCTCACTATGCCATCTCTCGTATTTCCTTTCCTACCACAACCATCTTTTAAGATGTATTTATGGCTAATGTGGGACAGCTAAAAGGCTGGTCTTCTCCCACAGTATTTCTTTAGGTTTTGCTGCTTTGCATCTAATATCTCTCTCTCTCTGGCATGCATAAAAACATGTTCTTGCATTGTTTCTACTCCATACTTTGCCACTGGCAGGCAGGCATTTATGCAATTGGCTATGGGAGGCCTAACAAGTGGGTTGCTGTGAGTTTTCCGGGCTGTATGGCCATGTTCCAGAAGCATTGGCTGTGGGAGACCTAACAAGTTCTCTCTCTTCATATATATACACACACATATTAAACTTAAATTGATGTAGCACCCAGGGCCGTAGCCAGAAAAAAATTTCGGGAGGGGTTTTGAAAATTTCAGGGGGGGGGCAGGTTTGAACCCCTGAGCCCCCCGCCCCCCGGGTTCAGACCTGTCAATATCTGCTTGAGATAGTGCCTGGAGGGACTCTTAATGTTTTACGTCTCATAGACTTAGCATGGGGATTTGGTTAACCAGTTAAAATTCATGAGTAAACCAGGTTTTTTTTTAACCTGAAAAATTTCGGGGGGGGGGGGGAGTTGAACCCCTAAAAAAAACCCCTCGCTACAGGCCTGGTAGCACCCATTTCAACTTCTGAATGAATGCTGGAAATGCAGATTCACGAGGCAGGGGGAGGAATTGTGTAGCTCTCTAGATGTTGATTATCTACAATATCCAGGGACCTCTAACATAAACCTTAACCTTTTGTAAAGTTATAATTCCAAGTATGCTTTAGATCAGGGGTCCCCAAACTAAGGCCCGGGGGCCGGATGCGGCCCTCCAAGGTCATTTACCTGGCCCCCGCCCTCAGTTTTATAATATAATATTTTTATATCAGTTTTAATAATATAATATATTGTATATACATATAATATTGATAATAGTCGTATGTTATACAATATAATACTAATAGTAATACCATATAATAATATTAATTATATGTTATATATTACATATTATGTAATAGTATAGTGGTATAGTTCAATATAGTAATATATAATGCTATTATTGTGTTATGCTAATAATATAATGTATGTACATACAGCTGCTCTGAGTCCCCTTCGGGGTGAGAAGGGTGGGATATAAATGTAGTAAATAAATAATAAACTTTAGACTTAGGCTCGGCCAAAGTCTGACATGACTTGAAGGCACACAATAACAACAACAATCCTAATTAACTTGACTATCTCATTGGTCAGTAGCAGGCCCACACTTCCCACTGAAATCCTAATAGGTTTATGTTGGTTAAAATTGTTTTCATTTTTAAATATTGTATTGTTCTTTCATTGTTCTTGTTCTTGTTGTTGTTTTTGCACTACAAATAAGACATGTGAGGTGTGCATAGGAATTTGTATTATTTTTTTCAAATGATAATTCGGCCCCTCAACAGTCTGAAAGATTGTGGACCGGCCCTCTGCTTTAAAAGTTTGGGGACCCCTGCTTTAGATGGTTCAAGTCTTAGTTTTGCTGTGTACATAGCCCTCCACAGCAAACATAATAATCAGTAACATGTGATTATCATGTGTAAAATTAATTCTGAACATCACGATTTGGTTCAGTTAAGGTTACTTTAGTATTAGATTTCTTGTTCTTCACTCTGCAGTTGTTTATTTATTTACTGTATTATTTGACTAATAGTTGGATTTTCACCCAAGAAACAAGAGCCAAGGTGGCTCTCAATGAAAAAGTACAAATACAATTTAAACATAAAATGAATAAAAACATTATACATTTAAAAAACAATTTCAAAACTCACTAATAAAAAAAATACATTGCCCACTCAACTGAAAACACTCTTCTGCAGGTCATTTGGTCTCAGTTATGTCAATTTCCAGAAGTCTTCATTGTGTGGGCAAAAGTCTTTTTGACGCAAGGCTGCCAAATGAGCAGCGAAGTGTTAATGGGAAACTTAATCTTCAATTAGGTAAATGGTTTATCACAGGGCTGGAGAAGCTTCAGTGCCGGTGTAGGGTGCATACGCCCCTAAAGCTGAATCCATGTGCTCCAAATCTCACTGCAACTTTAGGCCTATCCAAAAGCGATCCGTTCCTTCTCTAGCAGCCTGCTAGGCAGGGCAGAAGAGAGAGAAAGAAAGCAGGGACAGAATATTTGTTTACACAGGCTAAAAATTGTACTTACCTTGTAGGAATTGTGACCCTGACATGGAAAATTCTTGATGATTTGTTTGCATTGCAATTGTTTGGGCTTTTATCCTGTTCAAAAAAGAAATCCTTGCCTCCTGCAGAAAATATGGATTTTTTTGGGCATGTGTCCGGCCATCCAGGTGGCATCGCATTGCTGTGGATTTGAGGAAGGAGTTAGTAGTGTGCAGAACTGGTTGGTGTGAGGTGGGCATTCCTTTCAAAAAGTGGTTCTTTCTTGGATTGAATTTTATTTTTTAAATAAAGAACATGTATGTAAATATGTTTATATCTGTATATCACTGTTAGAGCATTCCCACTTGACATAAAATACACATATTCACATGCATGATGTGGGGGAGGAAAGTGGAGTATCTAGGGCTGAGTGACCAAAAATAATGTGAAGGATTAGAAATATAGATCACTCACTCACAGCAAATGGATTTCAGCAGGGAAAATGTGTGGCCTGTTATGGCAGTCTCAATACAATGTGTGTGGTGTTAATGAGGTCACTGCAGTTCAAGAAAATCTGGTACCAAACAAAGTGCTTTCATTGGCATAGATAAGGCCAGAGAGAAAAGAAGCATGACTTTTGCTCTGTCCACTGCTGGGTTCAATCCCACACACCAACAGCAATGCAAGCTACCCTCATTTCGCTGCACTGCCATTACTCCCAAGGGAAAGTGGCCTGCCTAGTAGTATCAGAAGGATCAAGAAGATTAGTTATTTGGATGAGCTGTCTCTTATCACTAGCAACCTGCTTGCAATGATAAATCAATACTTCCCCTCTTTCCCACCCTCAAAGGATGCTCCAAGCAACTAATTTTGTTAGTGGCTGCAGCAGCAATGGAGTATTTTCTTGTGTGCTATTTTAAAAATGAGGGAGGGGCAATGGTAATGGTAGAGTGCAGACGGTATTATCATTTTGATTTTTCTCTGTAGGTGTAAAAAATATCTATAGTTTAAAACACTGGCTGTCACAGTCTATGTATACATGTCATGGCTTTCCCAGTTTCATGGCATGTGTACACTGGAAAAAGGTTATCTTTTTAGGACTACAATGCTCCAATCTGCCAGTAGCATGGCTTGTCAGGGGATTCTGGAATAGTTCAAAAAGTAACTTCTCTCTGTGTTGAAGCCATCATGATCATACATCAAAACCATAATTTTGCTTGCTGATCGATGCAGAGGGATGCTTCCTGTATCAAGGAGGCTTGCCATGGTGAACGTGGTTCCTTGTTCTTTGGTCTGTACACAGTGGCACGCTTTCCGTGATGTCACCTTGGGTTGTGCGGCATGAATGCCCCTGCTTCCTCGCCATTCAGCATTGCAGCAAGGCCCCAGTTCCAGTGCATTCACTGCAGCTTTTCATAGCTCAGTGCCTTTGGTGGTGCAGCGGCAACACAACCCTCATTCCTGCCTGCATTATAGAAGGAGCCTATTGAGAAGCAGCCAGGGGGGACTTTGGTGTTGCCATTGGCCTCTATAACATCCTTTATCTTTCTGAAACAGACGGGAATTAAATGTGGAGTGGGAGGGGGGCGCGCAGAAATAAAATAAACCTGTGTCAGCACAACAGAAAGATCTGGGCTTTAAACTCAGCAGAAAAGGAAATGAAGAACTAAAAACTCTGAATAACCAAGTATCTACAGTGGCTGATTAATCAGAAATAAGCAATTGGTCTGAGAATGCATTGGGCTCACTTTTTCTAGTTTTAAGTTCTTCATGCTGGCACATATTCCTGATATGATATTTAGGTCTAGCGTTAAACACAATGTCCCAACTTTCCTGTCCTCTTGTTGTGTCAAAGCAATCCTAGTTGCCAAAACTGTGCAGATCCTATTATGTTCCAGTCATTTGATTGTTGCCCAAGAGTGCTGAAACACATCATTTGGCTGCCTGTTTATTTATACAGCATGCAGCTGTTCAGGTATTATTCAGTCAATCTCATTTTCCTCATGGCTTTTTTTCTTTGAATAGTTACTGCACCACTTCCTTGTTTGCTAAAAAGAGAGCGCTATAAAAGTCAATGTGTGTTTTTTAAGGAATTGTAAGCCACAAGCATCTTCCTCTCACTCCTTTTAGAAGATTGTCCTGCCCTCTGAAATGCTGGTCTTCTGTTGGTTAACAGTACCCAGGGCAAGGAACAGGGAGAATGAAAGAACTTATAGCTGCTGGTTCTGATGCCCCTGATTGAAAAAAAAGAAGAAGATTGTCCAGTCCAGGAGGAGTTGAACAAATTATAATTTGTGTACAGGAAACTCTAGCACTATGTTTGTGTCACTTTTGTTAGTGTACCTAATAAATGTCTGCATGTTAAACAGAATAAAGAATCAGATATGAATTTGCTGTGAAGGAAGACATTCTCTCATCTCCAGTCTTAAAGTAAAATTCAGTTGCCAGTATACAGGGTGATGGAAAATATCTTAATTTATTTGTTCATTAAAAAAACACAAAAATCAATTACAAATCAATCCACATTTATTTTAAATAACTAGAGAGGGCCAGATGTTGTTCCTGGTTTTTTCCAATTTTGTTTTGGAGATCCATAGAAGTAATATTATCTGTCAGACTGCAGTATGATCAGAGACCTTTTATACCAGCTTCATCCCACATAATTAGTAAAGTGTTGGGAATCATAGTTTTGCCATTTAGCTTTGCAATGCCCCATTTGGTAATTAAACAAATGATTTTCTTACCCCCACCCCTATCACACATTTTCTACCATTCTGCTTTCTTTTACAAGTTATCCGTTTGCTTAACCCTGTATTTCCCTTCTGGACATAAGAACTGGAAAGAGTTTCCTGTCCCATTTGATGGCAGTTCAAGCAATCTTATAAACTCTTTCATAAGTAACAGTATTTTCAGAATTGTACTAAAAAAACTTGAGTGATGATAAATTCAAACTATAGCTTGGATTCTCTTGATGCATGATACTGGTATAACTATTGTCCTGTTTTGCTCCAGCCTTACAACACGAGCAAAGGTAACCAAAAAAGCTTTACTTCAGCATAATAATAATAATAATAATAATAATAATAATAATAATAATAATAATAATGCAAACAACAGTAAAGGAAACAAGGTAACGTTCAAAAGCAATTCAAGGTCTTACAGCAGACGTGAAACAAAAGTATTTGGAAACAAGTGTTCACAGCAGATAGGAGCAAGAGTCTTTGGCAAAACAGGCTTACACTATACAGGAACAAGAGTCTGTGGCAAGAAGTCTTTTGCAAAGCCAACGCTGTAGCTGTAGCATGGAGACCAGAACACAAACACACCAAGTAGGTCGGTTGCTGCCAACACTGACTACTGACTTCGCTGCTAATTTATAGCTCTGAGTTCCCAGCACAGATGTTCCTAGGGCGAGGTTTGATTGCTCAGCATTTTTGGTATGATTCTAGCTGACCTCCTCCTTTCTTCTTTTGCTCTTCGCCGTTCTAAAAATGTAGGGACTTGTAGTATGTCTTCCTCGCCTTCTCCTTCCTCCTCAACACTTGGCCCCAAATCCCCAAGTGCTACCTCTTCAGCCTCATGTTCTACCTCTTCCTCAGAAATAGAAGAGTAGTCCACAACAACTATATATCATGCTGGTATAACAATAACAGCATAAACTATTGAGCAAATTCTTTTCCCCAGTGAAAGCAGATAGGTAAGGGGGTGGGGGAGAAGGAAAAAGACTATGGCTGTGATAGAAATAAGACTCCGGAGAAATAGTTTGCTCATAATTTATCTGCCTTCTTTCTCCATCATAATGCAAATGTGAAAAAAGAGTAACTGCTAGTATAGCCTTTCACTAACATAGGGTTGCCAGATCAGGATCATCCTAGGCCTGAGGTTTCCTGTTCTGAAATCAAGGTGAAACAAGGGCATTAATCCTTCTCACTTACTTAGGAAAATGGGATAAGGAATATTTCATCTAATCTATTTGCTTTTAGCCAGAAGGTGAATGCAGAAGAGAACAGAGGATGAGCTGTGGTGTTTCAGTGACTGTGAAGGAAGAGGAAGATAGCTAAGTAAATACATGGAGTCACTAGCTTTACTAGTTGACCTGGAGATTTCCACAGTTATTTCTTCTTGATTGGAACCAAGCTCACTAAATCTAAAATATTTGCATCCTTATTTCCCACCTGTTGATGACCCACAAAAACTAGGGACTCGGGGCAAGGCCTTAAGATATGGCAATCCTAAACCAACAAGATCCTGGCTATCACTTGCTCATGTGTGCTTGGGCATGCTTTATTCTGTGGTGTGTGTATGCTTGTTTACAAGCCACCAGGAGCACTGAAAACAAATGTAAGACAAACAAAGTTGCTGTGCCAAAGATGTTCTACTGGTGACATAAATATCCAACAGTGGGAGATGTATGGGCATGCCTACTGAGAGACCAGAGAGCTTATCACACAAGGCAGGCAATTCGCAATTATAGCAGGCAAGAGTATCTTTGCTGGGATACTGTTGCATCCTTTGGAAAGCATTTCTATCACAAATACAGATCATCTATTAATGACCTCCTTTTGTAAAAGAAACACTTTAAAACTATCTCCTACTGGGAAAACAACAGGAGAGGAACAACACTGTGTGATGAATCCTGCTGTTATCCTTCCATAATTGTGATCCACCTGCTGAGTGTGAAAAGATCCCAAGTGTGGCATAATGGTTAAGAGTGTTAGACTAGAACTTTGAAGATCAGGGTTCAAGCAGTCACTATTTCTCAGGCTGATATGGCTGCTTGGTCATTGGAGGGATTAAATAGGAACAGTGAACAATGATGGACATTGCCTTGAGTTTCTTGAAATTAAGGCAATATATAAATATATCCCTACAGTGAAATACTATAAATAAGTCTTGTATCAGCTACTAGTGAGTGTTTACCACAGTCTACTGCATTATGCATGTGTTTAGGAGAGACTTGGGCAGGGGTAGGTAATTTGGCACTTTACAACGTTTTGGACAACAACTTCCCTAACCCATGCTAGCGAGCATGGGCAATGGTTAGATATTATGGGAATTATCATCTGAAACAACTGAGAGACACTAGATGAGAAGATGGTGACACTAGATGAGAAGATGGCAATACTAATGGTATGCTAAACCGTGACACCCATACATTCTTTTTTGGGACTTGAAAGTGTAAATTATTGATTTCTAAATTAATTTTTAAGGACATTTAGGCCAAAATCTGGTTGGTTAGTCCCAACTAAATTAGGCCCATTGAATCAATTTCAGAATGGTCAATGTGTGTATGTGGCTTCTAGTTTCCTGTCAGCTTATGACAACTCTATAAATTTCATCGTTTTTTTAAGGAAAGAAAGGCGCAGAGGTGGTTTGGTCAGCTTCTTCTTCTGAAATGTAGACCATCCAAGCATCAACTAGTGCTGACCCTGCTTAGTTTCCAAGGTCAGATGGGAACTAATGCATGTAGGAAATTTATTTAATACAATGGGTTTACAGTATTACAGAGTAACAATAGGATTTAGAAAGAATGCTGGTCATTATACCCTTGTGTTTTATGAAGGCCAGTAATATAGAAGGGGAATTTGATGAAGCCATGGAGCATAAGGCTAACAAAAACTATTATTGCTCATGATATGGTCATATACTTCCACCAGGATTCAAGCCTCCATGCCTGTGAATACAAGTTGATGGAAAGTAAAAACAAAAATGGCATTTGACCAATTTGGGAAACAAAAGGATGGGCTAGACATACTTTTGTTCTGGTCTTGTATTCATATGGCAACTTGAACTATGGAAAAGCAAAGAATGCGGTGTGTTTTATAGGACTGTGGTCACTTTCCGAAACAATATTTTGAAATGAAGAATTCCACCAAAGAGTGTGTGTGTAGGGTGGGGTTGGGTGGGGGGAGTATATGGCAGTGGATACATTGTATGTGACTTTGAATATATCTGCTTTTTAAAGAGTCCCACACTAGCCCAAGGAGTGTTAGGCAGAGAGAAACCATTTCAATTCCTCTCCCTATTTCAACCTCAGCTTACTTCCAGATTCTTTGCCAGACCTTTGAGGTTTCAAGCTTTGAACTGCTATTTTGCTAACCATCATTTCCTCCTTGCACTGAAGAGTTGGCCATGATGAAAAATGATGCCAAATCAAGCTGATCTCTGCCCTTTTTCTCATCTCTAATAAACTGTCATTGACAAATCTGTTATGAGATGGCTTCCAGCCAAGTCTATTGCATTTCACTGTCCAAATGTGCTGTCGCTTCACTCTTCTAGGGTGGCCAGCTTGCTGCAAACATGCAGGCAGTGCTAACTGCTTTGTCTTTTCTGCCCCATTTACCTGAAGAATAAAAAATCTCTTAATTGACTGGACCAAATAAATATTGTTAAACATATATTCCTTACTCCCTTAACTAGGTAGTTTATACATATCTTTGACATATCCCACAATATCTGGGCTTTTTTTTTTTTGCGTTTTGATGTGTGAGAGAGAAAGAGAGAGATTATATGCCATGTAGGGCACATTACATATATGTATACAAGATAATTGTATGTTGCATATATGGCAGGAAATGACATAGATAAAATGCAATTTTACTATTCTATCTACTCCCTCCCTTTAGCCTAAATCACCCTTTAGTAATGTGCCAAAGAGTAGTTTGTAATTATGCTTCCATTCTTGTTGGGAGTATAAGGAATTGATTTATGCCCAGCTAGGCTCTTGTTCCATTTGACCCCATGCCGCCAACACTGAATGGCAATGGCGCCACAGATTTTCAGAAAATACTATTTTTGTTTCTACCTGAAGATACCTGAGACTGAATTTGGAACCTTCTCCATGCTGGCACTTGCTCTCCCAGTAAGTGACAACCTCTCCTCTAAGGAAGGCACACTTCTAATTGTTCTTAATTTCCTGATTCAGGGACTGGCCTTATCACCAAGAAAAATAGGAATGATCCTACCTCAGGCAATAGATCTGAAACATCATGAAAAGTTGTCAATGGTTGAATTATTTGATTGGTCATAATTATTGTACTTCATCTGCCAGGGGATAGAAAGAAGTATGAGTTTTCTGCTTCCTGTTCTAAAACTTGTTTGTGGTTCAATTCCTCAGTTGTTTCTGACTCTTGGTCACCTCATGGACCAGTCCACGCCAGAGCTCCCTGTCAGCCATGGCCGCCCCCAGTTCCTTCAAGGTCAAGCCAGTCACTTCAAGGATACCATCCATTCATCTCGCCCTTAGTCGGCCTCTCTTCCTTTTTCCTTCCATTTTCCCCAGCATCATGATCTTTTCCAAGCTTTCCTGTCTTCTCATGATGTGGCCAAAATAACTTACCTGGTTGAATACTATGCAATTTGACATGGTGGAGAGGACACCATTGCAACTCTGTCTCAAGCAGCAAGATATCTTGGGTGTCAGCCCTGTTCTAGTGCCATGATGATGTCTGCTGTGTTTCTGTAGCCATAGGCCACATGACTATTTTTGGAGAAGTCTCTTTGGAGGAAGGAGAAATAAACTCCCACGAGTCACCGACTCTCCAGTTAATTGTGGTGTCTTGGGCCAGTTTCTTTCTGTCTTATTCCACAGAGAGCTGCTTTCATTAAATTAAATTTTTAAAATTTCTTTAATGAAGAAGCTCTTAAGAAGCAGTGTGCTCTCTACTAATTGCGACAAAAGGACTAATGTCTTCTATTCTGTAAGAGTAACAAGTTTCAGGACAAGCATGCTGATGATGAATTTCACTTTGGAGTTTTCTCTTAGTGAAAATCTCCAAAAAAAATTAACAGCACAATATTATTGGTTTGGTGATATTCATGACAATCTGTTGTGCTTTTGTGTATACGTTGAGCATCCCTAATTCAGAATTCTAAAATTTGAACTATTCCAAAATCCAAAATTGTTAATATGAGGAACTAAGATAGTGACATCTTTCCTTTTTTTTTGGTTCAGGGTACACAAACTGTGTTTCATTATTAAAAATATTGTATGAAATTGTTTTCAGGCTATATCTTTATGAGGTGTATGTGAAACAGAAATAAATTTCATGTTTAGATTTTTGATAAGGGATATTCAGCCTGTATTCGACTTGTGAATTTTGGCTGATCCTCATTCTGATTTTGCTGGCTGGATTTCAGGAGACCCTGGGATCCATTTCGTGTGCCTCCTGAAAACAGGCAGGTAGCTGTTTTCGATCCGCAGCTGAAAAATACAACTAGATCCGGCCCATTGGTGGCAATGAGGGGCTTCCAGGGCTCCCTGTCCCACCATTTTTAGGGCTATTGGGATGAAATGACCACACTTGGAGAACACATCTACCCTGTTAGCCCAACAACTTTCATAATGTAATCCCCTATTTTTTTTAGGAATTTCCTTTCTGTTTGAAATAAAATCTCCTTTAAAAAATTCCCCAAAAGGTATTCTCCACTGGCCTTGTCCTGTAACTTCTCCGGGAGCAGCAGCAGGGCCTCCTTCTTTCTTGCCAAATGTCAAAGATGCACTTTCACATCACACAGCCCAGTGCTCCACTATTACACTTTCTTCTTTGCTAATAAAAAAACAACAAGCAACTTCTTCCAAAGCTTTTGCATTTCTTGTTCGCACTTTCCCACCTCCCAGTCCCACTAAATAAAAAGAATCAAGAAAATAAAGGAAAATAAAAAAGATTCAATGCTAGAGAAAGGCCAAGCCAAGACAAAAAATAAAGCTGGAAGCGAGTGGCTTCAATAGGACAGAAGCATCTTTCTAGAGCCAGGACGCAACTGAGAGCAATGGAGGTGGATGTCCCATTAAATAGACACGGCTTGTGTAAGACACATCACAGCGTTCTTCTGTTCTGGATTTGCCCAACAGGCAGGGCTCACAGGGAAACCCCGTGCATGCACGAGGCAGTGTTGTAAACTGTAAACTCTTGTATGTTATTCACTTAACAGCTGTGGGTCCATGGACCATAATAAAGTTATGTATGTATGTATGTATGTATGTACCGCGTGATGCCGAATAGGAGAGGAGAAGCTGTGACTGGCTGCTGCATGACCCGTTTTGGCCAAAAAAACATGGCATTTAAGCCCTTACCGTTATGGCCAGTCAAACAAGCTGATCAACCCGGATTGGCCAAAGGGATCCTGCCAAACTGAATCTATGCACAAGCCTAGCCTGTATCACTATCCATGTAGCCATGCCAAGGGCAGGGCTGGATTAATCTTGAAGTAAAATAAACACATGCTTATGAGATTTAGGGAAAAGGGAAGGAGGGATCACAGAAATTTTCCATTGCTGGATTTCCCATGGACTATATGGTGCAAAATTGCAAATGATGCAGCTGAAGTGGATTCCATAAAAAGGAGCTCTCATAATAAATGACTCTGCAGTTAGAAAAAGTAGGACAAAACTTTTCAAATACAAATAAAGTGGCAGTATTAAAAATAAGCATTATTTTCCATCTTACTGTATATTTTGTTTTACTTTGAAAAATAAAATTTTATTTTATGGTTTATTATTATTTATATTTTGATTCAAATAGCAACTTTTAAGTACTTAGGGCCTTTAATGGTTTTAATCTGGCCCTGGCCAAGGTGCTTCATAATGTCTCCATTCATTTTATGGTGGATAAGCACTGTCAGGGGAAGAAGTTGGGGAGATACTTTAATTGTCTAGTTAAATATTTATGTCATTAGATTTTCCCTGAACTCTATTCATATGACTGGTATATATCTTAAAAACCTGCCTCTTGCTACATTTTTTCAGGCTCATTTTATTTTAAATTATGCTGCAATTTATCTCTAAAGAATTCTGGGAAGTTTATGTAAAAAATCAATAATGTACTCATTGAAATTAGACCATTACGATGAAACAACGGGAATATGTAAATTAATTTAACACAAAGTCCAGCTATTAACTCCCATCAGGTTTGCTGGTCTCAAACAGACAAATGAGAAAAGCACCAGCTGAAATGGAAGAAAAGCAATTGTTCTTCTTTAGACTGTATCTGTAAAAAACTTGAAATCTACCCAGTTCAAACTACTCTTAAATACTACGGAAGATGTTGGTAATACCGTGACATGAGAGTATTTTAAAGTTTACAAGATGAAGAAGATCAGAATTCTCATGAGAAGCAAGGCTGCTTTCCATTTTTCCAACTTTGGTAATAAGCCAAGAAGATGAAATTCCAGCCGGCCCTGTGGTAATCTTTGGTGATTATCATCCATCTGCGAAGTAAGTTTAGCATGTTGGAGGAACTATATTCTTGCTTTAAAATATCAACCTGATCTTCCTTGTGTCATTGCTAAACATCTGGAATTAGGTGTTGGAGCAGGTGATGGAGCCAAATGAAGTTTATTCCATCTCAAAGGCAGCCCGTTGCAAGCTGTGGCTGTAGAAGAGCTTAAAAGCATGGCTCTGGATTCTGACTAAAGCTGTTCACCAGGGAAATACATTTCAAAGTAATACCTGTTTTATCTCAGCAGGTAACTCATGGATTGCAAAGAACCTAGCTTGACTTTGATTTCTAAATGCTTCATAATTGAAATCTGGACCAGTTTTTTTCCTTTTTAAATAGCCCAAATTCCAATTACGCACTAGAATGGGGTACGTTTTCAAATGCACGCAAGATGGAACCTCTCCAACAGTTTCTAATGTGTCATCTTTGGATGGACTTTCAGCCAAGGTAGATCAACTGGAAAATGCAGGAATAGTCTCTCTCTGAAAACCAAGATTAGTATGAGATGGAGAAGGTTAGCTCACTTGAATATTACTCCCTGGGTACACAAACATATGTTATTTGAGCAACTGCACAACAGTGAAAAGGCATTTGCTAATGAACAATTTTTTAAAAGAAGCAAACTGTCTTATCCAGTGCCAAACTTGCTTAGACCCTTGTTTACTTTATAATACAGAAGACTGTGACTTTAATAATGCATGCAATGATTTACCCACTACTTCTAAATAAAGAATATGCAAATACACCGTTAGATATTTTTTTCTAAAAGTAATGGTGCTAGTAGTCAAACTCATCTGTCTGAAAGTAATTCTCCCTATGAAACATAACGATGGTTAAATAGTTGTGAGGGAAATCTACTCCATACATGTTCAAAGGATATGAATGAATATTTCTACTATTGTTGAAATGAGTGTAGAGAAGGACGGCCAAAATGATCAAAGGTCTGGAAGCCAAGCCTTATGAGAAGTGGCATGTTTAGTTTGGAGAAAAGAAGGCAGAGAGGGGACATGATAGCTATGTTTAAATATTTGAAAGCAGTGGTTCCCCACCTTTTTTTTTGACCAGGGACCACTTTGACCAGGGACCAATTGAACAGGGACCACTAGACGGGGGACCACTCTCCAACTTTGATACTAAAAGGATTATGAATCAGTTTTTGGTCAACTTTAAATTCGGTTTGGTTATCTGGGGTGCTGATTCAGAAAACTGCATTGGATAGAGCATATCAGCTCTAGTTCCTGATACAGAACCTATGCCATCCAGTAGTTGCCATCTGCTTACCCACAGAAAACCATATTTAATAATCTAGAGCTGATGTGGTCGATCCAATGCAATGGTCCACTCTACGGAAAGAAGTGGAAATAAAATTAATTTCATGTTGATGTATTTTATTTTAAGTATTATGTATTTTATGTATGGCATCTTTCTGTCCTATTTTGTAAGCCGCCCCGAGTCCTTATGGGAGATGGTGGCGGGATATAAATAAAGTTTTAAAAATATATTATTATTATTATTATTATTATTATTATTATTATTATTTACAGTCAAACAATCCACATATGAAATCTGTACCACTTATTTCATTTTTGGCCATGGTCTTTTGTTGTTTTGGAGCAATGAGGTTTACGAATAAATTTTGGTTTTTTTATGTAGATGATACAGTGGGCCCAACCCTCCTCCATAAGACTTCAGGGCCCAAATAGTCAGAAATATCATCTTGTCAAGATATGTTCATTGCAGGTTCATCATGAGCCATAAGTGACTTGAAGGTGCACACCACTACCATCTATATCCATTGAATAGATAGTGGCACAACAATTAAAAGTCAGTGTCTTACTGAAAGTGATCTGTTCTCTGAACATCAAAAGTTCTATCCATTGCTCTCCTGCAGCAGTTTCCAAGACTCTGGCCTCAGAAAATAAATTAATGCTTTGTGAACAGTGCATCTGGCCACATCCTGAACAGCCCATCACAAGAATTACTTCTCCATTCTCTTCCAGATTGGGCTTCCTTCAAGAAAAAGTTGAAAGAGAAATGCTTCCAGAGCAATTGGCAAGTGTGTAACCCTTTCTGAGTTACCCTTGCAATGTTTTCAAGTTTCATTTTGAACCACTAACATCTCACATCTTCCATGTCATTGAGATGTTTCATTTGCTCTGGGTTTTAGCCCAAACTTTAAATGAACTCTCAAAAATGCTAACCTTTGGTTCATCATCTTGAACAACTATAAATTTGAAACAAAAACATGGAACTCCACTGATATATGTGCCACCAGCCATTGCTATTTTGGATATATTTAACAATAAGCCATTAAATGTGACTAATGATCTTATCCCCAGCTCTGGCAAATCTCTCCTGAATATAACCAACCTCCATGCCATCCTCATTTGAAATTAAGGTTACATTTTTAAAAACTACGTCCTTACAATGGTTGTGCTTTTGATAGCTTACAGGTGTACAGCCATTGTCACTGCCAGAGTATGACTGTGGGTACTTTCTATGTTTCAACTGAGGATATATAAAAGGTTAATTATTCATTATTGGCTGGCCAAGATCCTGAGATGTTTACTTGTCAGTCATTGCATTTCTCCTTACAAATTTGCATGAAGTAGTTGTGAAATAAAGGAAGTTGTGAAAGAAACCTCCAGTATTAAAATCTACACTCGCCTCACTGGCATGGTATTTTTGAGCAAGGCAGGAAAATCTTGGTAGAAAAAAGATAAAAGTCGTGATTTCCCCAGATAATTTGTGATGAAAGTCCTTGTCATAATGGCAATTTTAAACAATGCTGCTGTCTCCTCTTACAGCCTCTTATATAACTTGTGCAAGCATCTTACTCTGCATGTGACAACAGCATTTTGCTTTAGATTTATTTGAGGTAAAAATGAAGAAAAAAACAATGTATCTGGCTGATTCAGCATAGAGTATTGCCAGAGTTGGTCACACACATTGTGTCCTGAATAGCAAAATATTTGTGCCAAAACATATGTAATGTCTCTGCCCTTAGAAGGTTGGCAGGATCAGTTCTAGATGTGATGTCCCTGGGACCTGTCTTTGTGACATGATTTTTTTTTTGAGGGAGAGACTTGAAGACACATCAGCCAACTCCACTCTTTGCCAGCAACTGGGCTTAGTGTCGCTACCTTTTTTTCCTAGTGCAGTTGTTGGGGCCTCGTGAAAAACACTGTAACAGCCAGAAATTCAACAGTTTAGTCCTTCACCAGCTATATGAAACTAGTACATCATGTGGTGAATTTCTGGCTACAGTAGGCACTTGGTATATCTTGGGGTTTGGTTCCAGGGCTTCCTATGGATTCCAAAATTCATTGATGCTGAAGTTGTGTTACATGCAATGGTGTAGTACAGTGGTTCTCAATCTGTGGGTCCCCAGATGTTTTGGCCTTCAACTCCCAGGAATCCTAACAGCTGGTAAACTGGCTGGGATTTTTGGGAGTTGTCGGCCAAAACACCTGGGGACCCACAGGTTGAGAACCACTAGTGTAGTAAAATGCTATCCCTTATACAAAATGGTAAAATAAAGGTTTGCTTTTGAAAAAATGGAATATTTTCAAGCTGTGCATAGTTGAATACATTCAGAATCGGTGGGTATGGAGGGCTGACTGTGCTAGATTGTTGTTAAGGCATACGATTCCTCTTGATATCCATTCCCAGTCTGGAACAGTCACTTCCAAGGTTGCAACAATAACTGAGGCTTATTTGTCTTTTTCTCTGCTTGTGAAGTGGTTCCTCTCTTTTACTTGACCTTTTCTCTATGCTCCCAACTCCACTCCTCTTTCCATAGGCCAAGAGCAAGCAGTCCCCTTTCATATTGTCCCTGCTGTTTCCAAGTGAGTCATCATATCTTTGAAAGAGCCCTTGTGATCTGGGTTAGGTAGCCAGCAGCTGTTCCCTTCCTTATCTCCAAGCATTTCTCTCTTGAGGTCTTACAGACAATCCCTTGCTGATGGACCCTCTGAAAAACTCCTTTATGTGCCGCCCGGGAGCTCTCGTTCCTCTCACTCCCAGGGCTGCTCCTTCACTGGGTTTTGTTCCCAATCCCTCTTTGATGTCTCTGTCACAGTAGCTGGACACCATCCAAGAGTGAGACAAACAAGGCCTCTTGCTTCCCTATCACACTCTGGAGGGAGAAGCACCAGGGGGTGTTTGGTGAGAGTGGGGGACAGCAGCCTGAATCACAGGCCTGTTTGGGGAGGTAGGCATTTTCTTTTAAGTCTTTCTTTCCCAGGACCTAGACATGACCCAACTTCATTTCCTCTTTTAAACTCTGCCTACCTTTCATCCAGTGTTGCCATAGGTGACTTCCCCTCCGTCTGCCTTACGATACCAATGCAATTCTGCTAGAATTGCCAGACTGACATTTCCCCATTTAGGAATAGTTTGATATTTTAAATAAGAAGCATTCCATTTTATGATATTGTGGGTGTGAAGATGTTGTGGGTCATGGAAAAAATTGGAGCTAGACTCAAGCTTGTATTGTAATTGCCAATTACCAACTCCCTTTTCCTTATAGAGATACTGGGGAAGTCATAGGGAGGAGGGAGCAAGCTTATTTTCTGCTGCCCTGGAGACTAGGATGCGGAACAATGGCTACAAGCTACAGAAAAGAAGATTCCATCTGAACATTAGGAAGAACTTCCTCACTGTGAGAGCTGTTTGGCACTGGAACTCTCTGCCCCAGAGTGTGGTGGAGGCTCCTTCTTTGGAGGCTTTTAAGCAGAGACTGGATGGCCATCTGTCAGGGATGCTTTGAATGTCATTTTCCTGCTTCTTGGCAGGGGGTTGGACTGGATGGCCCATGAGCTCTATGATTCTATGAACACAGACATGGGAATTATGCAATCTTTAAGATTAGTAGTTTTCAACCTGTGGGTCCCCCGGTGTTTTGGCCTACAACTGCTAGAAATTCCAGCCAGTTTACCAGCTGTTAGGATTTATGGGAGTTGAAGGCCAAAACATCTGGGAATCCACATGTTGAGAACCACTGTTTAAGATGATATTGTCCTATAAGTCCCAGCTGCCTGCCCTAGGCACTACAGCCAATGATGAGGAACATTGGGAGTTGCAATCAAACAACATCTGCAAGGTCATTCAATTCCCACTTTTAACAGCTGCACAGTAGGAAGAAATTCAACATAAATTCATTATCACAACACCTAAAATGTAAGGGAAACCTATTTATTGACTGCTTCATAGCTATCGAGGTTTCTAACAGGAGAAGGACAATGAGGAGGAGAGGCCATTTTTTCAGTCCACTTTCCTATGATGTATTACAGTTGGATAGATCTGTGGTAAAACATACAGCTGGAAGGAGGCCTTTAGCATATTCCTGTGTACAGTTTGGAAAATATATTTGGATTTTCCCTCCTGATTAGAGCTGGTGATTTATTTACCTATATAGTTAGTTATTGTTATAATTATTATAAATAATAAGATAATCTACTAGACGGAGGCATTTTGGATGGCTTAGTATGATATAAAGCAAAGTACCCAACCCACAGATACATTGGGTTCCCTGCAGATTCAGCTTTGATCGTGGCATTTGAGAAACAAGCAGTGGGCATCTGACCAGCTGCACAAAGAATATTTAGAAAACCAGAAGAAAGGTAGTGTAGATGTCAGTAAGCTGCAAACTAGATGTTTCACCTTGTAGATACCCAGAGTAAGTAAGAATAAGGACATGAGAGAGGGCTATGTACTGGGTACCATGGCAATGCCCAAGGGCACCATGTTGAGACCCCCACCTCTTAAATATTTTGCTATGGAAGAAAGCAGACATAATTTTTGTTCATCTCCTGCCTTTCTCCCATTGCAACCTTAATCACCCAGATTAACACACTCTATTACAGGGGTTCCCAACCTGTAGGTCCCCAGATGTTTTGGCCTTCAACTCCCAGAAATCCTAACAGCTGGTAAACTGGCTGGGATTTCTGGGAGTTGAGAGATTTCTGGAGATCCACTGATTGAGAACCACTGCTCTATTGCATAGTAGAACTTCAGGTCACCTGTCATTTAGTCAGAAAATTTAAGTCTCCAGATATAGCTATGTAGTAGGCAAGGCTGGATTATGGTGCAATTTGACTAAAAGCTCCTGGAGGCACTCAGTAGAGTCTTGTTTCCCACATAGCATGACCTGGCCTGCTGCCTAAACAGAAATATTGCTGGAGGAGGGAGGCTATAGATCTTTCTTCCCTGATAGTTGATCTCTGATAGTTGGGAACACATACTGCTCATCTACGCCCTCTTTTCAATTTGTGGACCAAGTGAAGAGGTTGGTGGTACATTGTGATCTCTACCTCTGCAATTCCAATTTTGATCAAGCTATGTGAGAAACAAGTAGTGGGAATTCTCCCTGTTTCTTCCCATGGGCCTAAAAAGGACTGTGTCTGACCCCAGAGAAAGCTTGTCTCAGCTTTGCACCACTGCCAGGCCTGATATGCCACAGAATGAACCCTACATACCACCAGCACAGCTCTCACAATTACATGAAGGAGGCCCTGTTTCTGGATTTGTTCCAGGCCCCTCAAAACACCATAATTCAGACTAATGGTAGTTGTATCCATAAACTTAAGGTATTGGTTTGAAATTTACATCAAAAGGAGGTGAACATAACAAGCAGGAATCTCGGAAAGCTAGTCTTTCCCCTCCAAAATGGAATTCTAGCTAAGGAAAAGCATATCACTTTACTGGATAAAGCCAGCTGTTCATTGTCATTGGCAAGTTGGCTCCGATAAAAATGCTCCCATAGACGGCCCCACCCTAGCTGTCTGGTGGGCATCCAAAGGAGAGATAAAAGTCCACATGACGCTTTTGGAAAAGCAAGCCAGTCCTCTCTGCCAACATTCCCCTCCTTCACACTCGACACCACAGTCAGAGTCTTACATCCTCTGCAAAAAACTGTTGCTACTAAAACATTCCTCAGTTTGCTAGTCCCATCTGCTGTACACTTGAGGGAAAAGCCAGCCTAAATAGGAAAAGAAAATGCCTCCCACTTTGTCAGAGAGTCAGTGCAATTACGAACCACAGTGCCCACTCACACTATATGATTATAGTTCTATAATTCAACTTTAATTGTCATGGTTCACTCCTGTGGAATCATGGGATGGCGGGTGGCATTTAGCAGTCTCGAGCAGGAAGCTCTAGTGCCTAAACAAATCTCAGTACGTTCTCATGGTAGCTAAAGTGCAATCATAGCACTATAACTGTGTCGTGTGAATGGATCATTGTTGTGATGGCCTGTCCTAACTCCAACAGCAGGCAGTGACAGTTCATAAATGTTGTTTACATGCATTTTGTATGAACAGCTGAGAAGTAATGTGGTTGCTTTCATGTCATTGGAAAATTGGAAATGAATCACCAAGAAAAAAGGACAACATTTACTTGAAATGTGTTCACAAGTATAGATACAGGTACACTAAAAAATCATTACTACCGGTATGGTTTAAATAAAAATATAAGATAAATAACCATAGTGAAGAAAACTTTAAATAAGGAGCATTGCACTGAGTGGGACATGTGCCAATCAGTCCTATTGCCATTGGTATCAGCTACCTGTCTCTTAATGGAGATGAAAGCAGGATACCTCTTAGAATTTGAACTCTAAGCTCAGCAAACAGCTTTAACTGCATCATGCAGATATTGTTATGCACATACCAGAGACTTCCAACACATTGCTGTTGCAGTTGTGATGTATTTCAGAAACCACAGACAAAAGTGGAGGTTCTACTGACCTCTTAAGAATTTCCTAGTCAAATTAAAGTGTTACTATTAGAAAGGTAGTGATAATTTTTAAAGTTGAAATTACACTTACATTTGGCACTCCTTTTTGTCTTTTTGGAGGAGGCTTATTGTATTTTTCCCTTATTTTCAGGACTCTCAAACTGCTGGTATTTTAGCTGCTGTGACTTTTGCTTATGCTACAATTAAAAGTTCTACCCTGTCCATAGGAAACTACTTCCCACCTTATCTACCAGGGACAAATAATACTAGAAATGTTGTCCTTTGGTGTTAGGTATCTTCTAACCAGGGCAACTAGATAACCAACAGTTCCAGTCTCTTCCACGTGATATAATTGTGTGTGTGTGTGTTTCGGAAAAAATGGATAGGGGGATGATGTTAGCCCTTGCTCAGACCTTACAATTCCTTGATATTACCACAATGATATTGCTACTGTGGTTACTTTAATTGTTGCTCTTAATGAATGTTGCTGCTTAACCAGCATTCCAATTTCAGTAGAATTTTGGTCTTTCACTAAGAATGCTAGAAATAACACAACAATATTTTGTGCAGCATTTATTGTACAATGGCTCCTGTGATTTTGTAAGGAACCTCTTGGCTAAAGAAATGGCATGTTGGGTGAGTGGGGGGACTTGGGACTGTAGCAATGATTAAATGGTAGGTCTTCCTCATTTTCTTTATTACCCTATCTTAAAATAAAGGGGAATGACTGGGAGGAGAGAAAGAGAAATAAAGCACGTGTATGAGGCATTGAAAGAAAATAGCTACATTAGTGTTTTAGCATAAAAAGTCAATGAATCTAGTAGCATCTTTGAGGCTTGCTGGGGGAAAAAATCTAGAATTGCGTTCATAGTGTTGTGGAATTTCGTTTGGACGTGGGTGAAGAAAGCAGACTGACAGCAGAAGTTGTCTTCAAGATTACTTTTGGCCAAGAGCAGGTGGCAATGTTAGCTAATGCCCAAAAAACGCAATGCCACCCCTTGCCTGTAGTGGCTTTCCAGTTTATACAATTTTACACAAGCATGTGCAGAAAGCTAACTGACAATGGAATTTGCTGACTATTATCATTCTTTTGGACATGCGTAGTTGCCTTGTAACTTATATAACTCATTATTCATCACATCAGGTGAAGTGTCCATAGTTTGTTCCACGTAGGCACTATCCAGCAAGCCAAATCATTATTGCGGTTTGCATGCCCTTATATTGTGAGCAAAGAGCAAATGTCAGGCAGAACATGTCCACACTTTCAGGGAAAAACAAGATTTTTTTGAATAAGGGTAATCTAGGTAAGGGATTTTTAGGGTTTTTAAAGAAAATATTCAAGAGCTGCTGCATTAATAGAATTGGAAGAGACCCCAAGGACCATTCAGTCTAATCCCATGGCATGCAAGAAAATATAATAAAAGCACTTCCAACAGATGGTCATCCAGCCTCTGCTTAAAAACTTCTAGAGAAGGAGATTTTGCCACACTCTGAGACAGCATATTCTACTGTCCAACATCTCTTTTGTGTGTTTGAATTACCATAGGCCCTTAGTAATGGCCAGGATTTGTTTCCAGGACTCCCTGAGAATACCAAAATCATTGGATGCTCAGGTCCCATTATGTAGAATGGTATAGTAAAAAGACGTTCCTTATATAAAATAGCAAAACCCAAGTTTGGTTTATGAAATATTTTAAAAGATTTTCAATCCCTTAGTCATTGAATCCGTGGGTGCAAAATCCATGGATATGGAAGGCCAACAGTGTATATACATTTTTAAAAAGTATATTAGCCTCTGCCTAGCCCCTCATAGCTGGCCGTGTTCATTTGGAAATACTGGCCATTGGTATTTTGAACATATCTGATAGAGTAGACTGAAACTGGATTTTAATTTTTGTGGTTGTTTTAGAAGGATTGTATGTTTTTGTTTTATGATATTTACTTTTGTTGTATGGTCTCCTATTGATAATTGATTGTTTTGCTTATGTTGGAAACCACCCTGAATCCTTCTGGGGACATAGGGTGGTATATAAATAAAGTATTAATAATAAAGTAAAGTAATAATAATAATAATAATAATAATAATAATAATAATAATAATAATAATACATATGCTATGTATTAGGGAAGCTCTGTTGCCCTCTGGTGGGTGCTTGACTATATACCCCTGCCTCTAATTGAGACAAAAGCCAAGTTAGAAATTAGCAGCTTATTCCAAACATGTACAAGCTTCATATATAGATCAATAATTCTTTCCATCTTACTCTGATCACTGACCAGGTTGGGGAAGATATGATGGAAGACAACATCACCAGAAAGCCAAAGGTTTATTGGTTCTGATGCATTCAAATGGGGTCTTTCAATATGAGGCACCATTGTGTGATGTATCCATATACCCTTTTCCCCATTGTCCATGTAATATTGTGTCTGAGTGTAATGAGTGGTGGGAAGGGGAAAGAGCCTGAGGCTCTTGTAACTTTAATGGGTACATATAATATGGGCTTGCTTTTCTCACTTTGACATGACAGCTGTGCCTACTGAAATTCCCACTTGTACATGAATATTAAAGGTACAGTCAAAATGCTTTTGCAATTGGTTAGCAAAAGAATATTTTCATCAATTTTCCTTGAATACACTAAAATATGCATGGCAGAATCAGAGTATAAAACACATTTGGGAGGGGGAACATGTAAAATGAATAGAATTGTGTAATTATATAAAGAAAAGTCTGCATGTCCTCAGGATGTTTATATATCCACACCTCACACAATTAATTGTACTGGAAATACTTTGATTAAAAGGTAGGCTTTATAATTTTAGTAAGTGTTTTATGCTCAGGCCAGAAAGTGTCCCAGGAATCAGGTTAGAAAACAAGATCTGTGTGAGATTGTTCCTTCAGTTCAGCAGGATGAAGGGGAAACAAGAAGGCAGCCATCAGCTGATCCAGAAGTTGAACCATGGTTGAAAGCAACAAAGCTTCCAAGGAATGGCTTTGAGATTTATTGGCAGCTATCTCTAGACACCAAGTGCCTAATTAGGTTGGCAGCTTCTACTTAATAAGTGCTGGAAATGTTGCACTCTCTACTTGTCTCTTTGTGGCTTAATGAATTATGGTAATGGGTATCAAATGTCTATAGCCTTCTGCTGGAGAATAGCCCCCCCCCCCCCCAACAAACCCCTTGTTCCTCAGACTCAGAAACTATTGTTGTTTTGCTAGTGGTGACTAGCAGCTTCCATGCTACTGGGATGGTGAATCTGTTCTCAATTTTAATCCAATGTTTAGAACACCTATCTAGGGTGCTGAACCTTTTAATGGGCTAGAGCAGGTATAGGCAAACTTGGGCCCTTCAGGTGTTTTGGACTCCCAACTCCCACAATTCTTAACAGCCTACCAGCAATTTCTACCGGCTGTTAGAAATTGTGGGAGTTGACGTCCAAAACACCTGGAGGGCCCAAGTTTGCCCATGCCTGGGCTAGAGTTTATGAACTTTGATATTTTCTTGAGAGTTCAGACTAAGACCCAGAGAGAATTCACTGCTCCACTTCAGCGGTTCACAAAGTCATCTGCAAATACTGTTGCTGAATAGAATTTATTACACATATGAAAGAATAATAAGAACAGATTGAACAGATTTTACTAAGCCTAAATGACAAGAAACCAGAAAAGCTATGGAGTAAAATTGGGACATTACAGGGAAAAATACAAAAAGATTAAGGGGGAAAAGCACTTAAGTCCATCATTGCATCAAAATGCAGTTTTAAAAACATCACTGTAGAATTTAAAACCTGTAAAGAATAGATTAGCATTACTTAGCCTTAGCCTTCCTAAAAGGAAGAGGAAACCAATTCAAAAGTGATGAAGGAATAACAATATCTTCAAAGAAGACCTTTTTGATGAAGAACCCACCATTGTAGAAAGTGAAATGAACTGGGTTACTGAGAGTTTTCCGGGCTGTATGGTCATGTTCCAGAAACATTCTTTCCTAAAGAGAGAATGCTTCTGGAACATGGCCATACAGCCTGGAAAATTCACAGCAACCCAGTGATTCCGGCCATGAAAGCCTTCGACAACACAGTGACATGAACGTTTTTTCAAAAAACTTGAAGAAGTTAATCACCAGGACTAGATGATCTATAATATAATTGTTTCAAGCTATACAGATGGAATTTATACACATTCTAACAGAAATCTATCAATAATTACAATGTCTACAAGCTGAAAATCCTCAATAAATATTCCAGTCTCAAAGAAAGGGACACCAGGGACAGTACTAACAATCAGATCACAGCGTTCCTTTCCTGTACAAATGAATTATGCTTAGTTTACAGTGAAGACTTTTGTTACAAGTGCAATAAGAAATGCCAAATGTCCAAGCTGGATTCAATAAAGGGAGAGGCATGTAAGATCATGTTGCAAACATATGGTGGCTAAAGGAACACAGAGCAATGTAAAAAAAGGCAAAAGGACTAAAGGAACACACCAAAAAATTTCCGAAATTATGTGCTTTATAATTCACATGGTTATCATGACTCACTCTAAACAAAATGGGTGTGTATGTATCACAAAACCTCATTGTCCTGATTTGTAACCTATATTCTAGACAAAAGGCCACTGTTAGGATAGAGTATAGAGAAAGAATGGTTTCTGATTGGCAAGGATGTCATAGAAGGATGTATTGCCCTCTCAGCTAACCAGAACACAAGCCATTAGAACTTTCAAGCAACTGGCAAAAAGAATAAATAATACTTTAAATAAACATTAAAATACATTCATTTTAGCTGAAATGTTGCATTACATTAGGTTTGTCTTAATTTGCATCTTAATTTGCTTATAATTATTCCATTTCAATATTAATATCAAGTCAATACAGAGTCTATGATATGTTATAGTATGGAATATATAGCATTAAGCCTATTTTAGTAACTCTCAAGCAACTAGAAACTACATTTATCTGGCAGCTACCAATTCTCATGGGTACTAGTTAAATGAGAATCTCCTGTAATTTATATCTAGATCACAGCATATGGCAAGTAGAATTAGGGTCTGAGGAAAGAGCATCTATAAATGAAGACATGCAGATGATACTATATAAAATGTTTAAATTGCTTATTTATGAATGTTAAATAAAAAATTGAAAAGGCAAGGTTACAATTAAATATTAAGATGACAAAAATAACCACAGATCATTAAGAAGGTAGAATATTAAGAAGATAAAATGATGACTTTTAAAAACAAATTTCTGGACCTTCACTCAGTCATACATCAAAATGGAGACTATAGTCAAAACACTGGTAGAAGATTCAGACATGGATGGATACCTAAGGAACTAGATAAAATCCTCAAATGTAAATATATACAATTGAAATTCAAGTGTGTGATTGTGGATTATGGAGGAATCTGACAGGAAGAACTGGAGGAAGTTCTACAGATATAATGGAGTGCTCAAAAGACAAATGAATGGATGTGAGAGAAAATCAAGCTGGAACTCACAATAGAAGCCAAAATAACAAGATTAAGGCCATTGTACTTTCGACATACCACGGGACATATTGGTCAACTGAAAAAAGATGCTAATCCTTGGTAAAATTGAAGGCCATAGGAAAATAGAAAGTTGCCATTGTTGGAAATGGCAACCTCCCTAGCCACTCACTATTTGTTTGTTAATGTGTATATTTGATAACCTGTATTCTATATGTATGTTGATTTGCCAGTTTATTTGACTCTTTTGTGTGGGAGGAGTTATAGACATGTGTTTATACTGAGCATGTGTAGACTCAAGACTCTATTTTATATTCAGTATCTTCAATGGACTTCAATGGAGAAATATTTGCATCAGACCTCAGAGGAGGTGAATGCATACAAGTTGCTGTTTGGACTTCAGTGGAGAAGTCAGTTTAGAGACTTAAGTATTTGCTTATGGACTTCAGTGAGTACATCTATACTAAAGACTATGGACTATTGATAAAGACTGATGACCTGTGTTCTCAACACAGAGAGAAGAAGAAGCTATATCCTATCTGTAACTGAACTTTATTAAGAAATGTGCCTGTATGATGAATTAATACAAGATACATTACTTTTCAAAGAAGACTTTGTTTTATCTCTGAGTGCATATTTTAAACCAAGAGGGTTCAAGGGAGGGCAACTTCAATTACAAAAAATAACCATCCCCTGTTAACCAAAGACATTTTTGTAGTGGCATGTCTTTACCCTTGGCAGTTTAAAGACATGGTTCTTCAGTCTAATAGCTGACGTTGTTTGTGTGCTATTACATTAAAGCTTGTGAATATAGTAGAGTCTCACTTATCCAACCTTGCTTATCCAAGCCTCTGGATTATCCAAGCCATTTTTGTAGTCAATGTTTTCAATATATCATGATATTTTGGTGCTAAATTCGTAAATACAGTAATTACAACGTAATATTACTGTGTATTGAACTACTTTTTCTGTCAAATTTGTTGTATAACATGATGTTTTGGTGCTTAATTTGTAAAATCATAACCTAATTTGATGTTTAATAGGCTTTTCCTTAATCCCTCCTTATTATCCAAGATATTCGCTTATCCAAGCTTCTGCCAGCCCATTTAGCTTGGATAAGTGAGACTCTACTGTATCACTTGTTAAAATAGTTGACTTCTAACAAGGTCATGCTTTACTTGACTAGTGGTTTTCCAACGGTGGTCTCCACATATTCATGGAGATTCACATTTGCCAAAAGGATATGTGCCCATAGACTGGGTGCAGTAATGTTCCAATAGCTTATGTGATAAGTTATGTTTTGCAATAGGTTATGGAATGTCTAGTATTCATTACAGGTGGTTGGACTCTATAAGAAATCTAGGTCCTTCAGCTTGGAAGACTAGATTGTAGTCTGGAGAGGAAAGCAGAAACTGGATGCTCTCCTCATTTTTTAATCCCCTCCTTTAAAATGTGTTGTAAATACAGTTACTGATAACAATCTGAGTCTATACCAACACCCAAAATAAGGAAGCTAACCGTTGTCAGCAGTCCAGAGTTAGAAATGCCTGATAAAGGAGCACTTGGAAAACGTCAGAATATCCAAAATCAGGAACACAAACAAAGACGCCAATGCCAAGATTCAGAGTCTGGGAGTCCAAGTCAGAAATCCTTTGATAACAAACGGAGAAGCAGAAGAGTCAGGTCCTGGGTCAAGAGCAAACAGGTTTTGGACTTAACTCAGATAAAGGCATTTTCCACAGTAAGAGAGTCACAGTGCTGAGGGCTTTATATCTTAAGATCTCAGCTAACGCTTAATTAACTAGTGTTTTTCAGCTAATCTCTGAGACCTGTGGTACCTGACCACTGTATCAGATGCTCTAGAAGTGTGGGCATGTTTAACCCTTCTGTAGTATGCTTGGATGTGCTTGCTTCAGCTTCCTTCATAGGGGCTTGCACAGACAGCTGGGGAGTGTTTGCTTCAGCTGAAAACTTGTCTTCAGCAGTGAGTGAGGCATGACAGACTGCTGGGAGCTGCTGGCCTCCATCCCCTCTGCTAGCCCTTCTAGCCACTTCTTGTCCTCACCATCCAAGCTGGCAATGACAAAATCAGGTGAACTTCTAATTCTGCCTTCCTTGCACATTGATTTAGGGAAGCAGGGGATCATACTGCTTTGCAGCATCAATAGGGATGCACATTATTTGTCCCATTATATTGGGATATAAAATATGAGGCAGGCATTAGAGGCCAACTCTTTGCTGTGAGCTCTGCAGAGGTGCTTACTAAGAGCCAATGTGTTCCATTGTAAAAACATTGCCAAGGAGTTACAGCAGTGTTTGATATGCCACTGCTGTTAGGTTTCACCAGTTTCAGCTTCAGTCCTTGTCCTCTTGCTGCAAAATGAAGAGACCCTTTCATGCTGAATCAACAGATGTGCGTGATGCAGGTTTGATGAATTCAGAAACAAAGGATTCTTGGCATTCTTTGAATGCTCATCTTGCTTCCACTGATCCTTTATGTTTTGTACTTGCAGGGCTTTAGTTCCTTCCCACATGCTTCTCACAATGGCGCTGGATTCTCCCCAAACTGAAATTCCAGTGTTGGTTTCTGTTGTTGATTTTGTTGACAAAAGGCTCAGCTTGGCCTAATCAGACCCTAATTCCTTATCATATTGATGAATATGAAAGCTCTCTCGCTGCCCTCCTCCACCTCCTCTCTCTCCTCTGACTTCACCAGGCCTCCCTTGTGATTAAGGCTTTGCTTCCTTCGACCATTGTGTGAGTTAATTACTTAAATAACAAAATTGCTGGGCACCCATTCAAAAAAGGATTCTGGAATTGTTGCCAATAGCTTGTCTGAAACCTCATCTGCAAAACTGTTTCTGCTGTGTCAGGACTGGGATCCCAAATGACAGTGATGATATTGTAAAGTGAAGGATTAGGACGCGCTGCACTCTGAGACAGCCAGGAAGACATGGGATAAAAACTAGAGAGGTTTGTCTATGTGTGAGTATATTTGAAGCAATATATAGTGATTGGAAAAAGCCAGGTGTTTGGATATGCGTGTGTTATAAATGCATACATTGTCTTTAATTGACTAGATTTTCTATTTGCAGGTCTCTCTATCTTGTAGATCAGTGGTTCTCAACCTGTGGGTCCCCAGGGGTTTTGTCCTACAACTCCCAGAAATCCCAGCCAGTTTACCAGCTGTTGGGATTTCTGGGAGTTGAACATCTGGGGACCCACAGTTTGAGAACCACTGTTGTAGATTATCTGATATTGGTAATCGTAAGTGTGTACGTATTGTATGTTTTACATGTTTTGATATGGTCAAAAGTGACTAATCAATAAAGAATTGTTGTTGTTGTTCATATTGGTAATATAACTTAAGCAGCTATGCCAAGCCATCTCAATAGTAGGGATGTTCTAGTTTGACCAGATTTGGAAAGTTTCTGTTAAATACGATCCTGCCCAGATCATCAACCTAATAATGCTTAGTCGTGTATTCTTTCAATATGTTGTTATATTCATTCTCTTTAAACCTAAGTTTGTAAGTTTTGTAGGACAGCAAAGAAATACTGCTTCATAGTTCATGATTCAGGCACAGCAATGACACAATTAAGTATGCTAAAAAAGGATGCATCACACTAACCAGGAACCACAAATCAGAATGTAGGTGTTAATATATTCAGGCAAAGAGTTGTATGCCCCCAAGATGTTACATAGTTACTAAGTAAACCTTTGACTAATTCCAAAATAAAATCTTTGTGAAAATAGTCACCATCCTACCATGTTGTTTCCTACTGTTAGCCTAGTTTTTACAAACACCATAATAATATTGGGTTTCAGTTTCCATTTCCATCGTGCTAGCTGCTGGATTTCATTATTCCAGTTGGTTCTTATGGTTCCCATAATCCCAGATGCTCTTGCCCATTAGCTTCCTTACTGAAATGAGTTTGCTGAAATTGCTTTGCCATAGAACTAGTTTTGGCAGAGAAATATGTCCATCTTTTTCTTCCCTGGTCATGCCATTTTGCTTCTGCTAATGTGGAAGCCTGGTACACAGCTGCTAGAAAACTTCCCTAAGGCTCTGTCCTTGCACCAGCTGCAAGAATTTCTTCAAATCCAAGCTGTTATCAGGATCCATAAAAAAAATCAAACTCTATCCTTACAAATTGTAGCCTTTACTTGTTTTATTTCATTTCCTATTATACATGTGTTTAGGCAGATTTTTTGTTTGTTCTATCTTTGGAACTATTGTGAAGGCAAAACGTAGGCCAAGTAAATGAAGCCATTCCCTGGTGGATTGTGTCCATGCTTGCTTTTCATTTGCTTTGTATTCCTTCCAGGCTGGTGGTCTGTCATTACATCACATAGGCATCTCGATAGGAAATAAAAAGACAGAGAGGAGTTGGCTCAAGATTTCAAGACTTGATCCAGGACATTTTTTCTTTCTGGTCTTGTAATCTATTTCCTTCTTCTTCTTGCCCTCTCTTCAATAAGCCTCCAAATCCCACTTTGTCTTATCCTGACCCCAAAGCATTAACTCCATCCAGGCAAATGTTAGCTATATTTGAAGGCAGTCACTGTGAGAACTGTAGCTAAACTCAGAGTAGAGACTCGGGTCAGTCTGAAGAGGTAGGAATATCAAATAATATTGTTGTTCTTAGTAATTAAAAAAGCTCAGAGCTTTAACTGCACGAACCCTGGATGAACTACACTTGTGCATATTTTTATGGCATTGGATGCTAAATTGGGTCATTTTTATTTTCATAGCATGAGTTGGGATTTGGAATGAGTGATGATGTCATATATCATGTTAGACAACTTGTTTATCTAACCTCCCATTGTTTTCTCTAACAGCTTCTTCTTAGGGGTAGAATGAAATAATGTAAATCTGCAAGAAAATACAGACACCACACAGCAGTGGTACCTTTACTGGTCAGACAAAATGCAGAAAAAACGCAATGCAAGTTTTCAAAGCTTCATTTATTAGAAAATAACTGCACCCAGTCTCTGGGCACATATCTGTTTGGCAAATGTGAATCTCCATGAACATGTGGAGACGACCTTTTGAAAACCACTATTCAAGAAAAGCATGGCCCTATCAGAAGTAAACTCTTTGAATAAGTGATATTCACAAGCATTCATATAATGACACACAGGTAACTCAGCTGTTAAACTGAAGAACCATGACTTTGAACTTCCAAGGACAAAAGCATGCCACTATAAAATATATTTGGTTAGCAGAGGATGGTTGTTTTTTTAAAGTTGCAGTTATAATTGCCCAAAAGATATACACTCCCTTGAAATTTAAGTTTAAAATATGCACTCAGAGTTAAAAAAAACAAAGTCTTCTTTGAAAAATAACATATATAGTTTACTCATAAACATGATACAGGCACATTTCCTATTAAAGTTCAGTTATAGACAGGATATAGCTTCTCTGTGTTGAATACATAGGGTATCATTCTTAATCAATAGTCCATAGTCTTTAAGTATATTTGTACTCACGGAAGTTCATAAACATCCATGCATCCATTAAAGTCTCTAAACAGCAACATGCATCCACCTTCACTGAGGTTTGATGCAAACTGCTCCCATTGAAGACTAAACACATACTGAATATAAAATAGAGTCCTGAGTTTGAACATGTTCAGTACAATCATATGTCTATAGTCCCTCCCACACCAAAGAGGTCCAGTCAAACTGGCAAATCAACATACACACAGAACACAGGTTAGCAAATATATACAATAACAAATAAATAGTGAGAGGCTGGGGAGGTTGCTATTTCCAACATCATTGACTTCTTCATCAAGCAGTGATGTTAAAATCACACAGAAGAAGACAATTGAAGATGTTTTAAATAGCCCTACATTTTGCCTCAGATGTTACAGTATTTCTATTGTTAGTTAAAATGGTCCATGGGATATTTATTGAAGAAGGCATATGCCATTCTTTCTTGGACAACTGGGCACCAGGAACAAAGGGAAATAAATGATAGGTCATATAATTTCAACTCCACGGTTCAGGGCTATCTCAAATATGGAGCAGTCCTGTTTCTCTTGTTGCCTTACCATTCTGCCAAGAGGAAGTATGCACTCCATTCTTTATGGCAGAGATGGAAATGGCTTGTGTTGAACTTTGGTAGCATTGTTTTATATTCTGGCAAGCATGTTAAACCCTCAGCTTGAGGGCTACATGGAAAATCACAGTCCATGTTATGTAGTGTCAAATATATGTACCAATGAGTGGAGAGAAGCACTGGCTTAAAGTAATCGCTTCCCATCCCGCTTCCCCATTCCCATCTGAAGACAGAGGACGTCCTTGAGTAGAGTGCAAAATTAAATTAGTTGGGCTGAGCTCTCTGGAGACAATAAAGCAAATGGGCCAGTGCTGGAAGATGACGGGGAGGAGCTCTTGAGCAATGGCTGTGTGAGGCCTTGCTGGCATTTCCCTGATTAAAGTGCCTGGCAGAGCAATTAGCCAAATGTTCCTGAGGTGAGGCCAGCCCCAGGCCATGGCTCCGTCAAGAGCAATGTCAGCTCTGCATTCCCAGTTCCAATGCACCAGGCTGCGGGAGGAGCAGGAGGAAGAAAAGAAGAAAAAGGAGGGACAATTTAGAGTGGAGGCTGATTTAGTTTCCTGGCTGTGGTGTACAAGGCAATAAAGGAGATTATCACCTTCCTGGAGAAAATTAGAGACCACTAGTCCTCTGTGTATGTTATTTCAAGTGCACAGAAGAGTGAATATATTTGTCATCTTGTGCTGAGACCTTCCATCTGGCATATTTCAGACTAAACTGGTTGTTGTTTCTATTCCTTCTCTGCCTGTCTTCTCTCTCTGTTTATACCTCAGTTTCCTGGCAGTTTTTATATTGGCAATTCATTCTGTGTGCTAGGTGTTTGGCAATTTCAAACTAATGTAAATAATTTGAAAGGAGAAGAGGTGTCCAGTCTATTAACAATGACGTCTTTGGTGACATGGTCTTTATGAGGATGCTGGAATGGGTCAACATCTCAGTTGGGAGGACTCTCGGTATTATTCAGTCCTACCTGACTTTGTTGGCTGTCATCAGAGGAACTATATCCTGGCGCTAAATGAGGATATTAGCTGGCATTATGGCTCCAATGCAGCATTTTAGGTCTCTAATATATTGGACATTCATTATGGCGCTGAGCTGAAATTGATATAGCCAGTTGCTGATCTTAAGTGTCTGTACATCTGGAATGTCATCTTAGTGACCTTAACTGTTTTAGGATATACAGCATTCAAGAGGAACAGATGTTGCTGATTAAACATAATATTTTTTTTCGTGTCAGGAGCAACTTGAGAAACTGCAAGTCACTTCTGGTGTAAGAGAATTGGCCGTCTGCTAGGACGTTGCCCAGGGGACGCCCGGATGCTTTGATGTTTTTACCATCCTTGTGGGAGGCTTCTCTCATGTCCCCACATGGAGCTGATAGAGGGAGCTCATCCGTGCTCTCCCCGGGTGGGATTCAAACCTGGCAGCCTTCAGGTCAGCAACCCAACCTTCAAGTCACAAGGCTTTAATCCACTACGCCACCCGGGGGGGGGGGGGAGGCTAACATAATAATGTATGAATATATATATATATATATATATATATATATATATATATATATAGAGAGAGAGAGAGAGAGAGAGAGAGAGAGAGAGATATGAATTTGACACACAGGATAACAAAAAAACTATACAAACTACCTTGGACCATTGTTACATTTTTTAAATCAGGCATGTTACATCCCATTACAAATGAAGCCCAAACAATAAGAAGCCTGACTGTGGGGAAAATGGCCCAGAGTGGTCATGTGCAGATATTAACTTGTCAGTGGGAAAAGAGCTTGACATCCTTACATCCTTACATCTTGTATGCATGCCCTCCTTTAAATGCCTATGCCAATGCATGTGGACAGGCATGGACTTGAGAATACAATTGTACATAAAATGTGTAGTTCCAAGTAGAGTCTGCTGTGAAGTTGTGGATTGCATTGCAAACTAGGAAATTCCCTATGCTGTACCACTCTGTGGTAAATTGATCTGATTATTAATATATTACAGCTACAACTGATCATCTCAGTACCATAATGCTAAACTAATTTAATGAGTTGTAAAGTTGACTAAAAGAGGGTATGTAATGTAGAATGAATACCGTAAATGTTTAAATGTTAAATATTATATGGAGTAAAATGTAGTATTTGTCTTTGGATTATACCAGTGGTTCTCAACCTGGGGTCCCCACATGTTTTTGGCCTACAACGCCCAGAAATCCCAGCTAGTTTACCAGATGTTAGGATTTCCGAAAGTTGAAGGCCAAAACATCTGGTGACCCCAGGTTGAGAACACTGGATTATACAGTATGATTCCATGGATACAGTATCCACAGTTTCACTTATCTATGCTCAATCCCTCTCCCTCCATCCTTCCCAGAACTTTTTCTAGGCCTTTCTAGATCATTCAGTGAGATTCTATGGCGCGCTTTTGTCCAGGTTCAGGTAACCATTTGGGCCTTGAAATGAACGATACTGCACATACATTTTTCTAAGACATATGCTAATTGCAATTATAAATCCAGAATCCAAGTTTATCATTGTTTTAGGAATGGCAGCAACAGGTTAAAACAGCTGTATCAAAACTATACAAAACCTTAGCAAAACTACTGTTTTCAATAATGGAGAGTGTAGTGACAAGGTCTTCTAAACAAATATATTATGCATAACCTCTTGTTGACTAAGGCCACTTTTAATCAGATGCATGTAAATGGCTACAGTCTCCATAAATGTAGATAAAATAATGTAAAAACAACGGTGTCACATGAATTAAACTATGTGTTCCTCTGTAAGCTGTAAAAATTTTAAGGTGCCGCGTGTTTCGTTTGCTGTGATAGACTAACAAAACTATCCCACTGGAAATAATTCCTGTTTTTAAAGGAACTTCTGGATGAGGAATAGATAGGTATCAATGGCCTCACAAGGTGGAAGCCAATTCCAGTCTCTATTTGTTGAGGTTGCCAAATCACGTCCTTTGCAGTTTCTCAGAGAGTCAGATCTTACTTGCACAGCTAGGCAAATGTAACAACAATTGAATGGCCTGAAGGCAATGGAATACATAATGTCTTTCAATGGAGGAAGTCTGCCAGGACTCTGGTATCGAGAGAAAAGCTATGAAGTATTTAGTGAGAAGAAACAGTCCACTAATTAGCCAATTGTTTTCTTTGGCCAGGAAGAAATGGTTACTCAGAGCAGGTCTTTGCCCCCAAGGGATGTGAACAGATGAGAAATGGGAAATGCATGAAACAAGCGAGGTTAGAAAAGGGGGTGGAGGCGGAGAAAGGCTTACAGAGTGCCTGATCTGTAACTCAGATGCAACTTTTTGGGGTCCATCCAGTGTTCTTGTGAAGAGAGAAAAACAGAAACAAAATGCAGAAATGGAAAGAGATCAAAGACTACATTGTCATAACACTTGCTTCAAAAGCATCCTAACCCTCCTGAAACAAACAAGACTGGATGACCGGTTGAGCAATCCACACACTCTTGTTCTGTCTCAGCTTCTAATGATCCTAGATGCAGGCACTCCAAAAAGAAAAACCTCTGAACTCCAAACACTTGAATATCTTAACTTAAGTTATTGCTCTATTCTTTGACTCCCCCAGACCCCATATATTGAACTGGTTTAGTTCATGTGGTAATGGTCAGAATATATAGTTGGGATTTGGCCTACATTCATCTCCGCTGTGCCTTTGGCCCAACCCGTGCCATGATTCCCTCTGTTGGCAGCAAAGGCTTAAATTAGCCTCTCCCAAAGGAACCTTGTCGTGGACTATCACTGACCTTGTCCATCATGGTGCAGAATAGCCTTTTCCATTTTCTTTACTGAATGGTACATCCTAACAGAAGCATGGCCTGCTCCCAAGATTTCCTGCCAGAGCGTCACAGCAAGAATTTGATGGCATTATGTTCTGTTAATGGATGTTGTGCTTTAGATCTATAGAACTCTTGTCCCTCAGCTGGTAAATTCCATGCCACGAATCCTTCCCAGATTTTAGTCTACTTTTAGGAGAGCTATCCAAAGTGCTGAATGTTCCAAAAAGGTCCAGTTCTTTGGATACATTATATAAAGTTCAAACTAAACCCAGAGCCTCAGTGATAGAGAAGACATCAGACACCACTAGCTGATTTCGTCACTTCTATCTTAGGTTTCTTGACTGTGTAGCCTTTTTCTTGCTCAAATAGCATCAATCCAACTCATTTGCAAGAATCTCCTTTGGGTTTCAAATGAAGAAATCTTGAGTTGATGAGGTTCAGACATACTTCCCAAACCAACATAGGTTCAAATGATCCTTCAGAATAGCTTCCTGTCATTTCCCTCTCATCTCAGTATGGCTTGCTCCTAAAAATGCGTGTGTGTGCAGCTGAGGAGAATGCGGTACATTTTCCTTATGTCTTTTTTGATGATGCCTTCAATGGGTTGCTGTGAGTTTTCCGGGCTGTATGGCCATGTTCCAGAAGCATTCTCTCCTGACGTTTCGCCCACATCTATGGCAGGCATTCTCAGAGGTGTGAGGTCTGTTGGAAACTAGGCGATTGGGGTTTATATATCTGTGGGGTTTATATATCAAACCAAGAATGGGCAACTTGGAAGTCCCTAAATAAACTCAGAAGCGGAATGGGCAGATCAAAAGACAACTTGGCAAGGTGGCACTGCTTGGAGGAATCCTCCACCTTGTGTGACTGTGGAGCAGAACAAACAACTCCGCATATGTATGCTTGCCCACAATGTCCTGCCTCATGTACAGAGGAGGAGTTGTTTAAAGCTATGGACAATGCGGTCGCTGTTGCCCGCTTTTGGTCTAAAACTATTTAGCTGCTTGTGATTTCCTTTATTTCATCACTTTTAAATTTATTTATTATGCAATGCTTTTGACACAAAATAAAATAAATCTGTGGGAAGTCCAGGGTGGGAGAAAGAACTCTTGTCTGTTTGAGGCAGGTGTGAATGTTGCAATTAGTCACCTTGATCAGCATTGAATGACCTTGCAGATTCAAAGCTTGGCTGCTTCCTGCCTGAGGGAATCCTTTGTTGGGAGGTGTTATCTGGTCCTGATTGATCATGTCTCGAATTCCTGAGTGTTGTTCTTTATTTACTGTCCTGATTTTAGAGTTTTTTAAATACTGGTAGCCAGATGTTCATTTTCATGGTTTCTTCCTTTTTTTGAAATTGTTCACATGCTTGTGGATTTCAGTGGTTTCTCAGTGTAGTCTGACTTAGTGGTTGTGAGAGTGGGCCAGCATTTCTGTGTTCTCAAATAATATGCTATGTCCAGGTTGGTTCATCAAGTGCTCTTCTATGGCTGACTTCTCTAGTTGAATCTCTGGATGCCTCTAATGTTTTAGTATGGTTTCATTTCTAATTTTAGATGTATTAATTATTACTACATTAAGATTGTTTTGTTGTAATCCGTTACCACCTCTTCTGGGACTGTTGTGGAAAAGCTGAGTTCAACACTGCAGAATCAGAATATGGTTGATTCTTTGGGGTATTTTCTACAGGTAGGGTGATGCAGTGGCTTGAACACTGAACCTTGGAGTTGTTTTCTCGCTCATCGATGGAAACCCACCGGGTGACCTTGAGCAAATGACACACTCTCAACTCAAGAAAACAACGACAGTTTTGCCTTAGGGCTGCCATACCTTCAAATGAATTGAAGGCACAAAAATATAGATGTGGAACGAGTTCTCCTTTCTGTCACCAGGGTCAGATGTAAAGCACAGGTATTTGCCTTATTAGCCTCCCCCCACTCACCTGGGCTTGCCTGCTTTTCTCCTCTCTTCAAACAAGGCATCCCAAACTTTAATTTTTTAAGAAGTAAGAAAGGGTGGGCACTGGGGCCCCTTCCACACAGATGAATGAAATCCCAAATTATCTGCTTTGAACTGGGATATACGACTCAGATAACCCAGTGTGGACTCATTATGGACTCAGATAACCCAGTTCGAAGCAGATATTGTAGGATTCTCTGCCTTGATGGTGTTTATTCATTCTGTCACTTCCGACTCTTCATGACTTCCTTGTCAGCCGTGGCCACCCCCAGCTCCTTCAAGGTCAAGCCAGTCACTTCAAGGATACCGTCCATCCATCTTGCCCTTGGTCGGCCCCTCTTCCTTTTTCCTTCCATTTTCCCCAGCATCATTCTCTTCTCCAAGTTTTCATGTCTTCTCATGATGTGGCCAAATACTTCATCTTTGGCCCTAATATCCTTCCCTCCAGTGAGCAGCCAGGCATTATTTCCTGGAGTATGGACTGGTTAGATCTTCTTACAGTCCTAGGTACTCGCAGGATTTTCTTCCAACAACACAGTTCAAAAGCATCTTATCTTCCTTCACTCAGCCTTCCTTATGGTCCAGCTCTCACATCCATAGGTTACTACGGGGAATACCATTGCTTTAACTATGCCGATCTTCCGTTGCCAGTGTGATGTCTCTGCCTTGATATGGGTTATATGGCTGTGTGGAAGGGCCGGAAGCCTGGGGGTTCCGAGCTGAAACACACCTCCCTCTCTCTAACCCTCCGCATTCCCCGCACGAAGTCTCCTGGGGCTGAACTTCCGCGCGTGTCGGAGTGGGCCCTTTCCCCAAGCTGCGGCTGCGGCTATCGATCTCCCTTTCCGTTCTAATTGATCGATGATGAGGGCTGTCAGTTGGCCGCTCGCGGTGGCGCGCCGAACAGGTTGATCAGCAGGAGATGATGATGATTATGGTGAACATCATCAGTGCTATTGAGAATGCCAAGAACCAGAGGGAAGGGGGGAGGGTTGAGCGAAGGGCGCTTTCCCCCCAGGGCTTCGATTAGCCATTGATGATGAAGACAGCCTTGATAGGGAAGAAGGGGTGGGGAAGGAGGGAGGGAAGCCCTGGCACAGAGCAGGGAGGCGGACCACAGCTCCCTCGGGCCCGCACAGCGCTGATGGTTATGGATTGGGGAGACCGAGAAGGGAGGGAGACAGTGGGGAAATCATGGGTGTCCTTTTCGGTCCGCTTGGGCCTGAGGGCAGCTGAGGGCAGGTGAGGGCGGGGGGGGGGCGGCGGCTGGGGCACGTGGAACACCGAGAGAGAGAGAGAGGGAGAGAGAGAGAGGGAGAGGGAGAGAGGGGGGGAGGGAGAGAGAGAGGATCCATCCCGCGCCGTCTCGCTCCCTGCGTCCACACGCGCGCACTGCGGGGCTGCTGAAGAGACCGCGCTGACGGTGCCGGGGGGAGAGTGCAGGGAGGAGGAGGAGGAGGAGGAGGAGGAGGAAGAAGAAGAGGAGGGGGCGGTGTCGCCTCCGGCAGCGCTCAGCAGGTCGGGAAGCAGCGGGCCCTCAGTCCGGAGACTCTGCTCCGCTCTGCTCCGCTCCGCCGGGCCCTCCTCCTCTTCCTCCTCCTCCTCTTCCTCGCCACCAGCGGGGCTCTGCAGAGGCGCCAGGAAGCGAGTGAGCGAGCGAGCGAGCTGCACCAGACCCGGCAGAGGAGGAGGAAGCGGAGGAGGAGGCGGCGGCGGGCGGGAGAAAGAAGGCAAGCAGGACGCCCCGCTGCCCCGGCTCGGCCCTGGCTCCCCTCCGAGGGCCGCGAGGCGGAGGCGGCGGCTGAGCGGGGAGACCCGCGGCGGGGGCCACGATGACGCGCCTCAGCTGGTGCTTCGCTGCCCTCATCCGGTGGGGGAAGTACTTCTTCTCCTGCCTCCTGCCCCTGCGCTTCTGCCTGCGCCGGGAGGTAAGCCTTGAGGGGCTGGTTGGAGCAAACGGGGGGGGGGGGGGGGAGTCCAGTTTTCCTGCCGGCGAAACAAGACTAGCAACGTGTTGTCGAAGGCTTCCATGGCCGGAATCACTGCGTTGTTGTTGTGTCTTTTCCGGGCTGAGAAGCATTCTCTCCTGACGTTTCTCCCACATCTATGGCAGGCATCCTCAGAGGTTGCGAGGTCTGTTGGAAAACTAAGCAAGGGAGGTGTATATATCTGTGGGAGAAAGAACTCTTGTCTTGCAAGGCCATTGCATGCTAATCAAGGTGATTAATGACAACATCCACACCTGCCTCCAACAGACAAGTGTTCTTTCTCCCACCCTGGACATTATTCCACAGATATATAAACCTCCCTTGCCTAGTTCTCCAACATACCTCACACCCTCTGAGGATGCCTGCCATAGATGCGGGCGAAACGTCAGGAGAGAATGCTTCTGGAACATGGCCATACAGCCCAGAAAAGGCGCAACGACCCAGGACTAGCAGCCCTCTCAGACTAGCAGCCCGACTGCCCTCCTTGGCCAGGAGCAGAGAGAGGCGCGCCGAGGTGCAGAGGCCCCCGCGGATGGTGGAGCCCCGGTTGGGTTTCATCCCCGAGCTGCACAAGTCTCTTGTGGCCCGGGCTTGTCGGGAAGGCCCCTCCGCTTGCAAAGATCCTCCCCGATGGGGTCGTAGAGGCCAGGCTTTCGAAAAACAGCCCCCAAAGGCACATTACGGATCATTCAGCGACTCCTATTCTCGCTCACTCTCCTTCCCGTGATTCCGACGCTGGCTGTGCTGCACATCCAAGAAGCGCCCGGCTCCTCTCCTGTCCTCCACCTGCGCAGTGGGTTAAACCCTTGTGCCCGCAGGACTGCTGACCGACAGCTGGGTGAGCTCCCGTTTGTCAGCTCCCGCTCCAGATTCTATGAAAGAATGGAATCCTTATTATAATATCTCTCTTCAGTTATTAAATAATATTCATCTGGAGCAATGGGTTAAACCCTTAAGCCGGCAGGACTGCTGACTTTAAGGTTGGGTTGCTAACCTGAAGGCTGCCAGCTTCGAATCCAACCCAGGGAGAGCGTTGATGAGCTCTCTCTATCAGCTCCAGCTCCACGCCAGGGCATGAGAGAAGCCTCCCACAAGGATGGTAAAGCATCAAACATTGTTCTTGCAGACGGCCAATTCTCTCACACCAGAAGCAACTTGCAGTTTCTCAAATCGCTCCTGACATGAGAAAAAAACCTGCCCTGACTCTCCAGCCAAGCATGTAGCTGAATAAACATAACAGTACCAGTAAGGCCTTCTCATGGACCACACTGAGAATTTCGGGGGGGGGGGGGGGCTTGAGGGGCTTCAGCCCCCCCCCCCCCCCCCCGAAATTCTCAGTGTGGTCCATGAGAAGGCCTTACTGGTACTGTTATGTTTATTCATATCATGATCTAATCACCATGCTCAACATATCCCATATGCAGGGGGGAATTGGGATAACGATACAAAAGGTTTGCTAGGGTAGATCCCCTCTGACTCAGACTCAACCTCCCCCAAATCAAAATCCTGGCTAGCCCATGCTTTCTTCCCTCTGGGAATGTCACCAGCCAGGGGTCGGGAAGGATGCTGCTGCTGCTCGGAGCGGCAGTTTGCTACTGCATCGTCCGGAAAGGGCCGGGCACAAGGGAAGCCGCCAAAGCCCAGGTAGGTGCCGAACAGGTGGGCGCAGTGTGGCCGGCTCCCCATGGAGCTTCCCTCAGCTCCCTTGCTCTTGTCCTATTTAGAGCCCTCCATCCCACAAACAGGGGTCCATGCAGCAATCTGTACCTGACAGAGGGAAATGGGCTTGGTTGGGATTGGCTTTTGATCTATCCCAAAGCCCTTTCAGGTCTGGGCAAAGAGCATGATGGCAAATGGCACAGGCCCAATGAATGTGTCAAATGAAAAGGTCTGTTTAGGGAACAGTCAGGGACAGGGCAGCAGAAGTGTGTCTGCTCTGGGGAATCCATGTCCTTTGGAAGACTTTCACGCCTCCCTTCGCCTGGAAATGTATTAAAAGAGCGAGGTAGGGGGTGAGGAAGAGAGATCTATTCAGAAGGCCTTTTCCTCAAAGTTCTATACAATGCAGCAAAATGGAAAAGTAAAACGAAAAACAATCTGAGCCAGCAGTTTCCCAATTGCTCTGCCTTCGTCTTCCCCTCCTTTCCTGGCTTTCCCCTCATTGGTTTCTTATTTTTGGAATGGGAAGCTGCCTGACTCTGCTTTTCGCTCAACTGTGTCAACACCATGACACTGGGACTGTGGCAAAAAGGGTCCTCTCGGTTGTGAGATCCTCACCATGGAGGTGATCTGCAGCCCATCCTGCAGCTCTAGGCCTGGGGGTGAGGGACGCTGGTCTCCTGCCTTCTTCTGCAGAGCCTCCTCTGTTCTTCCACACAGCCTCATATCGCAGAATATCAATGCAGAACATCCCACAACATCTGCTTTGAACTGGGATATCTGAGTCCACATTGCCATATATTCCAGTTCAAAGCAGATAATGTGGGATTTTATTCAGCTGTGTGGAAGGGGCCTACAAATGAACTCAAAACTTGGTGTGTGTGTGTTTGAAGTATCCTTTCTGGCATTTAAAAGCCTTGACCTTCTTCTGTTTTGGGGGAGCTGGGGTGGTCTGTATTGAAAGCCCTGGAAACAGTATCTCCCCAACTTGCTCTTGAAGCTCCTGAAAGAAACATGGTGCCAGAAGTGGTCTCTCCCACTGTTGCTCAGGTTTCCCAGAGCTTCAGAAATGATTGGAACTCAATGCTCATCTCTCCAAGTATATGTGAGGAAGCTAGAGAAGATGAGGGACAATTTGGAAGGAAAAGGGGGTTTGCTTGGGGTGATGGGCTCTGATGGTGAAGCACAATTGCATCATAAATCTCTAACCTGGGCTATGTGTTCTCTGCAGTACAAGAGAGTGAAGGTTCTGCACCAATGAAACCCCATTGTGTCCCAAGGAGAGTTGAATTCATGAACTGGATACATTGAGCAAATGTGAACACATTTTGCATTCTGTGGGCCATTTCAGCTTTCCTCTTACTTCCGGCCACATATGTAGGGTTCTTACCATTGTAATGCCAGCTCATTACCATGGAGTCATGCTTTCTGATGGATTCTGGGAGTCACAATCCAAAAAGGAAATTCTGCAAGTTCTGCTCTCTAACATAACCTTAACTTGCCTGAATATAAGTTGGGAGCAAAATATATCAGTATTCATATTAACAGTGGTTAAAGCCAATAGGGCTTCTTTTTAACCAGCTTGTCCATAGCATTGCCTCCACAGTTGTAGCTGTTTAATGGCACTTTATCAGCCATGGGATTTGTAGTTTGGTGGGAATCTGAAATATGGATACTGTAAATTGCAGCATTATTGCTCTCACAATATGTGCTACACTCTTTATATACACTAGGATAGCACCCTGACAGTTAAAGATGGGTCAAATTCTGGTTTCAGGTTCTGGCTAGAATGAGAATCTGGTTTGCCATAGTACAGTAATAGCTAACCTCTTGAGACAAGAGGCAGAGGTTTACTGTAAGGCAGTGGTTCTCATCCTGTAGGTCCCCAGATGTTTTGCCCTTCAACTCCCAGAAATCCTAACAGCTGGTAAACTGACTGGGATTTCTGGGAGTTGTAGGCCAAAAACATCTGGGGAACCCCGGTTGAGAACCACTGCTGTAGGGAATAAGCTTGCAACCTGCTGGCTATTGATAATCATAGTTATGTCATGGCCATTATGGTATTTGTACACACTAACACAGAGTTCCCAAAAATTTTTACTAGGCAGTGTCAATGCACTCTCAAGGCCAGAGTTCCAGATTTTGTATATGTAATGTAGTGCAGTTGTGTAATCACATGGTATACAACAAGGACATGTTGTAAAGGGTGAGTTGGTCCTCCATTGTGTTGCAGGGATAAGAACATCTTCCTTCTAATCCATTTGTTTGTAGGGAATCATTCTTACCCCATCACTCAAATTCCAGTACTTCAGTGCTGGAACATATTTTTTATCTACTATGTCAATTGTGTTAGTAAATACTATATGAAAGATGTCTGAGTGTTGTGTATTGGACAGTGCATATGCCACCTCAGGTAATACCAGTTATGAGTTTCCATCTTCCAAATAGGAGCCCCCAGTGGTGCTGTGGGTTTAACCCTTGTGCCAGCAGGACTTCTGACCAAAAGGTTAGTGGTTTGAATCTGGGAAGCATGGTGAGCTCCTGTCTGTCAGCTCCAGCTTCCCATGCAGGCACATAAGAGAAGCCTCCCACAGGATGGTAACACATCTGGATGCCCCCCTGGCAATGTCCTTGCAGATGGTCAGTTCTCTCACACCAGAAGCCACTTGCAGTTTTTCAAGTTGCTCCTGAAAAAAATCTTTAAAACACTTGTTATTTTTTTTACTTTAGGAACAAACCAATATCAAGAGTTTTAAAGTCACTGGATGTCATATATATAAACAAATAAAAAGGGACTACATGAAAGTTATCTTGTATTGTAGCTCACCTCCTTGAATACTGCAGGAATAAGATAATGATGCTTGTAAAAGCTTTTTCCTCTGGCCTTACTAAACTTATTGTCTACCGATTGTGGTTCTGATGTCAACACTGCAGCTGAATCCAGCCACTGCTTGTTGCGTTTTGGCCTGTTTTGTATCTCTCCCCAACTTCATCAGGGAATCTCAGGTCAACTTGAATTGACTTTTCCCAGTTTATTCTCACAACAAGCCTGTGAGGTAGTTAACACTGAGAGACAGTGACAAGCCTAAGGTCACCCAGCAAACACTGAGGTTGAACTCAGATTTGAATCATAAACACTCTACCCACTGCAGCACAACACCGGTTCTTAATAGACCGGCAAATCCCATCTTCTTGGGAATAAGTGCCACAGAGAATTGAAAGACTTGTGAGGACCTAACTTTAATGATAAAACTGGGGATGGGGTGGGGTGCTCTCCTCTGGAAATGTCCCAAGACTATATTGTATTATGTGGGTGTCCTAGGTTTCCATGAGTCTTCATCTGCATGCAACTTCATATAGGATTGCAGGCCCCACACATGAAATCTGGCATCAGTCACATATTTACTTTCCTGGTACATTTACCATTTCAATCAAAGAATTGGCAAGAAGCAGAATAGGGAGTCTATAAGAAGACATTTTTCATATTTCTTCAAATAATAGGCCTGCATACCAGTTGAGCTATGAGGTTTTGGTACAAAGTACAAAAGCTTTTGGCAGAGGACGAGGGCCATACACAAAGCATTGAATATGTGGTGGGAGAATGAACCTGGGGAGAGTTGGAGAGAAGCCTAGATTGCCCATTAAGGACAGGAGTGGGGCTTAGAATGGAAAGGGGGATCGAAATGTCTTGGAGTGGTGTAAGTACCCACAGCTACAGCTGGAGATCCTGGATAGAAGTGATTATTACCTTACAATGTGTTTGTAAAAGGATGAGTTATGGGACTGTGGGCTAGGACTGACGCACATTGTGAGGGCTGAATGTGGGAAGATTTGTGTTTCAAGGAGAGCAAGTTGCAGAAGAAGAAACACCTTCCTTTGAGTTCCTCCCCTGATGTGTTTGCCTGACTGGGGCTCTGGGTGGCCATGTAGTTCCCTTCCTGGAGCTGTGCTGTGCCTGGATCCCCTAGCAGCAAGCAGCCTGCTTGCCTTCTTTGCTCCTTCTCTTTGCCCTTGCAGGGTCCTTTAGCAAAGTGGCTTGTTCCGACTGAGTGAAGCCGCTGTTGCTTTGCACCACCACAGGCACTTTGCAGCCAGGCTCTCGCTTGCTCACGTTCCCTGCCTGCACGGTCTCTTTTGTCATGATGATTACCTCTTCCCTCGGCTTGCTTAGAGCAGGGAAATTTAGGGGCCAAGCAGTACTTCTCCTCCTGCTGCTGATTTTCTTACAGAGCTGCAGTAGCTTTTCTTTTTGGGGTAGCGGATATTGGGGGGTGGGGGGATAGAGCAGGCTAACCACTGGTTAGTCCTTCTGCTGCAGCCAAGCTGATGATGCCTTGTGAAGCTGTGGGAAGAAGGCAGCTTTGTCTTTGGTGCAAGAAGTGTAACTGAGCAGGGGGGTTGCCAGCTGGCTAGCTGGAGATCACGCAGCAAGGCCAAATTAGTTCCAGTGCAGTAGGACCACACTGTCCTATGAGCTGACAACAGAGAGGGGCCAAGAGGACGTTTGCTCGGTCCCTCCTTTTCTGTGTGTGCTGCTCTTTTGAGGCCCTGAAAGGGATGTTGTACTGTGACATTTATATTGCAGTTGGGAAGGGGTTTACATGACATCACCATATGGCAACAATAAGTACATGGCTTAGAACAAGGGTGGGAAACATATATCTCCAGACGCAAGTCTCAGCAGTTCTATCCGGAATAGCCAGATATAAGACTCGCTAGGAGTTTTGCAGTCCAGAAGCATCAGAGGGCATCAGAACCTTCACCTAGGACATAAAATCTTTGTGGAGTCAGGGAGATGAGGGCTTTGAGACCTGACTTCACTTGGGCTGATACAAGATTGGCTCTATTATTAAGGTAACCAGCTGCAGGAGACACAAACAGCACAAACACACACACATGAACACACACACACAGCTCAATCATTCTGATCTCCCCCAGCCATTCCATTCTGCTGAAGGACAGAACTCTGTGCAAAACTTGCTGCCTGCTGCCTTCTAGTGTGGTAGAAATCATCCCATCACCTGTGTTAAAGTAACATTCAACAAGCTTTCAAGCTTGTTTGGTTTTTTTGCTTTTAATGTGGAATGGATGGGTTGGGATGCATGGTCAGCATCCTCCAATTTTGGCTTTTGCCTCAAAGAGAAGAAAGTCTAGAACTTGCTGCATTTGCAACCATGTGGGTCGAGAGAGCCACAGGCCTGAGATGGATCTGGGAGTGAAGGAGGCAGATTTTGTAGATCATGGTGATTGTAACTGAAGCATCAGTTGAGAAAGGTGTATCTCCTCCCTATTCCACCAGCCTTTGGGCCTCTCTTGTACTATTTATATTGTTGCCTAGTTGCTTTCCATGTGGAAGGAGAAACAGGAGAAGGGCATTTGTGATGTAAATGAGCATCATGGTCAGTACAGTTTTATGTTCACATTTCAAATCTGGTTCAGATCATTATGTTGTTATTTGCCATCAAGTTGGCTTTGAGTTGTCAAAACCCTATGAATGGGAGACCTCCAAGTGCCCTGGTGAGCAACAGTCCTGCTCAGGTCTTGGCAGCTCAAAGCAGTGGCTTCCTTTATTTAATCAATCATCCATAATGTAACCTTTATTTCCTACTGCCTTTCACTTTAATGAGTATTATTGCCTTTTCAAGTGAGTCATACCCTGAAGGCACCAATTCTTGTCTCTCAGTGGAAATTAGGCAGGATCAGTCCTGGTTAGTACTTGGATGGGAGATGGCCAACAAAAACCAGGTGCTATAGGCTATATTTCGGAAGAAAGAACTGGCAAAATGACCTCTGAGTATTCCTTGTTTAAGAAGACCCTATGAAATTAATAGGGTCACCTTAAATGAACAGGCAACTTGAAGGTGTGTGCACACACATATGGTGATATGTCCAAAGTACAAACAACCTTAGTTTAGTCCTTTTGGGTTCTACTGAGTCTTTGCTTAATTTATTTGGCAGTTCATCATATCCATAGAATGATGTACCACCATACAAATGAGTTGATTCAATGATAGATGCCATTGAAACCACTTTCAGAGCCAAGCTACATATTGCATAGACACATACATACTGAAACACAACTTCCTCTTAAATGGAATGGAAGAGCAGCATGGCACACTCTGTTCTGGCTGATGTCAGAGAGAGCATTGGTTGCTAAGGTGGCTGGGGTAAGGAGGAAATCTCCCCTTTGCCATATCCAACCACCTTAGCAAGGCCACAGTCTGGCTGATGAGCCAGGAATAGGTAAGTGAGTGGGTCATGGCTGGGAACAGCACTATACGGGGTTAGGGGACCGCCATTCCACATTCCCCGAACTGCCTTAGCCCAAGGAGCATGGGATGGCTCTCAAGACAGCTGTGACCAGTTCCGATTAGGAACTGGACCAGCTGTCTTGAATCCCCTAACTCGGGACACCCCGAAACCTGTGCCAGGATTTGGATTTCCTCCCAAGTTGGCTTAATCTGGGAGAAAGTTGCTTTAAGGCAGTGGTTCTCAACCTATAAGTCTCCAGATGTTTTGGCCTACAACTCCCAGAAATTCCAGTCAGTTTACCAGCTGTTAGGATAACATCTGGGGACTCTTAGGTTGAGAACCACTGTTTTAAGGGAAGGGAGGGTGAATTTACAGGGGAACGATAGGAGAAAGGTTGCCTATGAGCTCACAGGGCATTCTCGATCTTTTCATAGGATTGAAAAGCTTGGAAAGCTTGAGCCTATGTATCAGAAATCTCTTTCCCCAGTCTAACTGGACTGCTGCAATTCCCATCAGCCTCATCCAGCATATCCATGTCAATAATATAAGTTGAATTGAACACATTTAGAGAAAGGAGCACTATGTTGGGGAATGATGACGGGAAACTTGAAAACTCCCTTGGGATCACCAGAAAGTGTTAACTGTCACACATATGTTTTTAATGCTAAAAAACTGACAATGACATTCATTTCCCAATTTAGCCCTCATGTAGGGAACACATAGAGTTTAGAATAACCACTGGATGTGACGATCTGCAGAGGAGTTTCATATCTGTTTGGTAGCATGTGATGACATTTGCTTGTCTGTGCCAATCTCTTAAAAGCCTAAAGTAGTAGCCTGGGAGTTGGAACATAATCTGGCAGTCTCTTTCCCTATCACACTAACCACATTGACCTTATATCTGATGGTGAAAGTAATACTATAAAAAGGTCAACTATTTTAGTATTTGTTTTTCTTTCAAAGTATCTGCAAAAGACTCCCTTTCGAAGTATGTGTAAAACAATGAAAGGTTAAGATATTTTAGGTGAAGAGTCCATAAAACACCATTGCTAGAGTGCTTTGGTACTGCTCCATGCATACTAATATTGGCCTCAGTTAACCTCTTGCAAGTTTATCTTAATGGCTGGTTTTCTGTGGCTTGGGAACAGCGATTTTTCTATCACAGGGGAGGGTCTTTTGTTACTCTCTGAGCACTGGTGCTCTACAGTTCCCATCATCGTTAGCCAGTATAGCCAATGATGAAGAATGATGTGAATTTTAATTCAAAAATAGCTGGAAAGCCCTTTGTCTCTAAGCTACAGACTTTAGGTCAGAGCCTCTGGTATTGTAGATGTGATCTGACTATAAATTCACTCATCACCAACCGCACATTGACCATACCAATTGGGTTGAAGGCATCCACCAATATCTGAGGGCCCATACAGATTCCCCCATGCTAACTGTGGATCACCTTGCCAAAAAAAGCACTTGGGTCAGCCCAGGTTTTGGGTGTCTCTTGGTTGGAATGATTTGTGATTATTTCCTCTCTTACAATTGTCATTCATAGATGTGCTTTTGAAATCTACTCTTCTGCCAAATCAAGCAGGGCAGGTATTTTTACCCAGTGGCAGCTATCATACAATCTCTCCCGGAATTGGCACAGTGCTACTGGCAGTGGATTCTATAATTTCCCCATCAATACATAGCATTGTTCCTCCACTCTTTTCTTGGCTTGATTGTTCCTTTTATCTGCAAGATTTCATATAACTTGGGACTGGGTTTTGCCATATCAATAACATACTTGATGATGGAAGCAGATCCCATCTGCAGGACCATGTCCTCTACTGCCCGGGCACCAGAACACTTTCCCACAGATGTGTATGGCTTCTCTGTTAAAACTGAGCAAAGCACGAGGGTTGTGCGACTGTGTAGCCTTTTGAACCACACTGTTGATATGGTCCACAGGGAACTCTCCGTCACCTGCACTTCCCCACCCAATGTGCTGGTATGGAAAGATTAATAATTTTCTTGGGTACTGTATGTGATGAAAATCTTGTTTTTAAAAGGAGAGCACAAATGTACCTGAAAAGAGGAATTGCAGTACACATTTTCCCTTGCTGAGTGTGATGCTTTCTCAGTGCAAGTAATGGGGCATGTTTGCCTTTCCTTCAGTGTAAGGTAAAGGTAAAGGTTTCCCCTGACATTAAGTCTAGTCGTGTCCAACTCTGGGGAGTTGGTGCTCATCTCCATTTCTAAGCTGAGGAGCCAGTGTTGCCTGTAGACACCTCCTAGGTCATGTGGCCAGCATGACCGTTAACTTCCCGCAGAAGTGGTACTTGTTGATCTACTCACATTTGCATGTTTTCGAACTACTAGGTTGGCAGAAACTGGGGCTACTAGCGGGAGCTCACTCTACTCCAGATTCGAACCAGCAACCTTTCAGTCCGCAAGTTCAGCAAATCAGCGGTTTAAGCCTCTGTGCCACCAGGGGTTCCTCTTTCAGTGTATCCACCTTAATTTTGTTTGGTGTGACATCAGGCTTGGTGCAAAGCTTGGGAAATTGACAAGAACCCCCTCAAATTTATTAATGCAGTTTCCCCATTTTGCTATTTTGTTAATAAGCATTGTGGGGAGAGGTCACAAAATGGTCCATGACAGAATGAATACAAACCACACAGTACTGTACACATGCAACTTCTAAATAAGGCAGAGTTGACTTTTTCTGAACTTCAAGAGGAAATTGTTTAAGTGAATGCAGTACAGTGCATTCCTTCAGGTTCTCCCATTCCTCAAAGGTATTGCATTTTTGTATAAATCTTAAAAATGCATGCAGTTTATTTTGACAAATTGGGTTAGTATGGCTCTCACAAGCAGCTTGGAATTTTCAGCTTAGCTTCTGCAATGTTTATCTTGCAGAAGCTAATTGCAAACAGTGTTATATCAAGAAGGAATAAGAACAGTTCAACTTTAGATGCGATGATGAACTTCTAGGGCCCTGGTTCATAATCAGTATTTTGAGGTAGTATAGTTTATGCTCTACATTCACTGGAGTAAGGAGCATGGGACCCTTGTGAAAATGAAAAAAAAAAAAAAAGATCAGACTGTTTGGGGGGGGTGTGTGTTTCAGACTATAATTTGAAAAAAAAGAATGAATTCCCATACACACCACACATATCATATCTGTAGTGCAAAAAACATGAAAAACTATACATTATTTAAAATGAAGAACAATGTTAACCAACATACACTTGCTGGTATTTTAATTGGAAGTGTGGGTCTGCTTTTGGCTGATGAGTTAGTGAACTTAATTTGAATTTTTGTTGCTGTGTTCATTTAAGTCGTTTCAGACTCAGGGTGACTTTAAGTCTAAGGTTCAGGGCAGGGACTGGGTTATTGACCTTGGAGGGCTGCATCCGGCCTGTGTGCCTTAGTCTGGGGGATACCATATCTACAGATTCGTTTACACATGTTATCTCTACAAATCTCTAGGCCAGTGGTTCCCAAACTTATTTGGCCTGCCGCCCCCTTTCCAGAAAAAATATGACTCATGGGCGGCTAGGACTGGGATGGGTGGAGTTACGAGCTCTGAGGCAGGGCAGAGCTTCTATCCCTGTCCTGCGGCACCTGCCAGGACACAGGGGGCGGGGCTAGAGGAGGGGTTGGGGCCTCTTCCCGAGTGCCTGACGGGTCTGAACCTCTCTACCCCGCCCCCGTGTTCTAACAAGCACCTCAGAGGAGGTATACAGAGGCTCAGCCCTGTCTCGCGCTCTTTGGAAGAGGCCCCGCCCCCACCCCACCACAGCCCTTTGGTCCTAAAAGGCCTCTCAGGAGAGGTATAGAGGCTCAGCCCTGTCTCGGGCTCTTGGAAGGAGGCCCTGCCCCCTTCCCTAGCTCCACCCTCTGTGTCCAACAAGCGCCTCAGGAGAGGTATAGAGGCTCAGCCCTGTCTCATGCTCTTGGGAAGAAGCCACGCCCACTCCTCTAGCTCCGCCCCCTGTGTGTCCTAACAGGCGCCTCAGGTGCTCAGCCCTGTCTCCAGCACTTGGGAAGAGGCCCCACCCCTCCTCTGGCCCTGCCCCCGTGTCCTAATAGGTGCCATCACCGCCCCCCTGGATCACTCCAGTGCCCACCAGGGGGCAGTAGCGCCCACTTTGGGAATCACTTCCCTAGGGCCTTCCAATGTTGCTTTGTGAACAACATCTGGAGAAAGTTGACCATAGAGTTGGACTGAAGGGCTTAGAGATTCTGAAGAAAATGTTTTAATCAAATGCATGAATAATCAAATCATCCAAAGTCACATCTGCAAATGTGGAGAGCTGTCTGTAATAGTATCACTTCTAACCAATGGGCATAAAAATAGCTCAGAGTGTCGTGTGGGAGTGATTGTTCTTCATTGCAGAAAAAAGGTGGAAGGAAAGGGGAAAGATGGCAGGTGAGCTTGGAATACCCACAAAGTTGATGCCACTCCTAAAAATGATAGAACTCCTCCAGTCATCCATTCTTTGTTATGGATGAATTGGTCGTGTTGCCCATGGTGAGCTCTTTGGCAAGCCTTGATCCCAGATCTTTAGCATAAACTTTCCTGACATTGTTCATTTTGTTTTTCTCTGCAAATCAGCTGCCAAGGGGGATTAGCATCAAAACTTGGCTCAGATACCTTTCTTGGAACAGGTATCTTTGCTTATGTGATCCCTGTGTGCATGACAGTCAATAGTTGGGCACTCATTTGGCTATGTGCCTGGGATTTCCTTGAGGGGTGGGGTAGGGGGGAATAGTGTTTACCTTGTCACTTTCATTGGCTTTTAATTAAGAATCAGAGCAGAGTAGATTTACGTAAGTGACACTGTTTGTCTCTAGGGCCTGTGAGAGAGACTTGCATTTAGTGGAGTTTCCACAACATGGGGCCTTTCAGATGTGTTGGACTGCAATCCTCTTTATCTATACCTACTAGTTGGGGATGATGGAGTTATAGTGCAAGACATCTGGAGTGCACCTTATTTGAGAAGTCTGGTTTAGTGGCTCTCTCCCAGTGCCCCCTTAGAATCATAAAGTTGGAAGAGACCACAAAAGCCATCCAATCCAACCCTCCCACCATGCAGGAATGACCAGTCAAAGCTTGCTTTCTTTGGGATGATTCTGCTTCCAAGGGACCCTTATGTAGAGTCTACACCAAGGCTTTAGCTCTTTTCTTTCATGCCTGAGCCCAGCTTCTTGCCTCTGTCTTTTAGGTCTTGGTCTTTTATTATCCTAAGAGAAGAAAGGGCATATCTTCCACACACACCTGCAGGAGTGGATATTCCCCCTAGAGCTCAGGGCTGTCTGCTTAACACCTTGAAACCTGAGCAATATGATCATGAAGCCATTGTGACAAATGTCATAAAGTGAAGCAAGAAAACCAGGTAACCTACTGGGTCATCTCCATTAGCCAAGGGAAAGGAGCATCTTATATTGAGGGGAACATTAGGCAATCCTCTGTATTTATAGATTAGATGGCATTGCTTCCAATGCCTTCTGTTACTTTGATTCACTTCTGCCTTCCATAGTTTGTGGCTTGTCTCACTTGCTCAAGTTTCTTGGGAAGTATTTACTTGGCTCCTGCTGTTATGTGGCACACTGTGGTTGATGGCATGAAATACTGACCATTTTGTGTCAAAAGAGGTTGGTTTAGCTGCCCATTTTAACTATTGCTTCTAAGAGCGAACAACCTGAAGGTATAAAAAAAAGCTTATGCGAGACTGAGTGAATGTGTGTGCTTCAAATCACCTGTTGATTTATAACCACATGAATTCCATAGTGTTTTCATAGGCAAGGAACTGATTACATGTAGTTTTCCATTGCCTTTGATGGTCTTCTATCCAAGAATGAACTGGGCTCGACCTTGCTTCACTTCTAAGATTACATGGAATTTGGTGCCTTCTGGGCACTTAGGCTTCAGGATTCCATTAAAAATCCAAACAAACACAGGAAAACCAGTCTGTGAGTATAGATCAGTGGTTCTCAACCTGTGGATCCCCAGATGTTTTGGCCTTCACTCCCAGAAATCCTAACAGCTGGAAAACCAGCTGGGATTTCTGAGAGCTGTAGGCCAAAACACCTGGGGACCCACAGGTTGAGAACCACTGGTATAGAGTATATAGCGTGTGGTCATTAGAGGTATGCTTTATTTTGGGGGGGCAGTCTAGAGAATAAAACAGTGTGAATAGTGGAAGGATGGATGTGAACATCTGGCTTCTCTGTGTACCTGTCAGTTTGGTTATGTTGTCTGTGGGAGTGTTATGCTGACCACCAGGCACGAGAACAGGTGTAGGTTTTGTTTACATGATGCTGTCATTTTGATTGTCATCATTCCTACTGAGCAAAGCAAATGAGGCCAGGCCCTGGTTCAGCCCTTATATCTGTCTTGCAGTACAGATGGGACTGCGTCTCCTACCTTCCTGGCCATCTGTATGCAGTTATAATAAGTGACACCATGTTGCATACAAGTGTCTTTGGGTCACAGCCAGGATGTGCTTTGGAACTGTTTTGAAATGCACTGCCTGCCTTCGAAATGTATTGTAGCCTGATTTACAGCAGGGAACCAAGTCTGAGTCTTTCACAGAAAAGAGATCAAATTATAATAATTCCATAATTTTGAAATTGTTTATATGTAAATCTCAATAGTTAACCAAGTCATGTGTCCAGCTTCAGCCCAAACTGGAGAAATCGATTCATCTATTCATCTGACTAGTTATCCAAACAATTGTCAAGATCTGGGATACATCTTGGTTGCATAGCATAAATCTCTGTATGTGGAGTTTCCCCTTGATTGTTCATGCAATTCCTGTATTGGAACAGTTGCAGAACTAAATACATATCTGAATGTGCTACTAAGTTCACAGCTAAATGGTCTGAGAGTCTTGTGTGCATGAACATCGGCAAATGCTTCTGCATGCACAACTTCTACTCTTGTCACCTTGAACAGAATGCAGATGTTCTGTGCTAGACAAAATATCTGTTTCTGTTGGGTGGTCTACACATATCTGGTACACCAGTAGGGCTATGGCCAATATGTCCAGTTTTAGGCCAATCCAGAAAAACAAATAGATGTAGTATCTTTCATTCATGGGCATGTAAGCATGCCTACCTCTTATTTAGTACCTCTGGGTAACCATAACTAACCCTTCCATTAAGAATGATGGCAATCTCTGTCTGAATGTATATTTATATGGATGTTTTAACTTAATTAATTTTAATTATTATTTATTATTATTGTTGAATGTAATTGCAATTGTTTTTATACATTTGTTTTATACTTGGTTGTAAGCCGCCCTGAGTCCCCCCTAGGGGGTGAGAAGGGCGGGATAGAAATGTTGTAATAATAAAAGCCCATATCACTGGTTGCTTTGACCCCAACTACCCTCACCTACCCTTCCCTTTTACAATGTAAAGGAACACCAAGAACAGGAAATGTCCCCTGCAGCTCCTAGTGCATTCCACATATGGATTCCATATGCTCCCATTAGCTTTTGTTCTTTCATGGCCTCAAATCAAATCCAGGTGCATGGAGAGGAGGCAGCTATGCTCTGAGCTTTACCTTTCTTTCTGCTTGGAAGTACTACAACCACTATACTATAGGCCAGTGGTTCTCAACCTTTGGGTCCCCAGATGTTTTGGCCTTCAACTCCCAGAAATCCTAACAGTTGGTAAACTGGCTGGGGTTTTTTGGGAATTGTAAGCCAAAACACCTGGGGACCCACAGGTTGAGAACCACTGCTATAGGCCATCACTTGTAGCCAAGTATCATTGTCTTCTAAGGGTAGAGTCTTGGTGATAGGTACCTAGGTGACTGTGGAGAACTATTTTGGATCCACATGGTTTGTCACAATAAGGGCATAGATTTACAGATGGAAGATGGTCATAACAAGGGTTTGCTTGATGTACCTTCCTTGTGACACATTTCTCCCTTTTGCCCTATACTCATATCTCTTCCAAATCAACAGCACTGCTGGTAACAGCTGACCTCCAGTTAGAACACTCAAAGGCCATGGCTTTCCCGCCTTGATGGTAATATTTACATTAATATTTAGGACAGCAGTTATTCCGGCACTCTAAGCAGAGTCTGGGAGAGCAGTGCCTCCCAATTACATCCAAAGTGGATCAATGGGTCTTGATAATAAGAATAACATTAATAACAATAGTACTCTGGGGAGACCCAAACGTTTTAAAAGTTGGTGGGCTAAAAGGGGTTGAAATGCCCTCAGTGTGTGGCGATTTTTACCCCTCTAGCCCAAAAACTGTGTGTGTGTGTGGGTGGGGGGGATGAGCCTCAGAAGTACTCCCTTTGCAGCCAATGGTCTGAAAAATTTTGTTTTTTTTCCGTAAGCCAGATGAAAATTTGTGTCACATAGGCAGCCCATTTTTGTTAGCAGGACACAAATACAAAAACGAGACAACACAAATGAAACTACACAAAATGAACAGCAATTCTATATGAATGCACACCTCTGTCCAGTATGTGTTTTTGGCGCATGGGCTGTGTGGAACATCATAATGGTGGACCAAGCTGAGACCTCAGTAGCACATAGGTTTCCTCATTTCCCCCCAAGTATCATTTCTGAAGTTTCAGAATTACAGAAAGTATTGGGAAAACATAATTCAATTGACAACTTCATTCCAAGTCAAATCATTGGGTCTGCCTAGCCGCTCTGAGCCCCCTTCAAGGGAGATAAAGCGGGGTATAAATAAATATAATGATGATGATGATGGTGATGATTGGTCTGCTCTAGCCATCTCCAATTTAGTGTATTCTCCAGATATTTTGAGGTACAATTAGTTGAAAAATGAATGGAGGACAATGGATTATTTTTAGTAAAAGGATAGAAAGCCTATAAATGTTTTCCAGGAAGCATGTCCCTACACAACCCATGGCTTGTGAGCTGCACCTGTCTCCCTGTGTTTATTGTGCATCACTTTTCCCCCTCTTGTCACCCCAAAGCAGCCATGAGAACTGCTTATGCAGAAAAACAATCAAACAAATATCAGTAATCCAATTTAAAATTGCTCTCTGGGAAATCCTGATGGGGTGGCTCAGTCTTCACCTACACATAGAAGACTATTAGCAGCAATCTGATTAGGACCCTCTGAGCAATTTTTGTGTATCCAGTATAAAGGTAATATTAAAGTCTCCTCTCTAAGGCACAGAAAACTCAAGGCTCCCCTCTACCCTGTCTGTATATGTATACGTGTCAGCACCTTGAAATTGAAAAAGTTCTTCTCTTCAGTATTAAACTATAGCTCTACCTTTTTAATGAACATATTTAGATTTTTGTTTTGTTTTAAAGGAGGACAATAATAGACTTTTAAAATAGTATCTGGGCATAATAGCTTCAGCCTGCAGGTAGGCTTGGTGCAACACGTGAGCTACAGACTTCAGCCTGCTTGGGACATCATGGACTGATTGCTGCCCTAAGCAAAATCATAAAAATAAAATTGATTATTGAAGTAAAATTCTAGGACACATTCTGGTTCGGTTCTTCACTCAGCCATCTAAGGGCTCTTCCATACAGCCATATAATCCAGATTACCAAAACAGAAAATCCCACAATATCTGCTTTGAACTGGGTTATCTGAGTCCACACTGCCATCTATCGCAGTTCAAAGCAGAAAATGTGGGATTTTATTCAGCTGTGTGCAAGGGGCCTAAATCACTGAATGGCTTTGGGCAGATCACATTCTCTCAGCCTCAGAGGAAGGCAATGACAAGTCTCCTCTGAACAAATCTTGGCAGATAAAGTCCATAATAATGTTGCATTAGGGTTGCCATAAATCAGAACTGATTTGAAGTTATAGAACAATGATACATTTCCTTCACAGAGCATTTCACAGAAAAGAATCCTGTTTTAGCATTGTCCATGATGTGCCAGTTTTCTATGTAACCATAAATAGGACCAAAGTGTTAGATCTCAGGGGCATATTTGTCATCCTACTAAGACAATAAGAAATTTTTAGTATGGGATTGACAGTATCTGTGTGGAGGATCAGAATGCAAGCAAGTTAATTTTATTATATTTTAATAGGATTAAAAATTATAATGCAAACTTACATGGAATCTGATATGAATAAGAATAATGTAGAATTATTTTAACCTTCATGCATTAGAGTTAGAAAAAAATCATAAAGAAAAACATCTCCCACCATCTTCCAGAACAGCAAACCTTGGCTAAATCACAATCTCTTGACGTCAGAGTAAGACAAACACCCCCTGAACAAATCTTGCCAGAAAAAACTCATGATACAAGCCTTAGGGTTTAATGATGAATTTTAAACTTCCATTCTATGTCTAACTTTTGTATTTTATGGGAATATATTTTAAATGATTACGTGTTTTGATTATGTGTTTTAGTAATGTTGTAACCCGCCTCAAGCCTTGAGGAAAGGCGGGTAAGAAATAATGTTGTTGTTGTTGTTGTTGTTGTTGTTGTTGTTGTTCTTAGGGTTGCAATAGTTGGAGGTTTTTGATCCCTAGGAGAATTGCAATGCATTGTATATGCATGTTAAAGAGACAGGGTCAGGTTAAGGGGGAAAATTTGCACCTCTTGTATTGCAGGATATTTCGTGACTCCAGTTAGATTTTCAGTGTCTCTCTTCCAAGTGGGAAAAAGTCGCTCTAATGGGACCAATGGACAGATAATCAAAGCATGTGCCTTTGGCATAATTGCATTATGGTTCATTGAAAAACTTCATGGGATATTTTTGTTTGTTTTGTGTTTGATATTTTGGCACACATAAACAAATACCCGAAAGGGGGAAAACAGCAGATTTGTTAGAACAATATTTTTGTTCTGGGTGATCATTTTTAATTTTTTTTTTTTGCAAAAACTGAACTTGGCAAAGAACTGAAACTTGGGTACCCAGTTCAGGAGACACAGCTGAAGAAAATCTACATTGTAAGGTTGATTCTGTGTGAATTCTACAGCCACGTGTGACTCTGGAGGACTAAAGTACCTGTGGGTTAAATAAAGACATAAATAATAAACATCAGCAAATCTTCAGAACACTTAGGGCTCTGTGTACTCTGCTATTCAATAAAAATAAAAGGTGGATCTACACTGTTGAATGAATGAAGTTTGACAACAGTTTAACTGCCATGGATCAATGCTATCTAATGTTGGGAATTGTGGTTTTATAAGATCTTTAGTCTTAATAATATAATATAATATAATATAATATAATATAATATAATATAATAATAACTTTATTTTTATATCCCACCTCCATCTCCCTGAAGGGACTCGGGGCCGCTTACATGGTGAACAAGCCCAATCTAACAGCAATTAAAACCAACCATAGATTAAAACATAACTCAATAAAATCAATAACATTACAAAAGACAATAACATAACATAAAGCCTTCTCTGCCAAAGAGTTCTAGTACCTTACCAGACTACAACTCTCATAACACTATGTAACACAATTTTTGTTCTTGAGTTATAAATGCAATTTCCTAATTGGTTCTATCATAAAAACATGGAAAAGGTTTATTAAATTGCAAAATCTTTGCAGGACATCCTGCAGCACATTTTGCTATAGTTTTTCAATGAATATCTTATAGAGTCTCAACCAATTTGATATAGTTTGTGCCAGCCACAAAAACGAAGTTTCTAGAGTATAACAACTACTTTCAAAGTGAGTACTGCACAATTAAACAGGAAATAACACTTTCAAAAAGAACAGATTTTTTTCCAAATTTTGTTACATAGTGTAATTCCATAGCATTGGGCCATAGCAGTTACAGTGTTGTTAAACTGCATTAATTCTACAGTGTAGATGCACCTATTGTCTCATTCAAGGCAAAAACATTTACTGGATTATGTGACGTATGTACACGATTAATACATATTTTATATGTTTCATTATTTCTGTGGGATTTTTGAGAAGACCATCCCTTCTTGCCTTTATCATGCTTATACCTATGGTTTTCTCAGTGGCCCCACTTACACTTTTGGCTATTCCCTGTTAGCCAGTTTGTGGACTGGGCTTCTGCTTCTCTTATCAGGATGCTGGTTCTGCTTTGTTCCTCAACTGCAGTTGCTTTGCTCCAAGAATGTTGCAAGCAGTTACATTTATGTTGTCAGTGTAATGGCTCATGTGTAGGCGTAAAATGTGTAGACTGGGGTCCTCTAGCAGCTCTTTAAAATAAAATAAAAAAATGAGATTGGTGCTTGTCTAGAAGTGCTTCCAAATGAAGGACTTACAGTGCTAGAGATCACAGCCATTGTGGCACTCTCTGGTTCTGACTGCCTTTGGGAAAACAGAAGAAGCTTTGGGAAAGCTCTGGAACATAATAAATGTAAGGCAGCATTATAATATAAAATTCTATGAATGTGTTAAGGCAGTCATATGATCAAACCTCATCTGCAGAGCCTGGCCAAGGTTTTTTTTTATCATCTTAGCCAAAGGCCAATATGGTACTTCCACCACTCTATGTACAGAAATAGGCTGGACTGACAAATGAAATCTGATACTGGCAATAGGGAAGTGGTTTCCACGATACTGTACTTGCATGTAGCAGACTAGCAGAAGGGATGCGGGATAGGCCATGTGATACAGTTGTCCCCCCATATCCACAAATTCTGTGTCATGGATTCAACTATCAATGGCTTGAAAATATGTTTTTTTTAAAAACCAAAAGTTTTATAATTTATACAGAGGATGACATTTTACTGCACCATTATATATAAGGGGAGTAGTACAGTAGAGTCTCACTTATCCAACACTCACTTATCCAACATTCTGGTTTATCCAACCAATTTTTGTAGTCAATGTTTTCAACGAATTGTGATATTTTGGTGCTAAATTCGTAAATACAGTCATTACTACATAGCATTAATGTGTAATGAACTACTTTTTCTGTCAAATTTGTTGTGTAACATGATGTTTTGGTGCTTAATTTGTAAAATCATAACCTATTTTGATGTTTAATAGGTTTTTCTTAATCTTTCCTTATTATCCAACATATTCGCTTATCCAACGTTCTGCCGGCCCGTTTATGTTGGATAAGTGAGACTCTACTGTACATCCATGGATTTTGGTATCTATGAGAGGTCCTGGCATCAAACCCCAGTGAATATTTATTTATTTATTTACAGTATTTATATTCTGCCCTTCTCACCCCAAAGGGGACTCAGGGCGGATCACAGAACACACATATAGAGTGTTCCCTCCCTACTTTGCGGTTCGCTTTTTGCTCCCTCGCTGCTTTGCGTTTTTTTTCTTTTTCCTGAGCGGTGGCACATGCGCACAAGGTGCCAGTTTCCCTTTTGCGCATGAGCCTTCCCTCTTGTCGGGAGTCCAGCCAGGCCACTCTGGATGCCAACAAGAGGGAGGAGCATGCACAAAAGGGAAACTGGCAGGCCCTGGAGAGCAGGCCACCAAGAAGAAGTGCAGGAAGAATGCTTGTGAAGGGGAGAAAAGGCCACCTAACTACTAATATAATGTGTAAATATTAAAATAAATATAGCGTCCTTACTTTGCAGATTTTCACTTACTGTGGGTGGTCCTGGAACGTAACCTTTGCAATGAAGGAACACTGTACAGCAAACATTCAGTGCCGTTTATACACTGACAAGACAGACAATTGTACATAGATAGAAAGGAATATATACACAGATACCAAAGGCTCAATGTACATTGAATGCAATGCAATATACTGGCAGTCCTCAGTAGAGGAAAATGTGTGTGTGTGTGTGTGTGTGGATACAAGGAGGATGAATTGGGTGATTGCTTCATTCTACTTAATGGTAAGATTGGTTTTGCTCTGAAAGTATCTTAAAATTGACATTGGCATTATTTAAAGCAATTTGTTTTCCATATTATTTTCTATGGGCCTGTCTGCACTGGCCCAAAATGTCATATGAGACCAGATGTCACTCTTGGACATCTATCCAGCACCCAGAGACTTCCAGCCCATGATGCAGGGTAAAATCCACATCTCGAAGTTCAACAATGAACTTCTTGGGATAGGTCATAATTCAGAGTTGTGTCAAACACAGTCTACCCTGTTCCTAATAATTATTGAATGTAATGAAGGAACACTACTTGGAGCACAGCTCTCTATAAAGATCTTAAAAGGTGGGGAGGAATGCCCTCTAAAATACATAGGTCAGAAAGCATGAAGAACGCTGGAAGTGAGATATGAACTTTGAAACAGAGTTTGGCAGCTACTGCAAATGGTGCAAAATATGTTTCTGATCTCCATTTTCACTAGCTAAAGTTTCTAAACAACCTCCAAGAAAAGTCTCTCATTCAATTTATTGCAATAGTCCTGAAGTCATAGGATATAGATCACTATTTGAAAGTTTTTGTTCTTTACCCATCATGCAGCAAATATGACTAATATGAAGTATCTTTGGCCATTGCCATAGATCACTGGTTCTTAACCTAGGGTCCCCAGATGTTTTTGGCCTACAACTCCCAGAAATCCCAGCCAGTTTACCAGCTGTTGGATTTTTAGGTGTTGAAGGCCAAAACAAGGGACTCACAGGTTGAGAACCACCAAACTACACTATTGTTAGATTATATACTCTCTACAATTTGGATGTCCCATCTTGTCTGGATTTACTTTGACAGTTTTAATCCTCATCTACTTGGCCCCAGCTTCCAGGGACTGTTTCAGGACAGTGGCTGCTGTCCTTGGCTAAAGCAATAGATACCTGGGTTTTATGAAATCCAACTCCACAGCTTTAAATGACCTTTTCTTGTGGATTGATACAAATATAGTATGGTGCAAGATAAACGTTTTGTGGAACCAGGGTATGGATCAGTAGGACTGTTAAGAGTAAAAACTGAAGAGGGTTCCTTTTTCCCTTAATGGTTGTGTAGAAGAGGGAATTTTACCAGGTGTTTCATGTTACCCGATTGCATGACAAGCAACACCCAGTGAAATTCCCTCTTCTACGTTGATGGTACAACAAACACTCTTCAGCTTTCACTCTGGTACCATTGTACCAGATACCTTTCCATTCACCTCATTCTGAGATTTCCTTTGACAAAAGTGTAACCCCCCCCCCCCCCAATCAAGAAGATGTACAGAATAAACACTCAAAACATAAAACAACACAAGGACTACAAGACACATTCCCAACAGTCACACTATGCATCAGCAACAGAAAGAACAACACTGGTAGTGGTGGTGAGAGAATAATTTTTTGAGTAGGATTGGGAACATCTAAGCAAAAAAGAATACAGGATGGGGTCCAAGGCAAATCTCTATGGGAAGAATGCTCCACAAACTTAGGCCCCATCTACGCTGCCATATAAGATCCATGTTATCTGCTTTGAACTGGTTTATATTAGTCTAAAAGGTAAAGGTTTTCCCCTGACATTAAGTCTAGTCATGTCCTACTCAGGGTTGGTGCTCATCTCCATTTCTAAGCCGAAGAACCAGCGTTGTCCATAGACACCTCCAAGGTCATGTGGCCAGCATGTCTGCATGAAGCGCCGTTACCTTCCTGATAGAGCGGTACCTATCTACTCACATTTGCATCTTTTCGAACTGCCAGGTTGGCAGAAGCTGGGGCTATCAGCAAGAGCTCACCCTGCTCCCTGGATTCAAACTGCCAAACTTTTAGTCAGCAAGTTCAGCAGCTCAGCAGTTTAATCCACTGTACCATAGAATCATAGAATAGTAGAGTTGGAAGAGACCACATGGGCCATCTAGTCCAACCCCCTGCTAAGTCCAACCCCCGGGGGCCCAGATGTGGGATAGTAAAGTGCACATGTCAATTGTATTTTTAGAAGTCCAATTGTGAATATCAACTAGAGAAAACCCATTGAACCAATAGGGCTCATGCAAACTGTCAAATGCTGAATTTTCTTTGGTTGTTTTTGATCTGTTTGCAAATCTTGGTAAAAGGTGCCAGAGCCCCCTTAGACCAGCCTCCTGCAGCGTCTGGGGCTTCTGAAAGTCATAATATCTCTGGTAGGCACTCAGTTTGGGGAAGTGAAGTGAACACTACCTGCAAGATAGGCCCGGTACAATAGCAGTGGAACTTCTACTTATGAGTACCCCAACTTAAGAGAGTTTTGAGTTAAGAGCTGTCGCTTGGCCCAGTTTTACTTTGACATTTTGAGTTGTGAGCTCGTGCTAGAAGGAATGCTAGCTGGAGAGTATAGAGCTTTAGCGCTTCAAGGGAGCAGCCTTCTCGCCTCATGCTCTTGTCTGCTTTGGGAGATTGGTGTATACTTTGCTCTTGCCCAATTTGGGAGATTGCTGTCCGCTTTGCTCTTGTCCGCTTTGTGGAACTTTGGGTTGATTGATTTTGTGTGATATGTTTGGCTTCATGTAGAGAGAGAGGGATAGAGAGCAAGGGAGGGAGGGGGGCTGGAATGAGGGCAGTGTGAAGAAAATGATGCTTCTGGCTCTTCACTTGGTGCTATGTGCTTCTTTGTCACAACTTTGCGTTTCTGCCATTTTAAAGTTGATCTTTCTTTTTTTATTTTTCCATGTGAATGTGCAGGTTTTGCCTTGCTGTTACACTGGCTAACACACATTTTGTTACTTCAAATGCACTTCCTTACCACAACTTTGTGCTTCTACCATTTTAAAGTTGATTTTTCTTTTTTTATTGTTTCACGTGAATGTGCATTTTTTATTTATAAACACATAACAAAAACATTGGAGTGGGGGTTTAGGGGGCCAGAACAGAGTAATAACATTTCACTGCATTTCAATGGGAAAAGTCACTTTGAGATAAGAGCAATTTGAGTTAGGAGCCCAGTCACAGAATGATTTAAACTCTTAAGTCAAGATATCACTGTATGCTTTATTCCTCCTTTCAATGCTAAGCGTGCTGCGTGCATTTGTAGCAGCACTTCATGCGTGCAAAACCCTTTCCAGCCTTTTGTGATGAATAATACTTGGGGTCAGCCAGATGTCCAGATCATGACTGTAATGATTCTTTTGTGTGTCTGTGGATGCAGAGTTTTGAATGCTGAAATCTTTGCAGTTGGCTAAAAAAAAGGGGAAGATGAGGAATCTGCTGATAAAAATTATTTTACAGATGCATAATGAAACAGCAACCAGTATGCAGCAGCTTGGCACATGTGGAGGTTATTTTCTTTAGGTTAGAGGAATTTTATATTAAAGAATTGTTTGGTTACAGTGGGCAGATGGGGAAAGAGATACTTCTCATTCCTAGGAAAGAGCAATAAAACATCTTGTTAAAAACACTCTTTTCATGGGTAGTATGAAGGAGAGGGGGGTGAGAGGGAGAAACAGGATGGAAATTCCCATCACACGGGTCACTTGTACAAAGGTGGGCTATTCTATAGTATCTGAAATTCCTGTTTCTGACTCATTCTCGTTAATGCCTTGGATTCATCTGGAAGAAATCTCCAGCTCTCAACAAAACCTTTTTCCAAAAAAAAGGGGACCCCCCCCCACCGCTTTTTGTGGCAATTTGCTGAGGAATAGTGTGTGTGTGTATCCGTGTAATTGCTCAAAGATGTAAAACATTGGGGGGACATTCCGGCAATGCTGTGTGAGCAGACCGGCTTTTTCTGCAGAACTGCACTCATGCCAGCTGCCTGCAAGGAGGCTTATTTTATGGGCTGGCTCTTGCAAGACGGCAGGAGGTGTACATGGGATAAATTACCGAGCTTTGGTGGAAAAAAGGGAGAGGGAAAGAAAGAGCGCATGTGATAGAGGATAAATTAAAGCAATCTGGATGGTCATCATCTGGATGGAAGAGGCCAAGAGACTGAAATAATATTTTTATAGATGACTTGCAGAAATGAGACACAACGTTAAGAAAACAGCACCGGATGAGGAAGGGGGAAGGTTATGAAGAAGGGGGTCTGGAAATCTGTGTTGGATGTGATCATGTCAGAGCTTGGGAAAATTGGTTTTCTTAGATTGCAGCTGCAGAAAACAGTACCAGATAGGGAAGAGGAAGAAGTTATGGAAGGGGTGGGGGTCCAGAAATCAATACTGGATGTAATCATGTCAGAGCTTGGTGTTTTTTTTAGGATGGCAACTCTCTACTGGCTACTGATCCTGAGAGCTGTAGTCCTAAAAAAAACCTCTACAACTTTCCTAAACTTTTGCTCATGCTACAGTACATGAAAGGCTGTAAATAATAGTCTGGTGAGTTATTTTCAACATTTTCACTAAGCCTACCTCATTTTTAGATATGTTTCTAGTCCTCATGGCTACTGAGGAAAGCTTGACAGCAGGAAGGCAAGGTTTTTTCAAATCTCAGAGTGCACCTATACTATAGAATTAATGCAGTTTAACTGCCATGGCTCAATACTCTGGAACCCTAGGAGTTGTCGTTTTATAAGGTCTTTAGCCTTTTTTTGCCAAATAATGCTGGTTCCTCACCAAACTGTAACTCCCATGCATCCAGGGCATTGAGTCATGGCAGTTAAAATAGATGCTCTCTCAGAAAAAGAAGTGATCTAGTTGAAGCTTCTTTGCTTACTCTACAGTTCTGACTCTTTGATCTCTGTCCATTTATCTTCCATTGCTATATTTCTGCCGGCTCCTCAGATTTGGCCTAGGCATGGTACATTTGTGGGCCATACATTTTGTCTACACAAGGCTCTGCCCAAGCGCAGCCTCCTCCATCCCTAGTTACAAAGAATCCGTTAGGTGTTGAGGTGCTTCTGCTAAAAGCTCAGAAAGACTGCTGTGAACTACATTCCCAGATACAGCTTTTATTGAGCATTCCATCTTTTTTGTGGGATTTTGCAAGAACACCACAAGATTTAATATTTATATTTAATTCATATTTAATTTGCAACCCTGGGGTATACTCTACTGCTGCTTCTATCTTTTTCTTTTCTGAAAACTACCACCACTACCAAACCTTGTTCTGAAGAGAAAGACAAAATGCTAAGAGCTCTCCTTTTGGAAACACTCAGCCTAGAGGGGAAAATAGTCCAAGACAATAAGAATAGGTAAAGGTAAAGATTTTCCCCTGACATTAAATCTAGTCACGTCCGACTTTGGGAGTTGGTGCTCATCTCAATTTCTAAGCCGAATGGCCAGAATTGTCCATAGACACCTCCAAGGTCATGTGGTCAGCATGACTGCATGGAGTGATGTTACCTTCCTGACGGAGTGGTACTTATTGATTTACTCACATTTGCATGTCTTCAAACTGCTAGATTGGCAGAAACTGGGGCTATCATCGGGAGCTCACCCTGCTCCCTGGATTAGAACTGCTGACCTTTCAGTCAGCGATTTCACCCACTACGCCACCAGAGGCTCCTCAGTAAGAACAATTTCCCTGTATTCTTAGGCCCCTTCTACACTGCCCTTTAAAATCCAGACTATCTGCTTTCAACTGGATTATCTGGCAGTGTAGACTCATATAATCCAATTCAAAGACGATAATGTGGATTATCTGATTTGATAATAATCTGGATTATATGGCAGGGTAGAAGGGGCCTTAGATGTTTGGGGAGTGGGACTTCAGTTTTACCTTCCAAGTTTTACAGAAGTTCATGGCATATACCTGTTTGTCCATCTTGGGTCTCATACGGGGAGAAAGACAGACTATAAATTAATATGTACGTATGCTGCATACTATTTTGTACTAGGAAATTCAAAATGTTATTTATTCTTTCCTATCCAGTTTAGCTTGTAGAGTAAATGAAATGTTTGTATGCTTACTAAATGAGCCTAAATGTTGCAGCCCAGCCGCCTACTTAATCCCCTTTTCATCCAAACACCATACAGATGAACAAGAATAGTAAATTTATTAAGAGAAGAGTATCTAATATGAAAACAGTTTCAAAATACATCCATGAGCCAGATTTCCAGAAGCTTAACAAAAAGCAATGGCCAACTCTGAATAGAAATTCCAAAAATCACTTAAGGCAAAAGCAAGAAACCGTAATTCAAGGGTTGTTGCAATTAAACTAGAATTATATCCAAAAGCTTGAAACCATGAACATGATAGTGATCCAAAGGCTTGATAGTTGAACTTGACTGTAATCTTAAAAGCTTGAAACTTGAAACAAGATTTGTAATCCAAACAGGAGGTATGGAACTAAAACAGGACAACCAGATCCAGACCCAAGAACAGAACTCCTAACTCTGAGCTCCCAAGACAGGCAATTTGACACATAAAAATCCAATGTTGAACTCCCCACCGAACATTGACTCCAATTCCTTAAGGATGGCCTATGACATCATTCTTTCTCACACCTGGGTTCCCTTTGTTTTTCTTTCAGTCTCTGTGAACACTGGATTTGTCTTTGTTTCACACTATCCCCTTGGATCTGTAAATGCTGGATTACCTGTAACCCTCCTGTCCCCTCCACATTCCTTCCAGAGTCAATCCCTGGCTGAGTTTCATGAGAACCACTCACCATTTCCCCTACAACAGATCTATCCAAAACATTCCCGTTGTCTCAAAAAAACTTTCACTTTCTCCCACAGAAACACTAGGCTAAAAAAGAAAATTCTCATCCTCATCCTCAGAGGCTTCACGGGCCTCACCACTAAATATCCAAAAGGCACAAGATCCTATCAGAGTTTGAAAGTTAAGCAGAGTCAGCCGATGTTAGTAGTTGGATGGGAGGCTGCCAACAAATCCCAGGCACTGGAGGCTATATTTCAGAGGAATGAACTGGCAAAGTCATCTCTGAATATTCCTTGCCAAAGAAAAGCCTCTGAAATTCATGGGGTACCCACAGGTTGACTGTCAAATTGAAGGCACATAGACACATCCATGCCTCAAGGTTTGTGAGTGATTTAGTTGTTGTTTCTGTTTGCAAAGCCTCTGCTCATTTCGGTAATTGTTTAGCAAAATTTGCATATGGGCAGGCAAAGAGTGTTCTCTCTTATTTTGTGGTCTTCTGTGTAAGATCTTTGTTGCATTAAATCACATTTCCCATATTTTCATGGCGTGTATCAAGTTTAAGTGTTCAGGAAATTACAAGATATTGGTTGCCATGAATATTCACTAGCCTTATCTTCTGTGTTAGTGCTTTGCATCTGTACGACATAAAGCAAAAATTACTTCAAAAGGAAGATCTGTTGGTATACCACAGAGGTGTAATAAGCCACATTATCTTGAAGGTGTTTCTGAATAGGGCCTTTCAGATAAAATTCTCAGCATTGCACCCAAGACACATTGTGTGAAACCTCATTCTCTTGCCCTGTGGGGTAATCTACTTGCCCTTGCTAGGCCATCTCCTTATGAAAGCATCATGTCAGCTTCCTTTACCCGACGCCTCCAGCCAGGAAATTTTAATTAAGGAAGGAAACAGTGTGTCTTCATGACTGTTTGACTTAGAGACTTATTTCTCCCCCACCCCACTCACTAAATGAGTTCTTTGGGGTGAGAGAAGACTTGGGCATTAATCTTTTGCCTATTGGCAGTTTAATAGTTTGTCTGAGATGCTATCTGCCATTTCTCCTGGTCTCACTTTTCTTCTGATTAAATAAGATGTGGAGTGGAAGGGACTGCTCTTTGTGAAGGGAGACATTGATTTACTTCAGTTTATTTCATTTTCGAGACATCAAACACCAAGCAAAGAAAAGATGGTGAGGCTGGAGGAGGAGATAGAGGTAGAATAAATCTACCTCTGAAATCTTAATGCTTAATAGCAATCTATCTTATCTTGGTTATTTCCATAAACAAATTCATAGAATGACTGTCATAGACATTTCTTTATACTACTTCTGCCACCTCTGGCCATGCCTGGTCCTTTGCTGGTTTGGGCAAGGAGGTATGTTTGTGTTTTTTGCAGGTTCGCAGTTTGGAGTTACTCCTGGATTTGGCCTTGAACCTGGAGGCCCAGGTATCAGCAATGACTAGGAGTGCTTTTCACATTTTAAAAAAAATGTCTCAGAAGTGACTTGAGAACATACTGCAAGTTGCTTCTGGTGTGAGAGAATTGTCCGTCTACAGAGATGTCGCCGGGATGTGTTGCCATCCTGTGGGGAGGCTTCTTTCATGTCCCTGCAAGCTAGAACTGACAGATGGGAGCTCACTTGGTCTCTCGGATTCGAACTGGCAACCTTCAGGTCAGCCGCCCAATCTTCAGGTCAGTAGTCCAGCCAGCACAAGGGTTTAACTCATTACACCACCACAGCTCCTTTCTTCACAATTAAAACTAGTGCACCAACTGCACCTGTTCCTGGAGAAGGATATGCCTTGGGAACATCCTACAGTAAGTGCCTTGGGTACATCTTGGCTGGACTACTGTAATGCACTCTACATGTGGCTGCCTTTGAAAAGTGTTTACTTTTAGGCCAGGTTAGAGCAATTCTCCTCTGTCATAGAAATTATAGAACTATAGAGTTGGAAAACAGCACATGGTCATCCAGTCCAACCCTCTGTGTTGCAGGAATTAAACCATTTCTGATAGATGGCCACCCAGCCTCTGTTTAAAAAAAAACCCCAAAGATTAATTGTCATGACAAGAAGGAGAAGAGTACCCCACCCTGCAAGTTCTCCCTCAGCTGGCTTTTCCTGCCTCCCCAAAGCTGACTTGCTATGCACAGTCAATTGAAGGATGCTGTCCTGTAGTCAGAGTTGAAGGAAGTTTTGTCTTTTGATCCTGTCTGTTGTTTTGGGAGCTGAGTGCCATTTCCCCACTTGTTCTTCTGCTGGCTGTGGTGGGAAGTGATAAGCATGTGAACCAGTATCTTTGAAACTGGGCCAGAAAATGGGAGATCCCAGCAGCCTTGGCTTTTGTAAACCAAGCAACACAAGGATGGCCTAACAAGAGGAGACCTTGAAATGGCTGTGGACTGTTGCCTAGAAATACTGCAGTGATACATTGCTGCTGTCAAAAATGGGAAACAGAATTTTAAGGACAATTAGGAAAGAGGCTAGGATGGTTGGGGAGGGAGGAATCTCTGCACTTTTCTATGTGCGGGAGGAGAGCACAGCAATGGGCCAGATCACCTCTTTCCTTGAATCGTGTATACAGTTCTGCTTGCTTCATTTTGAATAGGACACATTCGATTAGAAACAAAACATCCAGTTGGTTAATATCTTTAAAGGACCAGCTCAAGTATAAAAAAGTGATGATGTTTTTGTGTTCTCCAAAAAATCTACAACAGTCTAGGTGGCACAAAAAGTTAGGGGGAAACAAAAGAACTGCAATAAAGCTCAAAAAGTAAGCTGGATGTTGTGGTTCATGGGGGCTGCAGTTCAACAAAGTCACAAGATTGAGATTGCAGACTGGCAGGGAATGCAGCTTTTGGGGCTATGTATAGAAATGAACATTGGGATGTAGAAACAATGGGCAGTTAACCGTTTTGAAAGCACAAAGGGCAGCTCCAGCTCTAGCATCTGCCTCTTGCCTGAGTTAGATACATAGATTGGCTCTTTAGTCTGGCATAGATAAATCACAAGAATTCAGTTTATATGAACAAAGATAAAGATTACCTTTTGGATGGTACACTAGGTTAAAACCCCCACTCAATTGAAGCTAATGGTTAGTGGAACTCTCTACCCCGGAGTGTAGTGGAGGTTCCTTCTTTGGAGGCTTTTAAACAGAGGCTAGATGGCCATCTGCCGGAGGTGCTTTGAATGTGATTTTCCTGCTTCTTAGCAGGGACTTTGACTAGATGGCCCACAAGGTCTCTTCCAACTCTGTGATTCTATGAATGAATAGAATCCTTATTATAAAATCACTCTTCAGATAGTAAATAATCTTCATCTGGAGCCCCTGGTGATGCAATGGGTTAAACCCTTGAGCCAGCAGGACTGCAGACCTGAAGGTTGGGTTGCTGACCTGAAGGTTGCCTGTTCAAATCTAGGGAGAGTGTGGATGAGCTCCCTCTGTCAGCTCCAGCACCATGCGGGGACATGAGAGAAGCCTCTCACAAGATGGTAAAAACATCAAACATCTGGGCGGCCCCTGGACAACATCTTTGCAGACGGCCAATTCTCTGACATTAGAAAAAAAATCTTCATTTGATGGTAGATGAGTTAAATATGAAACAGTGACCAAATCTGAATCTTTATTGAAACCAGCTAAAAATTACCAAAGCGTACAAGTTTTTTAATACTTTAGCAAGAAAGAAAAGAGCAACAGAAACACTCAGTATTGTGTAAAGAAGAGGTATTGGAGATCCATTATGGGATGAATATCATGCACCAAAGCCCTGCTGACACCCCCTATCAGGGGGTTTCCTCAGAGAGATTTGTTCAGAGAGTGTTTATAGTTTTCTGAAGCTGGGAGAATGTGACTTGCCCAAGGTCACCCAGTGTATGTCACTATGGTTGAGTGGGAATTTAAACCCTGGTCTCCAGAAGCTTAGTCCAGCATTCAAACCATTACATGACAGTGGCTCTTTCCTTTTGGTTACTAGCTACAGTAATAGCACTTCATATCCTCAGCTTTTATTGTTACATCCTTCCTCCTCCCCTAACTGTTAAAATCTCAGATATATTTTAGGTTGCTGTTCCACTTGTAATGTTCGGTATAATATATAGCCATTGTGACTACTTGGCACTGAGAGTCTCATCTGCTATAAATTTGTCTTATTTCCTTTTTAAAGCCATCCAAGACAGCAGCCATCAGTTTATTCTGTGAAAGCAAAGTCCATAATTTAACCAAGCGATGTGTAAAGTCTGTCTGTCCTAAATCTCGCACCATTATGTGTAAATGTTAGCTGAATAAAAATAAAGGTATTCACACCTTCAGCTTTTTATATATGAGAATTTTATATATATTTATCCCCAGCCTTTCTTTTTCTCTTTTTATAAAACACTCCTATGATTTTGTATCAATTTTACATCTCTACATTTGCCATACAATGGCTTGTTTCAATGCCCTACCTCAAATTCATTCTCATTTTCTTTTTTTGCACTTCAATCTTTGTGCTGAAAGTCCCATAGAGTAATAATTGGAATGTAGGGAACTGCCCTATACTATCTCTTCCCACATTTCCCAGGTGAAAACTGGGATATACTGGGCTAACATAAGGGTGTGGTCAAGTTATTAATGAGGAAGAACATACAAGCTAGAACAGGATGCAGCAGTTTGCTTTTGCTGAGTCTACACCAAAGAGCAAGATTTTTTGACACCTCTTCTCTCCCTGCTGCTGAGTTAACTACTTGTGCATTTTGGATTTTCAGCAAGAAAGGAATTACTTGCAAATAATTTCTAACTATTCACTAAAAACAGCCAAGCTGATGTCAGATAAAGAAAGTGGGAGTAGGAGACAGAAATTAAGGCATTTTAAAAACAGCAAAAAAGGTGAGATGTCAAAGTATTAACAGGGACTGTTTCTGTGAAATTGGGACAATAGGAAGATATGTTATATTGAGTCAGAACCTTGGCTTTGTAGCCAAGTATTGTTAACTCTAATTCGAGCCAACTTTCCAGAGGAGCAGAGAAGATTCTTTCTGAGCTCTACCTGGAGATCCTTCATAGTTTCTGAAGCTCTTCCAACCAAGTTCTAACTAAACTCAACTCTGCTTAGGTTCTGAAATCAGAAAAGATTGGGTATGTTCGGGCATGATGGACAATCCTATCTGTTCAATGAGGTTTACTCACAACTTAACAGATGCTCTAAAGGAGTGTTTCTCAAACTCTGCTCCTCCAGGTGTTTTGGTTGGACTTCAGCTTCCAGAAATCCCAGCCAGCTTATAAGCTGTTGGAAAATGTGGGAGCTGGTCCAAAACATCTGGAAGAGCACAGTTTGAGAACCTCTGGCCTATGTAGACATCATGGGAGATTTGAACTTGCAGCTCATTAACATTATCTGCCATGGGTCTCTTTGGTAAGATTGAATTTGGAAACAAGAACACTTCATTTTCCCACTGTTTTTTAGTGATAGCAACTCAGCAGGAAGAGGGCAAAGCTAAATGCAGACTTATAAGGATTATCCCTAAGTGGTCTTTGCTGAGAGGTCTCAGACCATATTCTGGAAGCGGTCTCATCCCACAATGGTGTGATAGGATGCCCTTCTGCTAAATCCATGGGCTACTGGTGGGTAGAGTACATTATATATACATGAAACTTGCATCTCTAAATAGGGCTGTATTAATAAGTCTCACTTTAGAGTCATGGAAAAACCTGCACATAATTTTAGGTTCATGTTTACAGTGGGCTTTTTACGCTTGGTGGTAGTGCATCTTAGCAGACATGTACAGGTAACTCACACTGATCTGTTTTCTGAGAGTGGGGGGTAATTTTGAACTTGAAAATCAAGATGTACACAATGATCAGTGCTGGAAATAAGCAAAGAGAATCTGCATGTATTAGCAATGGATGTTTCTCTGCATTGCAAGCACATAAGATACAAAAGTAAAAAAGTAGAAAAAAGATAGTTGAAATCCCTGAATCAAATTTCAGTAGGAGAATATTAATTTTGAAGGTGTAGTTTACACAGAGGGATGTGTGGGCTAAGAAACAGGACCACAATCATACAGGGCAGAAACAGAATTGGACTTAGCTCTACTTTAGTTGCCGTGGAAGGACACGAGTTTTAAAGATGCATAGGCCAGGGGCTAAGAGAGATAGAAGAAAGGATAGGAAAGAGAAGAGGATCAATGGGGTGGGGAAGGATTTTGTAGTCATTTGTGTCTGAGTTCAACTGGTGTCCAGCATCAGCTCCCTGAATAAATTTATAATCTCAAAAGCTAATTTTAAGACCACACATTGTTTTGAATGCTCAATTTTCTCATCTGGATAATTTCTACCACCACTGTATTCTCTAGAGCAGGGGTCCCCAAACTTTTTAAACAGGGAGCCAGTTCACGATCCTTCGGACCATTGGAGGGCCGGACTATAGTTGGCCACCAAGCAATAATAATAATAATAATTAATAATAATAATAACAACAATAATAATAAAAAAGAGGGTTGGAAGAAACCCTTTGGGCCATTGAGTCCAATCCCTTTCTGCCTTTGTGCACCGAAAGCACAAGCAAAGCACCCCTGACAGATGTCCACTCAGCCTCAATGTTAATAATAATAATAATATTATTAATGGGGCCGGGCTGTGGTGCAGGCTGTTGAGCAACCAGCTGCAGCCAGCTGCAATGAATCACTCTGACCAGGAAGTCATGAGTTCAAGGCCAGCTCGGAGCCTGCGACTGTCTCTGTCTTTGTTCTATGTTAAAAGGCATTGAATGTTTGCCTTTATGTGTGTAATGTGATCCGCCCTGAGTCCCCTTCGGGTGAGAAAGAAGGGAGGAATATAAATACTGTCAATAAATAAATAAAATAAATAATAATAAGGGTTGGAAGAGACTCCTTGGGCCATTGAGTCCAATCCCTTTCTTCCTTTGTGCACCGAAAGCACAAGCAAAGCACCCCTGACAGGTGTCCACCCAGTCTCAATGTTAATAATAATAATAATAATAATACAGTAATAATAATAATGGTTGTAAGAGAAGAAGAGACCCCTTGGGTCATTTAGCCCAACCCCCTTCTGCCCGTGTGCCGTGGGGGCCGGATAAATGGCTTCAATGGGCCGCATCCGGCCCCCGGGCCTTAGTTTGGGGACCCCTGCTCTAGAGCCATGCTTCCCAAGCTATCAGATGTAGAATGGTTTATTTTCTCCCAGTGGGCAAGGGATAAGAAGCATATCTGTGTTACAGTTCTTTCTTTTCTGGAAACTGACCAGGGACTGGGGGCAGATGATTCGTAGAACAGGACTGGACCATGGAACAACTCATTGAGTAGCACTGCTTTAGAGGAGTAGGAAGGGGAAGATGACGGTGGAGAGCATGGGCCTGATATTGAAGGGACCCTGAATAACATCAAAAAAGGGGCCTTGATGTGATCTGTTCATTACTAACCGGGGGGAAATTGCACCAAAATGATCAGATCTCTTAGTATCCATAAAAGATGAATGTGGAAGAAACAAAGCCTTTGACAATACATTGAACATCAAAGTGTTCAGTTTGTAGAAGATGGGCAAATGCCTGTGCAGAGGAGAATTCAGTGGTGTGGCTTCAAAACGGATTAAGGAAACTTTTGGTTCAGGAGGGGAGGCAGGGTAATCCTGATGGTCAGCCTTCTGGTATCCTGAAGGTAAGAAAAAATACTTGCCAAGTATTTCTGCTAAGCCAGTGGTTCTCAACATGGGGTCCCCAGATGTTTTTGGCCTATAACTTTCAGAAATCCCAGCCAGTTTACTAGCTATTATTATTTCTGCGAGTTGTAGGCCAAAAACATCTGGGGACTCCAGGTTGAGAACCACTGTGCTAAGCGTACAAAGGGGAAGAGAAGCATCTTGACAAGGGAGGTGATTTCAACCAATGTGTACCTGTGCAGGTGTGTGCAGTAAATATGTATAGGGGCAGGGAGGGGGGAAATACGAAATTCCAAGAATTGATGCATTGGTTGCCAAAAAAACCCTGTTAATGCAAAATAAAGAAATAATAATAATCCCAAATTAAAAGATGATCCAGGGCATGAGGCAGACCTAACCTGCTGATCAAGAGAAGCAGAGGGGAAATCTCTAAATGCCAACTCCCCCCCCCCCCCCCACTTTAGCAAGGTGATATAGCTTGGAGGGTCAGTCATGTATCCTCTCTGTAACATCTAGCTATGCCCCTTGAGGCAGAATAATCTAGGCTAAGAACATTCATTCATATTTAATTTGCATAATTAATAGGGTAGGATTTTAGTTGTTAGCAATGGCCCACAATTGCTTCCTGAGTTGTATTGGTCTACATCTGGAAAAGACTCTTATACTTCAAGACTGGCGTGGAACCGACTTCTTTCACATGCTGCAGGGCTCATAGAAGGTACACCTGATGAAATCTTCCCTTCTGTCATGCAGCCACCAAAGACCTCTTTCAGTGTAAGGCGAGGGAGCAGGCCATACCAACTCTGAGGTGAGCTGGGTTCCCTCTGAGCTCCAGAAGTTACTAAATTAATTCTCCCTGAAATGGGACTGATAATTGGGAGGAGAGTGTTGTTAAAGGGATTGAAATGTTATCCCCTTTTTTCACGTGGTGAAACAAACCAAGTAATAACTACTTAGGAGATTTGAGCTGAGCATGGAAAAGTTCCTTTTTAGGCAGGGACATGGTGTCCAGGTGGTTCTGTGAACTGCAATCCAAAAATGGGGAATGTTCTGCATTTAGGCGAGGGATGGAAATCACACAGCTTTCCAATATGTTGCTGGATTGCAGTGCCCAAAATTCCACACTATTGGTTATGTTAACTAGGGCTGCTGGGAGGTGCAGTCAAACAACATCTGGGGGCAAGCTTGCACAATTCCCACCATTTGGTAAAGGGGCAGGAAGCAAGAGGTGAAAAGGCCAGCATCAGATACAAGTGTGAATCGCTTGCTGGTCTCCTCTCTCTTCCCCAAACTTTTGGTTGCTAAGTTGCTGGAGCCTATCCTGGTTTGCAGGGGGCTGGGAGAGAGGTCCTAATGGCTAATCTGCAGCTCTCTCCATTACACCTCTTAATGATTCCCTAAATCATGCTAATGAACTGCAGCCCCCACCCCCCATGCTGCTTGACCCTTTCCCTCAGAAGAGCACCAAAGGGCAGCCTGGATCCATTATGCTGGTGAATGGGCTGTGGCTAAGATTTATAGAGCAGGCGGGAACAGTGAAGTGGCCTAGCTGGCTCCATGGGCCTTACAACAAGACACCTGGGCTGTCATTAAAGGTAATTAGTGAGCTAGTGCTGATTGATGAGGGACTCAAATAGCCTCCTGGCCCAGGAAGGGGGTCTTGTTGGAAGGGCCAGCTCTTATTGATGCCCAGTGTGTAAAGAAGTCTCTGGTTTAAAATGTTCATTAAGGTCTAGATCTGATTTTGCCTTTGAAAAGGAAAATGTTGGAGGCATTTGTGTGTCGAGCTAAACAAACCTTGGGTTTTCATTCAGTATCTCTCCTCTGCTCCCTTCCCTACCACTGATGAAATTTGGCCTTCTTCCTCTTTGCACAGCTGGAGCCTCTCCAAGGGAAAGGACAGGGTGGCGGGAAGAGTATGACCTCCTGCTCATTTCACATTTATTTATTATGATTCCATTCCACTCCTTTCCAGGAGTTCAAGGCTGTCCATGACCGATAAATAAAATCATCTTGAAAACCAAAGCATCAATAAATTCAAATGCCTTAAGTGTTATAACCAAAATACTTTAAAAAAATCAACCAATTTAAGGAATTACTTGCCAGTCAGTTCCAAATTGTCCATCAAAAAGAAACAAGCACCACTCCCTCAAACTTGCTTTCCTAAGAAAGCAAATTCAACAAGCAAGAGAAACAAGAGCTACAATATCAGTGACAGTGTACAGGCTCTAGTCTAGGGGAAGACATTCCAGAACATGGTACCAATTCACAATTGTTGTCCAGCCTTTCTGATCTCTTTTGCTGCCCAAGTGGAATTTTCAATCAGGTATCCCCAGCTGATGTTAAGGATTGTATAGTACATGTTTCCTAAGGTATGTACATAGTATACGTGCTTTATAGGTCAAAGCAGTAAAGTACTCCAGAAAGTGAACTGGTAGTCAGTGCAGTTGTTGGAAGTGTCCCTATGCAATTTGTGATCCCAGTTGTCTTAGACTACAGCTCCCATGATCCCCAACTGGGTCATATTGGCTGAGGGTCATGGGGACTTGGTGTCGAAACACACCTGGAATCATCACGTTGCTTATTGCTGCTCCAGTTCGGACTTGAAAGGCAACTGTTGCTTCAGCTGTGTTATGTTGAGACCACAGGACATGAGAAGCCATTGCCTCTGGTGTCAAATGCAGAGAGAGATAGTGATGTTAGAATCCAAGCTGTTATCATAAGCTCAATGTTTCCCTTTGTTATAGGACATAGCCATGTGTGCCGCACAACTTGTCCTGGGCTCCCGATTATAGCTGCTATCTTGGTTGTAGTGGAAGACACTTTTCCATTGCCAGCTTCATAGTACAGGGTGTTTGAAAAAGAACTCCCTATTCACCATTGAAATTCAGTGGTGAATAGGGAGTTCTTTTTCAAACACCCTGTAATCGACTGTCAGTCCAGTCAGAGTTTGTATGTGGACTGGGGAGAAGAGGCAAGCCATCTTGAGTTTCACCTCAGGCATGCATCCAGGCCTTCCCTGGGCAACATCCTTGCAGACGGCCAATTCTCTCACACCAGAAGTGACTTGCAGTTTCTCAAATCACTCCTAGGATGAAAAGAAAACCTTAGGCATGCTGTACTTTTTATGTTGTATGTTGCTTTTCCATATAAAGTCAGGTTGGGATTAATGTTGAAACCAAGCCAGTGAATTGGGAAGCCCTTGATAAATATGTTGCCTTAGAACAAGGCTGATACAGTGCAATTGTGGCTGGATAAGAGTGCCTTTGGATGGAGATTACCACACTTTGTCATGTCTCTCCCATAATCACAATCTTCTTGAATTGTGATTGTATCGTCTCTTTTATTTTAGGAGAATAACCCATCAATGAATCCAGTATTGCTATTCTTGTGTCACTCTTTCTTATGTGTTAATGTCCTTCTGCTGCAGCCCTGATATTGCGAAGCAGAGGAAGGTCTCACAAGTATGCCAAAACTGTACAATTGTGAGATGTGCCAAAATGGGGGGGGGGGGGGGGGAGATATTTTTTAAAACTGTGTGTATGTTCAGAATAGGGCAAACGCAGGTAAGAAACCGGGATGTGTGGAAGACTGATTGCATGAATTTATATCAATGAACTGCCAGCATTGCACAGTTGCAGCAAGATTTGAAAGGGATTGTTGCAATAATGGTATGTTTCTATATCTGTTGGACTGAGTTCCTCACTCACAACATGAGAAAAATAATACTAACCAACCTTACAGAGAGGTCATGAACACTTTATGGCTTGTTGTTGTTGTGCCTTCTGAATTATGATGCCCCTAAGTGAGGTTTTCTTGCCAGGTTTTGCAGTTGTCCATAAAAGTCGATACTATCAAAGATTTGAAAGTACAACAGGATTCCTTGTTGTTTTTTGCTGTAGGACTGCTCCTTCTATTGAAATTGCTACCTTTCGTGGTTGTTGCAAGGCAGCAGTCAAGAGGAGAGTGGAAACAACAGAGCTGTTAGCATCAGCCCCACTCTTTGCCTTGGAACCATGTTATGCTTACCTTCTCCAGTTTGGCAACACTCTCCAATGGCCTTTTGCCTCCTTGTCCCCACTGTGCTTCCAAGGCACTGTAGACTATCCCACGAGGGACAAGGAGCTCAACTGGGCAATGAACTGCATTGGCGACAACTAACACTTTGTAAAGTTTTTTTTAAAGAGGAGGGGAAACAGCAGTAAAAGCACTTACGAGGTGATAAAGGGCTTTAATGAGCTGGCGCTTTGATAGCACAGCTATAAACCTATAGGAAAGCAGGGAACAAAAAGGGGATACTTAGCATGCATAGGAGAGAAAACATTGAAACCATCTAGAATTGCCTTATATGTTCCTTTGCTGAATGTTTGTGAAGCGGTAACTGGACCCTTTCTCATCTCTTTAGGCCAAGGGGTAATCAATGGATGTCAGCTGATCCACAGTGGGATCCAAGCTTGGAAAGTTTACTTTTTTGGACCACAAATCTTAAAATAGCTGATCCAGCAGGCCCACTGGGGAGTTGGTAGTTTTGTAAATGCTAACTTTTTAAATATCAGATTGTGACATAACAGTTATGTTTATTTTCATTTTTTTAGAGGGAGATGGGGAGAGAGAGATGTTGATAAACCTCGCTTCCTTTTTGGATTTTTTTATGACTAGGGAATGGGTGGGCCCCCTTTATTTGTAGATCACTAAACAGGAGTGTGAGACATTTGTTTGGGGCAGGGGTGCTGATTTTAATTCTAAAGAATCCCAAAACTGAATCTACTTTAACAGCCCTTCAAACTTTTTGTCCAAATGAAGCACAGATCTAGCACATTTTTATGACCTTGAGTTGGCCTAAAAATGTGGGACTCTAATATAGATATTGTTATTCAGGACAGCTGTGGTAGAATCAATTCCTTTCATATAGATAGTCCCAGGTTCAATCTTTGGTATCTCCAGTGCAGATAATACTGCTGGGCTAGATGGACCAGTAGTCTAATTTACTACAAAGCAGCTTCCTACATTTCTGTGTCAATGTATTCACCCAGAGCATCTTCTGGGATTTATTTGTTGACCTATTTTGCTTCAAGGATATCTAAAGCATGCTCCTCTTTTCCTAGACAGGGCTGCCTTTGGAGAGGAGTGGCAATAAAAACAGATCCTGTGTGACGCCAGGGAGCCTGTTCGGGGCTTGCAGGACTGAAACAGCAATTGTATCATTTGAGCTAGATACCCAACCAGAAATAACCAAATGGTTTTTCTTGCCCAGGTGCAGCACTGCATAGGTGATGCAGCTTCCTACGGTCAATGATGATATCAACAAATAGGATGAGCATAGTAAATGCCCTCTTTATGAACTGAGTTGCGGTGCTACAGAACGGCAGAGCTCCCCTGCAAGTTAATTAGCAGGATAAGCTTGCCAAGATGTCAGCTGCAAGTCAATTACAATCAGAACTTATAAACAGAACTGAATGAAAAAGACTGATCCCTACTGTTTAGCCTTAAAGCCTGGCAGTCAGAAGTGCCGTGAATGCAAAATGCAAAACGTTTAATCTTGCTGTACTGGCTTTAATTTTAATAATGCTTTGAGGACCATTGGTAGGATAAGGAGCAGTGGAGAATACTAAAGGCACCTTATTTCCAATTATTTGTTTCTCTTGCCCTTTCTTCTTTCCTTTGCTCAGCACTCAGTGAGACATGCCTGCGATGAGGCCCTTTAATCTGGCATCTGGGCAGTGGACCATTCAAACACCACCCACATTTTCTTCAGACAGCCTTGGAGCCTACTCATATTCTTTGAATGAGCCCTTTAATTCTCCAGTGTAGCTTGTCTACTGATTATTGTTTAAGGCACTGGCTCCAAAACCTTGAGGGTTCATGCTGAATTTCTTGAAGATTTGGGGATCTGAAATCTAATCACATCTGAAGAAAAAGATCTTAGAGTCCTTGTGGACTCTAAAGTTAAAAATGAGCCAACAATGTGACTAAACAGCTAAAGAAGCCAATGGCATTTTGGCCTGTATCAATAGAAGTATAGTGTCTAAAACCAGGGACATCATGCTACCTCTCTATTCTGCCTTAGTCAGACCACACCTGGAATACTGTGTTCAATTTTGTGTCCAGAGGAGGGTGATGAAAATGATCAAGGGTCTGGAGAACAAGCCCTGTGAGGAGCGGCTTAAAGAGCTGGGCATATTTAACCTATAGAAGAGAAGGTTGAGAGGAGACATGATGGACATGTATCAGTGTGAGGGGAAGTCATAGGAAGGAGGGAATAAGCTTCTTTTCTGCTGCCCTGGAGACTAGGATGCGGAACAATGGCTTCAAACTTCAGTAAAGGAGATTCCACCTGAACATTAGGAAGAACTTTCTAACTGTGAGAGCTGTTCAGCAGTGGAACTCTCTGCCCCAGATTGTGGTGGAGGCTCCTTCTTTGGAGGCTTTTAAACAGAGGCAGGGTGGCCAACTGTAGGGGACTCTTTGAATGCAATTTTTCTGCTTCTTGGCAGGGAGTTGGACTGGATGGCCCACAAGGTCTCTTCCAACTCTTTTTTTTGGTGTGTGTCAGGAGCAATTTGAGAAATTGCAAGTTGCTTCTGGTGTGAGAGAATTGGCCTTCTGCAAGGACATTGCCCAGGGGATGCCCAGATGTTTTAATGCTTTTACCATTCTTGTGGGAGGCTTCTCTCATGTCCTGCATGGAGCTGGAGCTGATAGAGGGAGCTCATCCGCACTCTCCCCGGGTTGGATTTGAACCTTCCAACCTTCAGGTCAGCAACCCAACCTTCAAGTCACAAGATTTTAACCCACTACGGCGATTCTACCCAATTTGTGAGTTATCGGCATCTTTTGTGACCCATTTTATGTATCTCCAATATCTAAAACAGGGCTGGTGAACATTTGGGGCTCTTTAGATATTTTGGATTACAATGGCAATAATACCTTATGATTGGCCATACTGGAATGCGCCAGATCTCTGGACAGTAAATGTTCTACAGAATATGATTTGCACTAGTAACCAGTTAAAATTAATCCAGGACAAATCTGTTCATGGACTAATTATATAGTACAACTCATTGAGCAACAAATACAATAAAGAAAAAAATTATTTAAAAAAGATTTCTTGATGATCCTTTCATTGCCTATTGAAGATAATGCTTCAACACACAGACCTGCAACAATTATTAAGAAACCCAAGGGCATGTTATTTGCTTCAGAACTGTTCCATCAGCCATATGGAAATTTAAACTACCAGTTAATTGATTTAACCAATGAATGCATTTCAAATAATTAGTTAAACCTAATCAAATAAACTCATGTGATTATTAATTGACCAATTTCTTTCTTAAAAAGTGACAGAACAGTGGATTTTCAAAAGATGTCAATAGCTGGGTTTTTTCGGTTGAACTCTACAAAGCCATTATGTTAGTGAAGATGTTCATGCTGGGCCTTAGTGTGTGCAGCGTATACGTGATTGGAAGGCCAGGCCAGGCAGAGCTGTGGTGGTTCCTCTCTCCCCTGCTGTGGCTCCGGATAAAAGGTGGCATTGTGTCACTTCACAAATAGGGCTCGGTGAGTGCGGTCCCTCTGGGTCTTTTGCTCTCTCGGGTTTTGTTGGAAGATATTATTGAGCCTTTGGCACGCCATTCCTTCCTTCCAGCATAACCTGATAAACAGGGCCATTGGTCTAAAGTGTTACATGGAAGAATGGGATATACACCACTAAGTATTTAAATAGGAGTCTAGATGTCCTATATTTTTTCCATAAATTAAAACAGTTCTTAGGTTGCCACTGTGTAGTTGTGTGGTCATTTTGCCAGATATATGCCTTAAATCCCTGGTGTTTCCAGTATGGTATAGTATTATATCTCTGGCATTCCTGTTCAATTACTTATAGTTGACCCTCTGTGTCCACAATTCAAATTTAAAACACATTTGAAGACTTATCTCTTCAGGCAGGCCTATATATTGTAGAAAAAAATAGATCCTGTGGAACTGATGTTTTGGTTGTAGTGGACTCTACTTTCACATTCATTCAGAGTCCTACAGTTCTATCCTAGGACAACTTCCAATTAGAAACCAGAACCTTAGGATGATCACTTTTGGAAAAGCCTATAGATGCAAGCTAGAAGTTTTCTGTGTCAGCTATTCAAACTGTTTAACAACAGCTGCACCTCCTTAGTTTTACAATGTATAGGCCTTACTGATACCTATGGCCCCTATTTTGGATGGGGACTGACAGGTGTCTATCCTGGGAACTCAGGATTAGAGGAGCCCAAAATGACAGGTTGGCTAACTAAGGCCCCATCTACACTAATCATGTAATGCAGTTCAAAGCTAGCTTTAGACCACAGTGGCCGGACAACAAACACCCGCAAAAGTGCACAAAAAATAGCCCTTAATGTGCATCAGTGATCTGTTGTTTGTGATCACTATCCTCGTCTCAGACTAGTTCTGGGCTTTCCTATATAATCATCACACAGCCAAACCACTTTCTTTACTACTGGTTTCAAACTGCATTAAATGGCCCTTGTAGATGGGGCCTGAGTGAGATCAACTGAAGAAAAAAGACTTTATAAAATATTGACTTTTGCCTTGTCCATCCAACTAAAATTCATTATTTTATTATGCACATCACATCATCCTCTCATCGTGCCAACTTTTTGTTTCATCTTTGTGATTGATCACAATTCATACTCGTACTTATGCCAATGGACATCAAGTATAGCAAAACTTGTAAATACATGTGAGAAAGAGCTCTGAGAAGACCCAAGGCACAAAATCCTTCATGTTAAAAATATTCAAGACAGTTTTCGGCACTGAAAGAAGCTTGATTAGGCTCCTGAACACAATTTATGACAAAGAACTGCAAGGTATATTTGCCAATATATGCCTCACCATTAAACTATTTTGTACAGTACCAGCTACTATTTCTTCAGCTGAAAAATTATTCAGCAGCAGACTGAATCATTCAGCAGCAGATTGACAAATTCTAAATCCTGTAGAGTATCATGCTGCCCTTAACTTTAGTGATATGTAGGGTCTCCCATCAAACAGCCTGGCCTTTGGGGTCCCCTTCAGGATGTGGTGGCCATGTCGATATCATGACTTTCAGTGTTTCTTCATTTCTGCAGTAATTCATATCCTTGGCTGCCTCCAATCTATCTATCTATCTATCTATCTATCTATCTATCTATCTATCTATCTATATATAAATGTTATGTTCATTTTATTTTGGAATAAACAACAAAGCCACTAAACCAAATCACACCAAATTTGGCCACAAAAGAAATAGTCATCCAAAATATGTCCGCTCTGCCCACTTTGTCTCCTAGCAACCCACTCAGCCACAATGGCACCCAGGACCTCTTCAATCAGGCCTCTTCCACACTGCCTATAAAATACAGATTATCTGATTTGAACTGGATTATATGGCAGTGTAGACTCAAGGCCCTACCACACACCTATATAACCCGGAATGCCAAGGCAGGATCATCTGCTTTGAACTGGATTATCTTGAGTCCATACTGCCATATAATCCAGTTCAGTGTGGATTTTATACAGTTGTGTAGAAGGGGTCTCATATAATCCTGTTCTAAGCAGATAATATAAGATTATAAATATAATATGTAATAATTACTGTGGTATAATAATACAGAACAATATAATCTCTAAAATCAGGACAGGAAATAAAGAACAACACTCAGAAGACAGGGGAATTCCAGAAAGGAAGCAATCAGGGCCAGCTGACACCTCCGAACAAAAGATTCCCTCAGGCAGGAAACAGCCAGGCTTTGAAGCTACAAGGCCATTAAATGCTAATCAAGGTAATTAATTGCAGCATTCATACTTGCTGCGCTGAGACTATTCATTGCTATTCGACCTGGCCAACCAAGAATTCCACAAGGTAGAAAGCGGCCAGGCTTGCAAGCAGCAAGGCTATTCAGTGTTGCTCAACCTGGCCAATCAAGATTTCCCCTAGATAGAAAACCATCAGGTTTTGAAGCCACAAGGCTATTCCGTCCTATTCAACTTGCCCAAGGAAGGATGCCCCTATATAGAAAGCGGCCAGGCTTTGAAGCAGCTAGGCTATTCAGTGCAATTCCAATTGGCCATAGCAACGCATGGCAGGGCACAGCTAGTAGAATGTAAGAATGTTCTGATACAGGAAGTTCTACTAGATATTGAAGAATGGTAAACTATATGTATGATTGCCATTTCTTTCCCAGCAAAATTCATTCCGTTGGCTTTATGTCTAGTTGGTCCTTAATCCTACAGCATGTGTTGGTGTCATCTTGAGGAAATCCTTAAAGCCACTATGCTTCAAAGGAACCTCCAGCAAGCTGTACATAGCACTATCTTTCCTACTTAACCTGCTAAATGTTCCCCATGGCAGCAGGTGACCCTTGGATTTCCCTTTCAACCTCAGTCAGTGGTTTGACACTCATTTATTTGCATGGCAGTCCTTATCCTCTCTTCTCCTGTTCCCTGCTTCCCCTCATCACTTTCTCCTTCTCTTCAAACAAAATGACAGTAAGAAAATGCTGCCATGGCCTGGTGTTTGGGTGTGAGTCAGTGGGTGGTTCAATTGGAGGTAAATTATATGTAGCCATGGGAAACCGGAGCCACTTTGGCACTAGCCAGAGAGCCATGTGCTTGGGCCTCCATTGGTTGTAGGTACAAATTAATGGTTTCTTGGACAATAGGTACAAGGCATAAAAGGATGTGTGCTGCAGATATCTAACAAGGGTATTTCATGCTCACAGGAACTGTGAACAATATGCCCTTTTCTGCCAGAATTCTTCCCCAGGAAATTCATTCAAACTTGCAGAGTCCCAAACATTGCTCCTTTAGATGGGAACTTTATCTCCCAGAATCCCTGACTGTTGGCCATGTGGCTGGAGTTTCTGAGAGTTGAAGCGCAAAACCTCTGGAGGACCCAAGTTGGAGAACCACTGGGATAGACTAACCTGGTGCTCTGGCCCTCAGTGATTTGCATAGTCATTCGCTATAGAACTGGTTAAGTTTGGGGTGCTTTTTAGCTCCCTTTTTCAGAGGGTGTGCTTCCTAAACCTTGATCTTCAACCAACAGCTAATGAGAAATATTGGCACAACAATTTAATTCCTGTGTGTGAAAAAATATTGTATGCTTATTGCTTGGAAAAGGTAAGGATGTTCCTTTTTGAAACAAATGATTTCATGTCCTTGCAATGCCCCCAAGGGATGTGTTACAGGTAATGCTATTTATTACGACATGTTACTTCCCAGCTCTGGTGTTAACTGTGCCAGCAAGCAAGCAAGCAAGCAATGTATATGTTGGCATATCTGCAAAAGATACGTGTTCACTGGTTTATGATTAAACCGATGAAGATGTGTATACTGTTCTCTGCATGGGGCTTCTAGTGCTGTCATTCAGTGGACGACAGCTACCAGCAGACAGGAATTCTAAGTATTTCCCCTAACTAAACATCCCAGGACTCAGTGGGATGTAGCCATGGCTTCTGAAGTTATGTAGTTACAAAAAGGATATAGGTATGAAAATGATACAGTTATGTAGTAGAGATACTTCTTGAATCACTAGTATGGTCTAATTTTAACTGGTACTACTTCTCCTAAAAATATAGGAAATATTATTCTTTCCCAGTCTTGCTAAGTGTTGAGGAGGGGGTAAACCTGGAACTCTTTCCATGGAAAATACATGTTCTGTAATTGGTTCTGTGTTTCCCCATGTGCATTTCCAGGCTGCTCGTTTGAGATTTTTTAGCTAGAGGATAGTAGAAGCTTGGGATGATTGAACCACCTTAGTTATAAAATGATACAGTACATCAGCCAACACACCAAAGATTCAGTCTCTAACACTAACTACAGAAAAAGATAATGCATGGTTCCCTCTCTGACTCCCCCCCACCCTTTGTCTTTTTCTTTTAAAAGCATGATTGCTCTTTTCTCCCCCACATCTATTTCTCTCCCCTCACCCAAAGCTGCCAATCATTAGTCCGCCCCCTACTGCGTTTCCAAGGCTTGTCTAATCTAGAAATCGAACATGAACCAAATTCTCTGTGTTGGCGAAAGGAAATATGAACCAAATGTAAGCATGCCTCTTGAGGGGGAAACAGACTTCCAGACCCAAGCTGTTCTTAATAAGGCTGCTCCGTTGGCAGGACCCAACAGCGCCCAAGGCAGCTGGCTTGAGGAAATTCAACCAAAAGAAAGTATGGTAAGTCAACATTAAGAACATACTGTGGAGAGAGAGAGAGAGAGAGAGAGAGAGAGAGAGAGAGAGAGAGAGAGACCCATACTGTCAACAGTGCTGCTCCAGATTTGCCAGATTAAGACTCTTTTGCCACCCAGTTTGTTGCCCTTGTTCAGTGTGTGAGTGTGTACACTCAAGCGTGAATTGGCCTACATTTAGCAAGCTTACATTCTTCTTGTGGAATGTAATTGTCATGTTATTGTCCAGTTTTATGAAGGAGATTGCCAGTGGAAGGAGCCACCATTTCTGCATACAGATCCATGCACTCTTGGGAACTGTTAATATTAATTTGTACATCCTCATTCATATAATAGAAGAGTGGAGCCCCACAGTGGCTCACTGACCTTTAAAGTTAGCTACCAATAATGCTGCAGTAAGAGAAAAACCAGCATTCTTCTTTGGTTTGTAAGTTAGGCAAGATATAGTTTTACTGGTTGGAACCACAGCGATAACACTGATAGCTAATTATTTTGTGCTGTAAAGTGAGGTGATAAGGATCCCATAGTCTCTGTGGAGTGATAAGATTTTGGTTTTTTCTTATTTTTATTTTGTATGAGGAAGAATCTAATTAAAGGGCAGACTTCCTGGTTGGAGCCCATTCTCTAGTTCAGGGGTGGGTAACTTTTGGTCCTTTAGATATTGCTGACTGCAGCTCATACAATTTCTCAATATTGTCTATACTGGAGGACCTCATACTCTTCCTCCCAATCTAGTTCCTTCTTAGGATCATGGTGGTGTATACTGGTTCTTTAGTAATGCAGCCTCGTGGATAGGCATCTTCCTTATTAAGAGTTAATTTCAGCTAGAATCTTTGGTTCTCAACAGGGAATGTGACAACTTGGGTCCACAACTGGGAGGTGCTCTTCCATATGTTTGCGGATTGCAAATTCCATCAGCCTTAGCCAACATAACCATAAGGGAAAGATGATGGGAATTGAGGTCCAGCAACATCTAGAAAGTCACATGTTGTCTACAATTGTCAGGAAGCTCTCCTTCCCTAACCTCAACCATGTGACATCTCCATGGGATTAGTGATTATGACACAGGATTAATGATAATGACACTAAGTCACTCTGCTCATGCTAGATCAGTGGTTCTCAACCTGTGGATTCCCAGATGTTTTGGCCTACAACTCCCAGAAATCCCAGCCAGTTTACCAGCTGTTAGGATTTCTGGGAGTTGAAGGCCAAAACATCTGAGGACCCACAGGTTGAGAACCACTGTCCTAGATGCATTTTCTTTTAGAACTAAGACTGACATGTACAAACTGTGCCCAAATCATCTTTGTATGTTGCAACACTGTGTTCACTGAGGCATTGAGGGTTGGAGGCTAAGCACTGTTCTGTCATAAGACCTTGCTGTCTTGTGAATATCCTGTCTTTAAACCAAGTCTCTGATCAGAAGATTGGGAGGGGTTATCAATCTTCTCAAACTTCTTGTTTCTCACCCTGATTTTAATTTAATATCTAAAGGAATCATTCTCAGACACATTATTTTCAAATATCAATTTATTCCAGATTCACAGGGCTACTTGTGAATGAAGATATCTTCTGGGAGAGAAGTGTTTGGATGTACTATTGCTAGAAGGTTAGTGTGGAGGAACTTTCCACAGCTCCTTTGTTATGGACCGATCGTGAACTGGTCAGTTTAGACTCACTGGGACTCACAACCTCTGCAAGGGTGGGTCCCTTGCAGAGGTTACCTATTAGGTAAGCTCTTAGGATGCTCTGTCCCAGGAAGCTGAGGGATCCTGATGGGTTCCTTATGTCTCTTTGGGATTTTCCTGTCACTATGGCGGGCAATTGGCAATTATTCCCCTTTTCTTTCAAAGTCTAAACTGTACGTTATATATAAATGTTCAACTGAAGTGTTTGAATGTTGAACTATTAGAAATGTGAGGACTTAAAGAAGACTGCATTTGGGACCAAAATTTTAATTGGGGGGAGGGTAATGATATCATTAAGACCTTTTCTGTAGGTACACCCTTGCTCTTACACAGTCACACCTACTGGAGCTGAGTAGACTGGCAGTTAAATCTTACTTTGACACTGTGGAAGGACAAGATCTGCCATCAAACCTGAAGGCAGCAGATTGACTTGCGGGTGTAGAACAGAGCAGAGCATGAAGATGCAGTATTTTAACAAAGGGGAAGTGTGTGACCTTCTCCACACTACTAGTGCCTGCCATCTGGGCAGTTCCTTTACTCTGCCTAAGGATGAGTTGGACAGCTAGCCTGGGTTATTCCTTCTGCTTGCTCCACTTATGCATGCTATCCTTAGAATCTTTGTCCTTGGCTTTGTGGAAGAATCTTCAAGTTATCTGACCTGTCCCATCTACTGGTGGCAAAGATTCAGAGGAGCCTTGATTCCATCTTCATTATGTGTGTGTGTGTCTGCCTTCAAGTCACCTGCCAACTTATGTCCACCCTTGACTTCTATAGGGTTTTCTTAGGCAAGGAAGGCTCAGAAGTGTTTTTGCCACTTCCTTATTTTGAAACAGAGTCTACAGCACCTTGTGTACTTTGGTGCCTAACTTCTGGGATCAGACAGGATGTGGAAGTGGATTGCGGTGAGTTTTTCAAGCTGTATGGCCATGTTCCAGAAGCATTATCTCCTGACGTATACCTCACAACCTCTGAGGATGCCTGCCATAGATGTGGGTGAAACGTCGGTGGAGAATGCTTGTGGAACATGGCCATACAGCCCGAAAAACTCATCACAACCCAGTGATTCTGGCCATGAAAACCTTCAACAGAGGATGTAGAAGCTTTAGGACTCTTAGGGAACAATATTTATTGTCATCTCCCATCTAAGTCCTAAGCAGAACTGACCTTTCAGCAGGAGTGTGTTTTGTTTCCCAACCAATCTTGGGTTGGAAAGGCCTGGCTGGAAGGGACTCTTCCTTTGTGAATGAGACAGAGAACCTTCTTGATGCTAAAAGAGACATCTTTGTGTGTTATAAGTCCAAAATGCTGCACACATTGTAAGATTTTGGTCCCAATTTCAGTTGAGACTTGGTGGAAATACACAGTAAGCTCAAGTGGGGTAGAGCCCTAGGTACAAAAATTAAGGCTTTTCTATCCCAATACTGAATGCTGGATCTCTGTTCAAGATGTCTGTCTGTGTGAATGAGGAGGAGACCTTAAAACAGTGGTTCTCAACCTGTGGGTCCTCAGATGTTTTGGCCTTCAACTCCTAGAAATCCTAACAGCTAGTAGACTGGCTGGGATTTCTGGAAGTTGTAGGCCACTGCTCTAAACTAAAGCTTGCTAGAGTGTTGGTGCCACCTCTATTTCACAAGGAAAAGACAGATATATGACATACTGCTTTATAGTGCATTTATCTTAATGTGCCATCCAGCCCACTGCATCAACTGCTCAAAGGCATGTTGAAAAAGGGACCCATTCTTTCAGTTGCATGTTGTGTATGATATGAGCTAGCATTAAGTATCAGGTGAAACTGGATAAAACATCAGAAACTGGAAAAATGCCCACCCTTCCTCTGGAATATATGTATTACTCCATCTGTCGTGGGGTGTTTGCAAGGTTAATGCATGCACCAATTTCCAGATGAAGTGTGTGTTTGGCAAGATTCCAGGATCACCTGAATGGGTATGCACTTAGCTGTATGGATAATACTTCCCGGTTTATATTTCTATACATTTCAAACCATGATGGCTCTTAATCTCTTAAATTGAAAGTAACACTAAACTTTGCCTGAATTTTACATCACTTTAAGAGTACATTTTAAATAAATGAGATCCTAATTAAAAAGTTTGATATATGCATTACAGTTTCATTTGTAGCAATACTTTTAAAACACGACAAAAAACCTATAATCCCATTGCTGCCTTGCTGAATTCTATGTACATACTAAAAATTTTTATTATTTTGGTAGCCAAACTGTAAAAATGTCAATTTGTAACATAATTTTGTTTGGCTGGAAATTTTGTTACGGAATGAGAAGAGAAGACTTACAATATTGCCTCTTTATTTTGATTTTTTGACTGATATTCGTCCATGACCAATAGGAAAAACACCAATGACAGGATGAAACTGGTCCTGTAAAGCTCGAAAAGAATTACTAGTAGCTGTAGTGGTCTTGGGAATCAGCATGGTGTAGTGGTTTGGCATTGGGGACCAGGGTTCAGATTCCTACTCAGCTGTGGAAACCTATAGGACGACCTAGAATTATAGAATCATAAAGTTGGAAGAGACTTTGTGGGCCATCCAGTCTAATCCTCAGCCAAGAAGCAGGAAAATCACATTCAAGGTACCCCCTACAGATAGCCATGAGCCTCTGCTTAAAAGCCACCAAGGAAGGAGCCTCCACTACACTCCGGGGCAGAGAGTTCCACTGCCAAACAGCTCTCATGGTGAGGAAGTTCTTCCTGATGTTCAGGTGGAATCTTTCCTTTAGTTTGAAGCCATTGTTCTGTGTTCTAGTCCCCAGGGCAGCAGAAATCAAGCTTGCTCCCTCCTCCCTATGACTTCCCCTCACATATTGATACATGGCTGTCATCCTTCTCTTCTTCAGTCTAAACAGGCCCAGCTCTTTAAGCCGCTTCTCATAGGACCTCTGGCAAGTCACATTCTCTCTGCTTTTGAGGTAATGCCAAACTCCTTTGAACACATTCTGCTAAGATAATTTTGTAAGATAATGCATAGATTACTTGGAGACCCTCATCAACATGAATTTGATTACAAATGGGACAATGTTAAATCAATCTAAGTCTCCTTAACACATGTCCTCCAACGTTTCATAGTGCACTGACCAAGCAATATCAGAGTGTGGTTAAAGTGGCAAACATTATTATGAAAGCACATAAGCTAAGAGGGGCCAGAGCAGGTGGTCCCGGTGGTGATCGGCACATTGGGTGCTGTGCCAAAAGATCTCAGCCATTTGGAAACAATAGACATTGACAAAATCACGATCTGCCAACTGCAAAAGGCCACCCTACTGGAATCTGCACGCATCATCCGAAAATACATCACACAGTCCTAGACACTTGGGAAGTGTTCAACTTGTGATATTTTGATACGAAATCCAGCATATCTATCTTGTTTGCTGTGTCATAAAATAATAATAATAATAATAATAATAATAATAATAATAACTATTACTACTACTACTACTACTACTACTTTACTTTTGTACCCCGCCTCCATCTTCCCGAAGGGACTCGGGGCAGCTTACACAAGGTGCCTAAAACAACGCATAACAAACATGCAGTACAATACAAAATAAAACCACTAGTATATAAAAGAACAATTAGAACTCAGAACAGCACCAATAACCTATAGTGTTATCTGTCGTAAAAACATGGCTAACTGTAAACAAGAAGAAAGGAAAGGGATAGTGCAAGTTGTAGCTAAGGATCAAGGGAATGCGATAAAAGAGCTGTGCTCTATCATAATTGCAGAACATTGGGCTAGATATTCTCAAAGGCTTGTCTAAACATCCAAGTCTTCAACTCCCTCTGGAAGGTGGATAGGGTGGAGGCTTGCCTAATCTCCCTAGGGGGGCCACCACCGAGAAGGCTCTCTCCCTCGTCCCCACCAAACTTGCTTGTAACGATGGCGGGACCGCGAGAAAGGCCTAGAAGCCAAGATGACTAAACTGAGGCTGTTGTACTTTAGACAAAATCATGAGAAGACATGACTGCATAGAAAAGACGATAATGTTTTGCTAAGATAGAAGGCAGTAAGAACAGAGGAAGACCACATGCCAAATGGATAGCAATCTTAATGCTTGCATAGGTACATAGGGGGGGATGTGATCACAAAGATAGACAGGCCTATACCGTTTAGACTCCCTCCTCCCTATTCCTTTCATTTCATTACACTTTGAATTTAGATTGCAGCAATCAATGTAAGCTGAAGAAGAAGAAAAAAGAGAAGGTGGGAGGAAGAGACAGAAACTTGGATATGTCAAAAGCAGCTGTAAAAGTGAGGTGTTAACTGTCATCAAGTTGATGTCGACTTATGGTGATTCTATGGATGAGAGACCTCCAAATCATTCGGTCCTCAACATCCCTTACTCAGGCCTTGCAGACTCAGAGCCATGGCTTCCTTGATTGAGGCTATCCATTTGGAATGTGATCTTCCTCTGTTCTTACTGCCTTCTATCTTAGCAAAACATTATTGTCTTTTCTATGCAGTCATGTCTTCTCATGATTTTGTCTAAAGTAAAACAGCCTCAGTTTAGTCATCTTGGCTTCTAGGCAGATTTAAGTCTAGATTTACTCAAATACCCATTTATTTGTCTTCTTAGGGCTCTTCCAGACAGCCATATAACCCAGAATATCAAGGCAGAAAAGTCCACAATATCTGCTTTGAACGGGGTTATCTGAGTCCACATTGCCATATATTCCAGTTCAAAGATAATGTGAGATTTTATTCAGCTGTGTGGAAGAGGCTTCAGACTTCTCTTCTGTAGGCTAAACATGTCCAGACACTTGATCATTTTAGTCACCTTCCTCTGGATGCTTTCCAGCTTGTCAACATCTCCCTACAATTGCTGTGCCCAGAATTGGACACAGTATTCCAGGTGTGGTCTGACCAAGGCAGAATAGAGGGGGAGCATGACTTCCCTAGTTCTAGACACTTTGCTCCTATTTCTGCAGGCCAAAATCCCATTAGCTTTTTAAGCTTTTGCATCACGTTGTTGGCTCATGTTCACCTTCCTCTCCACGAGGACTCCAAGATCTTTTTCACGTGTACTGCTGTCGAGCCAGGCGTCTCCCATTCTGTATCTTTGCATTTCATTTTTTTCTGCCGAATCTTGCATTTGTCCCTGTTAAACGTCATTTTTGTTTTCCTCTTTGTTCCACGGTTAACCTGTCCCTGTTCAATGCGGACTCTTGGGATGTATGTTCATCGTGGACTAAGGCTGCATCTACGGGCCTCTTCATCACACTAGTGCTTGGATCTACTTTAAATCCACTTTAGCGAGGGCGCTTTAAACAGCTCAGCCAGACAGATCCCGGCTTCACCAAACTACAAACCCCAGAACTCTGCAGGAGGCAGAAACTGGATTTAAAGTGGATTCATAGTCTATTGTGATGAAATTGAGTGTAGCATGAATGCAGTTGGAGAGACACCAGCACTCTTTGGCAGCGAAAACTGGTACCACTACAGCTTTGATGATTCCAAACCCATAGCAGTGAGCCAAGTGGTGCCCAACTGCAGTCATGCTACAGTGTAGAACAGGCATGGGCAAACTTGGGCCCTCCAGGTGTTTTGGACTCCAACTCCCACAATTCCTAACAGCCTACCGGCTGTTAGGAATTGTGGGAGTTGGAGTCCAAAACACCTGGAGGGCCCAAGTTTGTCCATGTCTGGTCTAGATGCACCCAAAGAGTATGGGCGGGTGGGAGAGGCGCTTTCCCAGGCCCGCCTGCCTGCCTCCTCTCTTTCTCCCTCCGACGAAGCGAAAACGCGGCAAAAGAGTTGGGCGCTGGGCCGAGGGGGCGGGTCTTGGGGGGCGATAAAGAGAAGGTCTCTCTCCAGGCTCCGCCTCCCTCTCCCTTTCCTTCGGAGGTAAAGGGACCCAGCGAGAAAAAGGACCCAAGAGAAGAGCAGAGGGGGAGCGATCTTTTCTCGGGGCGCTGGGAAGGCGAAGGGGGCTCCTCCTTGCTTGCTTTCCCGGCGGAGGCGAGGATGTGCTGAGCTCCCGCGGCGATGCTGTCGGTGTCCCTGAGCCTCCCCAGCGGCCCATCGGACGACAGGATGACCTGGGTTTGCCTCTCCTGCATGCTGTGGGTACGTGGGTCCTTTTGGGTGACAGCCAGGGCTTTCCTCGTCCTCTCTTTATCCCGTTCCCGCCTTTCGGAAGAGTGGAATTGGGCTGGGGCTGCTTTCCCCCACTTGGGTTGAGTTTCAGAGTTTTGATGGATTCCTTGCTTGCCAAGACTGGGCTTTGATGCTGGCTGGGAAACAGATGTGTCCAGTTTTTTAGTTTGCGGGAGAGATGGGAGCCTAGGCTGTTTTGTCCTTTCCGTGCTTACATCTTTCGGTTTTATGTCCACCAGAGGGTGCATCTACACCGTAGAATTGATGCAGATTGAAACCACTTGAACTGCCATGGCTCAATGCTGTGAAATCCAGGGATTTTCAAGTTTGTTAAGGCAAACACCAGCACTCTTTGGCAGAGAAGGCTACAGACTTCTGTAGCTTCTTTGTAGGTGGAGGCGCCTTCTTTGGAGGCTTGATGGATGACCATCTGTCGGGGGTGCTTTGAATGCGATTTCCTGCATCTCGGCAGGGGATTGGACTGGATGGCCCATAAGCTCTATGATTCTATGATTCTATGACTCTATGACTCTGAAAAAATACAACTCTTAAGATTCCATAACACTAAGCTTTGGCAGTTAAAGCTCAGGACCATAGCCAGAAAAAAATTTCGGGTGTGGGTGTGAGTGTTAAACCTTTTTTTTTTAAAGTGAATCATGAACAGTGGTTCCATAACGCAAAATAATTTAGAAATCAGGCTTCATTGATAAACTTCAGTGGACGCTCAAAACAGATAAACTTCAGTGGACACTCATGGAGATTTGGTTAATAAGTTAAAATTCATGAATAAATCAGGTTTTTTAAATCTGAAAAATTTCAGGGGGTGTGTGTGAACCCCTCCCCCCCCCCCCCCTCCTTGACTACAGCCCTGGTCAAACTGCATTGATTCTGTTATCGAAGGCTTTCATGGCTGGAATCACTGGGTTGCTGTCAATTTTCCAGACATGTTCCAGAAACATTTTCTGTATGGACATGTTCCAGAAGCATTCTCTCCTGATGTTTCACCCACATCTGTGGCAGGCATTCTTAGAGGTTGTGAGGTATATTGGAAACGATGCCAGTGAGGTTTATATATCTGTGGAAGGTCCAGGGTGGGAGAAAGAACTCTTGTCTGTTTGGGTGAAACATCAGGAGAGAATGCTTCTGGAACATGTCCATACAGCCTGGAAAACTCACAGCAACCTTGCATCTATTCTACCATGTAGATGGACCACAGATTTCTCTCTAGCATCAGAGAAACTCAGAGCCCTTAGCTCCTTCTTTGTTGGTTCAACAGCTGAACCACACTTAGAGTCCACATCAACACAGTCCATTGAATGCAGTTTTGCTGCCCTGGCTCAATGCTATGGGCTCCTGGGATTTGAGGTTTGGTGAGGCTCCAGCATTCTTTGGCAAAGAAAGCTAAAGACTTTGTAAAACTACAACTCCCAGGATTCCATGCCATGGCAATTTAAAGTGTCAAACTGCATGGAATCTGCACTGTAGATGTAATTCTGAAGAGATGTGTCTCCTTTTGGGAGATGACTAATCAGTGGTTGAGGAGAACCAGAGTTTGGAAAAAGGACACTTTTGGGAGGACAGTTCCCAGGATGGCTAGCATTGGCTGGTGGTCACACCAAGGGAAGATACTGGGAGTTGATGTCTAAAAGGAAATTTTCAAGCTGTGAGTTGAACTGACCTAACAGGAGAATGAAAGACTGAATGGCAGCAAAGGCTGGAGATCATTGGGCTCTCTGGATATGGTTGGACTGCAACCACTAGCTGTCCCGGCCAGCATACCCAGTAGGGAGCAATGCTGGGAGTTGCAGTCAAAGCAAATCTGGGGTTGCAAATTCACTTTGGGGGGAATGTGTGAGATTTGGGTCATAACTAGAAGTAGGTCTGGGTGTTCTATGGCAAGGTCCATTCCAAGTTTGTGCTCAGGTTGAAGAAGCTTCTGAGAATGGTCTTTTTCGTAGAGGTGTTCAGCATCATATTCAACTTCTGGTTGGTCTCTCCTGTTCTGCGGGTGAGACACACTGCTTGTCTGAGAGCAAGTAAGACTTGTCACATAAGTTTTGCAGAGTTTAAGGCCATCACCTTTTTATGAGGTGAGGATGTTGGGAACTACTAAGTGAACAAATGTCAGAGGGGTTCCTCTCCATACTACATTAGTTGCCAAACTAATTCTCTTTCAAGAGGGCTCCCCCCCCCCCACTCTTTATTTGTTTTGCTCTCTCCTTTCTCCATTTACATTAAGACCAGTAAGGAGATGATGACTCAAGGTACCACTTTGAGATCTGTTTGTCCAAAAGCCAGGGTCTCCTCAGCTTGAGAGCGAAGGCTTTGGGAGACATAACTAATCGGACAAACATTTGCATGAAAAGAGAATTCGGTTCCTTCAGAGCAGAGCCTGTCTGCCTAGTCTCTACAGTTACAACCCGCTGTTTGTGACATCGCTTTGTTGCCATAGTGATGCTTTGGGTGGTCCCAAAGGCGAAGCAGGGCAAGGGAGGGGGTTTGGAGGATGAAATAAAGCCAAGATGTAGACCCCCTCTCTTCTGTAACTGGGAAAATGGCCTGGAATGTGTAATGGTCTCCCTGGGCGAGGGAGGGTGGATGGAATGGCCAGTCTCTAGGTTGAGTGGAAGGTCCAGCATTCTTAGGAACACTTTCAAATTTCATCAACTAGTTACATTAGTCTAGATCAGAGCTTGGAAAAATTAATTCCTTGATTCATAGTTGATGGTTCTAGAAGTAAAAAAAAAAAAAACCCAGTTTCCAACCTCTGCAAATTAATTGACTAAGTATTAAGGGTTTAACCAGTTTCTGTGGTGACTTAAAAAGTAAGTAAAGGAGAAAGTCATGAAGAAAGAGTGGTGGAATTTGTTTGGCTTTATCTGAGAGGGACTTGACTTTTTTTTGGGGTGGGGGGGGGGGGGAGAAGATACTTGTATGTATTTGGTTCAAAACAGTGGTAAGTAGAGGGATAGGCTTCCAGATAACTGATTCAAAGCAAACATTTCTACTGAATATGTTAATATATGTCAGCTCTTTCAATGTGATCTTGTAAATACAGTAGAGTCTCACTTATCCAACACTCACTTATCCAACGTTCTGGATTATCCAATGCATTTTTGTAGTCAATGTTTTCAATGTATCATGATATTTTGGTGCTAAATTCGTAAATACAGTAATGCATTACTGCGTATTGAACTACTTTTTCTGTCAAATTTGTTGTATAACATGATGTTTTGGTGTTTAATTTGTAAAATCATAATCTAATTTGATTTTTAATAGGCTTTTCCTTAATCCCTCCTTAGTATCCAACATATTTGCTTATCCAACGTTCTGCCGGCCCGTTTATGTTGGATAAGTGAGACTCTACTGTACTCAGAGATACATACTGTTGGCCCTACATATCTATGCATTCCACCATCCACATCTTGAAAATATTTTTTAAAATTGCAAAAAGCAAACTTTGATTTTGCCATTTTATCTAAGGGGCACCATGAGCATCCACAGATTTTGGTATCCACTGGGTGTAAGTGAGTCCAAAGCCTCTTCAGAGTTGTGTCCTTGTAATTACACTTTGTTGGCCTGGCTCTAATATTTGGTGGCTGCCTTGGGCAGCAGGATGCAAGGATTGCCCCTTCCTGCTATTGCCTTGACCCTTTCCTCATCTCCTTGCTTGACTTGCAGTTAGGTTGTCCACCTTCTTACAGTCTTGTATGTTCATTGGCCCCTCTGTTCCACCTGCCTGCAAACCACTCAAGAAACATTGGCCACTCAAAGCAGGCAACTTGTCTTTATGAAGAGCTGGCAGGACCGCGAAATAACAGACAGTGTTGGGGCATAAGGTGGAGGAGGCTAGAGGATGGACATTACATTGGAAAAAGAGGAGATAGAAGAGGTGTTTCTCATTGGTTCCCCTGTGGTAGAGAAGGCACCATATCCATTTTCTACCATGAGGACCATTTACACTATAGCTGGAGGTCCATTTACACTATAGCTGATGAGCTCCTTCATGCTCCTGGCCTGGCTACAAACCTTAAGATTACATAAGATGCATCTGTAGCAGTTAAAGTGGAATCAGAGTGCTATAATGATGCAGTATGAATGGACCTCTGGTTTAAGGAACTGCAAGTGATGTGTTAGATCCCTTGTTTGATGTCGGAAATCAAGATAACTGCTCTGAAATTGTTGCCCTTCTAAAAAGAGGGAGCTTTCAAAAATTGCAACTCACTGCTCCAGCTCCATGATATGCTCATGAAATTCCCTGCTGATGAACTCGCAGAATGCGTATGCGGGGCTTCCCTTTTGCAGGAGACGGGATTTAGTGTTGTGATGGTTTAAGCTTCAGGGCACCAGATGTGGCGTGATTTATCACCTTAGGCAAGCATAGGGGAGTAACCTCAAGTGGGTCGGAGAGTTCATTGGGCCTGGCATCCTTTCTCTGATAATGGCCAGTTCCAGATGCTCTCGAGAGGAAATGTTTTAACAGCATGGGGTACTAGTCAGGAATCCCTGATCGCTTCCAGCTTGTAACAACTTGATATTGTTTGGAAAAGAACATAAGACTTCCCCTCAGTAACAGCAGAGGGAGATAAAAGACCAGTGGCTGCTTTGGGGTAGCATATGGTGGTCCAGTGGGAAGAAAAAGCTATTTAGGGACCAAATATTAGTTCAGGTCTTGAAACCAGGCATTTAGAACACCCTTTTCTGATTTGGAATCATTGAGTTATATTCAGAGGAGGCTGTTCATAAGGGTGTTCCTTTGGAAGGTATTTTAAAACTGCTTGGTTCTTATATTTTAACACAAAGATAGTTTAGTGAAATAAAACAAAAGGAAAAAACAATTAATGTTGTAAAGATTTTTTAAAGTACATTAGATTTTTATTTTTTTAGACTAATTAATGTTAAAAAAAACAGATGTAGTGTGAAATGAAGCTTAACTTAATACCAGTGTTTTAACCAGTCCACTAAGGAGCCCCCAGTGGCACAGTGGATTAAACCCTTGTGCCAGTAGAACTGCTGACTTGAATGTTGGGTTGCTGACCTGAAGGTTGCCGGTACGAATCCAACCCGGGGAGAGCGTGGATGAGCTCCCTTTATCAGCTCCTGCTCCATGCGGGGATATGAGGGAAGCCTCCCACAAGGATGGTAAAAAACTTTAAAACATCCAGGCATCCCCTGGGTAACATCCTTGCAGACAGCCAATTCTCTCACACCAGAAGTGACTTGCAGTTTCTCAAGTCGCTCCTGACATGAAAAAACAACAACAGTCTACTGTTTCTAAAAAGGTGATTTTATGACCAGCAATTGAATAATGAGTTGAGTGTCTGTTCTGACTAGACTGAAGTTTGGAGCAAATATCTGGCTTGATCTCAAGCATTTAGAAATGTGACACAGCGGGTCATGTATTGTATTTCTTATGATGCCAGTCATGAATATGTATGACTGCACTAAACAAACAACATGAAAATCTGCTTTCCATCCCATAAAGAAAGACTTTCAATTAAATAGCTTTTACTTTATTGTGTGAAATGACTTGTTGATTTTAATTTTTTTTACTGAGAGCATTATTATCCATTCTTTAGACAAAAAGGAGCCCCAGAGTAAACAGCATAAAAAGATTATTGATAATACAGTCCCAATCAAGTCTGGAGATAGAGCACAATAAGAAAAAAGAGATCGAAAAGGAAATCCACACTGAAGTTTAAAATGCCATTGTTCTTAAGTGCAGAATTAAACGTTATGTCTAGAAATCCAAATCCATGTGTTTTTCATAGAATCCAGTTCCTATAATGAAATCTCATAAAATATTCCAGTTTTTGCAACAAATAAAGAATCATAATATATGTGTAAAAGAATAAGAAAAACTTGGGTAGACATCATCGTAGTCTGGAACAGATTTCTAGATGCCATTTTTCGAAATGGCTTCCACTAATTTTTTACTGCAGCTGTTTAGTCTCCTAAAATATTTACAGACATTATTCTGGTGGCTAAATATATTTTTGTGGGTCAAGGAATTTAACTGTTGCCTTCTTAAATCCAGATGGACGTTAGAGTTGATGGTAAACAGATTTCATGTTATTCACTGAATAAAAAAGTTCAGAAATCCCTTGACAGTCTACTGCACAGGTCACAGTCTATAGTCAGCTCTTAATATCCACAGGCCCTGCATCCATGGGTTCACCCAACCTCTGCTTGAAAATATTCTAAAAAAGTCCCAAAAGCAAACCTTGATTTTGCCATGCATTAGCCACAACACTGATGTGTGAGCATGTCATGCTGTAGATTCCTGCCATGTTTGTCTGTGCATCATCTAGGCAGGATCTAGGGTTGTCATTTTAAAAACTGTAGCTGACTCCTATCCTTAAGGGGAGTCCCCGGTGGCACAGTGGATTAAACCAGTGAGCTACTGAACTTGCTGTCCAGAAAGCTGGCAGTTTGAATCCGAGGAGTGGGGTGAACTCCCGCTGTTAGCCTCAGCTTTTGCCAACCTAGCAGTTCAAAAACATGGAAATGTAAGTAGATTAATAGGGACCGCTCAGGTGGGAAAGTAACGGCGCTCCATGCAGTCATGCCAGCCACATGACCTTTGAGGTTCTATGGACAACGGCGACTCATTGGCTTAGAAATGGAGATGAGCACCACACTCCAGAGTTGGACACGACTGGACTTGATGCCAGGGGAAAACCTTTACCTTAGAAGATGGGATTTCAATAGGTATTGCTTGTCATGCAAGCAAGTAAGAAGGAACACCTGCTGAAATTCTCTCTTCTGTACAACCAATAATGGTATGAGAGCAATGTTCATTTTTCAGTTTGGCTACCCCAAATGGCATTCTTGCTACCTTGAACTTTCTATATATTTAAAAATGAGATACTTGCAGATTTTAGGGTAGCTTCCTTTGGAGCTCAGCAAACAGCTATGTTGCCTTCAATCATGGCCTCCCATCCAAGTTCCATGGAGGAAAGGTTGGGGAAAAGCTAGTTTAACTAGATCTTTTTTCATGAAAGCTCTACTCCTTCCAATGCATTGTAGAAAAGGATGTAATTAGTCTTGGCTGTGGTGTTGGAGGAAAATTCTGAGAGTGCCTTGGACCACAAGAAGATCAAACCAGTCCAGACTCCAGGAAATAATGCCGATTGCTCCCTGGAGGGAAGAATATTAGAGGCATAGATTAAGTACTTTGGCCACTTAATGAGAAGACAGGAAACCTTGGGGAAAATAATGATGCTGGGGGAAAAGGAAGGAAAAAGGAAGAGGGGCTGACCAAGGGCAAGGGATGGATGATATTCTTGAAGTGACTGGCTTGACCTTGAAGGAGCTGGGGGTGATGACAGATAGTCGACAGGGAGTTCTGGCATGGGCTGGTCTATGAGGTCACAAAGAATCAAAGTGACTGAATGAATAAACAGCAAAAGTCTTGGCTGGTGGCTCCGATGTGAATGTGGTGGTAAATCCACTCTGATTTATAGTTTGAACTATAAAGAAGTTATCCAAAGTGCTGAATCTGTTTTGGAAATAGGATTCAGTACCAGGGAAAGCTCCCCTGAGCTTCAAACTAAAACTCAGTGAGGATTCATGGCTTCACTGACATCAAAGTGACCAACTGGACATACATTATGGTGGGTTAATCTGGACCAATCAATCTAGACCTTTCTTCTGATGGTTGAGTCTGAGTTTTCAATACAGCTTCCAGAAGCGCTAACCAGTGTGGCAACTCACCATGTTGGATGGAGAATTGTGGGAGTTCTAATCCATTTTGGGGTGGGATATTTCCTTGTTAAGCTGCAACAAGTAAAGTTACCTTTGTTATGTGCAGAAGTAGGCTAAGGGACTTAATAATCCACCTAAGACCCAGCCATCTCAACATCTTTTCCGTTACACCAAGAACAGCTTGCTCAACAATGGATTCTAGCTGGGGGAAATCTATTTCCTTTCCTAGCTACCTTGAGGATTGCAGCTAAACTCAGAGGGAAGAAGGAAGACTGAGGTGGTGGTCAATATTGTTATCATCTTGCTTATCCAAAAACCCTGTGAACTTTGGTTCCTGGCTTACCGAGCCAACATAGTTCCTGACTTATCGAACTGAATCAATCCTTCTATTGGTCTGAATGTTGGCCTCTGGAGATGGGGGTTTGAATTCCTGCTCAGACATGAAACCCATTGGATGACCTTGGGTTCACATTTTCTCAACCGCTAAAGAAGATAAAGGCACACACCCTCTAAACAAATCTTGCCAAGAAAAGCCCAGAATAGGTTCCCCTTAGGTTATCCATGAGTCAGAAATGACATGAAGGCACACAACAGCAACAGACTCATAAATGCAAAAGGGTTGGATTTGAAATTCACTAAACAAGTAAGTTGCCACTGTAGCAAACTCCAGACAGAATTGAGTTCCTGTGCCCACAGTTGAAGGCGGTTAGCCTCCTTGTTTTAGCAAACCTCTCTTTCTAAGCAAGGCGGTGGCCCTGGGGCCCATGGTCTTAATGAGGGATAATCACTCTTAATTAGACAGCAATTTAAAAGGCAGCAGTGGGGCTCTGGATTGGGCAGCTCAGCTATAAAAATGTGTATCCAGGGTTGGCAAATGGAAGGAGGGTGTGCCTAGTGAGGATAACTGCTTAGGATGAAAGGGAAGGAGAGTTAAATAAGAATTGGAGAGAATTACTTGAGAGGGTTTGTTTTTTTTGTAATAAAAAGTGGGAGCTAATAGTAAAGCAGCCTACTATGAAATAATGGAATAAATTAGAGACTACACCCTCTGCCCACAAGGTTAATTGGAAAGAGTAAAATCTCACTTCAACCAGAATCATGTTTTATGGGTGCACTTTTGTGCAGACTCAGGTAGGGAACTCCTTATACATTTTCCAAGCTTATTTCCATTTTCTGTTATTTGACGCTGCCATGATTTAAGTTCTCAGCTTTAGGTCATTTGGCAACTTGAAGGGTTTTTAATGTTTGGACCTTGTCTTTTCTTTTTTTTGAAGGTATTATAATTCTGAGATGGAGGTGTGCCATGAGGAGAACCAGTGTAGTGTTTGGCTACCTTCCCCATACTACAGAATTATATTCCACTCTAACTTCCATGGCAACATCATTTGAAATCCTGGGACTGGAATTTCAGGAAAGGGTTTTGTGATTATTTTTTTTTTGCCAGGGAACTTCTCCTTCGGCCAGACTACAAATCCCAGGATGAAACCATGGTAGTTAAAATAGAATCATAGGGTTCATCTACACTGCAGTGTTAATGCATTTCAACACCACTTTAACTGCCATGGCTCAATACAATGGAATCATGGGGATTGTAGTTTGGTAAGACACTAGAAGAGAACTACAGTTCCTATGGCTGCATAGCATTGAGCCACAACAACTAAAGTGATGTCAAGCTGCATTATTTCTACAGTGTAGATGCACCAATAATGTTATATTTGTGAAACGGTTTCAGAATTAGGGAGACCGTAATTCAGATTCTCACCCAGCTGTGATGTTCACTTGGTGGGTTCCTCATTATCTTCCTCTCAGTCTGTCCTTCCTCACAAGGTTATTTTGAAGATCAAAACTGAAGAGGGAATAGGACTCCTCAGATTGCTTTAAACTCCATGCAGGAAAGAAAGGATATGAATGCAACAAAATAATAATATAAACACTGAAGAGTGCAATTGAATTTAAACCAGTTTGAGAGCCCTGGATACTTGCAGTATTGGATAGTTGTACAAGCTGTGTTTTTCTCTCTACTAAACAGATTGTTGGTGGCTTTCTGTTCTCTATTCTCCTGATTTACAACTGGACTACTTAGCGTGTCAATTGCCAACTCACATATGCTGGTTGTTGGACTGGATCCCACAAATTCTAGGACTGCAAACAGCTTTGTTGTACGTCTGTCTGTATGGACCTCATCCTCTTTCCAAGATCAACCTCCTTCTCTCTCTTCACCTCACTGTATGACACACAGTCTAGCTCTACTTAACTACTCCTGGTGAAGCCTGTATACAACCTGTATACAGGGTCAGATTAAGGCACTTCAGGTCCCCAAAAATGTATCAGTTTTGTTCTTGCTTATGTTTTCATGACTATATCTATACACATAATAAAAGTGAAAAATGTGTATGTGTGTACGTGGTGGAGGTGTCCACTTACACAGACAGCCTCCCACATCTACAGACAGTGATAGTTCCCACTGAGTAGGAGACACCCATGGCCCTCCTCCCATTGACATGCAGGTTATAGTCAGCACCATGAACATGTAGCCCAAACCCTGCCAGTGTCCTCCATAAACACCATTCTGCCCACCAACCAAGTGAAGGCTTTCATGCATGGACCATTTCATCCTAGATGTTCTCTTTTTCCTCCAGAATGGACATCTCAGGGTTCCTTAATTTGCATGTCCTCACCCACTGCCTCTCCCTTAACCCTTTCCTGTGGCACATAGTTCACAGAGGAATTGATCAGCAACTGAACAAGAGATTTGGGAAGAACGCACCATGATTTTCAGGAGTTGTACTTGACCTACACCCAGAGAGCACTGTTAACCCAACCAATGATGGATCTGGACCAAACTTGCCACGGATGATGGGACTTGCAGTACCTTCACTGATACTGTGACCCGACAATGGACTGGGACCAAACTTGGCACAGAGAAGTCCCATGACCAACTGAACATACTGCAGGGGTTAGTGGAAATGGATCTTGATTCTGGGAGTTGTAGTTCACTTGCATCCAGCGATACTGTGACCCCCCACCAACAATGGATCAGGACCACACTTGACACAGAGAAGCCCCATGACCAACTGAACATAATGCAGGGATTTAGGGGAATGGACCTTGATTTTGGGAGTTGTAGTTCACCTGCATCCAGATAGCACTGAACCCAGCTGACGTCAGATCTGGACCACACTTGGCACACAGACTCAAAATGGCCAACTGTGTATACAGGCCTGGTTTGGGGGTGATTGATCTCGGATCTGGGAGTTGTAGTTCACCCTTATCCAGAGAGTACTGAACCCAGCCAACAACGGGTTCTGAACCAAACATAAGTGATATTACGTAACAGTCCAAAACAAACAATCTTCTAACAACTTGGGCACCACTGGGTTCCCAAGCTAGTAATTTATAATGGTGAGGAGTACAGTCGACCTTCCACAACCACAGATTTTGTATCCATGGATTCAACCACCCACAGTTTGAATATATATATATATATATATATATATATATATATATCCAAACAGTGAAATTGTTTTTGCAATTTTATATAAGGTTTACTTTACTAGGCCATTGTATATAGTGGGACTTGAGTATTCATGGATTTTGATATCCACAGAGTCCTGGAACCAAACTCTGCAGATACTAAGGGACTGATGTATTTAGAATTCCATGCAAGAGAACTCTAATCTAGACTCTCCAGAACTACAGCATTAGAGCACTCTGGCAAAGGATTATTAGTGCCCCATCAAACTACAACTCCCTGGATTCTCCAGAATGGAGTTGTGGCAATTAAAGAGATATACAATTCACATAACTGTTTCATAGGAAGCTCCACAGTAAGAGTGTATTATTATATTTTAGTATATTTTAAGAGGAGCAGCAATTTGAAGGCTCTTGTAATCTGAGGTCCTAAACTGTAGGTAAACTAGTTTGTACATAAACGTGGCAGGACTACTGACTTGGAGCAATATGGACGCGGGTTGTAAAGGCAGTTGCCTCTCCCCCACCTCCACCCCTTGCTGCCTGCCCGCCTCTATTCCCACTGTTGTGATTGAATTTCCTCTGGAAAGCTCTTTGACTTAAGATACCTCTCCCTAGGGAGTTGGAGGCCATGAGGGCAAAAGAATAATTGACAAGGTCAACAGGCTAAAGGCCTGGAGATGACGCTTGGGAATATTGGGAGGGGGAGGGGGAAGGGATGTCAAAGAGGCTTATGGGTTGCTGTCACTTTGGCTGATGGGAGACTTAGTGACTTTCTAGGCATGGGGCATAAGGATGGAGATGGGGATAAGGGCCGGAATAGAGGCAGTCTTCATTGTTTACTGAGTTATTTGAGGCAGACAGTGCCCTGATCAATATTCCCCATGGCTTCCATTGACCCTAAAAGAGAGAGAGATTGAGAGAGAGAAACCCTCTTTTGGATGATTAAGGTAGTTTGACAGGTTTGTCCGAATGTTTGGGTACTCTACTGACAGATGTAGAGAAATGTCACTACTAGTCATTTTTATTTATTTAATTTATTTCCCATCTTTCTTCCAACATGGGACTGCAAGTTGCTTGCAGCATAAGTAAACACAAAATGCATGTGAAGTAATTTATAATGCCAGAGTTTTAAAAAATCTTGTTTAAAATAGAACTTTTAAAATAGCCATAAACATTTAAAATACAGCAATGGGGATAAAAGTACAGCATTAAAATACTCAACCTAGTCTACCACAAATGGGAGCTCTACAGACTGAGAGCAAACAGTGAGAAGTTCCTCTGATGTTTTCTCACTAAATGTGCTAGAGATAGTGCTAGGATCCTGAAAAAGTTCTTAAAACTCAGGGAGACTAGACATCAGAACTTAATATGGTTTGTAGGATGGCCAACTATGGTTGAAACAGGCTGACCATGCCTTGAAAATCGTTGTTGTGTGCCTTCAGATACTTTCTGGCTTATGGCATCCCTAAGGTGACCCCATCACACAATTTTCTTGGCAAGGTTTGTTCACATGGAGTTTGCCTTCATTTTTTTCTGAGGATGAGAGAGGCTGATCTTTGGCTTCCAATTATGCCATTATTTGATTTTTAATTTATCTATCAGTTGACACTTCTCCAGTTGCTTGAAAAATGTGTTTTTGGTGAACAAACTTTTGCCATCACAAAATTTAGTCAGTTCTGCTTCATTTCTTGTTTCTAAGCTGAATTTTCCTACAATCTTTGATCCTGCTACATTTCTTCCTTTTACATTCCTGTTTGGTACGTGATCAATTTCCTCCTGGAAACTAGCATAACCATGGATTATTGGTTATATTAATGGATTTATTGGTATAATTCTTATATTCTTGCATTACAGTAGAGTCTCACTTATCCAAGCTAAACGGGCCGGCAGAACCTTTGATAAGCAAATATCTTGGATAATAAGGCGGGATTAAGGAAATGCCTATTAAACATCAAATTAGGTTATGATTTTACAAATTAAGCACCAAAACATCATGTTATACAACAAATTTGACAGAAAAAGTAGTTCAATACGCAGTAATGTTATGTTGTAATTACTGTATTTACGAATTTAGCACCAAAATATCATGATATATTGAAAACATTGACTACAAAAATGGCTTGGATAATCCAGAACCTTGAATAAGCGAGTCTTGGATAAGTGAGACTCTACTGTATATCCTTTTACTACTTTTGTTACATCTCTCCTCACTATTAATGCAACCCTGTTTCCTCTTAAATTTTCATTTCCTGACTAAAACACTGTGCAATTACCTGATTCAAAATGTCCTATTCCTTTCCATTTTAGCTTCCTCCCCCAAAGTATTGCCATGCTTATATGTTCTGTTTCTTCTTTTGCTATATCTACTCGTTTCATGCATTTGTATGGAATTGCTACCAGTTTCTGCTTGCCCCATTTGTATGGCCCCATTTTCATTTCTGTCTGCTGCTTCCGAAAACAGATGCCTATATAAATGAGCTTTCCCACCCGAGGAAAAAAAAATGAAGATTTTCGAACCTCCCCTGCATAGCACTAGCAAGTGTTAGCTATGGTCTCACTGCCATTGTCTCTGAGAGATCCTTCACCAATGTCTCTTTCTCTACTGCTGCTGCCCTGTAGCTGTTTGACAGCTGTCTGGCTCCTCAGAAAAAGTCTGTCAGATATGGGAGACCCTACCAGTATTACTGCTGCAAATAGCATGACCTCTGGCCTCACAGAAGCAAGGAATGACTTTGAGTCATGATATCCTCCCATATAAGCCTGCCCAAAATTTGAGATCTTCAGAGAAGGCCCTCTTACATGTCTCAACATCTCATGAAGTTAGGTTGGTGGGTACATGTAACAGGGCTTGACTGTGGAATTCCCTAACCAAAGGTTGCAGTACCTTGACTGAAATTCTCTAACCAAAGAAATTAGGCTGTTGTCGTATCTTTTAAGCTTCCAGCAGGCAGCCAAAGCAGTGCTGTTCTACATGGCATTTAGTGTTTGAAATGGCTGTTTTTAGTGTTTTTCTTGTGAGTTACCATAGGATGCAGGGCTTAGATTTAGCCTTCTCCAAAATAGTGGTCTTCAGAATAATACCAGTCAAAGTGGTGGACAATGGACTGGTGCTGGTCTGTATGCCATAGGCTGCTGGTTCATGACAAGTTTCTGAGTAAGAAAGTGTTTAATTTAATGGACACTAATATAGTGCCTGCCTGCTAAGCAAATCAAATAGCTTAAAATGCACCAATCTAGAATGTTCTGGGTATCAATTCCTATCCCCCTCAATTAAATTGGGCAGTGTCCAAGAATGATTGGAGCTATAATCCCGAACATCTGGAGAGTACTAAAATTGCATCATAGCTCGAAGGTCTAGAGATTGCTCTAAAGGACCATAGTTTTGTGATATATTTTTAAAAACACTTGATTTTGAAAAAAAAATCTGTATCAGTTTGTTTGCTACAGAGGCCCTGTGCATTTCGTTGCATTTGATCCTAAGTATGTTTGAAAGCAGAAGTGAGAACTATGCAGCCCCCCAAATGTTGTTGGATTGCAACTCCCAATATTTTTCATTAAGGCTATGGCTGATTGGAGTTATAGTCCAGTGATGCCTTGACGGCTGCATGATTTTCACTCCTGTTCTAGAGTCCAGAATTCTAGAATTTATCAGATGTTATTAGTTCATGCAAGCCATTTGGATTTCAGTATTGTTTGACATCAATTGGGGCACATCCTGCAGTGCATGAAATGTGTCTCTAAGTCTCTGTGTTGGAGAACACAAATGGGGCGTCACTGGTGGGCAAATTGTCAAATAGAAGCTTGTTGAGTTTCAGTAGCTATCTCTTTAGGAAAACCCAATTAAACCCTTAAGGAACTTCAGAGATCTCTAAAAAAGAGGCAGATGAATTCTGGCAGAGAACACTTTTTTTGCATCTTAAGTCCCTGATTCAAAGTGACATCTCCTGTGAAATGATCTCTAATAACACCGTGTTTACTGTGCACCATCCAGATTTGAAAATTCTATTCCTTTTTGCCATGACTGCTGTGTGTGCGCGCGTACGCATGTGTATACACACCAACACCCAATCACAATAGTCGTGGTTATGGGATATGCTCACATGATCAACTGCTGCAGTTGGATTCAAACTGGGTCAAGAGGACAAAAATATCCACCCACTTTGGGAGAGGGGAACACATTGACTCTGCAGATTAGCTCTGAGCCTCTGGTTTAGACTGCAGTTAAAGTTCTCAAACGTCTGAGCAAAATTCTGGTGAAGTTTCCTTCTTTGCTTATCTAGATTAGATTTGGAAATGCTGGGGTGTCACATGAAAAGGTCATAAGCACGTCCTCCTAGACCTGCTTTGTGTTCAAATCTACATTCTCATGATTTTGAAAGCTTTTTCTAGATGGAAAAGGGAAGGATTTGGAAGACTTTGCCCCCTTAGGATCCTTCCCTAATTGGATCACACAGGTCAATGGAGAAGGCATCTCTCCCTTTCTACTTTCGGCTGCTTTTCTAGCTGATGGCACTCAGTGAACCAAGTTTGCTTTTACCTCATGATGGTTTGAGGGAGATGAAGTTGGCCCCCATGCTGTTTGCACCTCATGCAATGGACGGATGAGGCACTACTTGGGCCTTTCCCCTTCTTTGATTTCTATTTGTGGAAGAACTTTGTGACACAAAATTACAACTGTCCCCCATTTCTTTCTGACCACCCACCTTCTGTATCCCTTGGAGCATTTTAAATGGGTGCATTCATTTCCTATCTTCATGAGATTACAAATGGGGAGAATTGGGGTTGCATGGAGGGGCTAAAGAGCCTGTGTGCAAAGTACTTGGTCTGTTTTCTCTCTCTTCTGTATGCTCCCAGCCCAGCAACCTAGCTGGTGGGGAGCAACTTCTCTATCTTTATTTGCTCTGATGTAATGTGGCGGCTGGGGCCAACTCTGGAGGAACAGAGGAAGCGGTCTGAAAACAAAAACTGGCTAATCCCCCTCCGCCCCTGTTGCCTGTTGTTGCGGGAAGGAGGGGTGAGGGTGGAGTGAGGGAATGCAGGCTTGCTTGTAGGGTCTCAGGGATTGTTTTGCCTTGGCAAGGAGCAGAGCTGGATGAGGAAGGGCATACATAGGAAGTTGTCTCTCTCTCATCCCCCCCTTCTGCCTGAGATCCTGATTAGAAAGCAACTCACATTTGACTGTCCTGGAAGGCTCAGACAGCTGTGTGCACTCTCTTTCTCTCTCCCTCCCCATCTCTCCCTTCCACCCCCCTGCACATGTTTGCTTGCTTGCTCAGTATGTGGACACAAATGCCCCAAGAGAAAAGGGTGAGGATGAGAGCGCTATTTGGGATCACACTCTCAGCATGGATACTCGGAGTCTTTGGAGGGGATCTATGCAGGAGACACAGATATTTAATTCTTAACTCCTGGCAGTGGACTCAGGTGGCAACCCCCCAGATTAAGGATGCTTACTCCTGGGAATTACATTTCCTCTTTTAGCCTTAAATTAGTTTCTGAGGAAATGCTGTCCAGTTGTGCTGTGTTATCCTGTCACCTGCACAGATTTTTGCAGAGACTCTAGATGACATCATCTTCCATTTGGAACCCTCCCATAGTTTCCCAATCTTTCTTCTGTCTTTTTCCATTGTAGAACTTTTCCCCAGAATAGCCAATAGGTTTGCAGTCATTGAGACTAGTTCTGATTGGAATAGAGCTTTATTTTACACTCTTCTCCCAGAATCTGGAGGTGCTTGGCAGGGGAATTCTTGGAATTGTATTTCCAGGAAGTTACTTTTCCAGGCTCTGATTTTTTATTTATTTATTTATTTATTTATTTGCAACATTTATATCCCACCCTTCTCACCCCAAAGGGGACTCAGGGCAGCTTACAAGTTATAGATACATACAATAAATTATTTTATTAGTATAGCACAATATAAGCACTACATAAGCATTGGCTTCGACTTGGTCTGGACTAAGGTTTATGTACAAGGTTTTTGTGGATGAATAGCTCAAGTATTTTGTATTGTTTTAAATCTGTATTTAACTGCTTATGTTTTTATTTTTTTGTATTGTTGTGTATTGGCACCGAATTCTGCCAGTTTTGTAAGCCGCCCTGAGTCCCTTAGGGTGAGGAGGGCAGGACAGAAATGATGGAAATAAATAAATAAATATTCTTATATTGTACTATACAACTATATTGAAATATTATTAGTAACACTGCATGTAATATAAATATACAATTATAATAGTGTATTATTATTATTACATTGTATTACATCATAATATTATTATCAATATTATATGTATATACAATATATTATAATATTAATATAGTATAATATGAGTATTATATATTATTATATTGTTAAATTGATACAGCAGACATGGTGGAAAAAAGTCTTCCTGGCCCCTCCTTCTTCATTCTGGTCCAGAATGTTAGTTAGACCTTGGTGTGTGTGGTGTGTACTCCCATTTGATGATATAGGAGACATGGTGGAAGGATGTCTTCCTGGTCCCTCCTTCTTCATTCTGGTCCAGAATTTTCTTCTTACTATACTTACTATACTATACTATACTTACTGATGAGAATAAAACTGCCATGTGCATAATGCCCTTTGAAGAATTAAGGATAAGAACCTGTATTTAGATGCATAATTCCGATACCATCCTGTACACATTTACTTGGGAACGAGTTCCATAAACTTGAAGTAAAACTCCCTTCTGAGCAGACCATGCATTGCCAATATCCCACCCTTAATTAGGATGGAAGTACTGTAGTAGCTTTCCAGAGTGTGGTTGTGCCGAGTGGTGTGTTACTATCGTGATACCAACACATGCTTCAGTTATTGTATTAAAAAAAGGTTTGAACTGAACCACACCACATTCTTTTCTTGGATTTCACTTTTCTCCACAAGGGTGTTCTAGCTCTTTTTGCTAACCCCCCACTCCCCAAATGTTCAACCCTTACCACTACCTGGTGAATGTAGTTGTTTGGAATAAGGATATAAACTCACCAGAACAGTAAGGATGGTGAAGGAATGATTCTAATGCTCCCAGTAATAGGTACTCATGGGGAAGTGTGTGTGTGCCTCATTGGGAAGATTTCAGTTTTGCATTACAGTATACCATTTTGTGTGCTCGCAGTGGACCTTGTTCTACTTCAGATTTTTCATCCCAACTACAATTCTGAGGAAACATGTTTTTCAACAGACTGCAGCTATAAAACAGGATTCAATCATCATTGAGCAAAGACTTAATCCTAACTTTTGGTTGCCAGGAACCTTGTCCATTATCAGATTTCCCATGGATATAGAGTCAACATCCACACTCTGTCCCTGCCCTGTCCCATCCCATACCCCTAACACAGCTTTGGCTTTTTCAAATATTTGTGTTGGAATATTTCTTGCCACTGAGCTTTCAGTTGTTTAAAGAGCCAAACTTTAAACAAAACTGTGCTGCAATTTTACCCTGCCATCTGAAGTCCTTTCTCAGCCTGTGCACTTCATTGATGCTTTTTCTCAGTATCCTCAATGAAGGACCCCATACATTGTGGGAAACTTTGTGGGAATTCCACAGAGAGTACCTGGATTTACAGAAATCATGGTGGGTTTCCACCCTTCTTATTTATTTATTTTTTGTAAGGGAAAATAACATGTTTCTCTATGATCTTAGGATAACTACTAGGTTCTCAGTTTGGCTGGGTCTCTTGGCAGTTTGGATGCAATACCATTGTTTAGACTAAAGTGATGTGCCGGCCAAGCTTTGAGCAGATTTGGGGAGTGGCTGACTAGGAGTAAAATAACACAATATTATCCAATTGGATTAGAAGTCCTGAGAGCCAGTATGGTGTGAGCATTGGACTATGACTCCAGAGACCAGGGTTTGGTAACCTTGGGCAAGTTACACACTCTCAAGAAAATCCCCCAAGAAAAAATGGTGTACTCCATTTTGAAAGCATTCAGAGATCTTTTGTAGCAAGATCAAATCCTCATTTCAATAATTTTTTATTTTGTTTTCTTGTTAGGATTTTATCAGTCCAAGCATCCTCTTTTCCACTTTAGTCTAAACTCTTGAGTTACAGGACTCTTCTGGACCTAGCTATTTTTGCAATCCCCACGAAAGCTTTATTTATTTGCTTTCTCAAATAGTGGATGAACTTGGGAATGTGATCATGCAAACTGATGCATAAAGAGACAAAGGTAACAGGAAGTAGTTCATGGAATCTTCCTCTGCATGTTGTCTTAATTCACATTTGTGTGTCAGATGCCATAAGTGGCACAGAAGTGCCATAACCATGTGCCACTTATCAGTCATTCATGTAACATTTTAGTAATTCTAGTAAAGATCTTGTCTTAGTCCTAACACTTCTGAACTCTGATTCACTTATAAGTCTCACACCTTCATTTTTAAAATGTATTTGTTAAAGTATAACATCTAAAGTGCAACCTTCCATCCTCCCCACTCTACACATTTCGGACTGAAGAATGCTCATTCTTTATTAACAGTGGTTCTCAACCTATGGATCCCCAGATGTTTTGGCCTTCAACTCCCAGAAATTCTAACAGCTGGTAAACTTGTTGGGATTACTGGGAGTTGTAGGCCAAAACACCTGAGGACCCACAGGTTGAGAACCACTGCTTTATATATTTCCCATTGTAATAATTATATATAGACAATGCTCAAGTAACTCACTGTCCTTCCTCTGAGAAATTAGGCATATAAGTAAAGGGCTGGATTTGGGTCACTCTTGTAGACTTCTATCTCTAGGCAAGGAATGAATTAGATAACCTTGTAGCATTTTGTAGTTCACAGTGAGTCAACTCTGTACAAGGAGGGAATGTCAATCTGTCTAGCCTGTCTTGTCTGCTCTCGAATTCCTGTCACTGTTGCTCCACCCCCATGACTGCATGTGTTGGGGAGGAGAAAGATAGGGAGGATGACTCCCTTTTTGACAGTGTTGGGAGGTTTGAGAAATTCCCTGATCATCTTTAGCGTTTGTCCAATATTTGGCCAGAAGACTGACTGGGAAATAAACCTGCTAATTACCCTTAGTTCCATTCAGTGAAAAACAGGAGGCTGTGCTTGCATGTTTGCTCTAGCACTAGGAAAGATGGTAGTCTCTCTCTTTCTCTCCTATCCCTTTTATTGTCTTAAATCTGAGACCATAAAAAACATGTTGTGATAGTTTAATATTTTAAATTGACTTCTCTTAAAATAAAATCTGGTTGAGGGGGAATATGGTTAGACAGGGTCCCTTATTCAAAACGTTTAGGAACAGAACTGTTTTGGATTACATTTCTTTTAAAAATGGAATATTTGCATATACAGTAGAGTCTCACTTATTCAACCTTCGCTTATCCAACATTCTGGATTATCCAACGCAGTCTGCCTTTTAGTAGTCAGTGTTTTTGTAGTCAATGTTTTAATACATTGTGATGTTTTGGTGCTAAATTCGTAAATACAGTAATTACTACATAACATTACTGTGTCTGAACTGCTTTGTCTGTCGATTTGTTGTAAAACATGATGTTTTGGTGCTTAATTTGTAAAATCATAACGTAATTTGACCTTTAATAGGCTTTCCTTAATCCCTCCTTATTATCCAACATTTTCACTTATCCAACGTTCTGTTGGCCTGTTTATGTTGGTTAAGGGGGACTCTACTGTATATGTAATCAAATATCTTGGAAACAGGATAAAAATTAATTTATGCTTCATATACAGTTTATACGCATAGCCTGAAGGTAATTTTATACACACCATTTAAAATAATTTATGTACACTGAACCATCAGAAAGCGAAGGTCTCGCTATCTCAGCCACCCATGTGGACAATTTCGGATTTTGGAATTCTGCACAAGGGATGCTCAAGCTGTAATCATGTTTTCACTTGGCAAAAGTGCTCTCTTGATGAATAGGGAAGTTTTCTATGACAGTGTTTAAAAACATGTCCACATAGGCATTTTCAGAATTATCAGCTTTGGTGACAATGCTTAAACCATGAAGCAGTAAATAACCTCAGCTTAGGCTGGGGGGAGAGTTTAGGGTTATTTTTAATTTCTAAAAAGAAGCAGTGAGAGGTAATGGTTCTGGTACCCCAAAGAGTGCTTGCATCTCTGAGTGAAACATCCTTGTCTGAAGCAGCTGTGCTGTTTGCGCTGGAGAGCCATGTGCCGGCCTCATAGAGTGCTGCTCAGCAGAGATGCTAATCTAATTAGGTCTTGAGTCACCATGGAAGGAGAGATTTAGTTTTACACGGACAACTTCATCTTTTGTGTGTGTGTGGGTAGGGAAGGGAAGGGGAGTCCACACTTAATCTCTCTTCCTTCGCATAGGCGGAATCTTTTGCTCACCACTGGCTGCCCCTCTTGTAACCCCATGAGGCTCATGTGACCTGGCTCATGGGTTGGACACCCCCTTTCAAGGGGGCATTTTCTGCCCCAACTCCCCTTGGAGCCAGTGGGTCAAGGACTGGGAACTTCCTTGCCAGGCCAGCTTGGAAACAGCTGGGTGTTGTTAGGACATAATGTGAGGCAGGGGTTAGAAAAGGCAGTCTTGATCACCTTTTACTCATCTGGGCTGCTATAATTACTCCTCGGAGACTGTCAGATATAAAATGCCTCAAAGCTTTTCTTTTATGAGCTGGTGGTGGGGAATATAGTCTCTGGGCCAGACAAGGGAAGAAATAACTCTTTCATGACCTGCATTGTAAAACATCTAGGTTTGTGACATTAAAAAAACAACAATGCACCACATGTAAAAAAGAGCACCGTCTTCTTCATCCTTGATGTATGGGGTCAGACTCCAGTCAGACTGGCGGTCCGCCCGACTGATAATGCAGCAACATAATCTGCCTGCAAATGATGAAGGGAAGAGAGAGAGGAAGCCTGGGCTTGCCCTTGCCCTCCCCTCTCAGCCTCCCTTCCAAAGGCCTCTAAATCCCCCAGCAGGGTTTCCAGATTGTTTACTTAAAAAAAAAAAAGACACCCCAAGAGTGTGAGATCAGAAACAAAGGATACTTCTCACATTTGGTGATGATCTATAACAAAAGAATTCTCTTGGGTGTTTTTTTGGAAGGGCTTGGAATAGCTACCTTTTTGACCTACATCTACCAGAATCTTCTCTGGTCAGTGACTGGGCTGGTTTGGAAATACTGGGAGTTGTAGTCCAAAAAGAAAAGTAATGCTTCCAAACTCTGGAGTTTTCATACTGTCTAATAAATTGAGCCCCCTGTGGTGCAGTGGGTTAAACCCTTGTGCCGGCAGGACTGATGACTTGAAGGTTGGGTTTCTGACCTGAAGGTTGGTGGTTTGAATCCAAACTGGGGAGCGTGCGGATGAGCTCCCTCTATCAGCTCCAGCTCCATGCGGGGACGTGAGAGAAGCCTCCCACAAGGATGGTAAAAACATCAAAACATCCGGGTATCCCCTGGGTAATGTCCTTGCAGACGGCCAATTCTCTCATGCCAGAAATAACCTGCAGTTTCCCAAGTTGGTTCTCAAGTCGCCAGGGGGAGGGGGGTGGGGGGAAATACTGGCTAATACTGACTCAATAGAGGGGAGGAAAAGGCTTGTCTGTTGACTGGCTGCTCTTGAACTTTGAATTCAGGAGTTGCAAATGTCTCCTTAGCACACCACTAGATAGCTAGATGGTTCTCAGGAACAGCTGCTTCTGGGAATCTCCAAATACCAGTTCTGCCCTTTAACAGGTTTTGGACAATGTTCCTTTCAGATAAGATATCCATGTAAAGAAGACCGCTGACATTTCACCTGTGTATGACAGCTGGCACAAAAATGCCACTGCAACTTATGGCTTTCTCCTGCAGTGTAGGCTTTCACTTATGCCCTGGGCATGGCCTGCTTGTGTTGTCTGCCATCATGTCCCCGACTCCAGCCCATTGCACTTTTGACATTGGCAGCTGCTGATGTGAATTGGGGAAACACAACATGGTGACTTTACATAAAGGCCAAATGAAATTAGGCATTAGCAGGAAAAGGGAGCGCAGAATTCTATGCAGGAAGTCTGGTTTGGATAACAGCCTTGTTGTAAAGGGCAGCTTGTATTTTGACCAATTAATTGTAGGTTTTTTCTGTCTTTCATATTTTCTTGATCAAATCAAAATGATCCAAATTAGGTTGTGTATCTCCATCCATCCTGCTGTTTCATCCAATTCCCTTTGGAAATTCAGATTATGTGAGCAGAAAAAGAAGTTCTGGGACTAGTCTATCCAGTTTTGTATCATAACATAATGTAAGAACACAGTAAGAACAGACCACGGAACAATAGACTGGTTCAAGATTGGGAAAGAGTACGGCAGGGCTGTATACTTTCACCCTACCTATTCAACTTGTATGCAGAACACTTCATGTGACATGCGGGGCTTGATGAATCCAAGGCTGGAGTTAAAATTGCTGGAAGAAACATTAACAACCTTAGATATGCAGATGATATCACTCTGATGGCTGAAAGTGAGGAGGAGCTGAGGAGCCTTCTAAACAAGGGGAAAGAAGAAAGTACAAAAGCTGGTTTGCAGTTAAACATCAAGAAAACCAAGATTATGGCAACCAGACTGATTAATAACTGGCAAATAGAGGGAGAAAACGTGGAGGCAGTGACAGACTTTTTATTTCTAGGCGCAAAGATTACTGCAGATGCAGACTGCAGCCAGGAAATCAGAAGACGTTTCCTTCTTGGAAGAAGAGCAATGACTAATCTCGATAAAATAGTGAAGAGGAGAGACATCACACTGGCAACGAAGGTCCACATAGTTAAAACAATGGTATTCCCTGTAGCAACCTATGGACGCGAGAGCTGGACCATAAGGAAGGCTGAACAAAGGAAGATAGACGCTTTTTAACTGTGGTGTTGGAGGAAAATCCTGAGAGTGCCTTGGACCTCAAGAAGATCAAACCAGCCCATACTCCAGGAAATAATGCCTGAGTGCTCACTAGAGGGAAGGATATTAGAGGCAAAGACGAAGTACTTTGGCCACATAATGAGAAGACAGGAAAGCTTGGAGAAGATAATGATGCTGGGGAAAATGGTAGGAAAAAGGAAGAGGGGTTGACCAAGGGCAAGATGGATGGATGGTATCCTTGAAGTGACTGGCTTGACCTTGAAGGAGCTGGGGGTGGCGACAGCTGACAGGGAGCTCTGGCGTGGGCTGGTCCATGAGGTCACAAAGAGTCTGAATCAACTAAACGAATAAACAGCAACAAAACATAATGTATTGTTTTTGTTGACTTATACACTGTCTTTCTCTCAGGCAGATCACAAAATACAAGAAATGCAACTTTTCAGTTCTGCAGAACTCTTCTACAGACTAGGTGAAGAGTGGATACTGAAGTCTATGGGGGAAATTTGTGATGCTCTAGTCTAGGACTTTTAGAAAACACTCATGATAACCATAACATTTAAAAAGAAAAGCAATAAATTATGCCTCTAGAAATTTTTAGGAGTGTGATTCTCAGCTAACTTTATGAAGAGTTCTGGAGAATCTGAAATGTTGCTCTGTTTGTGACATTTTGTTGACCTAAATAAGAAGTTACTCAAGGATCCCACCAGTTTTTTTTAAAACTTCCAAGCTTTGCTCTTCATGCTGAAATTAACTAAATGGCTTCTCCACCCCCTCAATCCCCTCAAATCTCCCTTGAGGCTGAGAGAGTGAGAAGTGATGTTGTGGGAGGAGGAACAGTCATCTCAGTATCAGAAACCCAGACTGAAGTAACTCTTAGCAGGGAAGGGGGGCTGGGTCAAGACTGGGCTTGTGAAAAGCAAGTGCTGGGCAAATATGACCCCCGCCCCAGCTGCGGCTTTTATCATGTGAAGAAAGGGACCATGAGGGCCTTTAAAAAAAATGTTTGCCATACTCCAAGAACTAGATGAAACGAATGTATTATTTAAGGCCATTTAACCCCACTTGTGTTCACATACTTAGGATGACTAAAAAGCAGTTTGAAAAGGATGTATTTTTCTCTACCCTCACAGAGAGGTCTCTCTCCAGAATGATGTGGTGATTCATATCCCAATGACAGCTTGTGGGAAAAGTCCACATTAAAAACTCTGCAATCAGTGGCATGAACCAGAGTGGGAATGCTAACATAAATGAACAGTCAGCCCTCCGTATTTGCTGCGGTTAGGGACACAGGACCCCTGTGGAAGTGAAAAATCACAAATAAAGAAATTGTGTTGTTGAAGGCTTTCATGGCCGGAATCAATAGGTTGCTGTGAGTTTTCTGGGCTGTATGGCCATGTTCCAGAAGGATTATCTCCAGACATTTCACCCACATCTATAGCAGGCATCCTCAGAGATTGTGGGATCTATTGGAAACTAGGCAAGTGGGGTTTATATATCTGTGGAAGGTCCAGGGTGGGAGAAAGAACTCCTGTCTGCTTGAGGCAACCACTTGCCTAGTTTCCAACAGACCTCACGACCTCTGAGGATGCCTGCCATAGATGTGGACAAACATCAGGGGAGAATGCTTCTGGAACATGACCATATAGCCCAAAAAACTCACAGCAGCACAATAAAGAAATTGCTGGGTTTTTTAAATCCGAGAAAGCACCTTTCTAGGAATTTCTAGATCTTCTTGCATGACTTTATGGTTGACGTACACTCGAAGTTGACAATAAAATCTCAGTGTCAGACCTGGAGATTCATAAGAGCGCATAAAGTACTACATGCTACATGAATGGTTGGAAAGTAAAAGCTGAAAGACTTTATGAGGCAACATTCCCTTCTAAATATGGAGGAAGTTAGAAAGGGCCACTGGAAGGAAGCAGCTGGTGCCCTCATAGCACTATTTCAAGTGTGCCTAGTCTTCTTCCCCCAATGCTCAAGGGCATTGGAAACATCCAAAATAGTGATGATCGATTACTTTTTCATCCAAGAAGTATGCTTCTGTATCAGGAAGGGCCTCACATGATGTGACCTTGGGGCCTAATATGTTACATCCATAGTGCCCCTTCGAAGAGAGGAGAAATGTATTGACACTTAATTTGGGGTTCGGGAGATTTCTATCTATGGTTTGTGAAACCTGGATATTGAAGGAAGCTGATAGGAAGGAAGTGAGGTATTTGAAATATGAAATGTGGTGCTGGAAAACAGTTCTAGGGATATCCTGGATTACCAAAATGTCCAATAAATTGATCCTGGAGAAATCCAAGCCTGAACTCTCTTTTGAGGCTTGAATGACCAAACTGAAACTATTGTACTGGATTAAATGGCATGATTCATTGGAAAAGATGATAATGCTTGTACAATTGAGAGAAGCAGGAGAAGAGGGAGACCACATTATAAGTGAATAGATTCTATTAAGGAAGCCACAACTGACTTTGTAAGATCTGAGCGGGCAGTTGATGACTGGGGCCCTTGGAGAGCTCACATTCATAGACTTCACAGCAATTAACAACCACTGACACCAGGGGAAGAAGAGTGAACAAATCATGAGAGAGCCTGGACATAACGTGTTCCAAATAATCCTTTGGTATTCATTGGTTTCCAAAGATGTGTTGTAGAGGAGATGCTATGAAGCTAAATTTAGCATCCCTGTGAGATTTTCATTTCGGGCATGACCTGTGAGTGCTGAGACTATGGCCAATGCTATTGTTCAGAACCTAATCAAATGATATTCCCCTGCCCCAAATACAATAGTTGTTAGCAGAAATTGCAGGAGCAGCCCTACAGTCTAAAACTCTTGCTTTGGGGTGGGAAACTTGTAAATCTTCTGAAACAGCTTTGTGGGGCCAGAGACAGATATAGAGGGAAGCAGGAAGACTAAAAATCTCAATTCTGGCGCAAAAGCGATACCTAATAAAGACCTGTAAGTCAAACCCTTAACTCTGTGAATATTAAAAAAATGGTCCTTTCTAAAAAGATATAAAGATTAAGTTTTTAGAATATAGTCAACCCCCTTACTGATATTTGATATCCAGTTTTACTCATCCGTGTTCTAAAAAAAGCCCCCAAAAGTATTTGTGAACCTCATAGGTAAAGGTATAGGTTTTTCCCTGACATTAAGTTTAAATGTGTCCGACTCTGGGGGTTGGCGCTCATCTCAATTTCTAAGCCAAAGAGCCAGCATTGTCCATAGACACCTCCAAGGTCATGTGGCCAGCATGACTGCAAGGAGTGCCATTACCTTCTTGTCAGAACCATACCTATCTACTCACATTTACATGTTTTTGAACTGCTAGGTTGGCAGAAGCTTGGGCTAACAGTGGGAGCTTACCCTGCTCCCTGGATTCGAACTGCCGACCTTTGGGTTAGCAAGTTCAGCAGCTCTACAGTTTAATCCATTGCACCACCGGGGCCTCCATGGATCTCATAGTTTGCAACAACTGCTATTTGGTAAACCAATACTTTTTCAATCCCTACATATTCCCTATGCTATTGAATACATGGGGATTGTGAATACAAGTAATTTACAAATGTACATCTCTCGGTTATATATTCATAATTGTGTTTATAAATTCTATCTATTATTAATTGCCAATTATGCTTTTGTTGTTAGTAATAGTTGTAGATCTTATCTTTTCTCCAAAACTGAGACTCCAGATGACTTACAAACATTACCCTGTATACCAAATATGGGCAAACTTCTGTCCTCCTCAATTGTGGGAGTTGAAGTCCAAAATACCTAGAGGGTCCAAGTGTGCCCGTTCCTGCTATATACTCATGTATAACTCTAGAAATTTTAGTAAAAAAATCTGTGCACAAAAAAAACCTGGGTCAACTTATCAATGGGTCAATGTAAGTATTATACCTTAACTCCCCTCAAAAAGGGAGCTATTCTCTTCTGTCAAAAGGCAAGATCTTAGTTCATTTCAGGGAAACCTAAAAGAAGCTCTGATCCCCAATACTGTCTTCACCATGGTGCCACATCTTCCCTTCTTGAAAGCCTGGGCTGGAAAATGGTGGCAGCCAAGGATGACTGGCTCCTTGAGGCAAAATTTATGCTTTCCCTTTTCCATGGAATGATCTTAACTTATCTACAGGTCATAGCACAATCCATAGTTTTTTATCCCAAAACCTGTCCTTAATGTATACATGAAGTTAATTTAAATATGTGTATATACAGTAAATCAAATATAGCTTAAAGTATGTGCAAAGGCTTAAGTCACCACATATGAAAATAGTTAACATGAACAGGACCACAGAACAAGGACCTTTACTGTAGTCTAAAGAGCTGGAGGTTTGCTATAAAAGCAAATAAAAGTTCCTTCTTCAATGATTGTATGAGATGGTCTCTGACCCAGAACTTACTTTGTTGATGGATTCATGTCTGATACTGACACCCAGTGGCGCAGCGAAGAAACCTTTGGTATTATAGTTCCCAGAGGCCAAGGAGGAGGGCTGGGAAAGTCTGTGTGCAGTTGTTCATATGTCTGCCTTATTCATATAGAGGGTGGGAGGTGATTTTTGCAATAAAGAGAAACAATATGAGTGAGAGGAACTAAACACTTTTCCCGCCGTGCCTTATACCTTACTCTAGTGTCTGATGGACTTTTATCCCCCTATCCTATTGACTCACATCTAGCAGTGCAGCTGAATAGGGGAGAAAAATGCCTGAAATAGTAAAGCAGCAAAGATAAGGAGGCAGAAGAGGATAAGAGGAAGGTACCTATCCCTTGTCTACTTGTCCCCTTTTATGTTTAATAATACAATAATAATAACTTTATTTTTCTATTCTGCCTCCATCTCCCCAAAGGGACGCGGGGAATTTTATACAAGGCACAAAGTGCCAAAAACAATGCAAAAATAAACACACAGTGCAATACAAACTAAAAACAATAGTATATAAAACAACAATTTCAAACTGAGCACAGCACTCAACAACCTATAGTGATGAGTGTTGTAAAGATATAGCCAACTGTGAACAAGAAGAAGGGGAAGAGATAATGCAAGTTGTAGCTAAGGAACAAGGGCATGGGATAAAAGTGTGGTGCTGTATCATTACATTGTGGACTATTAGGCTAGGCATTCTCAAAGACTTGTCTAAACATCTAAATCTTGAATTCTAAATCAAGCTTTTTTGCATTATATATGTAAATGGCGCAGATTGTCCTATCTAGACTGCCTCTATCTTATCCATTTTAAGCCAAGTCTCTCTTTACTATAAATATGGAACAATTTTATAGCGCTTTAAAAATGAGCTTAACGTCAGCTCTTTATTGTTGCATAATGCTGATTAATCACCTTGTTTTTGGAGCATCCAAGGCAAGATGCATAAAACAGGAAGAAGACCTGATGGCATGGATGATGATGGTGATAAAACATTATTATATGTAATAAAAAAACTGCAATGATACTGAGCAGCCACCACCAGATGTTAAGTAGGACAAGTTCATAAGGTTGATGACATGCTCTCGGGCTGTGCTGTCTGTTTACATTTGTATGCACACCGTGTCATTTTCAGACAGTGCTGCAAAGGGCAAAATACATACTAGCTGGGGCATGGTAAACACTTGGGCCTCACAGGCAAAAGCCACAATTACACACATGAGCCTATCTGATGCTTATGTATGTTATTTTCTATGTGGAGAATGTGTTTCTTGGTACAAAATGCAACATTTGAAGTGTCCTTCAACTGCCCTTCTTACTTATTTCTCAGACCTATAATTCTGTAACTTCACAGACTGGTAGAAAGGAATTTGTCCCAAATGTGTGGAGATTTCACTTCAGTATCAGATCCTGTCTGACCTTTGATGCTAAGCAAGATCAACCTGGTTAGTATTTGGATGGGAGACTGCTAGCAAATACTAGATGCTATAGGCTACATTTCAGAGGAAGGAACTGGCAAAGCCATCTGACTGTTCCTTGCCTAAGAAAACCTTACAAAATGTGTGGGGTTACCATACATTGACAGGAGTCATGAAGGAACACATAATACACACAACACATGCACCAAGGAGTGACCACCTCCTAAATTTAGGAAGTATGACAATTTTGGCAGTTCTGATCTTCCGATTCCAGGTGTTGCACTTGCTGTCTCTGCAGAGGGCGGTTCGCTGTGAGGTACCTTGCAAACAGAGTAGTACGTGGTAGGTGAGATGAATGGACCATCAGCAGTAAAAGAAGTGTCTAAATCAGGCATGGGCACACTTCGGCCCTTCAGGTGTTTTAGACTTCAACTCCCACAATTCCTAACAGTGGCTGGTATTTCAGGAAGTTTAAGTCCATGCCTGGTCTAAATCATGACTAGGCAGACTTGTAGGATCTGCCCCCCCCCCCCCCAAAAAAAAACCAAAAACAAAACCCGCTGAGGTTCATCAGCTAGAGTCAGGAACGATCTAATAGTTTGGGAAATGGGTTTGACACTGAAGAACAAGGTCTGTGTACATACTTAAAACAGAAAGTTTGTTTTTAGTACCAGAACTAGAATCCAGACCTTTATCTGTCCACACAGAAATGTACTGGTCTTCCCTCCTTCCTTTGCTCCAAGTATAGCTCATTTAATGAAATAGATACGTTCACCGGCATTATTTCTTTAACAGAACATTTGGTGTCATGGAAAGAAAAGTGATGTGTCATTTTGGTACCATAGAAAAAAATAGGGATGTGCCATAGAAAAAATAGGGATGCGCACCACAAAAAGGAGGAACCACTTATCATGCTTCTCAGGAAAACGTTTTATTCGAAACTAATAATATTTACATGTGAAATGAAGCAACCAGGTGAGGTAAACCTTGCACTTTTAACAACACTTTTTGAGCATTTTCTAGAGCAGTAGTTCTCAACCTGTGGGTCCCCAGATGTTTTGGCATTCAATTCAGTCCAGAAGGTAAGAGCTTCTACAACAGCAGTCCTGCTGTCTGCCTTTTGGACCACAAGAACTGTGGAAACTGCTGCTGAGCAGGCCTACCTACAAACTGGCCGTGGCTCCCTGCACCTGCTGTGGCTTCCACTTGGGGGCTGCTGCTTTTGGGTGTGGGTCGTTGGATCCTTTAAGAGCCTCCTGACTCCAGTGGCAGAAACAGTCCAGAAGCATCCTAGGACTTTGCCAGGAGGTTGCAAGGATGGAGCCCTGAGATCACAAGAAGCTGCCCTTGTTCTTATAAGAACTGGTTGGCTTCCCTTCATATTATCCAAGTTTTTGCCTGCATTTTGTTGCCTGACAGTGGAATAGAGTTTATCAGCAGTAGCTCATTTGTAAAGGTATGCTCTGGTGGCTTGGTAAGGATCCATTCTACAATTACAGTAGAGTCTCACTTATCCAAGCCTCGCTTATCCAAGCCTCTGGATTATCCAAGCCATTTTTGTAGTCGATGTTTTCAATATATCATGATATTTTGGTGCTAAATTCATAAATACAGTAATTACAACATAACATTACTGCGTATTGAACTACTTTTTCTGTCAAATTTGTTGTATAACATGATGTTTTGGTGCTTAATTTGTAAAATCATAACCTAATTTGATGTTTAATAGGCTTTTCCTTAATCCCTCATTATCCAAGATATTCGTTTATCCAAGCTTCTGCTGGCCCGTTTAGCTTGGATAAGTGAGACTCTACTGTACTTGCATGGCATACAGCTTTCGTCATCTGCGGCCTGTCAAGCACTTTATGAACTTTATCAACTGATTATCTTAGTATGCACTTATTGGCCAATTCTGCCGCCTATTAAATATTCTGCTGGACTGGCACTTTTGAGCACTGGAGCACCTTACTGGAAAAACTTTGATTGATGGAATTGAGCTGAACCACCTTATCTTATACATCATTGAACCCCTGCTGATCTGTAAACTGCCCTGTAAACTAATTATTAGACTATAGGTGAGCACTGAAGCACTTCAGTTTATATGTGCTGCTATCTTTATCATCTTTTATGAGTTCGAACTGTGCTGTTAATTAAGGCATTAATTTTAAGGGGCAGGGATGGTGGGTAGGAGGGTGGGAAAAACGGGTTCCTTCTGGTTTTATCTCGTAAGTAAATTTTGACCTTAGAACTATCGCACTTGAGCACCTTACTAAAGGCTGTGGAAGAATCCCCCTTTATTTGGCATGTGCCACTTTAGCGGTATTATAAGATCTTGTTTATATTTAACAACTAGCATTACCGCTGTGATGGACCATGGAGAGAGGGGGGCATGTATCAGCCGGGGGGGGGGGGCTAATAAAGTAATTCAGCGAAGGGGGAGATATGGGAAAGGGAGGCATAATTTAATTCAGCCTAGGGAAAGAAGGAGAGTTCTTGTAGATTTAAAATGGCCTCCTGACATAGGAAATTTGGGTGCCCAGATTGGCAGACCCGCTGATCTGAAGGTGGTGTTTTCTGTCAACGGAAAATCAGCGATCATCCAGGACCTTAGCCTGGATGAGAGGGCAGACCTGGCGTGCATAACAAAGACCTGGTTGGATGAGGCTGGGGGCGGGGGGGGGTTAATCTCACCCAGCTTTGTCCACCAGGTTACTCTGTGCTGCACCAACCAAGATCTGGAGGGTGGAGAGGGGGGGGTCGCATTAGTCTATAAGGAGTCCATCCTCCTGACCAGGTGCCCCATCCTGCAGTCAACCCTCTTGGAGTGTGTCCACCTGAGGGTAGGTGATCGGGACAGTTTAGGGATTCTGTTAGTGTACTGACCACCCCACTGCACTACAGTCTTCCTGCCTGAGCTAGCCGGGGTGGTCTCAGGCCTGGCATTGCAGTCTCAATGGCTCATTGTGCTGGTGGACTTCAATGTTCATGCTGAGACCACTCCCTCTGGGGCGGCTCAGGACTTCATGGCCACCATGGAAACCATGGGGCTGCCCCAATTAGTATCTGGCCCTACCCACAGAGCAGGGCACACACTTGACTTGGTTTTCTGCCAGGGATGGGAGGAAGGTGGCGGTGTGGAGGAGCTCACCATCTCTCCATTGCCATGGACCAACCACCACCTGATCAGGTTTAGACTTGTTGCACCCCCTAACCTCCGCAGGGGTGGTGGACCTATTAAAATGGTCTGCCTCAAGAGATTGATGGATCCAGATGGATTTCTGACAGCTCTTGGGGAGTTTCCCGCTACCTCGGCTGGCGACTGTCGATACTCTGGTCGCTCTCTAGAACAAGGAGATGACCAGGGCAATAGACACAATCGCTCCGGAATGTCCCCTCTCAAGTACCCGAGCTAAACCATCTCCTTGGTTCACTGAGGAGTTGGCAGCGATGAAGCAAAAGAAGAGGGAACTAGTGAACATGTGGCGTTCAGAGATGGATGAGCCAAATTGAACACGGCTATGCTCCTACCTCAGGACATATGCCGCGGCAATAGATGTTGCAAAAAATTCCTTCTATGCAGCTAATATTGCATCCGCAAAGAACCGTCCGGTGGAGCTGTTCCGAGTAGTCAGAGGTTTGTTATATCCCGTCTCCCAAGACGGGATCCCTGACAACTCGGCAGCCCGCTGTGAAGCATTTGCTCGGTTCTTTGCGGACAAAGTCGCTTTGATCCATTCTAGCTTTGACACTATATTAACGGCAGTCTCCGAGGCTGTACCTAGAGCATCCACTTGTCCCATTTTGATGGATTTGTTTCAATTTGTGCAGCCTGAGGATGTGGACAAGGTGGTTGGAGAGGCGAGGGCTACCACATGCATCCTAGACCCTTAGCTGGTGAGAGAAGCCAGAAGGGGGTTGGCCGAGTGGGTGAAGGTGGTGGTGAATGCCTCCCTTTGGGAAGGCATATTTCCAGTGAGCCTCAAATTGGCTGTGATCAAACCGCTGTTGAAAAAGCCATCACTGGACCCCACTCAATTGGATAACTATCGGCCTATTTCCAATCTCCCCTTTTTGGGCAAGGTCGTGGAACGTGTGGTGGCCGCACAGTTCCAGGCATTCTTGGTAGACACTGATTATCTAGATCTGGCACAGTCTGGTTTCAGGCCAGGGAATGGTACCGAGACAGCTTTGGTCGCCTTAGTAGATGATCTATGCCACGAGCTGGACAGGGAGAGTGTGTCCCTGCTGGTCCTGCTGGACCTCTCAGAGGCCTTTGATACCGCCGATCACGGTATCCTTTTGGGATGCCTCGTGGGAATGGGACTTGGAGGTACTGTTCTGCAGTGGCTCTGCTCATTCCTGGAGGGTCAGTCCCAGATGGTGTCACTGGGGGACTCCTTCTCGGCCGCACAATCTTTGTCTTGTGGGGTCATGCAGGGTTCTGTACTGTCCCCCATGCTATTTAACATATACATGAAGCCGTTTGGAGAAATCATCTGGAGTTTCGGGGTTCGGTGTCATCTGTACGCAGATGATGTTCAGCTCTGTCACTCCTTTCCACCTGTTACTAAGGAGGCTGTCCAGGTCCTGAACCGGTGCTTGGCTGCTGTGTCGGACTGGATGAGAGCAAACAAATTGAAACTCAATCCAGACAAGACAGAGGTCCTCCAGGTCAGTCGTAAGGCTGAACAGGGTACAGGGTTGCAACCTGTGTTGGATGGGGTCACACTCCCCCTGAAGACACAGGTTCACAGTCTGGGGGTTCTCCTGGACTCATTGCTGAGCCTGGAACCCCAGGTTTCGGCGGTGGCCAGGGGAGCCTTCGCACAACTTAGACTTGTGCCCCAGTTGCACCCGTACCTTGGGAAGCCAGACATGGCCACAGTGATCCACGCTCTGGTTACATCCCGTTTGGACTACTGCAGCTCTCTCTACGTGGGGTTGCCTTTGAAGAAGGCCCGGAAGCTCCAGATTAATAACTGGAGCAGCATACATGGAGCGTACCACCCCCCTGCTAAGCCAGCTCCACTGGCTGCCAATATGCAACCGAGCCCAATTCAAAGTCTTGACCTATAAATCCTTAAACGGTTTTGGCCAAAACTACTTGTCCGAACGTATCTCCTCCTATGAACCTACTAGGTTCTTAAGATCATCTGGAGAGGCCCTGCTCTCGGTCCCACCTGCTTCGGAGGTGCGGCTGGTGGGAATGAGGGACAGGGCCTTCTCGGTGATGGCTCCCCGGCTGTGGAATGCCCTCCCCAGTAGTGTTCGACAAGCTGCAACTCTCCTAGGTTTCAGGAAGGCCATGAAGACATGGCTATGTACTCAAGTGTTCGAGGAGTAACATCTGAGGTCGATATGACATGAATCAAGGTGCACACGAAGGTGTTAGTGGACAAATTTAACTATATATGCATTTTAAATTTTATAATTCATGGTTTAATAGAGTCTAATTAGAGTTTTAATTGATGTGGTACTGTTTTATTGTTTATTAATATGCCGTTGTTTTATTGAATGTGTTTTGGGCAATGTAGTTTGCAGGCTGTTGTAAGCCGCCCTGAGACCCTCCGGGTGAGAAGGGCGGGGTAAAAATGAGGTAAATAAATAAAATAAATAAATTCCCAGAAATCCTAACAGCTGGGGACCCACAGGTTGAGAACCACTTTTCTAGAGACTATTTGAGGGCTTCTTTCAAAATGTATTCAGAGATTACTTTTCCTTTCACCAACCTCTGTTTTATGATTTTGGTGGACAAGCATATAGATAGGTGCTTTCTGAACTTGTTGGGGAATGCTGATGAGGAAGATTACCTCATTTCCTGCTTTCTCTATTTTCCTGTTCATGTATATTTTGTCAGGGATTCTGAAGGCAGCTGCTGAATACTTGCCTTTTATAGAGAGGCACACAGGGCTATAGTAGGATTGGCTAGAATACAATTCCACTCTCTCCCATCTCAGGCTCTGCTTATTTCAGCCAGGGAACTGCAACAGGTTGGTGTTTCTCCATTCCTCCAAATGCTGATGCTGCTAGAAACCCTCCAGTTAGACAATGGACAAGAAGGAAAAGCACAGGTGGACAAGCATGAAAAAGACTTTATAAAAAGAGCTTTTTTGTCAGAGACTGTGATAACTGACATATGCATGCATGCATATTGATTTCAGCAGCTTCATTTAAGCGGTTTTCTGTTGTCACTATTATTGAACCATGGGATGTTTTCGATCTAATGGAGGTTGCCAAGTGATCAACAGTTAATCCTGATCTACCTTCTATTTGCTCCTTTCCTTATCATGAATACAGAGCAATTGCAAAATAATTTCATTCAGTTAATTGGTTTAGAAAGGAAGAGGCTTATGCTATCACTGACAACATTGTATCTCTTTCCTTTCCTTCCGGCAGCCTGAGGACCTCGAAGCATCCACATCACACACCTTCAAAGTGAAGAGCTTCAAGAAGGTGAAGCCATGTGGGATATGTCGGCAGGCTATCACCCGCGAGGGGAGTACTTGTCGAGGTGAGTGATGCTGGGCTTTGGAGAGTAAGGCCCACAATGCCCAACAGAATTGGGTTGGTGAGTGGGGAAAGTGAACTGATTCAGGAAAATACTTTATATAACCACCCCAGAAAATATCGACATGTACATGGTCCATTTATTTCGTCCTCTGCCAAATGGAGAAGCAATTCCTAGTGGAAACATGGAATAGCAAAGTCTTCATTTCATAATGAAGGGGAAACACATGGAGGTGTTGGAGCACCAACGGTTAGCTGAAGTTGACTGTTTTCATTAGGGATGGTCATTATATATGTACCTTCTTCTCAAAGGTAAAAAAGAATAATTCCTGTTATTGTTTTTCCTCTGTGAAAAAGTTTTAAAAACCATTCAGTTTCAAAAGACTATTCATAATTGAGAACTTATTTGGTGGAAAATAATGTTTTCTAGGCAAAAACAGCATTTTCTGTGTAAAAAATGTTTCTATGGAGAAATACTAATTCCCTTGTAAAAAATGAAGTTTTCTTTACAGAAAACAATGATTTGTATGCAAATCAATTGTGTGTGAACCTTTCACACAACAAATTCCTCATTTTCTAAGAAAATAGCATCTTTTGTATAGGAATTAATATTTCTATGTTGAAACATTTTTCACAGAGAAAATGCTGTTTTATGCACAAAACCACCATATGCAAATTCTGAATAGAATAACTTCCAAACTGTGAAGATTATCATCTGTTCAGGCTTCTTTTTTCAGGGCTCTTGGATACTCCAAACATATGGCTTTTAAAAAACTATTTTTGGAATATTTTGACATATTCTTTCTAGCTCTACTGTTCATGCCATGACTATATATCCTTTGCAGAATCTAGTCTGCAGGACTAGGTGGCTTCAATATCTTGTTTTGTTTCTAGCATCTGGCCATACAATAGAGCAAGACTTTAAAAATGGTTTTTGAGCTGCATCTGTTTGAAGCAGCAACATTTGACACACTAAACGTTTCATTGGCTAGATACCACAGGTGACCTGTGTAGCATTCCACTGACAGTAAATGAGAGCCCATCTGATGAAATTTTAAGAGTGCTGCCTTGGGACATGAAAGATGTGGGTTCATGTTCCCAATATGAGTAATCACTGGGTGCATCACTGAATGACTTTAAGTTTACTCTGTCTTACCCTTGTATACTGTGTTTTATTATTTTTTGTATATTGTTCAATGTATTTATGCTGTTGTTTCTGTAAATTTTGCTAGTTGGGCGTTGCCCCGTGTGAGCCGCCCCGAGTCCCCGTGGGGAGATGGTGGTGGGGTAAAGTTTTATTATTATTATTATTATTATTATTATTATTATTATTATTATTATTATTAGGGTTTGTGTAAGGATGAAGTGGGGAGCAGAAGAGCTATGTTCTTCACCTTTAGCTTGTTGGAGGAGAAGTAGGATATAAATGCTACTAAGGCTCCATTTACATTGCCATATAATGCAGTTTTAATGCATTATGAAACTGCATTATATGGCAGTGTAGATAAAGCCTTAGAGTCCCTATAAGTAGGAAATGATCGAGGTATTCCTTTGGCTGTAATGCTTCCTAGAACAGTACTACTAAGGCTCTTTGATTTGGGGGCTGGCAAGTATTTTTTCCCCTGTTGTGCTAGGGACTGGCATCACATATGTGTCCATTGACTCTATTCACTTTTTTCTTTCTTAAAAACTCACTATAGACAGGCAACTAATGGCCATAAGTATCAGCACTTGCCCAAGGGCCACCAGTTTGGGTAGCACAGTCATAGACGGTTTCCAAGGCCTCCAAGTGGCCCTGTCGTTTTGCAGCTGGCCACAAGATGTCACACTTTGCACTATCTGTTCTAATGTTTACATTGTTGCAGTTGTGCTAATGAATGGGATGCCAATGTGATTAATTGATCACCCACAGTGACTGCCACTGGAAAACAGGAAAGCCGCCAATAGAGCTCCCTCTTCAGCCTTCATGCTCCTTTTGCCGGGAAACTTTGGATGTGATTGCAAAATGTGGAACATAACTCACACCTTTGAATTGACAAATTAAACAGAAAGTCTCGGAATGAAGACCATATGAATACAGGCAGATTTGGAAGTGATCCTCTGTATTTAACAAATTGCTGGTGATTTATTTAAACTTTGCCCCAGTGGCACAGTGGGTTAAACTGCTGAGCTGCTGAACTTGCTGTCCAAAAGGTTGGCAGTTCAAATCCGGGGAGCAGGGTGAGTTCCCATTGTTAGCCCCAGCTTTTGCCAACCTAGCAGTTCGAAAACATGCAAATATGAGTAGATCAATAGGTACTTCTCCAGAGGGAAGGTAACGGTGCTCCATGCAGTCATACCGGCCATGTGACCTTGGTGTTGTCTACGGACAATGCTGGCTCTTCGGTTTAAAAATGGAGATGAGCACCAACCCCCAGAGTTGGACACAACTAGACTTAATGTCAGGGGAAAACCTTTACCTTTACTTTTAGTTTAAACTCTGCTCATTGCTCATCATTGACCGGCTAAGACTGATAGTTATTGGAGTCTGGTAATATCTGGAAAACCACAGGCTCCTCAGCTGTTTTTTAAAAGAGAAAATAAAATAAAAGAAAAATATGTAAGTATCTTTGGGAGAGGAGGGAGGGATGAAGAATCAGTTAAATGTGTGGTCTGCAGTCTTGTGTGGTCTTACATTGTCTTATGGGCACCAGCCATGCAGGGCATTAAGATGTCATATTCATTCCAAGAAGTGCCTGTGTAAGGTTGCATGCTAAAGCATCTTCCCTTTTGGGGCTCAGAGGTAGGGCTAGATCTTTAATATTATTCATATAATATAGAAAGTCCCACTAGTTCAGACTCAAAAACATCAATGGAGGAGTCAGATATAAATGAAACACAAAAATGTATAATAAGCAGAATACTAGTTTATGAAAGCAAACAATTGCTTCAGAAGTCAGGATAAAAAAAAGAGTCACGTCATTTGCCAGTTTGACAAATGGAAATTCTATTTCAAGGGCCAGTGATTTAAGGTTCTTGCTGTAGAATTTATTTGTACAGCAGGTTTAATATTTGTCTCAATGGCTTTTAATCAACTTATTTCCTATTTATTTTCTTTATTTTTATCCCACCTTTCTCCTGGTATAGAGAACCAAGGTAGCTTCACCAAACAGTGAACTGAAGTGGTGTGTGATTTCCATAAGTCAACAGGCAACTTGAAGCTGAATCACACCATCTAGTTGTAGTTAATGAAACAAATGTACACACATCAACAGACAATTTCTTTCTCAAGTTTACCACTAGGTGGTGTGATTCATTCGTTCGTTTATTTATTTTGACATTGATTAGAATCCAGTGACATGGATTCTCAGGTACACTGAGCAAAATGATGCACTTTGTATCAAATACACTTCACTGCAGCCACCCAGACCAAAAAGCCAAGGCAGGGGGAGAGATTTTCCAGTTCAACTCATCATGTCCAACAGCTGGTTTGAGGAAAGTTTGCTCTAAATCAGTGGTTCCCAACCTTGTTTTGACCAGGGACCACTTTAACTAGGGGCCACTCTCCAACGTTAGTACCAAAAGGGTTACAAATCAGTTTTTGGTCAACTTTAGATTCGGTTTGATTATTTGGAGTGCTGATTCAGAAATTTGCATTGGATAGACCACATCAGCTCAAGTTTCTGATACAGAACATATGCCATCCAGTAATTGCTATCTGCTAGCCCACAGAAAACCATATTTAATAATCTAGAGCTGATGTGGGCGATCCAATGCAGTGGTCAGCTCTGCGGAAAGGGGCAGAAATAAAATAAATAAATAATTAATTAAAGAGGAAAGACGTCTGCAGACCGGATTTTTGTTCTAATGGCCCAATGCTGGGCCACAGCCCACAGGTTGAGAAACACTGCTCTAAATGTTCCAGCTTTTCCTATATATCCTGGTGTTGGTTAGACCAGCAAAAACCGCTTATAATGTTTTGGACATTAAACCAGAATCTGGGTGCAGAGGTTCAGGAGTAAATTCAAGAAATGACCACTGATAGGATAAAAATATATACATAATTTTTCTTGAGATCTTTGCGGGATGCTGCCTGTCACACTGGGATGAAAGTTATCTAAATGCATGAAAATTGTGCACAGATAGAGGAGTATCTTGGTTACTTTTTGACACCTACTTGAGGTTTGGACTAGAGGTTAGCAACATGATTTGTGTGATGTGTTGCTGTTTGAGTCATTAGTGGATACTGCATATAGTGTTTGATGGGGGAATGATCCTATCAAGCCATTCTGAAGTGATGTGGGAACAGCCTGCCTGTGAGTCCCTGGTAGCATTTCAAAGTTACTATAGTTGCTTCTAGAAAGGTTTGCCCCAATCAATATGGCAAAGATTTAAAGGAGTGTGCAACGTGGCAGGGAGCTATATTGTCCCTCTTGATCCTCAGACATAAGGAAAACACCCTACTGCCACTTTGCTGTCAATGAATAAGTACCTCAATATCCCTTAGGCGATCCCTTGTAGTTCGAGGACAATTGTCTTCCATTTCTGTTGTCTCGGGGGTGTGTCCGTAGGTGGCTGAAGAGACCTATTCTTGATCTGCATGTTCTACCACAGTGAGGACATCGGTTTCCAGGTGGAAACCTCAATATCCATTTGAATGCAAATACCCATCCCTTTTCTGGGGGTAATGAGTTGCAAATATTGTTTTTGTGTATAATTATGTTGGGAGATATCATACATTGCAATAATTGTTTTTGAAGTATATTACTGGAATAAATATACCTTTGGGATATGTGTGTAAATACATTGTTGTTCCTGTTCCTGCTGTTGTTGTATGCCTTCTAGTTAGGGGGTTCCCATTGCCTTCGTCTGGAGCTGAGAATCTGTGACTTCCTCAAAGTCACTCTGGGTGTTTCCAGATATCAAAGCATTATGCCACATTGGCTATCATGACATAAGCAAATTTGCAAGGTTCTCCAATGCAACTTTATGGTAACTTCCAGGAGAAGTATACCATAGAATTGCATGAAGGACCTGGGGGAATTCCTAGAGAGACTATTTCTCTCCTGGATGTGAGCAAGTGAATATCTGAGTATGGGCTCTGATGTTATAGGTGTATTTCCTACATATAATGATGGCCACATGGAATAATTTACATGAGGCCTCAGTGGTTTGATGGCAAGATTCTCCTGGAGTGATAGTGACTGCAGCTGTCAATATACCCAGTGGGAAGAAGGATATGGCCAGAATTCTGAAGAAAGCCTGGTTGTAGGTTTAAACAACTAGTAGAAATTGTATTTACTGAAGCTGAATCTTGGGAGAGCTGAGAGTATAGTCTGGGGTTTTATTTGTTTGTTTGTTTTTGCAGCTGATGCTATGGTGGAGGGGAAGGGAGCTTCCAAGATGCAAACCTCCCCATGCCAATTTTAAGAGCTCCTGGGAGTGTATCTAGTGTATCTTTCTCCAGGTCTAATTGCTGTTGGCAAGATGATCTCTAAGCAGGGATATACCACTTCACATCTCAAAAAGAAACATTTGTGAGTTTGTGTGTGTGACAGCAAGAGAGAGAGAGGGGGGGGAGCTCAGTTGCTTTTTGAGCTACAACTCCTGGCAGATGAGATTCTGGGAGATTCCAAGTTCTGACAAAAATAGAGCAAAAGAGGAAGCTTGATTCATATTTATATTGCTTCCTCATTTTACTCTCTTGTGAGGAATAGGACTCACAGAGATCTGGAGACCAGCAGAAAATAGAAAGACAGGTCTTCCTTTTGAGAACAACCTGTATAGTAAGAATGGGCAAAATGTGGTGGCCTTCCACATGTCTCTTTGGAGGAAGCTCTAGACTCTAGACCAGGGGTCCCCAAACTAAGGCCAGTGGGCTGGATACGGCCCTCCAAGGTCATTTACCTGGCCCCTGTCCTAAATTTTAGACTTAGGGGTGACCTAAGTCTGAAATGACTTGAAGGCACACAACAATAACAATCCTAATTTTGGACTATTTCATCATAGTCCGGCCCCCCAACAGTCTGAGGGACTGTGAACCAGCCCTCCACTCAAAAAGTTTGAGGACCCCTGTTCTAGAGCTTTCTCCAGAGGGTCATGTAGAAGGCCACCATATGTTGCCCAGTCTAGAGAATGCATCTCTGTGTGTGTTCAGCTAGAAAAACATGGCTGGATACATCTCTGTCACTACTCCACTCTCTACCAGCCAGTATATTGGCACCTGGGAAGGAGGATACAGCAGCTGAAAGGTTTATCTTCCAAGTCAGGTTTGAATCAGATTCATTTGTGTTTCCCATGTGTGGCATACATGTGGGATACATACCATTTCCATCATGGAAGTATTGGAAACCCATTGTGTATGATGAGCCCAAATAAGCTGAATACATCAGAGCTTAACTTGTATAATATACCGGTACTTATTCCTGAATGGGATTTTAAAATCAAAGCACTGAATGTTAAAGCTCTGGCAGCATATGGGGGAAAGAACTGAGATGTGAATAAACCTACTGTTTTTCAACAACCATACATATGCCTGCCTCATTTAGCATCCCCTCAAGATAAACATCACCTCCAGAGCATACTTTAATTATATTTGCTTAGGAGGTTGTTACTCTTTTTGAAATGCTAATAGAGTGAACACCGTTCCTTCGTTTGGTACCTTTGGAAAATGCTGACTCTCCTGTTTTACTTTTAGACTGACTGAGGTATATTTCTCTTTTCCTCTCCCCCCACCCCAGTAAAATGTGTTTGCTTGATCCTCCTATATGTTATATGTTTAATGAATACACAGCACTCAAACCATACAACTATTTGCAGAAAAGTGTAGCCAACTCAATTGAATATAAAATTTTTTTGTAGCTTAGAAAAACAAAATTAAAGGGTAGAGATGTGCTACTTAGTCAGTGTGATGTAAGGGTTTGTGTATTGGATTAGGACCCCAGGGGACTAGTGTTCCAATCCCCCCCATGAGCCATGGAAACCCACCAGGTGGTTTCGAATAAATCATATTCTCTTAGCCATAGAGGAAAGCAAATCTCTGAATAAATCATTTCAAGAAAACCTTACAGTAGAGTCACCATAAGGAAGGGTTGATTTGAAGCACATGAAAAAAGGCTGTAAGAAACATATTATAACAAACCTTAAAATTATAAATGATGTTGAGAAAGTTTCCTCTTCCTTCATTCTAGAACAGTGCTTTTCAACTTGGGGGTTGGGATCACTGGGGGGATCGCAAGGAGAGTGTCAGAGAGGTCACCAAAGATCTCTCTGTTGGTTATGGAGGTTCTGTGTGAGAAGTTTGGCCCAATTCTGTTGTTGGTGGGGTTCAAGGGGCTCTTTGATTGTAGGTGAACTATAAATCCCAGCAATTACAACTCCCAAATGTCAAAGTCTATTTCCCCCAAACTCCACCAGTGTTCACATTTGGGCATATTGAGTATTCACGCCAAGCTTGGTCCAGATCCATCATTGTTTGAGTCCACAGTGCTGTCTGGATGCAGGTGAAATACAACTCCCAAACCCAAGGTCAGTGCCCACCAAACCCTTCCAGTATTTTCTGTTAGTCAAGGGAGTTCTGTGTGCCAAGTTTGGTTCAGTTGCATCATTAGTGGAGTTCAGAATGCTCTTTGATTATAGGTTAACCATAAATCCCAGCAACTACAACTCTCAAATGACAAAATCATTCCCTGCCCCCAACCCCACCAGTATCTAAATTTGTGCCAAATTTAGTCCAATGAACAAAAATACATCCTGCATATCAGATATTTACATTACAATTCATAACAGTACCAAAATGACAGTTAGGAAGTAGCAACGAAAATAATTTTATGGTTGGGGGTCACCACAACATGAGGAACTGTATTAAGGGGTCGCGGCATAAGGAAGGTTGAGAACCACTGTTCTAGAACATGAATAATGCAGTAATCTCATCTGACTGGTAAGAGATTGAAGAAAGTTGCTGCTGCTTCTCCTTCAGAATTCATTAAAATTATATACAAACCTTAAAAACAGCACTCTCCAGCATTAAAACCCCCACCCCTTTCGTTTTTAGAAGCCTAGCAGCATAACCTTGCTGATGGAAGGAGAGCAAGGATGGGGCCAATCCTGGCTTCTCTAGAGAGGGAGTGCCAACCCCTGGGAGCAGCCACTGAGAAGGACCTCTCTCTTATTCCCACCAAGTGACCCTGAGAAGGTGGTGGGACAAAGAAAAGTGTCTGTTCACATGATCTTAGAGCAATAACGGTCTCATAAATGGAGGTCTGTTTTTTCAAACAGCATGTACTCAAGCGTGGACTCAAGCCAAACCATTCAGACGTATTTCTTAGAATCATGGAAGGTATTCCAAGAATCATCTAGTATGCAGGTTCCCACATGTTGGTCTTCCAGATATTTTGGACTTCACCTCCCAGAATACAATGGTAGACCAAGTGGCTACGGATTTCCACAAGCATATATTAATTCAAGGAATGTGATAGATACAGCTCACCTAGTCATTGAAAAATGTACATTGGCACTGTCCTTGAAGTGTTGATGGTACTGTGGACTAATCAGAATCATCAAAAGTTGTGTACTGATCAAAGTCATTTTAAAATCTGGGGATTAAATGTGGGATTTTTTAATTGTCAGTGGGCCTGGCAGCAATAATATATCATTTACTATATATACAATAGTCTCACTTATCCAACACTCGCTTATCCAACGTTCTGGATTATCCAACGCATTTTTGTAGTCGATGTTTTCAATAAATCGTGATATTTTGGTGCTAAATTTGTAAATACAGTAATTACTACGTAGCATTACTGCGTATTGAACTACTTTTTCTGTCAAATTTGTTGTATAAGATGATGTTTTGGTGCTTAATTTGTAAAATCATAACCTAATTTGATGTTTAATAGGCTTTTCCTTAATCTCTCCTTATTATCCAACATATTCGCTTATCCAACATTCTGCCGGCCCGTTTACGTTGGATAAGTGAGACTCTACTGTATAAGATTATGAAGTCTGAAAGGTAACAAGTAATTTCAAATTTCTGTTTTTTACACCCTTTTTGCATCACCTGTATGTTTAAAGACATTTCCTTATTGCATCTTAAAGCCCAGGCCCGTAGCCAGGATTTTGTTTCGGGAGGGGCTGGGATTTTGGTTCAGGGGGGGCTGAGTCTGAGCGGGAGAGGGTCTACCCTAGCAAACCTTTTATATCGTTATCCCAATACCCCCATGCATATGGGATATATTGAGCATGGTGATCAGATCATGATATGAATAAACATAACAGTTTAAATAATAAATGTAGGACCTTCTCACAGACCACCCTGAGAATTTGGGGGGGGGGGGCTGAAGCTCCTCAAGCCCCCCCCCCCCCCCCCCCGGCTACATGCCTGTTAAAGCCCATATGCCAACTGCCCCAAACCTATTTTCTGTTGTACATTTAATTTTTCTGTTCCATAAAATGTGTCCAGCTGCATATTTGAATAATATTCAACAATACTCAGAATCTGATGTACACTAGAAGCAAAACAGAAAAAATGAAATCCCCTAAAGGATTCATTTCACTTAATGATGCAAAGAATTTTCTACCTGCAATCCAGGTCCCCATTCCTCAGGGCCAGGATGGGAAGCTAGAATTTGGTTTTTATTCTAGGTAGTTTGGGATAAAATATTTAGAGCAGGATGTCATCTATTTGGAAGAGAACACTTCCTTTCAATTCTAAAGCATTAAACAAAATATGTATATATGGCTGTGTGTGTGTGTGTGTGTGTGTGTGTATGTGTGTCTGTCTGTCTGTCTGTCTGTCTGTCTATCTATCTATCTATCTATCATCTGAGATATGCTGCCAGGGCATCTGAAACTTTGGCCTGAGTAGATGAGTCCACAGTTTTTTAAGAACTGGATTCAAAGTGTCTTTGTTAATAATCAAACAGTGGGCCCTTAATATCCACAGGATCTCCCATGAATACCAAAATCCATGGATGCTGAAGTCCCATTATATACAATAGCATAGTAAAATGGTGTCCCTTATATAGAATGGCAAAATCAAAGTTTGTTCTATTAGAATTTTCTTTTGGAATATTTTCAAACCATGGATGAGAGACTCTGTAGATGCCAGAATCCATGACTATGGAGAGCTGACTGTATATGTAATAGTATATCCTTACCACAACATAGGATAAACTGTTCTGTAATGATATTAAAATACAGAATCACCGCTTCTGCTTCAAGTGGATTTGATTACATCATTGACTCACCAATGACACATTTAAGAACCCAAGGCTACAAGAAAGCTGGCTAAATCAGGCTAAGGACTGAACAATAACTTCCTGGAAACCTTGCAAACAGAACTCGAGGGTGAAAACTTTCTTCCACACCATGCCTTTGGTTCCTGAGAAAGTATACTGTGTAGCTATTTGAATAGTGAATTCCCCTTTAAAGCCCTTTAATAAAGGACGGCCACATCTTATGAAAGTAAGATGAACAGAGATTGATCACAAGCAGTTGCAGGGTTATTTGTACCCACACTGGTTTAATGATTTTGCTTATCTGCAAAGAGTGAAGAAAGTGGCACCTCTCTGTTTAGAAACCTACCAAAAACCATCAGGGTCCAAGAAGGGAGAATGAAAAAAAGAGGCATTTCTTTGAACCACCTGATGTGTTTCTTATTTTATTTTGCTCCCATTCTGATCTGATTGCATGTCAGTAGTGAAGGACTGAGACTAGGAGGGGTGGGATTAACATGCATAAGGAGGGTTGAGCAGAAGGTTACGGCAGACATGGGAGGTCATTGCCTTCCCATCGTGCACGTGACTTGAATAATACACGTGTGTGCCGGAAGGGATGGGTTGGCCTACTGCAGACCCCAGCACACTGTCAGTCTAACATAGCTGAAACAGATCAGGTGAAAATCATTGGGCAAGCAAGTTGTGTTCGTTTGTTTAGCCAAGTTCTTTTTATCGGACCTGGTCAGGTGCACAGCTCTGTTTCCGATGTCTCAGACAAGGAGGAAATGCTTATTGAGAGTTCAACAATGCCCGCTTCCTGTGTTCCCTTAGGCAGGAAGCAACCACAGAGGCAGAGAATGCCTGAAGGCTGATTAAACCATGGCCTGGAAATCTAGACTGATTAAGGGTTCTCTGCAGGCTGATGGACCTCTGCTGTGTGGTGCCTGCACGCCCTAATCCTACTGTAGTTGCTGCAGGGAGCAGAAACCTGAGCTCCTGTCTAAATGGGAAGCTCAAAAGAAGTAAGTTTAAAATCTTGGGTCAATCTGCCAAAGGGTGTCTGATCTCCAAACCCAGCATTTCCTTGAGAAGATCCAGCTAAACTGGTATATTCCTACTACATATATGCATGTTGTTCGCTACTCATTCTGAAGCCCCTCCAGATACTTTGAAGTAATTCTCCCATCATCTTTGGCCATGCTAGTTGGAACTGATGGAAGTTGGCCAGTTTGGAGTAGAATAAATAATTTGGTGGGAACTGCTGGGAAGGTTTGCTGCTATGCAAATCAATTTTTTTGGTGTAATTAGAAATATTGGAAGATTATCAGTGGTCTTCCCTAGACTCATCCTGTTTTATACTTTATGGACTTTCCTTTGTTCTTTTTTATGAGCATGAGGAGACCAGGGATGAGGGGTGGAATATTAAGCCTAAGGGTGCGAGTTTGGGCTGGTTTCCAAACCTCAGACCTGTGGAACTAGCCTGTTTGCCTTTAGTCAGAGAATGGTATGGAGCAAAATAGAGGGTGAACCCTCATGCACCCACAACAACATGGAGGGAAAGATGAAACTAAGAGCATCTTTGCAAGTTGCAGCACCAAATCAATTAAACCTTGCACATTGTAATAAATTAGTACTCTACAATAGGGCTTCTTAAACCTTTCTACATCAGCATTTGCAAAGCTTGCTAAAAAGAGCATGCTGATTTTCCATTTTTATGAAGTACAGCTGAAGTATTAGCTGCATGTTGTTGCTAACAGATTCATGCAAATGCTCAAAGCAGTCACTAGGTGTCAAGCTACACAAATCTTTCATGACCCTCAAATTCAGTTATGGGACTCCAAATGGGGTTGCGACCTACAGTTTAAGAAGCAACAGTAGTTCTCAACCTGGAGTCCCCAGATGTTTTTGGCTTCAACTCCCAGAAATCCTAACAGCTGGTAAACTGGCTGGGATTTCTGGGAGTTATAGGCTAAAAACACATGAAGACCCCAGGTTGAGAACCATTGCTCTACAAGATGGGCTGCATGTTTGTACACAGCCTTTCCTCTTGCCTTTAGCTGATGCCAGGAAAAACTGGAGAATTTGCATCCGTGTCTCCTGCTTGGAGATAACCCATGAAAACTGGAGTGTCTGGCAACTATAGTTAGGTCTGCAGTTCCAGAAGAAGAGGAAAAAAAATGTTGGTTGGAGATGAAAATTTGTGAAAGAAGGAGGGGAAAGCAGAAAGTTTAACTGAAACTTCCAAAACTAGGTTTCCAATTGGGAAAGAGGTTATCTACTTTTATTTTTCACAATTTTCTCTGCAGAAGCAGCAATTTGTAAAAAGCAGCCAATCTATTTCCATTCCCTTAATAATGTGAAAAGACTGCTTTCTTCTCCTTCATTTGTACCAATGCCAGACAGATCCCTTTAGGCTAGTATCAGAATTTACAAGTCACTGAAGTACTCAGAAGTCTTGAGCATTTTGTGCCACATCAGTCTGGTTTGAGTGTACATTCCTAGATTTACAAGCTATGTTACTTGAATCTGGGAATGAATGTTGTGGCTGTGTGTTGCTCTCTGACCCTCCCATCCTTCCTGCTTGCTTTGGTTTGTTTTTATTCTAGAACTCCCAATTTTAGACATAACAAGGAACTCTGGCTTCAGGTCAGCAAGCTGACCAGGTTAATAAGCAAGCAAGGATCTTGTTCACTAGACAAGGTGTCAGGCTGGTGCATACTTGCCTTAGAAGGTATGTATGTGATGGTTAAAGGATTGTAAAACTGGGAAAGTTGTTTCAAAGTTATAATATTCTACAGTCATATGTTTTGGATCTGGCTGTGATTTAGGTTGCATGATGAACCAGACAATCTTCTAGTTGGTTAAAGTATTCCTGATAAATCCAACTTTTTCATTGTTTTTTTAAAAAAAAAATTGCTAAAAGGGAGAGTCATGTAAACATTGTGCCCAACAGTTATTGTGGTCAGGAGGTTTCCCAAGTGGTTTCAGGAAACAATAATAATTCTTTTCCCCTTTCTCTTTTACTGCTGTTCCAGGCAGCCTGGAATATATCTAAAAATTGTAATATTAACACCCCACCCTCACCCCAGAACTTCTGCTCCTTTGCATCAGACAAGCCATGTTTCCTTCAGCTTCTTCTTTCCCCCATCCCCTTGCATTTTAGATTCCATATTTGTCGTGTCTCTGTTTTGAGTTTTCTTCATCACTCCTAAAATGGTGTGCAAGGTGGGAATATGGTTATGACCACCAAAAGGAACATGGTAGGTGTTTCAACTGCGGCTCACCCGTCAATACATTACTGATTGAGTTCTCCAAGTATAGTGATGATCATGGGCTTATGACTTTGAAAAGGATTTTGATGAATGCAAGAGGAGCTATTAGTAAGAGCCAGGGTGGTTTTTGTGTGTGTCAGGAGTAACTTGAGTCGCTTCTGGAGTGAGAGAATTGACCGTCTGCAAGGACGTTGCCCAGGGGATGCCTGGATGGTTTTTTGATGTTTTTACCATCCTTGTGGGAGGCTTCTCTCATGTCCCCGCATGGAGCTGGAGCTGATAGAGGGAGCTCATCTGCACTCTCCCCGAGTGGGATTCGAACCTGGCAGCTTTCAGGTCAGCAACCCAACCTTCAAGTCACAAGGCTTTAGTCCACTACGCGATCGGGGGCTCCATAACCAGGGTGGTATGGTGGGTTGATTGTTTGACCATGACTCTGGAGATTAGGGTTTGAATCCCTGTTTGGCTATGAGAAACTTTGGCTAGTTTACCTTCACTCAGAAGATCCAATTTTAACATGTACACTCTGCCCTCCATATCCACAAATTCTGTTTCCGTGGATTCAACCATCCACAGTGTGAAAATATCCCCTCCATAAAAAAATCTTCCAAAGCAAATCTGAATTTCTTGCATTGAACATTTTATTTAGGGGACACCATTTATTACACCATTGTATTTAATGAGACTTAAGCATTTGTGAATTTTGGTATCCACAAGGAGTATGGAATCAAATGGTTACCAAGGGACCACTGTATAGCTCTACTTCCCCTATCCTCTAATGGATTTGGAAACAATTTGTTTTTGCTTTTTTTACTTTACTGGAGCATTTTGAGTAATTACTCTCATTTCTACCAAACATTTTCTGCAGATAGTGACCATCTCTCTGAGCTTTGCAGGAGGGGGAGAGGGCTGTCACCCTGTCTGTGGGCTTCCAGAAGGCTCTCATTGACTACTGTGGGAACAGGATGCTGGAATGAGTGCATGGCTGGTTTGTTCCAGCAGTACTCTTTTTACATTTTTATGTTTATCCTGTGTTGAGTGAAGTTATAAAAATTAATTTTCACATGTATCCTCCCTCTCTCCTTTTGAAAAAAAAAACCATGAAGTGCAGCTCAAGCGTTATGTTGTTTGCCTTGTGCAAGGAGTCTCTTAAATCTCAATTATTCCAAACTATAGGAATTTTATTTCTTGGATCGCAGTGCACAGAATCCCAAACATTTGGATTATAATGTTTGGACTACAATTCCTATGGGTCCCCAGTGGCGCAATGGTTTAAACGGCTGAGCTGTTGAACTTGCTAACTGAAAGATTGGCGGTTCAAATCTGGGAAGCAGGGTGAGCTCCTTCTGTCAGCCCCAGTTTCTGCCAACCTAGCAGTTCAAAAACATGCAAATGTGAGTAGATCAATAGGTACCACTGTGGCGGGAAGGTAACGGCGCTCCATGTAGTCATGCTGGCCACATGACCTTGGAGGTGTTTATGTACAATGCCGGCTCTTCAGCTTAGAAATGAAGATGAGGCCCAACCCTCAGAGTCGGACATGAGTAGACTTCATGTCAGGGGAAAACCTTTACCTTTACCTTACAAATCCTAGAATTCTAATTTTGACTATCTTTGCTGTAGGGTTCTGGGAACTGTAGTTCTAAGTGATGTGGGGGGAGAGAAAGCCCTTTTTACAAATTCTGAATTTTACAAATAGCCCAAGTTAATTCTTTAATACTTACTCACCTTTCTCCATGCACAGGATTGCAAGCAATATACAAGGTACAGCTAAAGAAAATTATTACTTAACAAACTAAACTAAACTGAACAATGATATTATTTGAAAACACAACTTAAGTTAAATAAATTAAAAAGAATGTCTAAGTCAGGATTATCGAACCTATGCCTATGAATGCAGGCCTAACACAAAATTGTAAACCTACTTAAAATATTAAGATTTGTTTTGGTAAACCAAGTGCACAGTTCTTCAGTGCAGACTTTGTAGATGACAACAGAATGGCATGGAATAATCAGAGTATGCCACGTCTACAGATATTGGAGTATTATCCATAATTTGCATTATAATTGCAAACAGTTCAGTCAGAAGACCTGCTTCACTATTTTAAAAGATCCTCTGATTGGGTGGCAGATATCACAACCTTTTTTTTTAAGCTATTGTTATTGTTAGTATTAGTGTATTGTTAGTGTTAGGGTATTTTATGTGTGGTACAAGACAACTCCTTTTCCAGTGTGGCCCAGGGAAGCCAAAATTCTTGATCTCAATAAAATGGTCTTTGACTATAAACAGAGAAAAAGGGAACCTAAGGCTGAAAAGGATTTTGCCCCACTTCTGCGGCTCATGTATGAATGAATGCACAGTGTGGAATTTCATACTGGGGGGAAAACATATAAATAGACTCCATGGTTTTCAAGAAATGAGTGTCTGTGATAATATGAGATAGTTTGAAATAAACATTTTCAGTATTTATCCTGAGATAGAATAATAGAATCATAGAGCTGGAAGAGACCTCATGGGCCATCCAGTCCAACCCCCTGCCAAGAAGCAGGAAAATCGCATTCAATGCACAGATGGCCATCCAGCCTCTGCTTAAAAGCCTCCAAAGAAGGAGCCTCCACCGCACTCCAGGGCAGAGAGTTCCACTGTTGAACAGCTCTCATAGTGAGGAAGTTCTTCCTAATGTTCAGGTGCTGAAGGATACATGTCATTACTTGATGCTGTCATCATCAAGTTAGGAACATGCACATTGAAATTAGCCTTTAGTGAAAAGCTAATGGCTGTTGGTTTTATTTGCAAACATTTCTTAATCATTAGGTGCACTACAAGCAACTGGACTCTGTCAGAAAAGAGAGCTTAATCTAAGTAAAATATTAACAAATGCAAGCGTTTCTGGAGAAATACCCAGATGCTTGTAATTCCAGAGTGCTTTCCTCTTCTCCCAGGGGGCCATTATTGTCCATTTTAAGATAAGAATGGCAAAGCTCTTTGCAAACTAAAACGTGATAGAAAAACAATAACATTAAATGAATATAAAAATGACATTCAAGAGAAGAACGAGTCTGCTTCCCTTTGCATGTTTTCTCCCCTGGCTTTAAGGATTCTGGTACTTCTGGGAATCTGGATAACTTCTTGGCAGTTCTCCAGCTATTTGGCTTCTCTGAACCTTTCAGTGTGCATTCATTTGAACAGCTCTTGAGTAAATTGCATTGGGAGAAAGCTATAACCTGTAATACTACAGCAGAAACAGGATAGTTTTTGATAACATATGCACACTGTTTCTAATGACTGCTAAATTGAGTCTCTTTGTCCAACCTCAAATCACAGTTTCCATGAGTAGAGACAAGATTGCCAGATTCTCATAGTCACATGAAAAATTTGTCGTAGGGAATAGTTTCATAATGTGACATTTTTAGCCCATATCCAAACAATGGTTCCTCATTTGAGCCTATTAGGGTTTAGGAAGCTTCAGAGAGGGCCATTCTTTCCCTCCTTATGCCTTCACTTGAACATCTGGAGGAAACACAGGAGAAGACCTTCTTGGTGACTGCTCCTAAGCTTTGGGAGCCCCTTCCTAGACAGACTTGACAGGCCATGGTATTCCCTGGGCAAGCTCCAAAGTCTATGTCATTAACACTAAATTCTTACATGGTTTGGGTCCAGATTATCTACATGACCATGTCGCCCAATATACCATAATCCATTCTTTACACTTAGGTCCTTGGGGAGACATCTACTTCACTCAGCCATAACTAGGCTGTAAACCTGAGGACATTTTCTTCGGTTTCCCCCTAAATTGTAGCATGACCTGCCAGAAGAGCTTCATCTTCTTGTCTGTATTTATATCAGTAGCAATATCTCTGGCAGGCCTATTCAGCTTATTTTTGAATTATGATTTTAAAGTATTTATTGGTGGATTTTAATATGTAGAAGTTTTATATTCCCTTTAAGTTTATTTTATGTGTTGTGTTATGTATTGTTTTTCCCTGCCAATCCACAGGGAGTGGAGGGTAGGAAATAATAACGATGATCACAATCATTCACCCATTGGCAGCATAACAACCCCCCCCCCCTCGCTTTTTGCAAGACTTTGGGAACTGAATGGTTAGGGAGAGGGATTTGAATAATATGTTGTAATGTCTGTATTTCTTATGTCCATCAGTGTAGACTCATATAATGCTATTTAACTGCACTGAATTACATTATATGAATTTACACTGACCATATAATGCCATTCAAAATGGCATCATATGGCAGTGTGGATGGGGTCTTATTTTTGGATTTACAGCATGACCCCCCCATATCCACAGTTTCGTCTACTCACATCTGACAAAATACATCCTCTGTGTGCATTTTCTAGATCTTCTAGGCAATTCAGTGAAGTTTTCTATTATCCTGTTTCCATTATAAGTTCAGAAACCTATCCCTGACAGATATGGAGATCATTCTGTGTATTTTAATATATACAGTAGAGTCTCACTTATCCAAGCCTCGCTTATCCAAGCTTCTGGATTATCCAAGCCATTTTTGTAGTCAGTGTTTTCAATATATCATGATATTTTGGTGCTAAATTCGTAAATACAGTAATTACAACATAACATTACTGCGTATTGAACTACTTTTTTCTGTCAAATTTGTTGTATAACATGATGTTTTGATGCTTAATTTGTAAAATCATAACCTAATTTGATGTTTAATAGGCTTTTCCTTGATCCCTCCTTATTATCCAAGATATTCGCTTATCCAAGCTTCTGCCGGCCCGTTTAGCTTGGATAAGTGAGACTCTACTGTAAATATATTTGTGTAAAATACTACTTTTGGATATATTTTAACAGTTGATTTTTATTCTTCTGGTAGTTTAATGATGTTTTGGATTTTATAAGTTTCTACTTATGTAAACATTTCTGTATCTGCTATTGTACAAGTAAAGTGCCACTAGACACGCAAGCTGGAGATTGTGCAATGGGTCCTATCTTTTTTAAAACATGGCAACGGCAATTTCTGGAGACTAGGCTTCATTCAAAGCCTTAGCATGCTATTGCCACATTCCACTGAATTATATGGCAGGAAAGAACTTCAAGGTCATCTTTTGTAGAGGCTAGAACTGAAATAATTGCAATCAAACTTACAGCACATACAAATATTTCTTTATTTGATAGATTTGTATCACTCACCTTCAAGCAGTAGGATTCCTGAGGTTCCCAAAGATCAAATAAACATGAACATAGACATATATTATTACAGTAATGATAAGGCATCAAGGGCAGGGAAACCTCAACAACAGTCATAAATTTAATATCTGGTATTTAAAAGACATCAGCACCTGATGGGGAGATTATTGTGTAATTAATTACATTTGATGTCAAAAATGAAAAAGGGAGCAGGGGAAGGAGGAATTTAGCAGCACCTTTTAATTTTAGCATGAGCATTCATGGTGTCCAAGCCACTTTGAAATCCATAAAGGTTTATGCTAAAATAAACCAGTCTTAAAGGTGCTGCTAGATTCTTCTTTCCATCCTCCCCCTTCCCCTTTAATGCTGCAGCAGACTGACATGGCTATCTCTGACATATTCCGATTTTAACTTCTTATTTTGATCATGCAGGTACACTTCAGTTAACAAAGTTTTTATTTGTTCTTGGGCTTTACTTCTTTAGAAGAAACTTAGATACCAGAGGTAGTAATACCATGGAAAGAAGAGGGATAGGTTCCTATAGCACTTGAAATCTTTTCACAAAAGGCACCCCAGGATTATTTTATTTCTTTTCATAGCCTCTTATGAATAACATTTTGGTGGAGAAACTAACAGATCTATGTTTTTTCAATGTGACATTGTAATTTGCTCTCCCCATTTCTTTCTGTTCTGCTTTTCACACATATGTTCAGTAAGTGATTTTGGAGGCAGTTGTTCACTTTGCCTGTTGTACATAAGCACATGCAGCTACAGTAGGATCATTAGATTAGAATCCATTTCTTTCCCAGGTCAAGCTTTACTGCATTGTTTTCTGCAGGCAGACTGCTGCAACTTAACACTGAAATTCTGTCTTTCTCCATTCTTCTTTCACCATCCTCCCAATGCCAGTGCCATGACAAAAAAAAAACCCTTCAAGCTTGATAGAAGACGAGAAAAGGATAGGTGTGTGGAGTGCTGGGCTCTCATAAAAACAATTGGTAATATGGAGCTTCTTTGTTAGAGGCTTTGTTAATTGAGGTATGCCTTTAGTTTCTTTGAAATGTAGAGCAGTATGAATGCAGGATCCCAAAATAAATGTTTCTCTAGGCACCTTCTCAATCCTTGGTGGACATGACCTTTTAATTTGCTACACTGAAGATCAATTAATTGCCAAGAATATTAAATTTGACCTCTTATTTAATGAAACCTGTTTGAAAACCACATTCTTATTTTAAGCATGCCGGTCTGGCACTGTATGAATTGTGTCTCATTTGCGATCTGGTTCTTCTCCTTTCCTCCTCTTACCATGCAAAACTTCTAAGTTATAGGAACTGTTAGTCCCTATAGACCAGTGGTTCTCAACCTCTGGGTCCCCAGGTATTTTGGAATACAACTCCCAGAAATCCCAGCCAGTTTACCAGCTGTTAGGATTTCTGGTAGTTGAAGGCCAAAACACCTGGGAACCCACAAGTTGAGAACCACTGTTATAGATAGTCTCAAGACTACATCCTTGGTCAAACTGTTTCTACCATTGATTCAAATACATCTTTTTGCTTTGTTGTTTCACTTTGTTGATAGAAAGTTTGTGCACAGTAGCAGGACCAGTTGAGGCTGTGACATTGGTGCAATGCTACATGATGCAGTGTTGTAAGGAAGTACTGAAATGCTGCCTGCTGCTTTGCTTATGTGATGGCTTTCTCACACTGTTGCAGTGTGGCTTCAAGCCAACTCTTATGGCAACCCTGTCCTATTTGTTCAAAAGGTGGTTGCCTTTGCCTTCTTCTGAGGCTGAGAAGATGGACCAGGGCCACACAAGTGGGTTTCCATGGCCAATTGGGGGTTCAAATCTTGGTTTCCCAGAGTCCTAGTCAAATACTCAAACTACTACACCATGCTGGCTGTCTAGCATTTTCTCATAGATCTTTTTAAGTGCTGTAAGTTGAGTGTTTTATAATGTAGTATGAAGTACGTTTTTAAACAAGATACGAGTATTATAATCATTCTGTTCTGACAGTCTATTTCCAGCTGTGCTGCGCATCACTAGTTCCCCAAATTAAGTTGAAGGATAGAAGAAGAGAAATAATAGGCATGAAGCAAAATATATAATTACAGGAAGGGGAAGAGGAAAGTGGCCACTAAATAATCAGATTAAAGATGATTAGGAAGGATTCCTTTTAAAAACAATTCACCCTGGATTTAAAAGCAAAACTAACCCTGTATTACATCTCCCTTTTGCAAGGACATGGAGCAAGGGAGAAGCTGATTGCATTGGAGAGAAAGATACAGTCAGTGTTCCGATTGTCATATTTGGTTTTGTAAATCAGGGTCAACTGCTAGGTTCATGTATCTCTCCCTTGGTCTTCCTTTCCATTATGTATCACCAGTGCAGAGAGACTGCATTAAGCTAGAGTTCTATGTTAGAACCAAATCAGAAAACTGTGGCTGAATGTTGGTTAACAAATGAGAACAAAGAAACTGGTTCCAAATGATGGCAAAGGGGGAAGGTCTTAAGAGAAATATGAGGCAGTAATGTTCAACCTGGAGCCCCCAGTGGCACAGTGTGTTAAAGCGCTGAGCTGCTGAATGTGCAGACCAAAAGGTTGCAGGTTCGAATCTGGGGAGTGGAGTGAGCGTTTGATGTTAGCTCCAGCTTCTGCCAACCTAGCAGTTCGAAAACATGCAAATGTGACATTGGTGGAATGCTACATGATGCAGTGTTGTAAGGAAGTACTGAAATGCCAAAGGTACCGCTTCGGCGGCAAGGTAATGGCGCTCCCTGCAGTCATGCTGGCCACATGACCTTGGAGGTGTCTACGGACAACGCCGGCTCTTCGGCTTAGAAATGGAGATAAGCACCAACCCCCAGAGTCGGACATGACTGGACTTAACGTCAGGGGAAAACCTTTACCTTTACTGATATTCAACCACAGCCTGGATAAGCTTGAAAGATGGTGATAGTTTGTGCAGATGTTTAGAGTTATATACAATTACACCCATGTTATAGTCTATCTCTTTATGTTTTAAAAAGAAGATATATGTTATACAAGCAAGGAAATGTTAAGCTAGAAGAAGAAAAGAGCTTGCACAAACTAATTCTAATCACGTTATTCTGTCATGGAATGAGGTATAAAAATCATGGTATGTTTAATTGAAGCTTTGGGGGAAAATAGAGGAAGGAAAGTTGTTTGGTTTGAGTCTTCAAAATATTAAGTAGTTTGGTCTTGAGTGAATAATTAGGGCCTATTAGCTTCACATACAAAAAGCCTCCTTAAGGATAGGAAAACTGCTAGAACTGGTTTGTTGATATGTATCAATGCAACTCTTTGTATTTTTTACCTTCTTGGTGAGAATGCAGCTATAAGGATTGTAAAGATGGGAGCCTCTCGTCAAAATTAGCCACTGATCTTTGTCTCTCTTGGATTCTGGTGGTCGATGGGAAGTGATTTTGGAAACCACTGGCCTCTGCCCACTGTTAACCAGTTGGAAAGACAAGGAAAAAACATCAGATTGCATAGTTCCCCCCAGGATTTCTAACAGAGAAAAATCATTCTGCAGCTCTCTGGGGCTGTTTAACTTTCAAAGTTACACAAGCTGTCATAGTTGAGTTCTGATATTTAGGCTAAGAAATGTTAGCTTCCTTGCATTTTCTGTATCATGACCCCAAAGTCCTTGCACGTTTGACTCACACTACAAGTGAAGACATGTATCCTAGGCACAGATATTTTCATATTGACATACTTTCAGTTTGCATTCATATATTTTCATTTGGGAAGCAAGCCTGCTGAGATATGTGAGTCTGTGCCATTTGTTTGCATGAGACAACAGAGCAAGAGCAGTGGGCTTGTGAATGCTTCCTCAGGATCTCCTCTGGATTGTTAGTCAGCATTTCTGCCAAGTTCAAGCCGTGCGTCTTTTTGAAAAGCTTGGAGACGGAAGCACGTATGACCTGAATTGTGGGGAGATTGGCCTCCTCCAGATGTTCATGACTACAACTCCCAGTCACTTGGCATGATCCATACTAGATGGGAAAGCATTTGTATGTCCAAAGATCCATAACCACTACTGTCTAGTTACCAAATCATACCATTAATCCTACTAGCCAGTCTTGTTGACATCAACTGGCAGCAGCTCTCTGGGGATTCAGGGATGAGTCAGTCTTAGTTCTTTTTGGGACCTTCCACATGTATAGCATATTTTCTGCCACCAGGCTAAACATTTCCCTGCAAATCTTATGCCAAAAGGGTGGGGAATCTCTTTTTCCCCAGAGGGATACATTCAATTTTAGAGAAGTTCTCAAGGACCACATTCCATTGGTGGGTGGAGCCAGAAGCAAAGGGTTGAGAACAAAAATTGTTGCTGTTGTGTGTCTTTAAGTCACTTCTATTTTATAATGACCCTAAGGCAAATTATCATGGGGTTTTTCTTGGCAATATTTTTTCCCCAGAATGTTTTGGCTTTGAATTCCCAACTGGCAGTAACTAAGGCCAATGTGAGGCATTTCAACATTTTAAAATGGAAGTAAAACTTACACAAGAAGATGGGAAACCACCAGATGATGGAAACTGATAATATAAGGATAATGAGAATATGGCTTTTGGATGTTGCAGCCTGAGGTCATCTAAACCCCTGCCCTATGGAATATTACTGTATTTAATGAGGTGAGCCCCTGGTGGCACAGCGGGTTAACTGCTGAGCTGCTGAACTTGCTGATCGGAAGTTCGAATCTGGGGAGTGGGTTGAGCTCCCACTGTTAGCGCCAGCTTCTGCCAACCTAGCAGTTCAAAAAATGCAAATGTGAGTAGATCAATAGGTACTGCTCTGGCAGGAATGTAACGGCACTCCATGCAGTCATGCTGACCACATGACCTTGGAGGCGTCTTTGGCTTAGAAATGGGGACAAAAACCAACTCCCGGACACGACTAAACTTAATGTCAGGGAAAACCTTTACCTTTACTTTATTCCTAGGTAAGTATGTATTGAAGCTTTTGATAATGTGCAGGGCAGCTTAATCCTTTTTTAATTTATTTCATTTATATGCTCTCTTTTCTCAGGATCAGGATCCATAAAATCCAATAAAATCTGACAATTTAATTTTAAAAACCATTAAATAATTATAATAAAATAGCATAAAAGCATTTTAAAGGCATACAAGAACTTGTGTGTGTGTGTGTGTGTGTGTGTGTACGTATCCCATATGAAGTTTCCTGTGAGCATTTAAGTCTGCTTAAACATAAAGGTTTTTGCTTACTGATGAAAGGCTAGCAGGGAGGGACCTATCCTAGTTTTCCATATGGTCTTTCAGATAGTCTGAACCTAAGCTGTATAGGACTTTACAGATCATCACCAGTACTTTGAATTATGCTTGGAAATGTACCGTTAACCAGTGAAGAAGAGCATGATATGCACTCTGTGACTGGCCAAAGAATTTTGAAGCTGCTGAGGTTTCTGAACAATTTACAAATGTAGCCCCACATAGAATGTATTGTTTGTTGTTGACTGTCTTCAAGTTGTTTCTGACTTATCACAGGGTCTTCTGTGGCTAAAAGGTTGTGACTCACCCAAAATCATTTCTGAGCAGGAAGTCAGATCCTGGTCTTCGTCTAACAGCCAAGTCACTACAACAGTTTCAAACAGGATAAAATCAAGGCATGTATCACTGTAGCCAGATCTGATATCTCAAGAATGGATGCAGCTGGCATGCTAGTTTTAATTGTGCAAATGCAGTCCTGGTTGCTGCTAAAACCTGGGCATCCAAGAGAACATTTAAACTGTGAGCCTGAAATGTCAAGGGGAGGGGAGCAGAGACAGAATCCCTAGTTTGTATTTCATTTCAGCTGATCAGGAACATCTCTGTCTTGTCAGTTTACTTGCCATCATCCAATCCATTACAAACAACAGATCTGAAATGGATCTAGATAATCTGTCTCACCTAGAAATCCCTTTAGTAGGGAGGCCACCCCATGCTCTAGAGCAGTGATCCTCAACGTGTGGGTCCCCAGGTGTTTTGGCCTATAACTCCCAGAAATTCCAGTCAGTTTACCAGCTGTTAGGATTTCTGGGAGTTGAAGGCCAAAACATCTGGGGACCCACAGGTTGAGAACCACTGCTCTAGAACTTTGTAAATTTAGAGATTGATCAACAATTATCCAGAAAGGTGGTGTCCAGGGAAGATTTGTTTTTAGCTCTTGCATGGCACTTTGATGTGATTCAGCAGTTCTCTTCTTGGAATGCTTACCTTTGTGTCCTGGAGAACTGTTTAGGTAATGTTAATGAGGAAAGAAACACTTGAGAGTACTTTAGATAACGCTAACCAGAACAAAGAGTGTTTTAAAGATACGTTTGGAGAGGCAGATCAGCTGAGATATTGATAGCCCACTTCCCAGAAAAGTACAGTTAACAAGTCTGGACTTGGCTGCATTTTTGCCCAGTACTTCTCAGCAGAGAAGAAAAAGAAAGAAAAGAAAAGAAAAGGGGAAAAGGAGGAGGACAGCACAGACTGGGCAGAGTCCAAGCGTCCCCTAGCTCCTGTTACCCTTCTGCTAGCTGTTAGGCCAAATTTTCTCTAATGTTCAAATCTTGGCCTAAAAACGCAAAGGTAACATATCCTGTACAGCAATTCCCTGCTCCTGTAACCTTTCCTTGCTAAGAACAATGGCTGTCTTGTGTATCAAAGTAACAGATGCTGTTTCTGGCAAGGGCTACAGCCGCCAATGTAAACCGCTCTGGGGTGATTGAACTTGACCCAACCCAAGTCTCAGCTGGCAACAAACCAACATTTTGGGCTGTGGGTGGGGTGGGGTGAGGTGGGAGAAGGAACAGGGACAGGGAGTGGGACTTTGCAGTGCATAAATCTAGAAATACAACCCCTGAAACAGATCCATCTGTATGTGCGAATGCGGAGCCACGCAGGTGCTGTTGTCAATAGATCTCCAGAGGGTCACATCCCCTAGCTGGGAGGAATTCAGATCTGACAGGAAGAGAAATGCACTTAATTTAGATTAAAGCAGGAGCTTGTCCCACTTGACACCCCGCTGCATTCATTCCTGTTGTAATAAAAGTCAGCGTCTTCCATATAGTCCATATCCCTGGGAAAGAGTTACATGGCTGTGGAGGCTTTTTAACCAAAAACATCACCCTCGGGCAAACTGCTGGGACTGTAATGAGAAAATTTACACAGAACTAAGACCCTCCATAAGCCCCCTACTCTGCTCTGCTGGCTCATCTAATGGCTCATTTATAGTGTGAATAATCCCCAACTGGACTGTTGAAGATGAAATTTAAGCTTGATCTCTTTTCTTAAAGCCCACTTTAGTATAGATTGGAACATGAACAATTCAAATTTCCTCTCAACCAGATGGCTTCAGGTTTAAGCCTTCCTTCAAATGTTGGTGCCCTCAGATTTTGTTGGATTACAACTCATTTCATCCCAGGCAGCTTGACCTGGCAGGATTGTACTTGCAGGGAATGATGGGAGTTGTGGTCTGGCAGGTCTGGAGAGAACAGGGTTGGGGAAAGCTGTGCTTTCCGTTCATTTTCATTCCCATTCCATCCTTTCTATTCTCATCCAGATAGAGAGAATAACAATCCCTGGTGTACCTCACAACCTCTGAGGATGCCTGCCATAGATGTGGGTGAAATGTCAGGAGATAATACTTCTGGAACATAGCCATACAGCCTGAAAAACAAACAACAATCCTGCAATCCCTGGTATAGTTATTGTTAGGATTAATGAGTGTGATCATGTGCGTGCAATTCATTTAAAAATCTTTAAAATGAATCACATTGGAGGATGCATATTGCAGGTTATGCTTGATATGCTTAAAGGTAAACAGTGTTTGTATTTGATTGAACAAACTGAGCAGTTAAAATGCCTGCAATCTCTGCTTTGTTAAGCAGTCACCCAGAGAGCATGAGCTCAGTTAGAAGCACATTAAAAATTAACAAAGAAATACATCTCAAACATAGACTTTTGTGTATGATTGAACAATATGTTCAGAAATGAAGGGCCACCCAGGAAGTGCCTCACAAGAGGCCACTTGTGTTTTGCAATATTACCCAAAGCCACCAAATAAGTAAATAAATATCTTTTTAAAAAAATCTCTTTCCCTGTGTTGTTAGTTACCAGCCTGCTGTTAGGTGGGGATGCTGGGTTGCCTATTTGTCAGAGAAAAAATAGGAACCAAATTCTCAAAATTACAATATGCCAATTCAACATTTAAAACATGCTGATTATTATTTTATTTTTTTACTATTTAGCACTATGGAAGCAGAACTTCATTCTATTTTACTTTTCTGGTAATACAGTAAGTCAGCCTTTGCCCAACTTGGAGCTTTCTAGGTCAGTGGTTCTCAACTTGTGGGTCCCCTGATGTTTTGGCCTTCAACTCCTAGAAAACAGCAGTTAAACTGGCTGGGATTTCTGGGAGTTGTAGGCCAAAACACCTGGGGACCGTGTGATGACTCATGGGCCTTGTAGTCCTGCTCAGGACATTGTAATTCCTGATGAAGATGAAAACTTGGGTTTTTTACCTTCCCAGTCTGAACTGGATTCCTCTCAGCCAGATCTTTCCCAGGCAGATCTGGGAACCTTGCACCTGCAAGAAAGTTGTCTCCCAGAAGTATGTCAAACAAGCCCAGAGCCTACTTCTCCCGTATTCTTGCGCCGGGAGTTTTGTAAACAACAGAGAAGTTTAGATTCAGCTTCGCGCAGGAGTGCGAGGATTGCAGCTAAGAATGTGGCCAATTAAGACTGCTTCTCGTGAGAATCTTTGGGGAGTCTCACATCTGGTCTCAGAGTTAGCTTTCGGTTCTGATTCCCAGAGAACTGCTTCGGCGGGAAGCTAGACTCTATTTAGGTGTTTTACCCGCGTAGTAACTTCGCGGAGTCAATTTCGTCAGCCTACGGAGCGAGTTGTGTCTGGACAGCGCGCTCCGGTTCAAGCCTCGCTCCTGCTCAAGCCTTGCCTTGCTATCCAGCCTTCGCCTTGCTTCCCAGCCTTTGTTTATCTACGGACTTTGCCTTGTTTCCCAGGATCAATCCTTGCCTTGTTCCACGGATTTATCAAGTTATTCCACGGACCTTGTTCTTGTTCTTAGTTACCTTGTTCCACGTTCAAGCCTTGTTTCAAGTATCAAGTTATTTCCTAGCCTCGCTCAAGTTTCATGGACTAAAGGACCTTGTCATCTCCCCTCACTTTGCTTGGCAAAGTGAGTGTTTCGGTTATTGGATTACAACTTTGGACCTTAATATTTCTTATTGGACATTGCTTTTTTGGACTAATTCTGACCTTTCCTGAAAGGTCTAATTCTGGACTATTTTCTACACTTGTTTTTATTAACTTTATATATTCCTACAATAAAGTTATTAGATAGATTCTGGCCTCTGTGTATGGTTATTGGTGCTCTGCAGCCTGGGTCGTGACAGTTTGACTCCGCCACCCTAAGCACCAATTAACCTCGGTCAGAATGTCTACCGGAACCGTACCTGGGCCGAGCGGCCAGCCGATTACCTACACCATCGACAAGGAAGAGGTGGACCGAATCCGTGATAAGCTCAATGCACAGGATGGAGAAATAAGGGGTTTGAAGGAACGCGGAGTTCGTCTTCCGGCCATGGCGTTGCCAACCAAGTTTACTGGAGAAGCTTCTAAGGTTCATGTCTTCCGTCGCCAATGTCAAGCTTATCTGGAGGCCCGTGCTGCCGAGTTTCCCCAAGAAGACATCAAAGTGGCATGGGTTTACAGTCTTCTAGACGGGCCAGCGGCCAGCTGGGCGACGGCACTGTTCGACCAAGCCTCTCCACACCTAAGATCAGCGCAACACTTCTTGGACCACCTCAAGGAGACTTGGGGAATCGAGGACAATTTGGAGGCAGCCGGTCACAAACTCCGTCGCCTTTTCCAAGGAGACAGACCTATGTCTCAGTATATAGCCGAGTTCCGAGTGCTGGCCCACAACACCGGCTGGAACGATGTAGCCCTCAGGGGACAATTCCGGGAGGGACTCAACATTGAAATGCTGGAAGAAATCTCCAAGGTGGATCCTCCCCAGACCCTCGAGGCACTCATTGATCAATGTTTACGGGCTGAAGTCATGATTGCCAACAGGAAACAGTGGGTTCGAGGCCAGGGCAGTAGAGCCGGGGCAAAACCCCCCGCTCCCGCCAGCGTTCAGCCACGTCCGGTGTGGAGACCCCCACCGCCAACCCCATACCCCAGAGGAGGCGAGGAGGTGCCGATGCAGTTGGGCAGTGTGCGTCCCAGACTAGATGCCGCCGAGAAGGCCCGTCGTCAACGCTTAAACCTCTGCTGGTACTGCGGGAACGGGGGCCACTTCGCCAGAGAGTGCCCAGCCAAAGGGAAGCCTGCCGCCCGTCTTGCGGCGGCGTCCTCCACGGAGACGAAGGCGTCTGAGCCGACTGGCACACAGCCGGCGGGGGAAGCCAACGACCGGGTGTAGAGGGGCTCGCCAACCCGGTCAAAAAATCCATCCAAGAGCCGCCAACCGGGGTCCTGTTCCTTCTCGTGGTCACATTATGGTCAGCAAAAAGGGGACCCGTCATGATCCACGCCATGATAGACTCTGGAGCTACCAACAATTTCATCGATAGAGAGTATGCCGACTCTCTGGGATTACAATATCATGATTTCAAGAATGCCCGTGTGGTGCAAGCCATAGACGGCCGTCCCCTCAAGACGGGCCCCGTAAGTCAGTGGTCGGAACCCACCAGGATGTGGATAAGGGAACATATGGAAGAGATTTCCTTCTTTGTTACCGAGGTTCCCCATTTCCCTGTGATTTTGGGAATTCCATGGCTGACTCTCCACGACCCTAACATCTCCTGGTCCAACAGAGAACTGCAGTTTGCTTCACCGTACTGCCAAAACCATTGCCTCGTAGCCAAGGTATGCCATGCCACAGACACCGAGCCCATCATCACCTTGCCAAAGAAGTACTCCGAGTATTGGGATGTATTCAATGAGAAAGAAGCCGAAAAATTACCCCCACATAGACCTTATGACTGTGCCATTGACTTGGTGGAGGGGGCCCCGATCCCGCGAGGGCATCTCTACTCCCTGACTGAACCAGAGCAAGAAGCTCTCAGGGAATTCCTAGAGACAAACCTTCGCAAGGGATTCATCAGACCCTCTCAATCCCCAGCCGCCTCCCCAGTGATGTTTGTGAAGAAGAAGTCAGGGGAACTACGCTTGGTGGTGGACTACAGAGCATTGAACAATATCACCAAGCGGAACAGCTATCCCCTGCCTTTAATCTCGGATCTACTGGATCGGCTTCGAGGAGCCAAGGTTTACACCAAGCTGGATCTTCGGGGGGCTTACAACTTAGTTCGCATCAGGGAAGGGGACGAGTGGAAGACCGCCTTCCAGACCAAATTCGGATTATTTGAGTCCCGAGTTATGAATTTCGGTTTATGCGGAGCCCCCGCAACGTTCCAGCATTTTGTCAATGACATTTTTCAGGACTATCTAGACAGGTTCTTGATAATCTACCTGGACGATTTTTTGGGGTTTTCCAGATCACAATCAGAACATGAGAACCACGTCAAAATGGTGTTACAACGATTGCGGGATCATGGACTTTATGCCAAGCTGGAAAAATGCGCTTTTGATCTACAAGAGGTAGATTTCCTTGGTTACCGCATCTCGCCTCTAGGGCTTTCCATGGATCCAGCCAAAGTTTCAGCAGTATTGGAATGGCGGGCGCCAACTAACAAGAAAGAGGTGCAGCGTTTCTTGGGGTTCGCGAACTACTACCGCAAGTTCATTCCAGATTTTGCCCGCTGGTCCGACCCCATCACTAGCTGCATCCGTGGAAAGCAGCCTTTCCGCTGGACTGATCAAGCAGAGAAAGGGTTCCAGCAACTAAAGAAACTATTCACCTCCCAGCCAATTCTACAGCACCCAAATCCTGGAACCCCTTTTGTGGTGCAAGCGGACGCCTCTGATGTGGCAATTGGGGCTGTACTCTTACAACCGGTGGGAGATCACCTCCACCCCTGTGCCTTTTATTCTCGTCAACTAACCACACCAGAGAGGAATTACACCATTTGGGAAAAAGAACTACTGGCCATAAAGGCAGCCTTTGAAACTTGGAGACATTGGCTAGAAGGGGCCAAATTTCCCATTGAAGTCCACACTGATCATCGTAATCTAGAACATCTAAGAACTGCCCGCAAACTAAATCAGAGGCAGCAACGTTGGGCTTTATTCTTTGAACGTTTCAACTTCCAGATCCATTATGTGACCCCAGCCCAAACCAAGCAAGCAGACGCCCTGTAACGTAAACCGGAATACGCTGCAGGACGCAAGGAGACCTTTGAATCCCAACTGCTACAACCTGAGAACTTTGCCACGCTCACGGTGGGGAACACCAAATCCATTCCCATTGGTTCAACTTCCCCTACTCCAGGACCCATCTGTGCTCAAGAAATCAGGGCTAGTCAGCAAGCAGATGCCTGGGCGCAGGACCAACTTCGCCAAGGTCTGCATTTTCCCTTTTCGCTTAAAGATGGGCTGCTCTGCTATAGAAATCATGTCTATATCCCACCCGGACCGGGCAGGGAAAAGGCGCTTCGTCTGTGTCATGACTGCAAACCAGCAGGACACTTCGGACTATTTAAAACTATGCATCTGATCCTAAGGGATTTTTGGTGGCCCAAGATCCGCAAGGATGTGGAAAAATATGTCAACACCTGCCCAGTATGCCAGCGCTCCAAGATACGAAGGGAGAAGCCCTCAGGGCTTTTACACCCCCTTCCTACCCCATCTCGCCCATGGGAAATAATTTCCGCGGATTTCATCACTGACCTACCACCTTCCTGTGGGTTCACCACGATCTTAGTGGTGGTGGACCTATTCACCAAGTTAGCCCATTTCATTCCCTGCGAAGGCCTCCCCACGGCCAAGGAAACTGCGGATTTATTTCTTCAACATGTCTTCAGACTACATGGATTGCCCAAGAGTTTAGTCACAGACCGTGGATCTCAATTCACCTCTCGTTTTTGGAAGGCACTACAAAAACTATTGGGCATAGACTCTCGCTTATCTTCAGCTCATCATCCCCAAACAGATGGGCAAACGGAGCGCACCAATGCCACTTTGGAGCAGTATCTTCGCTGTTATGTAAACTATCAACAGGACAATTGGGCTTCTCTGTTACCACTGTCTGAGTTTGCCTACAACAATGGAGTTCAAGCTTCTACAAAAGAAACGCCGTTCTTTGCAAACTACGGCTTCCATCCACGTTTCTTTCCCCCTGTCATTGAAACTTCAGAGGTTCCCGCAGCAGAGGATTGGCTGCAGGAACTCACAGCGGTGCAACAACTTTTGCTCCAGCAACTGGACCAAGCCAAGGAGGACTATAAACGCCACGCTGACAAACATCGCCAGCCGGGCCCCGAAATCAAGGTAGGAGATCGGGTTTTCCTGTCCACTCGCTTTCTGCCCTCCCACCGCCCTTGCCGGAAGTTAGATGCCCGTTTCATTGGCCCCTATCCAGTGGTGGCGCAATTAAACCCCGTGACTTTCAAACTCCAACTTCCGCGTTCAATGCGCATTCACCCAGTGTTTCACCGTTCCCTGCTCCTTCCGGCGGATGGTGTGCGTCCTGATACAGACCAACCGGCCCCCCCTCCTGTTTTGATGAATGGGGAGGAGGAGTTCGAGGTTGAGGACATTTTGGATTCTCGCTTTCACCGCCGCCGCCTACAATATCTCATTGACTGGGTGGGTTTTGGCCCTGAAGAACGCTCTTGGGAAGACGCCTCCACAGTCCATGCTCCTGATCTAACCCGTCGCTTTCATCAGACCTATCCCGCCAAGCCGCGACCTCGCGCCTCGGGGAGAGGGCCCCAGTTTGGGAGGGGCCTTGAGGAGGGGGATAGTGTGATGACTCATGGGCCTTGTAGTCCTGCTCAGGACATTGTAATTCCTGATGAAGATGAAAACTTGGGTTTTTTACCTTCCCAGTCTGAACTGGATTCCTCTCAGCCAGATCTTTCCCAGGCAGATCTGGGAACCTTGCACCTGCAAGAAAGTTGTCTCCCAGAAGTATGTCAAACAAGCCCAGAGCCTACTTCTCCCGTATTCTTGCGCCGGGAGTTTTGTAAACAACAGAGAAGTTTAGATTCAGCTTCGCGCAGGAGTGCGAGGATTGCAGCTAAGAATGTGGCCAATTAAGACTGCTTCTCGTGAGAATCTTTGGGGAGTCTCACATCTGGTCTCAGAGTTAGCTTTCGGTTCTGATTCCCAGAGAACTGCTTCGGCGGGAAGCTAGACTCTATTTAGGTGTTTTACCCGCGTAGTAACTTCGCGGAGTCAATTTCGTCAGCCTACGGAGCGAGTTGTGTCTGGACAGCGCGCTCCGGTTCAAGCCTCGCTCCTGCTCAAGCCTTGCCTTGCTATCCAGCCTTCGCCTTGCTTCCCAGCCTTTGTTTATCTACGGACTTTGCCTTGTTTCCCAGGATCAATCCTTGCCTTGTTCCACGGATTTATCAAGTTATTCCACGGACCTTGTTCTTGTTCTTAGTTACCTTGTTCCACGTTCAAGCCTTGTTTCAAGTATCAAGTTATTTCCTAGCCTCGCTCAAGTTTCATGGACTAAAGGACCTTGTCATCTCCCCTCACTTTGCTTGGCAAAGTGAGTGTTTCGGTTATTGGATTACAACTTTGGACCTTAATATTTCTTATTGGACATTGCTTTTTTGGACTAATTCTGACCTTTCCTGAAAGGTCTAATTCTGGACTATTTTCTACACTTGTTTTTATTAACTTTATATATTCCTACAATAAAGTTATTAGATAGATTCTGGCCTCTGTGTATGGTTATTGGTGCTCTGCAGCCTGGGTCGTGACAGACCCACGGGTTGAGAACCACTGCTCTAGGTGAACTATGATTGCTATCATCCCCAGAGAACATGGCCACTATAACCCAAAATATCAGGTTGGCACTAATTCCCTTTTAAAACCATTCTTAACAGTTGTATGGTGATGCAGAGAGGAGAAAGTGTAACTCACCAAGGTGCTGCTTACCACCTCGGGTGAGTCTCTAGTGGACAATGTACTGAGCACATGTGCACCTAGCACACATTTTCAGTATCAGTTGGGGAGCATCCTTGGGCAAAGTAAAAAGGGAAGAAAAGCCAGTGGAAGGATGCAAATGTGCTAGCTATGTGATGTTTTCTAAGACGGCTCGGCTCATGTTTTAGCGAGTAATGGCAAGGAACTGATTGAACAGGAGTCTGTACCTACGTTGCCTGTGTTGTAGCACTGCTCCTGGTGTTAGAGACCATCTACCTTCCAGGGAGAGAAGATATGAACACTATAGAAGAAGGTACATTTTTTTTGCATTCCTTTAGGCAGCTATCTCTACTAAGCATGACAGCACATCACATTAAAAGTGAGCAAATGCTTACTGTTTTGTGAGCTGAATGGAATTTAAAATATGGATGAATTTTAAAGACTTCAAACTGTTTTAAGAGAGGACAAACATTTTGTCCAAATTTTGTTCACTGTCCCCTTTGTTCTTAGTGGAGGAGAGTGAAAGCTAGGTCTCAGCTGTATGCTAGGTGGAAAGTTTAAAAATCTCTATCCATTCATTGCAGTGAGAGAAACTAATGTCTTGTGGGGCTAGGACAAGTAGAAAGTAGGTTATGATCTAGCAATAGATCTCTGGGTATTTTATGGTAGATCCACAAGGCTTTGTTTCCCAGTTGTTTGACAGTAACAACAAAACAATGACTTTTCCTACCTCAATTAGGCTGCTGAAATGAAGGAAGCTATCAGAGGAGTAGAATTTCTTTTGTGAAAAGACTGCGAGTAAAGACTGTGAGCTTAATTAAATTGTGGTACTGGAAATAAATTCTTGGCTCAAAAACATATTGAAGGAGTTAGGAGAAGTTTAGCTCTTCAATCAGAGTTTGGAAAAGTTATATTTTGTACTACAAGATTGAGAAACAGTCGTCCAAAAAGTTTTAAAAAACCCCATAAAAATGCTTTATTCTTTAATTCCAAACATGTTTTAATATCTGATTTTGCTCAGTAGCTCTTGGGGTTCTGGTAAAAAAAAAAAGTACAGGCAGTCCCCAATTTATTTATGTATTTATTACAACATTTATATCCTGCCCATTTCACCCTCGAGGGGGGAATCGGGGCGGCTTACAACCAAATATAAAACAGAGTATATATAGGTGTTGTCTCACCCCCGTTCATAACTAACAGTCATTTGTAAGTCGATGTTTGTAACTCTGGGGCTGCCTGGATATCCAACAATCCTGAAGTCTGCTCAGAATGCTTTGAAAATGTCAGAAAAGTTGGATTTGTGCTGTGATGATGTTTTCTCAGCCCTATTTGGAAAGTGTTGACTACAACCTCCAGCAGTCAACAATCTTATTGCCACTTTCCATATGACTGGGAGATTCTGTAACTGTGGTCTAAAAATGTAACTTTCCCAGAGCCTGTGCTCACCTGACCAGAAAGTCTGAGCATTTCTTTATAGTTGAGAAGCTGTGCCAGTTTGTTAGTTAAAATGTAACCAGCGTCAACTTTCAGTTGGGGAGTGTTCTAATGCGAATGAAGAGAAGATAAATAGAAAATGTTGCATTGTGGCTCACTTTCCCCATCTTTTATTATGCAAAGGAATAGGAAAAACTTTCTATCACGATGTCCAGAAATAGCACTGATGTCTGGGACAAAGTCCTTCTCTTTCATGCATTGCTAACTTACTCTGAGTGGGCAACAGTTCCCATGTAGATTCCAAGGAAGTGATTATGCAAAATACTTGTTTACTTTGATAGCGCATGCTCCAGATTTCACCCTTGGAGCATTTCCATGTAACCCCTCTACTTCATCTTTTGCCATTCAGCTTTGAAAACTGGGTTCTCCCCTCATGGGGTTGGTGGGATAAAGGTTGGTTCCCCTTCTCTCTGCAGACAGCTCCAGAGCCTCTTCTGAAGGGTAGGTGTTCATCATGAATGTGGTAGGCTAAGAGGCTGAAAAGATAGAGGGGGGTGTATGAGCATTTGGTAAGGGCAACTTCCATTATTGGGAACTTGCAAAAGATGTCTTCACCTGATCTTCAGGAATCTCTCCTTTACCCTACTTGCATGGTGCAACTATCAACTACTATATAACCAGATGAGTCTATTATTTCTCAGAAGAAACATTTTGGCTGGGCAGGGATTCTGGGTGTTGTCAAGGTGAGAAAAGAATTTCCTTCACTGATATAAGGGTTACAATGGCTGATTTTCTTTATGGATTGCTATGATATATCAGGGCTCTATGGCAGTGGAAGCAATGTGTCCAGATCAAAGGAAGTCATAGTGTCACTGTAATTTGCCCTGGTTAGATCTCATGTAGACTAATGTGTCTGGACACCACAGTTTGTAATGACAGGGACAAGCTGACGTATGTCATGAGGAAGGTGACACAACATGGATAACCAAGCCCTGTGAGGAGAAGAAAGAGCTGGGCATGTTTGGCATGAGAAGAGAAGATTGAGGGGTGGTATGGCAATCATTTTATATATATGAAAGAGATCCCTGTAGAAAGGGAGCCAGCATGATGTAGTAGTTTGAATGTTGGACTATGACTTTGGTAAACCAAGGTTTGAATCCACACTCAGCCTTGAAAATTATTGGGTGACCTTGGGCAAGTCACACTCTCTCGCTTTCAGAAAAAGGGAATGCCAAATCTCTTTTGAACAAATCTTGCCAAGAAAACCTAGAATCATAGAATCATAGAGTTGGAAGAGACCCCCAAGGGCCTTCCAGTCCTGTTGTTGTTGTTGTTGTTGTCATTATTATGTTTATTTATTCCCTGCTTTTTCTCTCCAAAAAAGAGATTCAACGAGGCTTACATTAAAAGCATTTCAATATAATTTAAAACAGGCATGGGCACACTTTGGCCCTCCAGGTGTTTTGGGTTTCAACTTCCAGAAATCAACGCCAGCTTACCAGCTGTTCAGAATTGTGGGAGTTGAAGTCCAAGACACCTGGAGGGTCAAAACTTGTCCATGCCTGATTTAATATCTGTAAATCTACAAACATTAAAACAGGATTAAATATCAATTACAATAGAGTCTCACGTATCCAACACTCGCTTATCCAACGTTCTGGATTATCCAACGCATTTTTGTACTCAATGTTTTCAATATATCATGATATTTTGGTGCGAAATTCATAAATACAGTAATTACTACATAGCATTACTGCGTATTGAACTACTTTTTCTGCCAGATTTGTTGTATAACATGATGTTTTGGTGCTTAATTTGTAAAATCATAATCTAATTTGATGTTTAATAGGCTTCTCCTTAATCTCTCCTTATTATCCAACATATTCGCTTATCCAACATTCTGCCAGCCCATTTATGTTGGATAAGTGAGACTCTACTGTATATAAAAAAAAATCATTAAAATCCATAATAATGGATAAAAAACATACTCAAAGCACCCCCTGACTTGATCTTAAAGCATTCTTCTTTAATAGCCTGCCTGAATAAAAAGGGTTTTAGCCTGCCATGCAGGAACACACTCTCAAAGCACCCCTGACAGATGGCTATGCAGCCTCTGCTTCAAAACCTCCAGAGAAGGAGACTCCACCATGCTCCAAGGCAGCATATTCCACTGCCAAACAGCTCTGTGATAGATTTTCCTTCAGGTTGCCATAGGAAAGCACACCACCACCACCACCACAACAAGCCCCGTGGATGATAGGACAAATTTGTTTTTTGCTGCTTCAAAGGATAAGATACAAACCACTGGCTTCAAAGAACAAGAAAGGAAATTCTGATCAAACATTAGGAAGAATTCCCCGAAGACAAGAGCTATTCAGCTGTTCAGACAGCCCTAGAAGGTGCTGAAATCTCATTCATTGGAATGAAATGAAAGGTAGAGGATCACTTCTTGGGATGCTTTGGTTGTGGATTCCTACCTTGGCAGGACTTTGGACTAGAAGACCCTTGAGGTCCCACACAACTAAGAGTCTGTGAAGACATTGGGCTGTTTAGTACAGTAGTTTCCAACCTGTGGTTTGTGGACCACCAGTGGTTCCCACTGTGGACCACCAGTGGGGTTATTTGGGGGTGCTGATTCAGAAAATTGCATTGGATAGACCACATCAGCTCTAGATTATTAAATATGGTTTCCTATGGGCAAGCAGATGGCGACTACTGGATGGCATATGTTCTGTATCAGAAACTAGACCTGATGAGGTTTATCCAATACAATTTTCTGAATCAGTACCCTAAATAACCAAACTGAATCTAAAGTTGACCAAAAATTGATTTGTAACTCTTTTGGTACTAATGTTGGAGAGTGGTCCCTGATCAAAGTGGTACTTGGTCAAAAAAAGGTTGGGAACCACTGGTCTAGTGGCTAATTTGATCCAGGAAGCAGGGGAGCCTTGGTGTCTTTGCTTTTAGGCCTGTTCCCGGGGTTATTTGGGGGTGCTGATTCAGAAAATTGCATTGGATAGACCACACCAGCTCTAGATGATTAAATATGGTTTTCTGTGGACAAGCAGATGGTGATTGTTGGATAGCATATCAGAAACTAGAGCTGATGTGGTCTATCCAATGCAATTTTCTGAATCAGCACCCCAAATAACCAGACCAAACCTAAAGCTGACCAAAAACTGATTTGTAACCCTTTGGGTACTAATGTTGAAGAGTGGCCCCTGGTCAAAGAGGTTACTGGTCAAAGTGGCCCCTGGTCCAAGTGATCCCTGGTCCAAGCAGTCCTTCGTCCAAGTGGTCCCTGTTCAAAGTGGTCTCTGTTCAAAGGTGTCCCTGGTCCAAGTTGTCCCTGTTCACAGCAGTTCCTGTTCACGGTGGTCCCTGTTCAAAGCCGTCCCTGGTCAAAGTGTTCCCTGGTCAGAGTGGTCCCTGTTCAAAGGTGTCCCTGGTCCAAGCGGTTCCTGTTCACAGTGGTCCCTATTCAAAGTGTTCCCTTGTCAAGTGGTCCTTGGGCAAAAAAAGATTGGGAACCACTGGTCTAGTGGCCGATTTGATCCAGGAGCCTTTCTACTTCATCCTCACTTTTTTCATCCTTAAGATAGGAATACCGGTATAAGGTCTTACAGTACCGGCTTCATTTGCGAAAAGGCCCGTTTTGGGGGCAGGCAGAAACGAATAGCATAATGAAAGATCATGAATAACTTTGGTACCTGGTTGCCCGGTGACAGTTAGCAGCAAGAGTTTTTGAACAAAAACAAAGCCAGGTGAGGGAAGAAAACGGGGCCAGGCTGGCTCATCCTTTTGTTCCATAACCTAGATGTGTGTGAGTATTGGGGGGGGGGGGGAGATTTTTGGGGGGATGGATGTTGAGAAGGGAAAGAGGGACAACCCCCCTCTTTCCTTCCCCCTCTCCTTGGTCCTGTTCCAAATCCATACAGCCATAAAGTGATGCTGCCTCCCTCCCTCCCTCCCGAGGAGGAGGGGAGCGCAGCCTGTACATTTTCAACATTCTTGCTGGAGTTAACGACTTAGAAACATGACTCCCCAAAAGCGAGGGAGGGCAGGGCCCATTTGTGCCGAATGGATCGGCGTGTGTGTGTGCAAAGTGTAGTCATGAAAGGGTGGGTGGCTGGGTGGGGGCGTGTGTGGAAATAGGGGAAAAATGCGGAGCCCCAGGGCAGCCTCTGACAGCGCAGGGGGCTGGCAGGCAGCTCCCAAACAATGTGCTTAGTATTATCCCCGGGACTGGAGCTGTCGGAGCGGGCGGGCGGGCGCGCGCTGCTCTACCTGTGCTGCTGCCTGGGCTCCTTTGGCCAAGCGCCAGCGTGCGAGAGGGGATCTCTCTCTCTCTCTCTCTCTCTCTCTCTCTCTCTCTCTCTCTCTCTCTCTCTCTCTCTCTCTCTCTCTCTCTCAACCCCCCCTCCAAACAGCAAGCCCTCCCTCCTGTGTGTGGTGTGCAGCTCCCACCCCTCGTCCCCTTTCTCTTGCAGGAGTCGGCTCAAAAAGTCTGGAAATAGCTCCTCTTTCTTCCTGGTAATGTCCTTTAGTTCTTCCCTTTTTGAAGTACTGTTTTTCTTTCTCGGGAGGGGGAATTTGCTCATCTGTTCGTTCTCTTGCTCTGCTTCCGTTTCAACCCCCCTTGTCTCCCTCCCTCCCTCCCTTTTTCCTTTGGGTGAGGCCCCTTTTCTTCCCTCGGTTTCTTGAATGTCGGAAGGCAAAAGAGTCTTGTTTTTAATTTCCCTCTTCTTTTCACCCCCACCCCTCCAAACCCAATCCACCCCACCCCTCTCCCCTCCTTTTCTGTGCCTCCTACAGGTTGCAACCTCTCCTGTCACAAGAAATGTGAAGCCAAGGTAAGAGCAGCTTGTTCCCATTCTTTTATTGTCTTAACAACAACATTGCGGTTGGGTTTGGGAGCCTTCCTTCCTTCCTTTCTTCTGCCTGATGTGGGTCTTCTTTGAAAGTCGTTGGGGTGAAGAATTTGGGAGCTTCTCTGCCTCTCCGTCATTCCTCTCTGGACTTTTTGTTTGTCTGGAAAAAGCTGCCGATTGTTGCTCAAGGTGAAATGTGCCAGGTTCCCACCAAATCCCGCCACTCTGACTACAAACTGTCTCCTGAGTTGCTTGCAAGGAGAACGCTGGGCCTATCCTGATATGTAATTTTAAAACATTGCAACAAAACCTATATTTTTTTTGAAAAAAAATCCTTCCCAGGCAGCATTATGGCGGTTTGCCTTGGGCTCTTTCTTTCTTTGCTTCTCTTCCTTCTCTCCCTCTCTGTCTCTCTCTTTCTCCTTCCCTCCAGACTGTTGTATGAGCAGGAAACGTTTGCTCAGGCTTTCAAGGTGAGCAATCGCTCTTCATCCGTGAGCAAGGCTATAAAATAAATGCAGCCGCTTGAGAATTATTCTTCCCTTGCTTATGCATTTTAGGGGGTCATATAACCTTTGAATCATGCTCATGAACTGAGTTGCAGGAGAAAATCCCTCTTAGTGTTCTGTTTCTAGATTAAGATCTCTTCAGTGGGTTGTTGTGAGTTTACCGGGCTGTATGGCTGCGCTCCAGAAGCATTCTCTCCTGACGTTTCACCCACATTGATGGCAGGCATCCTCAGAGGTTGTGAGGTATATTGGAAAACAGTTATGCCAGACTACAGACTTCTCTGATGGCCAGAGAAGCCATCAAAAACCACGAGCATGTGGACCAGGCATGGACAAACTTGGGCCCTCCAGGTGTTTTGGATTCACAACTCCCACAATTCCTAAAAGCCAGTGGGCTTTCAGGAATTGTGGGAGCTGAAGTCCAAAATATATTGAGCACCCAAGTTTTCCTACGTCTGATGTGGACAATTTCAAAACAAAGGAGAAAACCATGAAAATGAACAAAATCTGGCTACCAGTATTAAAAAAAACCTCTAAAATTAGGACAGTAAATAAAGAACAACACCATGAAAACAGTGGATATGAAACAATCAGGGCCAGCTAGCACCTTCCAACAAAGGATTCCCCAGGCAGGAATCAGCCAGGCGTTGGCTTTTCAATGCTAATTAAAGTGATTAATTGCAACATTCACACTTGCTTCCAAAAGACAAGAGTTCTTTCTCCCACCCTGGACCTTTCACAGATATATAAACATCTCTTGCCTAGTTTCCAATATACCTCACAACCTTTGAGGATGCCTGCTATAGATGTAGGCAAAACGCCAGGAAAGAATGCTTCTGGAACATGTCCATTCAGCCCGGAAAACTCACAATAACCCAACGATTCCCGCCATGAAAGCCTTCAACAACACATTGAAGATCTATTTAGTTTTCCACTCGAAGTGCTTTGCCCTTCTGATTGTGGGAGTAATCCTGGTCCTTACAGTATTATTCCCACTTGAAGGCTAGATACAGGGAATCATATATCCTTTGAGAGGACAACTGTTCAAAAGCTAGTGATGCTAGTTCATTCAATATGCCAGAGTTATGCCAAACGGAAGCTTTCATGGTGCCATTTGCAAAGATGACAGTGGACCAGCTCTACTGTTGGGCAGAGTGAAGCACTGCCTTTTCTCAGAGGGGCAGAGTGGTGTGTGCCATATGGTTTTTGACTCCTGAATCTAACACTGCCCACAGATATGGCAGAGAGGTATATTACCTTGCACATGTTATAATAAGATTCCTCCTTCAGCTAGACTCCTGAGCACAGTAGGGCTTGTCATTATATCCATTGCCCCAGGTAGCCAAATGTCTTGGACCACAGCAGCCCAACCTTAAGCTGAACTGATGATAATGACAGAAGAAGGTGCTAGTTTTTCTCCCACCAGTTGAACATCAAACTTTCTGACACACACCTGTCAATAAGGGGCCAGATTCCATTGTTATGGTCGATATTCTGAGCCGGTTTGGAAGATACTGATATGCTTTATTTATATGGAGGGAATATACTATACCTTTCTACTCCTATCTCTGTTGCCTGTCCTCACCACTGCTATCCGCATGCCTCTAAGTTGCATCTATACATTTAGGCCAAGATGACACAGTTCCTGGCTGTGTTGTTTTGGCCTTCGTATGGGCACTGTATTTTGTGTGCCATGCCCATGTGCTCCACAGAACATGAAAGGGCAGAAGAACAGCATGCTGCCCCATAATATATGTTAGATATGTCTAAACACTTTACTTCTAGGCTCTGCTATCCAGAAATCCTTTTGTTTCCTTTCTCTATTTCTTCATCCCTAATGCTCACATCTATATCTCATATAACTTGTGTTCATGATTATTCACCCTTTTTTGAGCCTTCTGGTTTTTTTTTGTTTTTTTGGAAAAGGTGATGTTATTTTGGAAAAATCAATGCTTTTTTCTACTCTGAAAGTAGACTGTTGTTGGAACATTTTTCATTGGGTTGTCGAAGGCTTTCATGGCACAGGGTTGTTGTGTGTTTGGAAACTAAGCAAGGGAGGTTTGTATATCTGTGGAAGGTCCAGGGTGGGAGAAAGAACTCTTGTCTGTTGGAGGCCTGTGTATGTTGTAATTAATCACCTTGATTAGCATTCATGGCCTTGCCAGCTTCATGGCCTGGCTTCTTCCTGCCTGGGGGAATCCTTTGTTTAGAGACGTTAGATGCCCTCGATTGATTCCTGTCTGAAATTCCGCTGTTTTCCAGAATGTTGTTCTTTATTTATTGTTCTGATTTTAGAATTTTTTAAAAAATACTTGTAGCCAGATTTTGTTTATTTTCATGGTTTCTTCCCTTCTGTTGAAATTGTCCACATGCCTGTGGATTTCAATGGCTTCTCTGTGTATATACCTCACAAGCTCTGAGGATGCCTGCCATTGATGTGGGCGAAACGTCAGGAGAGAATGCTTCTGGAACATGGCCATACAGCCCAGAAAACTCACAACAACCCAAAGAGTTAATCCTTGGGAAAATCACATCAAGGTAGATGGCCTGAGATAAAAGTGTGAAACCAAAAGCACAATCAGAATCCCAGAAGAAGCCTGTGCTGTGATGAAGTATGGCCATGTATCAGCCTGCTGAACTAGTGGTGATATCTGTGCTAGCATAAAGTGGAGGTAAGAATAACTGATAGGTTGTAGAAAGTTTGGAGCCCTCTGTGGTGCAGTGGATTAAACCCTTGTGCCAGCCCAGCAGGGCTGATGATTTGAAGGTTGGGTTGCTGACTTGAAGGTAGCCAGTTCGAATCCAACCCGGGGAGAGTGTGGATGAGCTCCCTCTATCAGCTCCAGCTCCATGCAGGGACATGAGAGAAGCCTCCCACAAAGATGGTAAAAACATCAAAGCATCCAGGCGTCCCCTGGGCAACGTCCCTGCATCTGGGTGCCCCCTGGGCAACTTCCTTGCAGACAGCCAATTCTCTCACACCAGAAGCGACTTGCAGTTTCTCAAGTCACCCCTGACACGAAAAAAAAAGGTCAGGGCAGTCGCAGCTGGGATAGAGGGAAGGCCAGTAATTTGTTTCTGTGCATAAACATGATGGAGCTGAGGCTGCCTTTTCTTCTCATGCAGTGGGTTTCCACAAAGAACCAAGTACATCAAGCCTGATTATAGTTCAATACTCAAATCTCTGTTCCACACTTGCACTAATGCAAGAATATTGAGTGGTAAATCACAGATCCAGGGATTGCAATTTAAGAGATTTTTTAACAACAAAAACAGCTAAAATCCACATGGAAAATATTTGTGATGTAGGTCCAAAGGTTTCAGTGGGTGAGAGTAGGCAGCTTCTCCATACTGCTCATCTTTTGAAATCAATGGGGGAACTCTGCATGACTAGCAACTCCCAAGAGTAGGTTGGAGGATATGGACTGGAGGTTGGAGGATATGGACTGGAGAGGGGCACTATGCTGTCTCATTCTTTGTATTTCATAGGTTGTATGAGGAACTTGCACACTCTTGTCTCTAGAAACACATCATGAGATGCATTAAACTGTTAGAGCTTTTTAGTATGAAAATTAATGTCCTTTAAAAAAAAAAGTGCTAAACTTTGGGTCCAGATGGCTGTGATGTTAAACATGTGTCTTGGAATTATGAGTATCTTTTTTAGAAAACACATACATACACCTATAAACACCAGCTGCTGGAGCCCTGTTCAAGTTCCGGCTTTATGGCAGGTTATGAGGTGATAAACCTTTCTTCCTACACCATAGGTTGAATGAAAATCCATCTCAGCTGATATTAGGGAGGGGCAGGCAAAGTATCAGAGGTACCAAGTGGATTGTGAAGATTTCTGATGAGTTTTCAAGGGCGTTTTAAGTTCTTCTTTGCCTTTCTCTTTTGTCATTTTCATAGCAAGAGTCAGTATTGTATAGTGGTTTGAGTACTGAAGCATGACTCTGGAGAATAGGATTCGAACCCCTGCTTGATCTTGAGGCTCACTGGTGGACCTTGGGCAGGTCACGTTCTCTCAGACTCAGAGGAAGGCCTTACCAAACCTATTCTGGAAAAAATTGGCAGGAAAACCCTATGATAAGTTCGCCTTAGGGTTGTCATAAGTTGAAATGACTTGAAGAAACACAACAACAATGCTTTATTCATCTTGAACTGAGAGCAGGTTTTAAGAGTATGCCATGAAGAGTCCAGCAGAGAAATATCAATATTGTCTTCCTTCCTTCCTTCTTTGTGCCTTCAAGTCACTTTTGATTTACGGTGACCTTTAATTTTGTCTTTTATGAACGAGGCTCATCACTGCTGCCATCACCACCATATCCCACTCTAATTTCAAATTGGATACTGAGTAAGATTCAGAACAGACCCATGATAAACGGTAACCCTTGTGGTATGCTGTCTCCCCTAAACAGTATAATGACAGCTGAGCATGCTCAATGGCTTCTAGAAGCCATTTATATCATTACAACTTGCACTGAATCAACAGGATTTGAAGTAAAGATGGGCTGGAACATTGGAGATGTGTCCCCCTTTGTATGTGCATGTATTGTGAAATGGGCAGTGAGGAGAACTTGGAAAGCATGCTGATATTTTGGTATGCACAAGGTTAGAAATACTGTGATTTCCTGCTTCTTGGCAGGGGGTTGGACTGGATGGCCCATGAGGTCTCTTCCAACTCTACGATTCTATGATTCTATGATTCTAGGTGAATTCATTTTCTGCCCTATTTATGTGATTGTTTTGGCCTTTAGGGGTTATAGGTTGCATTGCTGTCACCACATGGATGACTATCACCCCTCTGATCATTTTTGATTAAAGAGGAAAGATCCTTTAAAGTTTCATGACACAGAACTAGGCAGTGTTCTCAAAATGTCATTTTTCTAGCTGCATGCATATGAACAGACCTTGTGCTGGAGTTGAACTGGTGCATTTTGAAGATGGAAGTGTGTACATGCTGAGGAAATTTGGCAGGAATGTTAACAAGGATGTTCTGGCTTCTCTTTCACTCTCTGCATGTCACACATACACACAAAGACTGAAGCTAACTTGTGTTTCCTTTCTAAGCTTTTGCTTGTTGCTTGATAAATGACCCCAGTTTCAGTGTCACCAAGTCTAAATATTTGTTTAAAAAGCATTGCTTCCCAAATTCGAAATAGATCTCTTGTCCCCTCCGAAAGGGGTGTGGGGAAGTTGACATGTAAGGAAGACTGTTGATTCATCTTTTGAACTCTATATATTCTAACTGCTTTATATGTAAATTTATTTACATTTACACTGATGTAGATGATAGTATCGCAAGGGTGATAGTATGTGTCAGGATAGGTGAACTGGTGGCCTCAGGCCCGTAGCCAGGATTCGGGGGGGGGGGGGGCTGAGTCTGAGTGAGAGAGGATCTACCCTAGAAAACCTTTTGTATCATTACCCAATACCCCCATGTATATGGGATATATTGAGCATGGTGATCAGATCATGATATGAATAAACATAACAGTTTAAATAATACCAGTAAGGCCTTCTTGCGGACCACCCTGAGAATTTGGGGGGGGGGGGGCTGAAGCCCCTCAAGCCCTCCCACCTGGCTACATGCCTGGGTGGCCTCCAAAATTTTGGAATTACAACTCATACAATACCCCTTCCATACCCTTGAGTATGCTAGTGGGGACATGTGCATTGTAATCCAAAACAACAGGAGGCACCAGGTTGCCTAAGGTTGCCTTGGGGCCACATTGTTCACCTGGCCAGGAGGGCCAGACCAGGAGGGAGGGGGGTCATGCACATGCTGGGTGGGGAGGGCACGGAAAGAATGAGGCCAGGAGGGGGCAGGTCAGGGCCTCGGTCATCTTCAGGTTGTCCTCCCAGCATAAGGATGGGGCTGGTTGTCCCATCCTTATGCTGGGAGGAAAGCAAGACACACGGTGACTGCCCCCGATCCTCCTTCCTATCCTCCTCTCTCAATTCTCCAGAGGGCTCTAAGCCACTGCATGCCTTCCTCGAGTTGTCCTCCCAGCATAAGGATGGGGTTGCTTGCACTGTCCTTATGCCAGGAGGAGCGTGAAACACATGGTGGCTGAGAGCGCTCCAGAGGGCTTTTAGCCATTATGTGCCTTCTTAATAATAATAATAATAACAATAACAATAATAATAATAATAATAATAATAATAATAATAATAATTTATTTTTGTACCCCACCTCCATCTCCCCGAAGGGACTCGGGGCGGCTTACAAATACAAAAGGAACATACAATAACATCAAGTACCAAAAAACGTGCAAACAAAAATTAAAAAAAACATAAAATAAAGTCACAACCATTAATAGAACACAAGTTAAAACACAGCAATAAAATCATAAAATGAACTGGGCAAAAGTGCGCTAAGTGAGACTTGTAAACATGGAGGAAGTTAAAAGTGCTATAAGATCACGGGAGAGAACCTTAAAATGGGGGTGAAACCCTGAGGCTATATCAAAAAATTAACCATGCAGGTACAACCGATCAAAAAGTAACCGCTAATACAAAAGTTTAACATACAAATATGCGGTACTTATTCAAAAGCTTGTGTGAAGAGCCATGTTTTCAGGCTCTTCCTAAACACTTCCAAGGTAGCAGCTTGCCTAATTTCCCTGGGGAGCGCGTTCCAGAGCCGGGGGTCACCACCGAGAAGGCCCTCTCCCTCGTCCCCACCAACCGCGCTTGTGACGGAGGTGGAAGCGAAAGGAGGGCACAAAGGTAGGTGCATCCCAAACCGTTCAGGGCTTTGTAGGTCATCACCTGCACCTTGAATTGGATCCGGAAAATAAACGGCAGCCAGTGGAGCTCCTTAAACAGGGGGGTAGACTGCTCCCTGTAATTTGCTCCAGTAATTTGCCCCCATCATTTTGGCATAAGGATGCAGTGGGCCACCATATCCTTATACCAAGAGGACAGGGAAAATGAGGAGGGCCTGAGGTAAGCACCCAGGGGGACATATCTGGCCCACGGCCTTAGTTTTCCCATGCCTGGTTTAGGCTGTATTTAACTAGGGGTGGAAATGGTATATTTGAAAATAATGTGCACAGTGTAGAACATTGCATCTTAGTAAAAAACCAAGCTACTGAGATTTTATAATTTCACCAGCATCATTATGTAGGAAGAGATGGTGGTAGTTGTAGCAGGGAGATGGTAACGAAGAAAGAGGAGATGAAGTGAAAGTAGGAGGAGGCAACTGCCTTGCAACTGTCTATTTCATGAATACCTGGCCCCGGGCTTGTCAGAGTCAAGTCATTAGGGGGAAAAAAAATCATCCATGCACAGCCAAGCCACTCCTCTTAATAGTTCCTGAGCTCTGAAGATCCTCAAAGCCATGCGTTCATGAAATAGGCAGCTCAAAGCTGACCACATTCTCTTCCCATCACTGCCGCTGCAGCTGCTCAGATGAGTGCAAACAGCTAGCAGAATAGTTTGTTTCATGATGATAAGATTTCTTTCCCTGCTCTTCCAATCCTGTTTTCTTCCAGATCACTATAGGTGGCTCTTCCGTATTTGTCAACAGCAAATCATCCCAGAGATTGATTTAGATTTCTTCCTTTGAGCGAACACCCTGCCCCATAACCAAGTCAATCGTATTATCTTAGATTCTGATGTTTGTCTGTATTCCAGTCACATTCTTGAAAGATTAGGACACATTTTATGGATGACCAGAGGGTTTCTCCCTCAGGGTTTGCATTTTTTTGTTTCTTTTTCTTCATAACTGACAGCTGGCCTCTTGCAGACCTTGCCTTGCTTATTTTGGGCTTTGGCGAGACAGCAGCATTTCCAGAGTGGAAGGAGGTTTGAAAGAGGGATTGCTGTCGAGAGGGGATGCCAGTCTTTTCCAATCTGGTGCCCTTCAGATATGATTGGACTGATTACCAGTATGCCCATTTTCTGAGATTATGAAAATAAAATTATGGGAATATTTGAAGAGGAAAAGATTAAGGAAAGCTGTTGTTTCCATTCACTCCGTCTTATCTCTGTATTCATTGAACACCTGTTTGGCCAGAGGTAACAGAGCAAGAAAAATATATAGACATACCTTGTGAAGTGAACTGTTATGCTTTCCTCAGGAATTAATCAGATGAGGATCCAAATGCCTACAGAAATTCTGAATTACATTTAGCTGTTCTCCTTTTCAAACACTACAAGTTTTGCCTCAGGTGTCAGTGATACTAGGTTGAATAATGCAGAAGTCAATATTTTTCTATTTCCTGAAAGAAGCCAATTAGAAACAAAACCAATGGAGGATAGATTTTGTGAACTGTGTAAATAAATAGTGTTCAAATGAGGTGAAACAAAGGGGGGGGGGGGAAGGTAGGATTTGTATTCTATGAGGTTTTTTTTGTCTTATTTGTTGTTGTTCTGGTAATATCATATCTGGTATAGTTGATTTCCAGGTCAGTCACACAGCAAATACAGTTCACCATAGTTAGCTTCCAGCCACTCTGGTTATGAACATGGTAACCATAATTATAACCATAGCCCCTGATGGCACAGTGGGTTAAACTGCTGAGCTGCTGAACATGCATACTGAAAGGTTGGCAGATCGAATCCGGGGAGCGGGTTGAGCTCCCACTATTAGCCCCTGCTTCTGCCAACCTAGCAGTTTGAAAATATGTCAATCTATTTATTTATTTATTTATTACATCATTTCTACCCCCACCCTTCTCACCCCTCAGGGGACTCAGGACAGCTTACAACATGAACATATATATCAAAACAATTTATATCATGTTTAAAAATCCATTTAAATTTAAAAACTTACATTAAAATTGAGAGCTTACATTAAAATACCTACATAGTTATACATATAAATATACATTCAGACAAGTTTCAAGTCCAAGTGGGGCAATCAGTGAGTCGTATAATTATCGTATCTCATTTCTACTGCTACTCTTGTTCAAAGGCCTGGTCCCATAACCACATTTTCATTCATTTTTGGAAAGAGAGGAGGGAGGGAGCCTGTCTAATTTCATTTGGGAGGGCGTTCCATAGACGGGGGGCCACCACTGAAAAGGCCCTGTCCCTTGTTCCCGCCAGCCGCACCTGTGAGGCTAGCAGGACCGAGAGCAGGGCCTCCCCGGAAGATCTTAGATTCCGTGATGGGTAATAGAGGGAGACACATTTGGACGGGTAAGCTGGTCCGGAACCGTGTAGCGCTTTATAGGCTAAAGCCAGCACTTTGAATTGTGCTCGGTAGCTGGTCGACAGCCAGTGGAGCTGACGTAGCAGAGGAGTGGTATGCTCCCTATACGTTGCTCCAGTTAACAGCCTGGCTGTCTCCCGTTGGACTAGTTGGAGCTTCCGAACAGTCTTCAAAGGCAGCCCCACGTAGAGTGCATTGCAGTAATCTAATTGGGATGTAACAAGAGCGTGGACCACAGTGGCCAAGTCAGGCTTCCCAAGGTATGGGCGCAGCTGGCGCACAAGTTTTAACTGTGCGAAGGCTCCCCTAGCCACTGTTGAGACCTGGGGCTCCAGGCTCAACAATGAGTCTAGGATCACCCCCAGACTGTGCACCTGCGCCTTCAGGGGGAGTGTGACCCCATCCAACACAGGCTGTAATCCAATACCCTGTTCGGCCTTCCGACTGACCATGAGGACCTCTGTCTTGTCTGGATTCAATTTAAATGTGAGTAGATCAATAGGTACTGCTCCAGTGGGAAGATAACAGCGCTCCATGCAGTCATGCTGGCCACATGACCTTGCTGGTACCTATGGACAATGCCGGCTCTTTGGCTTAGAAATGGAGATGAGCACCAACCTCCAGAGTCAGACATGACTAGACTCAATGTCAGGGGAAAACCTTTACCTTTACCTAACCATATTCTTAGTAACAGAATACTATATGAATGAGTGAGAAATGATGATTTATAAATGAGCCTCCTGCAGCTTTATCCAACCTTGTGTTTGTACGTCTGTATTTCCCAGTAGTGTGATCATTGGTCATGCTGCCAGGAAATGATAGGAAACAAAGTGTAAACACATCTGGAGGGTTTCAGGTTGGTGAAAAGGTGATTTAAAGAATCAAGAAAGGAGGCTGGGTAAAATCACATTATGCCAACATGTCCTGTTGTGAATAAGCAATTTACATTTCTGAATGAGGTTTCCATCCAGAACTGTTTGCATGACCAAGTATAATTTTAGCATTCTTGATTGGTACAATGCATAGATCTAGGACTGAATTTGCTGAAGCTTACTTTTGTCTTGCTTTTTTCTTGTTACCACATGAAATAGTTTCCTTGGATCAATCCATCCTTGTCACCACAATATTGCCTGCAAAGATACCCCATGGAATTGGTGTCGTCACATGGTATTCAAGCCAGCATGAGGCTGGGATATTAAAGCCATTTTTGAGGAATCTCTACTGGCTGTAATCTGTATTTTGCTTTATGAAATACTCGCTGTGTTACATTTGTTTGGGCACAGCTTTGAATCAAAGCTAATTTAGCCAACAAGGGGAAGAAAACAACAACAACAAAAACAACAACAAATCCAATTAAGAGATAACGCAGATCTCACTGTATGCTCCAGGCCCAAGCAGCCCATTAACTTAATGCATTTTAAACTCAATTGCTTTGTTATGTGTTCATCATCTATCCATTATTCATGTTTTGACTTACTTCCATCACCCTTGTCTTAGAAATAACTCCCCAATGATTTAAATGGAACACACATGCACATAAGTGCCATATTTTGTTCACATCTTGCTTCATATCTTTTTATCAAGCACTTTCTTTGTTCTGCAAAACAGAGAGCTTTATGTTTGTTGTAAGTGTCCATTCATCTGTCCATGGAGAGACAACGTTGTGTAGTGTACAAAAGAGGTAATACTTTTGATGTGCAAAAGGAAAATGATACTATAGTATCAAAGAGTATTGGGCTAGGACTAGCACAAAAATAGGATGGGCAATAAATGGCTTAATAACAATACAGTTGAAAAAGATCTTGGAGTCTTAATGCTTAAAGATCAGTCAGCATCATAATGTAGCAGCCAAATAACCCAATGTAGATCTTGGGTGCATTAACCAGGTTATTTAGGTGTGCCTAAGGCTGGATCTGATCCCAGATTTCTGCTTTGAACTGGATTATATGAGTCTATACTGCCAAATAATCTGGGATAAGCAGATAATCTGGGATCAGATCCTGGGATATAGGGCAGTGTAGATCCAGCCTTAGTTAACAAAATAGATGTGTTCCTAAGTACTCTTTAACAGAAAGATTGGTGCCAGAGGTAGAAGAAATGTATGAGAAAGAAATGTCGTAGAAAGAATGTGGATGAATTCCTACAGTACATACAAACACACAAAAGGGAAAAAAAAGAAAGAAATTCAATAGATTTCAGCAAACGTTCGCCCCAGAACTATCTACACATCAAATGAAACAGCCAGGTCAAGTAAGTAAACAAAAACATTTTGAACCCATTAAAAACCACTTAAAATGATGTTTAGGCTTTATTCCTGCCAACCAAAACTTTTTATTTTCCAGTTCTTTTCATAGTTCAGTTTTTGCTGAAACTGGGTTTTAAAACATCTTTAATTATTATGTAATTTTAGGTTTATTGGGGTTTTGTGTGATTTATTGAGAATTTTAAGCCATGTTGGGGAAGATGATTTAAATAATGAGCATGTAACATAGGGTTTTCTAATAATGGATACAAAAGAGCAGATTTTATATCTTCACTGAACCTTGCGTAGAATTTAGAAAGAATGGGAAGCATGTAGCCCCCCCCCCCCCAGTGTGGTGTAATTATTGAACTGTGACTTTGGAGACCTGGGTTTGAATCCTTGCTTAGCCATGGAAATACATCGAAGTCACACTTTCACAGCCTTAGAGGAAAGCAAGGACAAACACCCTCTGAAGAAACCATGCCAAGATCACCCTAGTTTGGAAATGACTAGAAAGCATACAGCAACAGCTCACATAATCAATGTTCAGAGTTGCAGTCCAACAAACTCTCGAGAGGCACTGAAGAGGTATGTTCAAAAAGTATCCAACTATAATTTTTGAGTGTAATCAAATGAAGCTAGGGAGGTGTGGTTTAGTGCACATATGTAGGGGAACCTAATGCTCATGCTTAAATTTTTTCATGCCTGCAGAAGCTGTCAGTTGCCAACAGACAGCTGATGCGTGAGGAAGTGTAAGTGAGTGCCATCTGATTTTCGTTTTTGACAAAATGACAAAAAATTGAAAAATTCTCCATTAAATTTTGTGTAAAACTTGGCAATTCCCAAGTGGAAATGATCCCCAAGAATCAACAGGCCTTCGGGCACCACACAGATAAAGGAGTGGTACAATTGCTTCAAAGATGACTGCACATCAGTGGAGAGTGAAGTACGTTCTAGTAGGCCCTCAGCCTCCAGAAGGAGATTGTCATAGATCAAGTGAGGACCCTTGTGATATAGGATCATTGAATCACAATCAGAGAACTTGCAAATGAGGCAAATATCAGCATCTGTTCATTCCATTTTGATGGAGCATTTGGGCTTCAGGAGAATCTCTGTAAAGTTTGTGACAAAGGTGCTAATAATAGAGCAAACAACCTGACCTGTGGGCAGAGCCGGCCCTAGGTATTTTTCAAGTTAGGTGAACAGAATTTTGGCACCACCCCCCCAAACCAATCACTGAAAAATAAAAGCATTGGATAAGTGAAAATGTTGGATAATAAGGAGAGATTAAGGAAAAGCCTATTAAACATCAAATTACATTAAGATTTTACAAATTAAGCACCAAAACATCATGCTTTACAAGAAATCAACAGAAAAAGCAGTCTCGACTGCGCCCCTGTATGTTTTGCGCCCCAAGCGACCGCTTAATTTCCCTCATTGTTGGACCAGCTCTGCCTGTGGGCAGTGGGCAATTGGCAGCTCCATCACGGTAATGCACCTGCCCATTCATTGCATTTGATACAGAGCTTCCTGGCCAAACATAACACACCTGTGCTTTGTCAGGAGCACTACTCGCCCAATATGGCTCCGTGTGACTGCTGGCTTTTTTCCAAGCTGAAAAGTGCCCCTGAAAGGAATCAGATTTCAGTCCAGAGAAGACATAATGCAGAATGCAATGGACCAGCTACTCGCAATCTCAAAAGAGGCACTTCAGGAAGAAGTGTGTTGCAGCTCAAGGGAACTACTTTGAAGGAGATTTGTGTAAGATTGTTGTATGTTAATACAAATATTTTTTATGAATAAAGGTTGGATACTTTTTGAACACACCTTGTAGTTCCAACTGCTTTATAACAAGAGTGGGAAGCCAGTGTTTTGGGCAATCTCTTTCACAACCTTTGGTAGGCCATGGTAGATAGACCTCATTGGAGTTGTATGATAAAACATCTAGAGAGTCAAAGTTCCATCTTCCTCTTTCTTATTTTATCTTGTTCTACTTTCTTTCCATTGACTTTAGCTACAACTGCCTCTTGAATTTCCCTGTAGCTCTGATGATCTTGCCAAAATCTACATTGATTTGTGAAGATGGGCCGACTTTTTGTTAATGACCATCATGTAGAAGTGGATGGAAACGTGGTAGCAGCTCACAAGACACACACACACACTTTTTAGAGCAGATCAAGACAAGCTCAAAGCCCATCTTATAGAAGAGGGTCAACAGAAATCCCATAAATAGTTGAGAAATGGCTCTATAGGCAGGAGAAGACTTTCTGGACCTTTGGAACAATACGTACTTGTAAGAGGTTTTCAGACAAGAAGATGACCAGTTTCCCAATCAGTCTGTCAGTTGCTTTATTTATACTTCACTTCCTCCCATGACTGGAATGAGATAGCTAGCAGTTTATAAAGAAATATAAGGAAAACCAAATATAGTTAAAACATATCTAAAATGAAGAATTGATCAATCCCCCAGTCTCTGAATCCATGTGCAGATTACTGCTGGTCATGATACAAACAGATTGTGTCTCAAAGCTTACAATCTACATTTTGACATAAGAGAAAGAGAAAAGTATAGTTGGCTTGAGATGAATGTAAGATAACACACTTTTATTTTTAAATGTCATTTCAAATCCACAGAAGAAGGATGATGGCATAAGTTTCAAAAGAAAGGCAGGTTTCTTTGCTTATTTTCATTTGTATCACATCTTTTTTTTTCTAAATTGTGTGGGGCAGAAAATTCCCCAGTTTCTCCTTAAAGCAATTATGATAAATAGACCAGGTAATGCATAAAGACTTGGGATCAGACATATTGAGTAGCTTAATGACTGAATCAGTGGATTGAAATCTATCCATGTCTCTTCCTTCCAAAACCATCATATTATTCAACTCAGCATCCAGAATATGTGGATGACAATATGATTCCTTTTTTAGCCCCCCTTTCTTCTTGTGATATTTTAATAAATTATATCTATGAGTTGTGATACCATCCTAACTTACTCTGCTTTTTCATTTAAAATTCAGGTTACTTTTTTGCCTATGTTTCTCAACAGTGTCAGAGACATACATGCCATACAAAATAAATTGTTGAAAATAAAATAAATGGAAGACAATGTGAATTTATTTTCAGCAATGACTGAAGGAAGTATCAATAATCCGAGAAAGAAAAAATCTTAGAATTGTGATATGTGAGGAAAAGACGTCTGGTCTGGCTATGAACAAAAAAGATTAACGCAGGCATGGGAGCTCTCAGAAAGGTGTAAGGACATACCCAAGGTCACTTGGGGATTTTATGGCACAGCTGGAATTGAATACAGGTTTGTGGCCTTTTTAGACCATGTGCTTTAACTGCCAAGGTCACCTTTTGTGTATTTAAACCTGTGCCCCTTCCAGCACTTTGAGAGTGATGCTTGTCACATGACTGGAGTCTGTTAAGCGTTGAGGTGTATTGTTTGCTCTCTGTTTTTAAGGGTTGCTTTATTTACTGTAGATACGTTTCTCCACTTTCTGTTTAATGAAAGGTGCCTGTAAATCTGACTGTGTGCTAAAGGAAGAGGTGATGAAGAAAAGAGGTGTGTGTGTATGGGCACATGTGCCTTAGAGAAAGAGAGAAACAAAGAGAAAATTACAATGATGTGCTTATGTGTGTGAGAGAGTGAGGTATATATATCAGAACATGTTATGACTGTGACTTTATTTGAAACAAGATTTAATAGGAATTATATATTGCCTAATTTCTAGCACAAAAGTGTGGAACCTGTAGTCCTCAAGATTTGGTCGTTCTCCAACTGCCACCAAGTTTGGCTAGTGTGGCCAGGATGATAGCATTTGTAGTCTAATGGGCTCTGGAAGGCCATATCGTTTCAATTTTTATTTTAATGGCAGTTTTGATTTTTTTAAAATGATGTTCTGAAACATGATAATTGGAGTGAGGTATGGAAACATCACTACCTTGCCAAGCAATTTCATACAAAGCTTAGGTAAATCCCATTGATTCAGTGAGTCTATGGTAGTTGGGATGGGTAAATGGATGTAGATCAGCAGAATCAAAATACTTTTTGTTCTGGCTTCCATATGTCAGGAAAAGAACACTGAATCCCCATTTCACATGTTACATACTAGATTATATTTTATGTACTCTCAGAAAAGCGAAATGACTGCTGACCTACTTTCTGGAAAAGGAAATTCCCTTTCTGAAAAAGGAAATTCTCCTTTCTTTCTCCCCTATTTCCAGGCTATATCTTGTGTTCAATATATGTGAAGACTTTACTGTTGGTAGGTGATGATGCCATGTTTAGTGTGAAGATTAATCATTCCTGGAAGGAGTGAATAGCTGAAGTTCTAAAGTTGTTTTTTTTTTTTTGAAAATTGCAGTTGCTTTGCCTTGCTGTCTCCTGCTGTCTCCTCTTTTTCTGCATATGCATGATTTGGTTCTCTTAAGAGGCTTTGATCTGAAGCATTAAGTTAATGGGAAACTTGTTTAAGGGGCAAACTCCTTTTTCATGAGTAAATAACCAGATTTCTTTTTTAAAGTCTGTGTCTGGCTGCTGCTCAGGGTATAAAGAATTCTGTTCTATTCTCTGTCCTGCATCTAACCAGGGAAAGCAGCATTTTCAAGTGTGGACAGACATAATTTGTATTATGAACTCAAACAACTGATTCTTGTTTTTGCATATTAAGTGCAGAACCTTGCCTGGAAATCCTAAACCAGGAGTTCTCAAACTTTTCCAGCCGTGGAGCCCTTTTTGAAGCAAAAATTTCTTGTGGAGCCCCAAGAAATGTTTATATATTATATTGTGCAGGAAATATACAACCAAAGTACCCCCAAATGACAGCTGCCCAGCCTTTGTAATAATAATAATAATAATAATAATAATAATAATAATAATAATAATCACAATCTGCCAACTGCAAAAGGCCACCCTACTGGGATCTGCACGCATCATCCGAAAATACATCACACAGTCCTAGACACTTGGGAAGTGTTCGACTTGTGATTTTGTGATATGAAATCCAGCATATCTGTCTTGTTTGCTGTGTCATAATAAAATAATAATAATAGCAGCAGAAATCCCAGGGGCCATCCAGTTCAACTCTCTTCTGCCATGCAGGTAAAGCACAATCAAAGCACCCCCTGAGTGGTGGGAGGGAAATAGGGTTTTGGAAGCAAGCAAAGTTAGAAAGAAAGGCTGGGGGGGGGGCAAGGAAGGCGGGAGAAGGAGGAGCAAATCAGAGAAACCCCTCAGTATGTTTCATGGAGCCCCAAGGATTCCACAGAGCACACTTTAAAAACCTCTGTCCTAAACAACGGATATTCTGTCTGGTCTGGCACCTTTGCTGAATGGCTATCAAAGATCATATCCTAGCAAGAGGTTCAGCCTTCTCTTCCTTCTCCTTGCTCGTGCTACCTGTTCAGGTGGCCCTCATAAGAATGCAAAAATAGTTTCCTGGGTCAGACCAGAGGCCTACATACTCAAACACTCTCTTTGTACTGGTGCTAGTGAGAAGTCCTCAAACAGGCCACAAATGCCACAGCACTGTCTAATTCCAGTTCTCAACCAACTGTTTAATGCAGAGGCAAGATGCCTCTGATCCAGGTAGTAATACATAACCTCATGTAGTCCTTCTTCTGAGCAGTAAGCAAGTGAATGGGTAGCAATGGCAGGCAGGGGTATTTTGATCAGTAAACCCTTAATGCTTGTTTCATTTAGAATCAGTATGGATGGAAAAACTCTAAAGAGCATTATCCATCTGAGATGAAAATGGATTCCTTGCTATTTTGAGAATGAGTTCCTCTACTTCCCCTTAGGGACCCTTCTTCCTTTCCAATCACTCCCATAGTCATGAACAGCCCACCCCCCAGCCTAAAAGTTAATTCCTGCTGAATTTTTGCAAGTCTCCTATGGACTCTCTTATGGCCAAAATAAACATGATTTGAAATGATTTTCTTTATTTGACATGCACGCTTAAAGTAGAAGAGAGAAGATAGCTGTGGTGGCAAAACCCGAGTCTAGCATGCATGTGAAGTATTACCTCTTTTCCCCACCACGATCCTGACAAAGTTACTCTCTCCTGAAATCCTGATGCAGCTATTTGTAGTGGAAAGAGAGCTCCCATGCTCACCAACAACAGCACCAGCAGGTGATTTCACAATGACCACCAAGGTTGTCAGATCTAAGGCCCTGACCCCAAGCCTCTAGTTTTCATGAGAACGTTCTAAACAGAAACAAGGGTGCAATGGCATCAGCTCCAGGCAAGAGGAAAGGACTGTGTGGAAATCTCTAGTTCAGATAAGCAGTGCAGCAGTTTGCTACAATTTATCAGGCTTAATTGATTTATTGTTGGAATAGACTCCAAAGGGAGTCTCTGTATTTACTTATTTAGCTTCCACCTTTCCCGTTTGTTTTCATGCCAGGATTTACCCTTCACAATGCTGTGCATCTACCTTCTGTTGTAAGCAATCAGTCTGAATGTATCTAAATAAATAACCTGTCACTTTTTACCATAAGATTTGTTTTAATTCCCATCCCTGTGCGTGTGCATGTGTGTTTGAATGGCAAACTAGCGTCTAGATTGAATAATAGTCCCACTTTTTTTTTCTGCTTAAGCCATACCTTACCTGGAATACCATCTCCAGTTCTGAGCATCACAATCCAAGAGGGATATTGACAAATTGAAATATTTCCAGAAGAGGGAGACCAGCATGGTAAAGGACCTGGAAACCAAACCCTGTGAAGAGAGGTTTAGGAAGCATGATATGTTTACCCTGGAAAAGTGAAGCTTGAGATATGATAGCCAAGTTTAAATGTTGGAAAGAATGACATGTTGAAGATTGAGCAAGCTTGTCTTCTGCTGCTCCAGAAACTAGGACATGGAGCAATGGATTCAATGGCAGGAAAAGAAACTCCACCTAATTTTTCAGAAAACCTCCTAATGGTCAGAGCTGTTTGAAAGTGAAATATATGGCCTTGGAGAATGGCGGAGTCTCCTTCTCTGGAGGTTTTTAAGCAGAAGCATTATGGCCATCTGCTTTTTGTTGCTGCACGGCAAGGGGTTGGACTGGATGGCCCTTGGAGTTTCTTCCAACTCTATGATTCAATACTTCTATGGATTATGCTTGATACTTAATGCAGAACACCAAGAACTAGGCCTCAAGTTTTGAGCCTGAAAACCTCAGGATCTGAGATGATTCTGAACTGGCATGCTTAATCACAGCATGCAGGGAAAATGCACCTTCTCCTAGCTCTTGTGGCCCCAATCCTGTTTGTTTAGCCATTTTAGCCATTAGTATTCTTAAACTGTATGTTGAATGCCAATAGGCTCTTGGTGTTCTGCTCTGTCTGTCCCTTAAGGGGCTGCAGCAATCACTTCTTCATTTCTTTCACACAATGGCTATGTGACTCTTGGAAAACTCTTACATCCCTCTTGAGCTGCTGGTTCAGAAACTGAAGTATGTATATTTCCACCATGATTACCTCACGACAGAGGATTCATTTCTATACCCTTCTTTCCAAATCTGCACAATCCTTTGACAAGGAAATATGAGAATGGAAGGGAGATTTTGTGCAAGGAAAGGGATAGAACTGAGAAGCCATGAGTGAGGGCCAAAGTCCTCTGTTGAGTACCAAAGCTTTTCCATCATTCTGACCACTGGAAATGTGATCTGGAGTAGACTTTATTGCTATTTGACATATTGTTTTATATTACATTCTTGCCATTATGTGGTTAAAGCCTTTATGGCTGACCCAGAAGCTGAAATGATGATAACTGAGCACCAAAATTCATATGGACTTTCCTCCCTGTTTACTGCTTCCTGGTTTTTGTGCACATTCCTCATAAACTGCCAAATATTTTCAGATATGAAGACCACAGACTTGTCTTTAAATAAAGAGAGGGCTAAAAGGCAGCTACCTACACAGAAATACAGTAATTTCTAGTAAATTCAAGTAACATTCCAATTATTTTTTACTTTTGCAGTCTGTGTATTCAGAAGTGCAAACTTTATTTATCTATGGAATTCTGTCTTGGGATTGTGTGTATGTGTGTGTGGTTAAGGGTGATTTACTGCTCCTCTCTCTGACATTTCTCCTGCTTTCATCCATGTCCTTCTAAAGACGGTTCAGGGGACACAGCAGGACTGAATGCAGGGCTTCGGCTGAATGGTGCAGAAAGGCGTAGGGCTTTTTAGATGTCATGTCTTAATGATCTATCAATCCTCAGGAGCCCTCTTGTCCTGTCTCAGTAGACAGAGGGGGGTTGGGGTAGAAGTGCAGTGGTGGGGTTGGGGATAGGGGAGGGGGGAAAGTTGCTTGCTGCTTATACAATAGTCCTGTAGGGCTGCCCATAAAGTTGGCCCACACTATTAATAAGCTCTTACCTCAGCATTTTGGCATTTTGCCTTCCCTGCATTCCTGGTCATGGGGATGTGGAGCTCTCCCCCCCCCCCCCCCAACCCCTCAGCCTGTCCCTCAGGGGAGAAACTGTTTCCTTGAATTGGCTCCAAATGTATTTGGCACTGGATTGCTAAAATTGCTGACATCTGGTCAGTGTTATGCTTGAAACGTCATGAGGTTGGTCATTAAAAAAAATAAAGCAGACCCCAACAGCAACTGATTGGGAATGGGACTGAGGTTGTGGATAGTGGATAGGGAGGGTGGACAAGAGCTGATGCTTACAGGAGCTTAGTCTCTTGTGCCAACAATGGCTCAGAGCTTCTGGAAGGCTCTTGCTGCCAGGAAAACCTTTTCTGAGTTGAGGTTGAGATTTTGTGTGATATGTTTCAGCCTTTTCCAACCCAGTGTTTTCCAGATGTGTTGGAATCACAACCCCCAGAATCCCCAGACATCATACAGTGGGATTCTGAGAATCGTAGTCCAATACGTCTGAGGATGCTGTCTTCAAAAATCTGGTATGTTCTGGTATATTACATCCTTGAGCTAGGAGATCATTTGGCTCTTTTCATGAAGACTCTCATTAGGGCCAAGTCTCTCTGTTGAGGGTGGTCTACAGTGAAATTGAGAAACATAAAAAGTGCATTTGGTTTATTTTTTGCAATACTGGAACAAGAAGGAATAATGGGGAACTGGCATTGCCAACCCTTTGGACCAGTGATTTTCAACCTGTGGGTCCCCAGGTGTTTTGGCCTACAACTCCCAGAAATCCCAGCCAGTTTACCAGGTGTTAGGATTGCTGGGAGTTGAATGCCAAAACATCTGGGAACCCACAGGTTGAGAACCACTGCATTAGACAGAAAGGGATCTCTTCTCTAAAATATGCCAAAAGCTGTATTTGGAGACCATATCATGTGTAGCCACTGAATCAAAGGAGAAACTTCACAAATGCATTTTCTTCTTGCTCTTCTAACATTTTCTATTTTCCCCCTGAAACAGCGCAATATATGGTCCCACAGGGATTAAGAGAGGCCAGGGGCTATCTACTGTGGAGTTGATTATTGTTCTGTTTTTACTAGTTTTTGAATGAATATAAAAAAGAAAAGTCTCACTACTGACTTAGTAACACTACACAATTTTAGCATTTCACTATTACCATAATTGCTATAGCAACATCCTATGGAATCCTGGTTTTTGTAGTTTTCTGAAGCATCAGAGCTTGCTGTCTGAGATTTCTAAATAACTCATGAAACTTCACAGAATTCCATAGGATCCAGTCATGGCAGCTCAAGCATTACCAGTTATAGCTTTTGCTGATTTCAAACTCTACTTGACATGAGGTATTGCATGTGCTATCCGATTTACTTGTGAAGCAGCAAGGCCCAGTTTGGACAATGATGGCCGAACTATGGTAGACATAAGCTCTTTTTTTTTTTTTTTTTTTTTTTTTACAAAGGATGAGTCTTTAGTCTGAAAAGCAAGGATCGGGAGAAATTAGTCTATAGGAAAGTCTGATGCTGTCATATTGTGGTCTCTTAACAGAGCAATGGAAAATTTGTGGGCCAGCAGAACAGTGTCAGATCACGACATCTACCTCCACTATTGGTTGGGGTTGCTAGAACAGAGCAGAGCATTGGCATTTCAGAGGTTTATTTCTAAGCCGCCACAGTGACATTTCCCTGCTTCCTACATTCTTTATGATGAGCCATTTCTGAACAGAAGCAAGAGTGGTTGCAGGCTGATCTGCTGGATTGTGTTATCATTCATGCTTGCAGTGCATAATTCAAGCACTAGATGTCACTCTGAGTTGCCCAGCAGTCCTAATAAGTTGTGATTCCGGGTGGAAAAAGCTTTTGAAGGCATTCAAAAACAAAGTCAGCATTGTTAATAGCGAAAACAACAAAGAATCCTATGGCACCATAAAGAGTAACTAGTTGGGCTGGAAACAATCAGATATCATCATCAACTGGCAGGCATATAAGACATCAAAATGCAGGCTGTGATAATTATGCAAAGCTTTAATGTATGTAAACCAGGCACAGAGATTGTCTGCAACACTCGTGTGTTGTGGTAATGGAAGCATCTTGCTTTTACTAAGTTACTGTATAGACTTATATACAGGTCTAGAAATTTTAGTGAAATAAACAAACCAAGAAACTTGGGCTGACTTATGCACACCTCACCTCTTATAGAATCATAGAATCATAGAATAATAGAGTTGGAAGAGACCTCATGGGATAGGCAGTCCAACCCCCTGTCAAGAAGCAGGAAATTGCATTCAAAGCACCCCCTATAGATGACCATCCAGCCTCTGCTTAAAAGCCTCCAAAGAAGGAGCTTCCACCACACTCCGGGGCAGAGAGTTCCACTGTCGAACAGCTCTCACAGTGAGGAAGTTCTTCCTGATGTTCAGGTGGAATCTCCTTTCCTGTAGTTTGAAGCCATTGTTCCGTGTCCTAGTCTCCAGGACAGCAGAAAACAAACTTGCTCCCTCCTTGCTTTGACTTCCCCTCATATATTTGTACATGGTTATCATGTCTCCTCTCAGCCGTCTCTTCTGCAGGTTAAACATGCCCAGTTCTTTAAGCCACTCCTCGTAGGGCTTGTTCTCCAGACCCTTGATCATTTTAGTTGCCCTCCTCTGGACACATTCCAGCTTGTCAACATCTCCCTTCAACTGCGGTGCCCAGAATTGGACACAGTATTCCAGGGAGCCATCCCCTTCTCTGAATGATGATGATGATGATAATGATGATGATGATAGTGGCAAGAGGCCCTATCTTATTCTGCCCTGGGAGAAACCACAAGAGGCAGCATCCTACTCTTCTCTTTAGGCACTGCTTCTGGCATTTTTGAATGCCTGGATGGGCAAATGGCAGCAATGAGTGGAAGCTTTCCCTTCTATGCAGAATGTCTTCTGACTTGATCAATGAGTCAAATCTAAATCCATAATTTTGGCCCAAAACCTGCCGTCAAATTATACATGAGATCAATATTGACATGAGTATTTATGGCTATCAATCTCTTTAAGGAAATAGAAAACTTCCATCCCTATTCAAGCCAAAGAAATGAGCACTGAATTTTTTCAATAAGTCACATTTCAGTGGTTTCATGCTGGAGTTTCTCCTTTGAAGTTCTTTTGTTCAGAACAGGTCAGGTCAGGAATAGAATGCCCTGGGAGTCTGAAACGTTCTTACACTGGTTTCTGATTATTGTCTTTTCTGATGTCAGATTTGTGACGTTTCTTCACAACAGCCTGAGTTATTTGTCTTGTCCAGAATACAGAAGTATAGTTTTGACAGATAGCATTTCTTCAATTAGAAGGTGAGTAGGACCAAAAATCTCCTTGATGTTGTAGCTTTTATTATTATATATTAGACTTCTTTTGCCTATGAGGCAACTGTCGATATTTATTTAATCCTTGTGTTCATGTCACTGCTGGGTGGACTGCTGTAAAAGGTAGTTGAAGAATAACATTTTTCTTTCAACCGAAAATTGTAATTTATGTGCTGAGAAGACGCATGCAATTAATGCTCTGCTTTGAGAAAAGCTTTCTGCAGAGTTACAACCTATGCTTTCCTAGTACAGTAAAGTACCACTGTGGTTCCTTTTGCAAATGCACTATGATATTGTAGCATTTAGTTGAGTGTTGGAGAAGAACATGGGAGGAGCAAGTTCAAGTTCCAGCTGAACCATCAGATTAAATTGTTGACCCCAAATCAGTTGTTTCTCTATCTCAGCTTGACCTACATCACAAGGTGGTCCTGAGAATAAAGTGGAAAGGAAGAAAGACAAGTCTGCTGCTTTGGTTTTATTGGAGGATAGGTGGCATGTGTGTGTGTGTGTGTGTGTGTGTGCGCGCACGCTTACAATTGGCCCTCCACATTTGTGGGTTTCTCCCTTATCCTGATTGGGATTATCTGATGCTGAGCTGAATTCTGGGCAATGTAGTTTAGGGCAGGGCCTTTTAAATTCTCTGGCATAGGGCTCCTCAGCTTCTTAAACTACATTTCCCAGAGACTTTCTCAGTCTCTTTCTCAGCAAACTCTGCTTTCTCCCGTCTGCTTCCTTTTAATTGTGAGAGGCCATTAATTTAAAGAGGAGAAGTAGGCTTTTTGGCTTGGCTTTGCTTCCTTGCACTGAAAATGAAACTGACTTTTGGAGCTTCTGAGATTTACAAAATGCAAATGAAAAAGTATTGGGTAAGTTTCGATCCATACCCACGCATTGGATCTTTTGTCGTAAATATGGATTTAACAAATTTGATACAACTTACGATGACTAATGAAAAAATTGCACACCCCTACTAGGCATCTGTAGTTCTTCTAGCATGGCTACAGTAACACACTTTATTGATTAGCCCATCGGCTGTATCATTTAACACATAGACATACGACATACAACTCATGGTACAACAGAAGTTAAAACAAACAAGCCGGCTAAAGTCATGCTGGAAGACCTGGAGATTCTTAGAGAGGCGTTCTCTCAGATAAATAAAACAGTTGTTTTATTCATATTTTTCCACTTTCCATGGGGGTTCTGTGCCCTTAACGTCTGTAAAAGTGGAGAGCCTGCTGCATGTGTAAATAATCATAACTGTGCTCCTGAGATCCACAGAAGATCACTGTATTCTATTGCTCTATAAATATGACCACGATCAGTAATTCCTTAGTGTGATGTCATCGCCCCTGAAGTTCCAAGGTGAAAGGTGGCTTTGAAGTGCGATAAAGTGTATGTCTATGTTGAGTCAAGGATTAGTACACTTGATCCATTTGAAACTACAAGGGGAGGATTATAGTGGAGCAAAATGTTGGCAATGAGAAGGATTAGGGGGCAGTAGGGTGGGGGAAAGGAGAGATCACTAGGCAAATGCTAGTATAAACAGGTAATGGAGCAGACCCTCAGCTGCATAAACATATGGGCAGAGCCCAGCCCAACAGAGGGAATATTGTTCCTGCCGTAGCCCTGTTAAAATGTGCAGAACCCTTGGCTGCTCAGGAGTCTGGCCTCACTTATAGGCCTGCTGGGAAAGCACAGCCTGACCAGGGCCACCCCCTCCCATTATTTTTCACCTCCCCTTTTCCTAGAAATATGACCATTTCAGTTCCCACATACATTTAGGATAACTTTTGATATACTGTAGTCACAAAACTCTTTTGTTTCTGAATGTGATGTACTGCACAATACCTCCCTTGTTAGACAAATGTAAATGAAACAAGGAAAAAAGCATCTGAAATCTTCCCAGCTGCTTCTTAAAGTGAAGGAGTGACTTTCTATCACCTTTTTAATTCCTTTTTAATTTTTGGCAGCTTTCCTCAGCCTTGTGAACTTTACATGTGTTGGAATAAAGCTTTCAGCCATTCTGCTGCCAGCATCTCAGAGAGGAGGCTATTCTGTGGGTTCCTTTCAAGATTGGTTGATACCTTCCATGACACTGGGACAGTGAATCCATTCCCAATTCTACTATGAATGCAAAAAGAGCCCTTCGAGATGTAGAACTCTTGTCTCCAAAATAGGTTTACCACCTTTGATAGTTCTTTTTAAAGTTCAGGCTAAAACATGTGCCAACATGGAAATGGATGTGTGCCCCTGTTTCCTGTTCAGCTATATTACAGACTTCACATGAGTTCTGCTATAATAAGGAACACTTCTAAAGGCAATTATTGAACTACAGTACAACCCTCATATCTATAGGAGATACATTTCTGAACCTCATGTGGATATGTGAAACTTCACATAATAGCAAATCCTCTTGAAATTATGAACTTGTGGTCAAAGATTAGGATAGCGTCAGGCTGGAGGACCTGGAAAATGCCTAGAGATAACATATTTTGCCAGATGTGGATAAATAAAACAATGGATATCTTGTGGATATAGGGATCATACTGTATGGCATATCTTTTTTTTTTCTTTTGCTATTTTGGTCAGTTCATCTATGGCAGTTCCCCTTTTCCCCTGCCTTGCTTAGCATAATGCAAAGGGTAGCCATCCAGGTAGTATTGAACTGCAGTTCCCAAAGGTCCTGGCCAACATGTCCAACAGCATTTGGAAGAACGTAGTTTGCTTGTCCCTATACTATACTATCCTCAGAGATTGGATAAGCTGCCTTTGGGGAATGGCAACCCCCGGAATGACCACCCAACCTGGCTACTAACCCCTGGGGATTCTGCAAATAGAAGTCCAGAACAAGTTTTTGACTGGAGTTGATTCATGCTGGAGAAAAACAGAAAGCCAGTAATCAACATTTGTTCTTTGGGTCCAGGAAACAAGCACCCTATCCTCTGGGAACGATGAAGATCAGGGAATTTAAGGCTGTCCTTGTATCCAGCATAGGCTGTATCCCAAGGGTCAAGACAGTTATGGGAATTCTTGCCTGCATACAAACCGCTTCCTTCTGCTGGAGTTGTGCAGGCATCTCTTCATGGGTGACAGACTGCTTTATCCACTCTACTCTTTCTCTCCCCCTCCCTTCTCTATTTTGACTTAGCTCAAATGTTTCATCTGCATTTCCTTTTCTCCTCCTCCTCTTTCTGTTCTTCCCATTCTTTCAGTTGCAAGACTGGCACTTTCGGGGCAACCCAAATTTCTAAGCTGCAGGCAGGCAGAGATGCAGGTGAAAATGAGGTTTCAGCTACACATTACATTATCTTCTGTTCGGATTCTGACAAATTGACTATAGCTGCATGGGCAATACTTCTACCAGAGAATAGTGCTACTTAGGAAAATTCCACTCTGCACTAGAGGAAAAGTCCTAATGTAAAATGGTATATATTTTTGAGGAGAAGGGTTAGAATATTGGATTTTGACTATATTATTGGGAAGGGCTTTGTTGTTGTTTATTTGTTCAGTTGCTTCTGACTCTTTGTGACCTCATGAACCAGCCCATGCCAGAGCTCCAGCCGGCGCTGCCCCCAGTTCCTTCAAGGTCAAGCCAGTCCCTTCAAGGATACCATCCACCCATCTTGCCCTTAGTCTGCCCCTCTTCCTTTTTCCTTCCATTTTCCCCAGCATCATTATCTTCACCAAGCTTTCTTATCTTCCCACTATGTACCCAAAGTACTTCATCTTTGCCCCTAATATCTTTCCCTCCAGTGAGCAGCTGGGAATTATTTCCTGGAGGATGGACTGGTTGGATCTTCTTGCGGTCCAAGGCACTCTCAGGATTTTCCTCCAACTCCACAGTTCAAATGCATCTATCTTCCTTTGCTCAGCCTTCCTTATGATCCAGCTCTCACATCCATAGGTTACTATGGGGAATACCATTGCTATATCTATGCAAACCCTTGTTGCTAGTGTGATGTCTCTACTTTTTACTATTTTATTGAGATTGGTCATTGGTCTCATTCCAAGAAGTAAACGTCTTCCGATTTCCTGGCTGCAGTCTGCGTCTGCAGTAATCTTTGCACCTAGAAATAAAGAGTCTGTCACTGCCTCCAGGGAAGGGCTATGACTCCTAAAATATCATAGCTTGAGGCTATGGAGGCTTAAAAATTGGTAGTAATTGTAATTCAGGAAAGTAACTGCTAAGCTGTGTATAGAATACAACTTTACATGTTGTATTGCAGTCTAAAAGGGCCTAATTCCCACCTGTTACTCCCTAGCCTATTAGCTGTATGCTATAAAGCAAGGAGAAATGTGTAGTGCTTCTTAGCTTTGCAAATGGAAAGCTAGCCCTTGACTGGAGTGCAAGGTTGTTCTTTTTCTCTCAACCTAGCTGCAGGCACACAGCTGCAGTATTTAATTAATTGTTCAGTTTGATTACTTACTTACCAGCATATTTTTCAGCAAAAAAATGATTTGCTCAGAAGTGATAGTTTTTTAAGCAAAACCAAAACTCCTGTAAATTCAGTACTAAAGTCTCATTTAAGGAATGTTCTTTAAACTCGCTTATCTATATCTTCACACACACACATAATTCATTTCATTGCCTATTGAAATGAAGACTCTCATGAACAGCATCAGTAGGTGGCACTCTTTCATCTGTTCATATACTAAAAATTGTGTTTAGCAAATGTGTGGTGATTTCCTTTTTGTAGGTTGGAAGTGAGATGGGATGCAATTTGGTCAACAAATCTTTAACAATATCTTGCTGTAGAGCAGTGGTTCTCAACCTGTGAGTCCCCAGGTGTTTTTGCCTAAAACTTCAAGAAACCCCAGCCAGTTTATCATCTGTTAGGATTTCTGGGAGTTGAAGGCCAAAACATCTGGGGACCCATCAGTTGAAAACCACTGCTGTAGAGTAATGCAGATAATGCAGAATTTCTTTATTTTGTAGAATAACAGTTTTGTTTTTGGCTTACATCAGCTTGGGCACACCTAGGCCCCTTCCACACAGCTGAATAAAATCCCACATTATCTGCTTTGAACTGGATTCACTGTGGACTCAGATAACCCAGTTCGAAGCAGATATTGTGGGATTTTCTGCCTTGATATTCTGGATTATATGGCTGTGTGGACGGGCCCCTAGTCTTAAAAGTGCTACAGGATTCCTTTCCATCCTCTTAAATCACATCTTGCTGTGATGGTTGTGTGGCTTGAATTACTCAACTTGGGTCTTCACATCTCTTGGCTCTTTTGTCAGTTCTAGCAGTTTAGGTTAAAGGTAAAGGTTTTCCGCTGACATTAAGTCTAGTCGTGTCCGTCTCTGGGGGTTGATGCTCATTTCTATTTCTAAGCCGAAGAGCCGGTGTTGTCCATAGACACCTTCAAGGTTATGTGGCCGGCATGACTGTATGCAGCACCATTACCTTCCCGCCAGAGCTGTACCTATTTATTTACTTACATTTGCATGTTTTCGAACTGCTAGGTTGGTAGAAAGTTTAAAAGCAGTTTACAAGCTTTTAAACTTTGGGTTAGTTGATTTTGTCGAATTTGGTGTTGTAATATAAATGCTTTATAGTCTTGGCTTGTGAGAATGTATGATGTTTTCTTCTGACCAGCAGCCCATTTTTAATAGCTGATTTATTAACCTGGAATTAAAGATTCAACTGGCAGGAAATGGCTTCCCCATCCACTTGGTGTGGTTTTTATTCCTGATATTTTTGCCTTCACCAAGAGAGAGAGCGAAGGAGAGCAAGAAAGGGAGGGAGACTGGAATGAGTGTGAAGAAAAGGATGCTTCTTGTACTGGTCTACATCCATCTGCCACTGGAGATTTGAATCTTCCCAGATTCCAGGATGCAAAGAGCATGGGAAGAGGTGAACTCTGCTTCAGTTATTTTCCCTTCTGGGACTCTTAGGGATGCTCACTTGTTTGAAGGTTTGGAGAGGTCAATGAGACAAATTCATTCTGTGTTCATGGCTCATGGAATAAAGAGCCATGAAGGGTGTTGGCTCACTCGAAATCTGTGAAGTGCTAACATATTTGTGCATAGTTTGGATCCCCTCCCTCATACTTTTCCATCCTTTATTTATGCCACACCAGTTACATTTTCAAACTAAGGCCCACTCCAGAACAAAACAAGCAGCAAACATGATTTCTTCCTCTTTTTGGATATGCATAGCTTGCTTGCTAATTTATTTATCTGTTCAGCTCTGAGAAAAAGAAATGGATTCAGGGGTGACAAGCTTTGGTTCCAAGGTTTAGCCTTAGTAAGTTCTTGACTTAAATGAATATGTGGTTCTTTCTCCTGTCATCTTCACATCTCAAAATTATGCATATTATTTCCTAGAACAAAGATGATACCTTATTATAGGAACTCTAAACTGTAGAGAATGGATGTCATATACTCTCTGACCACAGACAAAAACTGTGGTTCTTCATGTAAGTCAGCTGTTTGGAAACCAGAAATGTCAGATGTTTTGTACTTTGTATATACTTTCTCACTCAAGTTAGGAATGGATTAGCAAGACCAAGAAATAAGAACAATTATTATATATGAGAAGAGGAGTCAATTTATGTATTTGGAACTATTAAAGAACTAAAGAACAATTATTGTTCATAAGAAGAGGAGTAAATTCATCTTTCAAGAGAAATATATTATTTTACTGTGAATGTAACAGTCCTTTGTTTGATTGTATAGCAATGCTTTTTGTATCTGTATTCATATTGATGCATTGAACTAAATATAGGTTTAATGACATCTAAAACCATTTCTGTATTACTGTAATAGTGGATACTTGTCTTTGTAGTTCCAGGGAACCCATTTTCATTTTTGGAAACCAGAAATGTCAGATGTTTTGTACTTTGTATATACTTCCTCACTCAAGTTAGGAATGGATTATCAAGACTTCTGTGGGTATATATTAGTGTAGCTGAAGCTTTACAAACTATCTCCTTATGCACTTCTTACTTGACCGTGACCTTGTGTTGGTGAACCTAAACATGTAGAAGCAGGCACAGCAAAAAGACAATGCAGAAATGACAACTCATCAGTAATGACCAGGTTTCCTGCCCAGTTGTAATATTCATTGCTGTCCAAAAATGTTACGGAGAAATGAAGCAAATAAATATTGAATGCCCTGAAGCTGTTTAGCTCTTCCTTGAAATGGAAAGCTCAAAAGGCTGACTGTCTTGTTTTTAGGTTGAATTCTTGTACAGTGTGAGTTAGAAACCTTGTCCTTCTATCAGAGGAAAGGGATAAGAGAAGCATCATATCTATCTCACCTGGGAGTGGTGAGATCCTTTCTTCATAAGACATGACACTGTCAAGGAGGTAGCACACATATCATTGCTGCCTCATCCTCTTCCACTTTGGTGGGTTCTTTTGGGGTGAGGAGGAAGCGCAGCAGCAATTGTCCAAAAAAGGTATATTGAACTGCTAGCTATGACTACCATCAGAATGAAAGCTATTTTGTGATGTCTATCTTTTTTTTTTAATGAAATCCTTTTCTCTGTGTGTTTTGCCTTCATGTTTTGTACCTGTCTTTCTACAAGCTGTTACACTCAGCCCTCCATATCTATGGATTCTGCTTCCATGGATTGAACCATTCACAGCTTTAAAATGCCCCCACAATTTGATTTTGCTATTTTATAAAATGGATACAATTTTTACTACACTATTGTATATAATGGGAGCCTCCGGTGGAATAGCGTGTTAAAGTGCTGAGCTGCTGAACTTGCAGACCGAAAAGCCGCAAGCACGGATCTGGGGAGTGGCGCACCCACTGTTAGCCCCAGCTTCTGCCAACCTAGCAGTTCAAAAACATGCAAGTGTGAGTAGATCAATAGGTACCTCTCTGGCGGGAAGGTAACGGCGCTCCATACAGTCATGCCAGCCACATGACCTTGGAGTTGTCTGTGGACAATGCCGGCTCTTTGGCTTAGAAATGGAGATGAGCACCAATCTCCAGAGTCGGACACAACTGGACTTAATATCAAGGGAAAACATTTACCTTTACCTACCTTATTGTATATAATGGGACTTGGGCACTTACAGATTTTGGCATCCATGGAAGCTCCTGGAAGCAAATCCCAGAGGATACCGAGGACCCATTATTAATCATGGGGTGTGTTTCAACATCTCCACCAACTAAGATTTACCATAAGATGAGTAACCTAAAAAAGGTTTTGGAATCTTACGCTTTTCCTAACCTTAATTTCTTTGAGAATCAGTTCAGAAGCTTCTGTGTTCACTATTGTTGGTTAATCACAACTTGGTGTTGTGTCTGAATCCTAAACTATGCTAATCTTAAGTATGGTGTGTTAGAACAAGCCTATTTCATAACTCATGGTTATAAATGTTCATAATAATTAAGGCTGTTTTCAGTTTGTTTGGGTTGGAATGTAACAGTAAGCATCATGTTATCAAAAAAGGGGGCAATGTTTAGAAGATTTTTCCTCATAGTCATGCCATGGAAGTGATGGAGAAGAGCAAATGACCCCAGGTTTCATTTTAACAACAGTAAGCACATTTTTCATAATACTTGTTTTGCTCATCAGCTATATTCTTCTAGGCTAAAGCATCAGACCATGATTAATACAGTCCATCTTACTGTTATGTGTGGAAAATGTCTATTGTATTTATCATCGGTTTATGCCAGAATAATTGCATTTTCTTAGAAATTTTGTGGTTCTAGAAGCCAACACATGTGGTATTTGTGTAGTTTTGCATTTGCTATAGCTGGCATGCATTCTCATACCCCACTGCTATTACTGTAGGATCTTTATCTAGTACCTCACCCGCTCCGTTGTGTTACAACAGGGTATCTGCCCTGTCTAGTCTTTCATTGAGCTTCAGCATTCTTGTTTGTCATGCAGTTCTTCAGAAATCTAAGTTAACAGCCATGTGTACATTATTAAACAGGCAGTTGGCCCACAGCCAAAGGAGCCTGGCTTGGTTGTGCTTGAACATTATGTTCCAGGGACAACCGTTGCTCAAGGGATCTGGGCAAATTTGGGCAAACTTCAGTGCAGGAGAAAAAGAAGTGGCAGTATAGGCCTTGTCTGTGTCCCAGCTTAACTTGAGGGTGGGAGGGTCTTAAAAGTATTTTTTCCCACTTTTCTATTTCCATCCTGTGCAGGCGCACCCACCCGCTTTTTGGGAATCCAAAACATGTGTTGTTTTTGTACAGCAAGGTATCCAGGGAATGTGTTATCTTGTAACTCAAGAGCTCAAGTCTAGAGCCTGTTGTTTTGCAAATTTTTTTTGAACACACACTTAGAATACCTGCTGAGTTTGTCAGTATTTCTGAACCCAGTGACATTAAGGACAATGAGCCTCTAGAAGCAAATAGGGTACCTTTATATATTGGTACTTTATGAAGCCTTTGCAAGCGTCTGGTTTCTAGTTCAGCACATATGATCATTAATAATTTTTATTCTTTAAAGCAGATTAAAATCTCTTTGATGAAAAAGATTCTCTTTCCATCATTTTCAAAGCCACATACCTTTTCCTTCCATTTGTTTTGTGTAGCTATGAAAACAAACCTACAACATTACAACAAAGATATCTCTAGTTCTTTCCACCAGATGTCAATGAGGAGTTCTAAGAGAAAAATAAAACTCCATTGCTTCTGTAACTGATACACAAAAGCATAATGTCTCCAAGACTGGAAAAGCTAGCCGTCATGGCTAGTAGCCATGGATGACTTTATCTTCCATCCATGTGTCAGTTTTTTTAGGCGGCTGCCATCAGTGCCACTTGCAGAAGCAAATTCCATTGTTTACCTGGCCCTGCCCAGGCATTCTGAATCGTGTGTGGTAAATGTGCAAAACTGGGGAGTAGTGATGAACATGATATGTTTTGTTGCTTTCCCTCTGAAGGTTAGTGTTCTTATAGGGGTGAGCTCCTGCAGAGCTTGCATTTGAAAGAATGAGCTGTAGTTCATGAAAGTCTATGATGTAGTAAATTGATTAGTCTTAGGACCTCATCAGATGGCTGCTAGGCTCCATTTCCATGCGCTGTAAAAATGGAGCCCCAAGGGAGTCCCACGGAGGTCATCACATGACATAAGGGCACTTATGGTAGGACTCAATTTCTGTAGCATATGAAAATGGAGCCTATCAGCCATCTTCAGGAGTTGAGTGTTACCCAAGCGGGAGAAAGCAGTAGAAAGGCACGGTAAACACGTGGCATGGCTGGACATCCCAGAAGACGGGAAGATAGGAGGACACGGGATAAGATGGTTCCCTCTGCTTTCCCCCACTTTTCCCTGCTTCCCCCAGTCCATCTGATGAAGTCCTAAATGTTACCTCAAAACTCCTGAAAATAGGGGCAAGGCCTACCTTATTGTATTCCAGTTGTTTATAAATTGAGGAAGCAGAGATGCTACGTTTTGACAACTGGTGGGAATTTGCTTCTCTGTCTCCCAGTTTCCAACCCCTTTAGAAGGTTTTGAAGGGAGCCTTCCCTCCAACTGCAGTCATTCCTTTTCCACCCACTCACTGAGATTTGGCTTGCTTCTTGGGAAATGGTCGGCAACAGGAAGTAGACCTCCGTGTCACTGTCTGGATCAGATGCAATGTTTCACTCCTACGAGGTTTGTGAAGAATTTTTCTAGGATGTGTCATTGCTTTCCAGCTATGAGGGTAATTCTGAAACACCTGCTTTCAGCTGCATGGAACTCTTAGGTGTGTGGATTGTAATTGCACACTGAGGGGAGAAGAACAGGTTGTTGTTCATCAGTTTTTGAGAAGCTACAGTCATCATCATCATCATCATCATCATCATCATCATCTCTATCCCAAACTGGCACTCAAGGTGACTTGCAAATTAACAGTTAAAAACTTAGAAAAGATCAACATTAAGACTGAATCAATGTGTTGTTGAAGGCTTTCATGGCTGGAATCACAGGATTGTTGTGTGTTTTCCGGGCTGTACGGCCATGTTCCAGAAGTATTTTCTCTGGACGTTTCACCCACATCTATGGCAGGCATCCTCAGAAGTTGTGAGGTATATAAACAGAATTAAATTGTTAACATTAAAACCATTTAAAACATGTATTTTAAAAATCAGTTAGGGAGAGCAGTGCAGTTTAAACAATGCTATTGTTTGTGGCTGTTAATTGAATCGAGTCAGCTTTTGCTTAAATGCCTTTAGCTGTAAAAGTCTGTTGGGAGAATAAAGTCTTCCCCCTTTGCCAGTGTGAATATGCATCCAGCCCCTGTTTCTTCATGAAGATCTTCCAGCTTCAAATCCAGGACAGCTCTCATATCCATGAGAATGGTATCCTCATTTATCCATGTCTAACAAAATACGTTATTTCTCAGCATTTTCTAGGTCCTCCAGCATGATTCTATGGTATTCCTAGGCCAGAAAAATCCTTTATTTCAATAGGGTTATCCATGGTTTTGCATATCCTTATGAAATGTGGGAAAGTGTACCCTCCAGATTGGGGGCCCATACTGCAGTAGTTTTGTTATTGTCCCCAGAGAGGCTTCATGTAAGGCATTTTACACTAGGAGTACAAATTGGTAGAGGTAGTGGAGATGGTGAAGGAACATACTAGGTGAACAATATCTATGAGTGTGTGTGAAAGTGATTTTCATTTTTTCAGTATGTAGCTCTATGGATTTTCTAGGAGTGAGTGGGGTTCAGTCAACTCATTCTTGCCTTGGAAGAACTCCTTAAATCGGTATGTGCTTGGAAAAGAGGGGAAAGGTTGGGTCTGCTTTTATTTACCCTTTCTCATACATTTTAATGATATAATCTCCCATCTAATTTTAAAGGAAGTTAGTATCCTGAATATTTCAACAGGAGTGGGGATTGCAAAAAAAAAGAAGAAGGGGAGGTTGAGGTCACATGCAGCCATTGAACCTTGAAGCAGAAATAGAAAGCCTTTGCTTAAAAAGTGAAATTTCTTTACCACAAGGGAAATTTTGCAACTTGGATGAATTATGCAGACTTGCATAGTCAACATAACTATGCTTTATTTCACTTGTGGAAAGGAGTGTAGGTTTCCATTCACAAAACAGAAGCCTTGGTTCTTGATAATGAATTTCTTGGCCTTTTCCTCACTCAGTTGTATTGTCCTGTGTACTTTTAGGTACTACCAACCAAATGTGGATGTAGTCATGGTATGTTTTTAGCAGACGAGTAATTTTCATTGGAATAACATTTTCCCCTCAAGAAACCTGAACATTTGACCTTAGGTGCATCTATTGTAGAATTAATATAGCCGGACACCACTTTAACTGCCATGGTCGAATACTATGGATTCTGGGATTTGTAGTTTGGTGAGGCACTAAAACTCTTTGGCAGGGAAGGCTAAAGATTTTATAAAACCACAACTTACACGATTCCATAGTATTGTGCGATGGCAGTCAAAGTAGTGTCAAACTGCATTAATTCTACATTGTAGATGTGGTGGCATGAGATCAATCCTTACATTGTGTTGTCTTTTATTAGGACTCTCTTGCTTTCTCTGATACCAAGTACTTCCCAGCATTTCTCCCTCACCCCTTGCTTTAGAAGCTATAAAATGCCTTATATGTTTTCCCAAGGAAGTGCAGTTCACAGAGCCTAGAAAGCAGCTGTTGGAATCTTAGGAATGCCATCGCACTCGGAGAAATGGAGTGCGTGCCTGTCCCTGGACACTCACATCCCTTTTACTCACCTCATCAATGACAAGGCACATGGAAGGAACACTAACATACAGTTCAGAACATCACACAGGGCCTCTGTGCAGTCAGCTCCAGAGACTGAAACAAAATCTGCTGCCTGGGACTAAGCAGCACTGTTGCATGTTTGAAATGGGAATATAGCTGCCTTGAATTGGAAGTGTATGGGGTGAATGTGAAGAGTTGTGGATGGCAAGAGGGTTCGAATTAGCAGTATTAATGAATGGGTCTTCCTGGGGGAGAAAAGCAGTATATAAATTAAATAAATAAATATTATCCCAACCTGAATTTCAGCAACTAAATTTGATGGGTGATACTAACTGTATTTGTCTACTCCAGGTTATGCATTATCTTGCCAGCTGGAAGCTGGTTAGTTTCTTTGCCGTGTAATGAGTACAGCTTATTAGTAATCACTGAATACCCCAAAGTAACTACTACATACCCCAATGGCACCAGATTCTGTTTGATCTTGGAAGCTATGCAAGGTTAGCACTGGTGAGTATGATGAGAGAGACCATCATACTAAGTTTTAGAGCAGACATGGGCAAACTAAGGCCCGGGGCCTGAATGCAGCCCCCTGGGTGCTTACCTCCTTATTTTTCTTGACCTCTTGGCATAAGGACGTGGTGGCCCACCACATCCTTTTGCCAAAACGATGAGGGGGAAAGGCATGTAGCAGCTGAGAGCCCTCTGGAGCACTCTCAGCCACCGCATGTCTCGCCATCCTCCTGGCATAAGGACGGTACAAGCAACCCCATCCTTATGCCAGGAGGATGGCTCAAGGAAGGTACGCAGCAGCTGAGAGCCCTCCAGAGCACTCTCAGCCACTAACTGTCTTGCCCTCCTCCTGGCATAATATCAAGAGGGCAACCTGAGGATCGGGCGAGGAGGATCGGGGCAGTCACCTCGCCATATGTCTTGTCTTTCTCCCAGCTTAAGGATGGGGTGAGCAGCCCTGTCATTATGCCAGGAGAACCCGAGAATGACCGTTACCCTGCCCTGTCCTGGCCCTCCCCACCCAGTATTTGCCCTGCCCCCCTCTCTTCTGGTCTGGTCCTACTGGCTGGACCTTCAATGTGGCTCCAAGGCAAAAAAATTTTGCCCATGCCTGTTCTAGAGGCTATATTTCAGAGGAAGGACCTTCCAAAACCTCCTCTGAGTATTGATTGCTTAAGAAAACCCTATGAAATTCATGGGGTCATCATAAGTATCATGGTTCCATCCAATGGAACCATGGGATTGACATTTTGAGGAAACACATTTAGATTCCTCAACCAAAATGTTTTTTTTTTAGTCTAGTGCCACGCTAAACTACCAGTTCCAGGATTCCACAAGATAGAACCATGACTGTTGAAGTGGAATAATAGTGCCATAATGTTGTAGTATGAATGAACTCTCTGGTTAGGAATCTGATACACATTCTGGAGTACTGTTTGATGAAGTTGCTTTGTTAGATAGCAACTCCCCTGCCAGCATTCTCAGTGCAGATACTGGGGGAATCATAGTCAAGTAACGTTCAATGTTTTCAAGATGTGGTCTGGATTAAGTGGCTCATGTTCACATTTCAGGATCCTGGAGGAATCGTCTTAACTTTTCTTCCACTGTTTCATAGGAAAAGTTTTCACAGCCTTGACATTTTATTTGGGGCTTTGTTTTGTCACTTGTGGTGGTTTGGCTGGGTATACTGTATACATGACTGTTTCTGTTTTTAAATTTACTTTCATTGTAATTTGCTATTCATAGACATGTGCATACTATAATTAGAATGCCAATGTATAGCTCTTTCAGGTTTATTCATAAAGAACACAGGACAGCTTTATTTGAATGTAGGCTTTAAACCAAGAGTGGGTGGCCCAGTTTTCTCCCCGGCAGTCTCAATGGACTGCCCAAAATGCCCATCCCCAAGGAAGAAGAGGAAAACCAAAACTGCAAATAACCAGATGTGCAGTTTTGGTTTTGAAAAATGTGTGTTTTTGGTATTAAAGAGTTCAAGGGAGCCTTGCATAGGATGAATCATGGATGCTTCCGCAAGAGGCTTCTATGTACAAAAAGCCCCACGTCTGTAGAGCCCTTGCATTAAATGGACAAAGTAGTGACAATATTGTAATCTATCTACCTATAGATACACATAAATATGAATAAAATATTGTATGATTGCTGCCATTGATTGCTTCCTTTTGGTACTGTTGCCATGAAGGCAACTTTGAAAAAAGAAACCATTCTGACATGGAGCAACATTTCTTTGTCATTGCTGCATTTCCATTTCAGCAACTGATACCCATGTATGGTTTTGCATGCCTTTTCAGTGAACGTTTGCAATGGCCTCGAAGGGTAGGATTGTTCCTTTGCTGTACTTTCAACAGCAGCTTCCCTGGAACTTCTTTGCCAGCTGGCAGAATGAGTCAGAGGGATGCAATCTGAGTCAGCAAGCTCTGTCTGTCTCTTGTGATCTAAACAGAGCTAAATTTACTTGGTGACATCTACAGGCTATTGCAACACAGATAAGCACCATGTGCCATCTCAGTTTGTTCCTGCACCTCGGTTGGGGGTCGGAAGGAGGAGAACACTTGGAATGGGACAGAAAGGGGATCTTCCAGTTTTTGAGAGGAACACCATGCTGCTTTCTAGCTGTAGTTATGGATAGCAAGTAGTTCTGAATGACAAGGAAGGAAACAGGAAATGTAAAACAAAGAACTTTTCATTATGTTCTTTTAAACAGCAGGTGGGTGGGAAAGCTTGATCTATGTTTATTATTATTATTATTATTATTATTATTATTATTATTATTGTGACAAAAGCTGGATGGCCATCTATTGGAGGTGCTTTGATTGTGCTTTTCCTGCTTGGCAGACTGGAGTTAAGGTGGATGGCCCCTGGGTCTTCTACTGTTAAGTTTATGTTGATTAAATTTGTTCTTCATATTAAATATTGTATTGTTCTTTCTTTTTTTCTCTTTTTGCTTTTTTTGCACTACAAATGAGATATATTCTGTGTGCCCAGGAATTTGTTCATTTTTCCCCCCAATTAGTTTGCTTAACTAATTGTAGTGGCACAGCAGGTTAAACCGCTGAGCTGCTGAACTTTCTGACCGGTGGTTGGAATCCAGGGAGCGGGGTGAACACCCGCTATTACCCCAGCTTCTGCCAACCTAGCAGATCGAAAACATCCAAATGTGAGTAGATCAATAGGTACTGCTCTGGTGGGAAGATAATGACACTCTATGCAGTCATGCTGGCCACATGACCTTGGAGACGTCTATGGTCAATGCTGGCTCTTCAGCTTAGAAATGGAGATGAGCACCAATTCCCAGAACCGTACACGGCTAGATTTACTTAGTCTGCTTAGAGAGAAGTGTGTCATAACAACAAATCCTAAGTAACAAACAGTGAAGTCCTAAGTACAAATCCTGTCTATGCTCTAAATTCTTACAGTTCAATCTTATGCATATCTACCCAGAGGTACGCCCCATGTGCTTCCTTGAGGTTACTTCCAGGTTAAGTAAACATAGGCTTGCAGTTTTAAGACTAATCTGTTGTCCAGTTTTCTGATATAAATACCTTTGAATACATTGAGATTTCATTCACTGTGAATATGGGAATCATTGCACTTACAACAACTGACAGCATGACAAACCCATCTTTGTTGTATGTAGTAAAGGAGAATCTCTTAGTGTCTGCACAGCCATACATTATTGAGGTGACATGCAAAACACCTCAAAATGTGTCAGAGTCTTCTTGATTGTCACCCAACTAGCTATGCCAAGTGTAATATCAAAATTCTAAACAAGAGAGTCACTTGAAACAAGGGAAAAAAGGTGGGAGTCATAACTCATCAGGAACCCATGGTGAATGCCTCAAAATCTGACAAGATGCTTTTGGTAGTCGCCCAAGTAGCAGTGCCAAATATCAAGTTGCAAAGTCAAAATTCCGAGCATTGTGGATTCCTAGAAGCAAAGGAGGGGGAAATCGACACAAATAAATCATCAAGGACTTTTGATAGATGCCTAAAATATAACAATAATTTTTTAATCTGTAGTCCCTTTTGAGGGGGGATACCAAAACTCATTGGAACATATTTTAAGGGCCAAAAGAGCAGGAAAGGATTATCTGATTCACTGCTAAGAAGCACTGCTACTTTCTCAACATAGAATAAAGGCAAGGAAGCAGGAAAGTGTTAAGGCAGTGCTGCTAAGATACATTGTTGTGTGTGTTTGAGTCATTTCTAATTTATAGCAACCCTATGGCAACCCTGTCACGAGACTAAGGCCCCTTCTACAATGTCCTTGTATCCCAGGATCTCCTCCCAGATTATTTTCTTATCCCAGACTCATATAATCCAGTTCAAAGCAGATAACCTGGGATCAGATCCTGTGATATAAGGACAGTGTAGAAGGGGCCTAAGAGTATGTGACTTCCAAATAGAAGACAAAATATGTTTTGTCAAGGAAATAATATAATACAGAGGGTTCCTCCCCACTTCCAATGGGTATTTTGTGCAGAGCAACACCAGAGTAGAGCCCCACTAAACCTCTAAGAGCATCCAACTACTTCTTCATTTAGGCATGTATTTTGTTCTATCTTGTGTACCTTTCCTATATTACCCTATTGTAACCTTACATGCTGCTTTTGGTTTAATAAGGAGGTTCTAATGCAGTGGTTCGCAACCTGTGGGCTCCCAGATGTTTTGGCCTTCAACTCCCAGAAATCCTAACAGTTGGTAAACTGGCTGGGATTTCTGGGAGTTGTAGGTCAAAACATCCAGGGTCCCACAGATCGAGAACCACTGTTCTAATGTGTGAGGTGAGCTCAGGTATATACAACCTGTATGATCAACCAAAAATAATGCAGCCTATCAGTTTTGTACAGATACACCTTCCCCATCCCCTTGCAATTCTTGCTTTTCTAGTTCTTTGCTGACATTGAAAATGGGAGTTGCATTGTGGTCTTGTGGGGGACAGGGTTTGGTATGATAAATTACTTCTGAATTGAGCTGGTTATCTCTGGCCAAAGGCCTGGGAGAAATTGAGAATGTATTGAATCTGCCAAAAAAGAAATATACAGTACAGTACTGCCCTCTGCCATGGAAGAGTAGAAGAAAACAAAGAGAAACATCAGTCCATATATCATATAAATAATGTAAACAGTTGGAATTGCCAGCAGTCAAATGGACACTTTGCACGCCGGAGAAATCAATTCAGAAACTCTGAATTCTGTTCTGGGCATGTCTTCTATCTCAACCACACCCCTGTATGGAAGTGGTTGTGAGTGAGAAAAACTGAGGCAGAACATCCCGACCAAAAGTAGAACAAATTTGGGAGGAAGAGTAGGCTGCGAAAGAGGGATCTCTGAGTATTCAATTAGTTGATTGTTAATTCCCTGGAAGGACTCTGCAGGATCTTCAGCGTTCTCCATCACTGAGAATTCCTCTGGGTACGTTAGCTTTCATTTTTTAAGTGATTCTACCATGACCAAGCAATTTGCATGGGGATGGCATTTTGGGGTCTCTGCATCCAAGCTGCAGTCTTCTACAAGCTCTCATGAGTGAGTTTGAGAACAGCAGCAAATCACTTCCAATTTATTTGATTTTTTTTAAAAAAATCCCCTTCTTTCTTCTTTTGTTTGAAATCTTTGGCTGCTCTAGCTTTTAGAGGCAGCCCTCTCTGAGTGCCCCTAATGTGAAAGCCACAACTGGATCCAGATGTGCAATAAAAGCGCAGTGTAGGGTTGAGAAGAAGGGGAGGCACCCGGAAAGCTTGACTCATCAAGGGCTGGCTGTGTTTTGGGAGGTAGGCCTCTGGCCAGGGAGGTGTGTGAGGGGGAACTGCAATACATACAAACACAGTGACTCCCCTTGGGCCCATGGAATAAAAGAACAAGCCGAGGGAAGGATTTGAGCAAGTCAAATAAGAATTAGTCCCAGAAATAAGGAAAAGGCCAATTCCTGCACTCTTTTCCAAAAAAACTGCCCTTAAATGAACTGTTCAACTACTCACATTTTTGAGTAGTCATTTTTCATAGAATCATAGAGTTGGAAGAGACCTCATGGGCCATCGAGTCCAATCCCCTGCCAAGAAGCAGGAAATCGCATTCAAAGCACCCCCAACAGATGGTCATCCAGCCTCTGCCTAAAAGCCTCCAAAGAAGGAGCCTCCACCACAGTCTGGGGCAGAGAGTTCCACTGCCGAACAGCTCTCACAATGAGGAAGTTCTTCCTGATGTTCAGGTGAAATTTTTAATGGGGCTCTATCCTGGAATCCTCCTATTGCCTCTTTCTTTTTTAAAAAGGGTGTCTTATTTATACCTGGAGTAGCCTAGCATTTGCTGTGAACAAGCAAATGTGCTGTTAGCCCCAGCTCCTGCCAACCTAGCAGTACGAAAACATGCCAATGTGAGTAGATCAATCGGTACCGCTCCGGCGGGAACGTAACGGCGCTCCATGCAGTCATGCTGGCCACATGACCTTGGAGGTGTCTATGGACAATGCCGGCTCTTTGGCTTAGACATGGAGATGAGCACCAACCCCCAGAGTCGGTCACGTCTGGACTTAACGTCAGGGGAAAACCTTTACCTTTTTTTTTTTTACCTAAGCAAATGTGAAATGGCAGTTTCTGCACCCTCCATGGGAACCCTACAAAATTGGTGATTCAAGAGAGAAGAGTGGCAGTATTATACTTATATCATGCTTAGGAAAAAACATTGTGAAATCTGGTATGCAATGTGTTTTTTTTTCCTAGTTGTTAGTATCAGGAGCAAATATCCTCCTTCTTAAAGTAAAATGAAGAATGTAGTTACTTGGTCAACCTTTGTAGCTGCAACTATTGCTTTCTATAGGCTCAGATATCAAAGATACACATTATTATCTGTAACAGACACCTCTGGTCTGGGCCCATTTTTCTTTTCACCGCTCGCTATTTTTCCTGATTAATTGCACCCCATTCCACCTTCAAGCTTTTCCCCTTTCATGGACTGGATTCCAGACTTGTGTGTATGCTTCTGAACACAAGCATCTAGAGTTTTGGGTTGATGAGAAGAAGCAGCTTGAAGTAAGGCATGACAGTAGCAGAGCAAGCGGCTAATGAGGAATGGGTTTGCATGCAATGTATTGCTTGTAAATTTGTACGCAAAACAGATAGGAATCAGGCAGCCATTAAGACAATGTTAGATGACAAGCTCTAGCACGGTGGTTCTCAACCTGGTGTCCCTAGATGTTTTTGGCCCACAACTCCCAGAAATCCCAGCCAGTTTACCAGCTGTTAGGATTTCTGGGATTTGAAGGCCAAAAACATCTGGGGACCTACAGGTTGAGAACCACTGACATAGAGAACTCCAAGTTGGCAAAGGCTGACTTACTGTATTACCCGAAAAGTAAAATAGAATGAAGTTCTGTTTCCATGGTGCTAAATAGTAAAAAAACAACAACAAAACTCCCTGCTCTAGCAGCCTTAGCCAATAGAGAAACCCACTGGGAGTTGCAGCCCGACAACATCTGGATGGCCACATCTTTGTATTTGAAGATCTAGTTTATCCAGAGAAATACAGCTTCCTCCCAATATTGTATATTATTAGACTTGGACAACCAAATAAAGAAAGAGGTTGGAAAAAGTGTGTGGTACATGCATTCCTTGAGTGTGCTTGAACTGGTGTTTAAAGGCTCCACCCAGCCAAGTGCATGTTGAATATATTTTATCACTTGTGATGAAATAGGAAATTGCACTTATCCATCTTACTGAAGGTGAAGGTTATTTTGGCATAGAGGAGCAGAGAAACCCACAAATGGCTTTCCCCATCTCTAGTGGTCATTCCCAATCATCTGCCTTTCCACAACACCTCAGAACTGTTGCTTGAGGTGACTAACCCACACTGCCTAATGGTTTGGCTCTGCTTAGATCAAACTAAGGACTTTCAGCTATGGGTGAGATATATGAGTGGTCGTGTTTGTATATGCAGTAGAGCAGGGGTCCTCAAACATTTAAAGAAGAGAACTGGTTCACGGTCCCTCATACTGTTTGGGGGGGGGGGGCGGGGGGGGGGGCTGGCTAGTTTTAAAAAAACATGAACAAATTCCTATGCATACTTCACGTATCTTTTTTGTAATGCAAAAAATGAAAGAACAATACAATATTTAGAATAAACAATTTTAACCAACATAAACTTACCAGCATTTCAATGGGAAGTGTGGGTTTGCTTTTGTCTGATGAGATAGTCAGGTTAATTAGGATTGTTGTTGTTGTGTGCCTTCAAGTTGTTAGGGCGACCCAACTCTAATGTTTAGAGTGAGGACTGGGTCAATGACCTTGGAGGGCCACATCTGGCTTGTGAGCCTTAGTTTGGGGACCCCTGCTATAGAGTGAGGGGGTAGGATGGCTTCGTGCCATTACAAGCATATTTTCTATATTGATAAATGTTATTAAAAAATCTAGCCTATAAGGCAGTGGTTCTCATCTGTCCTAATGTCCTAATGTTGTGACCCCTTAATACAGTTCCTCATGTTGTGGTGACCCCCAACCATACAATTATTTTCATTGCTATTTCATAACTATAATTTTGCTACTGTTATGAATTGTAATGTAAATATCTGATATGCACGATGTATTTTCATTCACTGGATCAAATTTGGCACAAATACCTGATACACCCGAATTTGAATACTGGTGAGGCTGGATGGGGATTGATTTTGTCATTTGGGAATTATAGTTGCTGGGATTCATATTTAACTTACAATCAAAGAACATACTGAACTCCACCAATGATGGGATTGCACCAAAGTTGGCACACAGAACTCCCATGACCAACAGAAAATCCTGGGTTTTGGTGGGCATTGACTTTGAATTTTGGAGTTGTAGTTCACCTACATCCATAGAGCACTGTGGATTCCAAACAATGATGGATTTGGACCAAACTTGGCAGAAATACTGAAGATGCCCAAATCTGAACACTGGTGGAGCATGGAGAAAATAGACCTTGACATCTGGGAGTTGTAGTTGCTGGAATTTATAGTTCACCTACAATCAAAGAGCTCCTTGAACCCCACCAAAGATAGAATTGGGCCAAACTTCCCACACAGACCAAGAGAAAATACTAAAGGGATTTGGATTCCACAGACCATCAGAAATTTGTGTTTTTTGATAGTCTTTGGCGACCCCTCTGAAATCCCCCTCACACCCCCCCCCAGGGGTCTCAACCCCCAGGTTGAGAAATGCTGTTGTAAGAGGTAACTCATTCTGCTTCTTGCTGTGTTTATTTTCTTCTGGCAGTAAACTAGCGGAATTACATAGAAAAGGCAGAAGGACATTCACAGGATAAATTGGTGCAATCCATTATGTGCCCTCATATCCAGAATGGACCATTGTGAACTCTAGAAAGGAGATCAGCATGCAAAATATAAAGTGCCTGAGACAGAACACCCAGGACACAGGCCTTTCTGGTTTTATCTGTCCACCATAGTGGCAGGACAGACATGCCAGACCTTCCTGTCTGAATGAGATTAAAACAAGCAGCCAGTTTTCTCAGCATGCTTGCAATGTTTTATTTCACTCTCCCCTCCAACCCGGGCTTGCTTTTCTCCCCGCTGCCCCAGCTCCTCCCGCCCTGATCCTTCATACATTCTGCTTTATGGCTGCCATGCCCTTTAAAGCTGAAGGAGGAGAAAAGGAAGGGAAAAAAACTCAGAGAGACCCACACAGTTAGTGGTGTTGTTTTTGGGCGTGTGCAATGTTGTACTTGGACAGCGATGCACGGTGGGGCGGGGGGAGGCCGTGCTAATAAGGTGGAGATTGGGAAGGAGGAAAATCCTTTTCGAGGCAGTTCTGAAAGCTTTTACCCTCTCTGCTTCATCACTGCACACTGCTCTCCCCAAGCTCCACCATCCCAGAAAGCCTCGACTCTGTCTCCCCTTTTGCCTATGTCTGAATGCAAGACCTTGGCTTCTCTCCATTCCCAGCAGAATACTGTGTAACTTCTTTTCCACTGCCAGCTTTGACTAACACTTTCTGTACTGAGCAGCTGTTTCACAAACATTTTTGCTGGTTCTTGTGGACCATGAAGAAGGGAGAAGAGAACTAAAGGTGAGGCCAAGCGTCTCTTGCCCTTTGGATCTAGTAACCCTTACCTTGGAGGTCCACTTTCAAATAAAACAGCCCAGCAGAATGGATTTTGGAAGCGTAATGAACCAGGTACTGTCCATCTGTCAATTTTCCTTGTTGAAGAGGGAAAAGACATTGGGGGAAGTGGCAACGGAGGGTCTATGGGATTTGCTCATAAAGGAGAGAAGGCTCGTATTGATTCAGTTAATGAAATCCCTTCTATCAAGAAATGTAAAATACTTTGTGAAGGCATGGCAGTTACTAAAAATAAACTGGACATTTTGAGGAAACAGGGAATATCTGAAGGAAATCTCTATTGCTGGAGGCTGTTTTACATTTGTCAACATTGTTGTGGGGGGGGGGGGGTCGGGGAAGCTAGAGTGTACTAAGCAAACTTTATGCTGGAGAATGGAGAGGGTCCCTCCATTATTGGGGGTTAAGGGATATGACGGGAAAAATGGTATTGTTGAAGAGTGATGTGTTCTGCATCTCTTCGTTTCATTCTCACCATCTATTTTCAGTTACGTGTGTTTGTGCACTCTTTTGCCAGGACAGCATATCTTTGGAATGCAAAGGAGATTGCTGTCCTGCTGCACCCATATAACCCTTAGCACTGTTGTTAGCTAGAACAAGGCACGTGTGTTGGAACCATTTCAGATTCAGCCGTAGTTGGAGTGGGAAGGTAAAGAATGAAAACAAGGTAACAAAGCAAGTGTCTGTGCTTCTGTTTTGCTCCTTCACTTGTTGATTACTTAGTTGAGCAAGAACTACAGAAAGAGGTAATTTGGAAGGAGTGTGAACCTGGTTTGTACTTTAGACCAGAGGTGTAGAGAGTTTACATGTGACTGACCTCCTAAAGCCACAACAATGAAGTGTGACTCTTTGTCACTTTCTAGGTCTGATTACTTCGTACTCCATAATCAGAACTGGAGAGATCTCTGTCATTGGTTTATTCCTTATCTGTAGTGATGAGGTTTTCAGGTAAAGCATTTGATCGCTTAGTGGATGGTGTGGTAGGAGGATTGTGTGTGATGGACATTGGACAACAGAGAAATGCTTGGATTTTGAGTGGACGTTTCTTGTGACAAACTAAAGTTGCCAGTCCCCAACAAGTCTGGTTTTGAGAATTTTAGAAGTCTTGTGTGTTCAAGCCTATTCACATTTACTTGTGTCTCTATTTAAAACAAAAGCTTGAGTTTTGTTTTGCATTTTATTGCAAGCTCTTCATTAACTTGTCTGCAGGGATTAGTTTGCATGCACACATTTGTAAAACTACTCATATCCACCTGCTTTGCAGAGAGAAGAAGTTCTGATCACTCTGTCTTCTGACAGAGATGCAGATTTGTGGTAAGTTTTATCAGAAAGAAGTAGGATTTTTTCTGTTAAATTCCCAGATTTAAGTGCCCACAAGCTTTGGTTGTTGTTGTTATGTGCCTTCATGTGGTAGGTGACTTATGGTGACACTAAAGAAACCTACCATGGGATTTTCTTAGATTTGTTTAGGAGTTGCCTTTGCCTTTCTCTGATACTGGTCATCCATTGAGTTTTTTATGGCTGAGTTGGGATCCAAATCCTGGTTTCCAGTTATAATCCAACACTCAAATCACTGCACCACACTGGCTCTTCTCATGGGCAGAGCTTGGAAAAGTTACCTTTTTGATGTAAAATTCTCAGCAAAATCATGGAATCCCCAGCCCCTCCCCCCATATCTGATGTCTGCATTGTTTACAGAAATAGTTGATCTTATAAGTTTAAGGGATGCAGAAGCAATTTGGCAGTATAACATTCAACTCAGCAACTCAGTGTGGCTATTTTTTAAAAAAGAACTCATGGTTTAAAAAGAATCTTCTTTTTTTGTCTTTTATAATGTAAGGTAAAGGTAAAGGTATTTCCCTGACATTAAGTCTAGTCGTGTCTGACTCTGGGGGTTGGTGCTCATCTCCATTTCTAAGTCGAAGAGCCAGCATTGTCCGTAGACACCTCTCTAAGGTCATGTGGTTGGCATGACTGCATGGAGCACCGTTAACTTCCCGCCGGAGCAGTACCTATTGATCTACTCACATTTGCATGTTTTTGAACTGCTAGTTTGGTAGAAGCTGGGGCTAACAGTGGGAACTCAGCTCACTCCCTGGATGCAAACTGCCAAACTTTTGGTCAGCAAGTTCAGAAGCTCAGCGGTTTAACCCACTGCGCCATGGAATATCTGTTCTTATTTCTTGTTAAAAATTATTTAATGAAAATATAAGAAATAAGGGGAAAGAATGCATTGTGTATACAGTATGGGTTGTTCTCTTTCTCTTTAAAAATTGCTGAAAGGGACTGGGACTCCTTAAGGCCAGAGAGAACTCTTGGCTGACGCTGTGCTGTGTCCGGCTTGGCTTTGCTCTCTACGCAGAACTTTTTCAGCACAGATGGATTTAGGTTTGGTCCATCCATGATCTGTTCTTTGAAAAAGGAAACAGTCCTTGGAAGCTGGAAATGGATGCGTCATCCCACCAAAAACACAAAACAAAGGTCGCTGTCGGAAATGGTTAATGGCCAGCTGGACACCGAAGAAGGGCAAAATGTGCCTGCTAAAGAGAAAAAGAATGACTGCAGGTTATTGAAGAAATCTGGGAACACTGGAAAACATACTTGCATGCAGAGAATCCCTCTTATTGTTTGGAAGGGAATTGAGCATTTGCGCTGTACAATAAGGGTACATTTAGTAAAAAGCACATGGAGCTATCTACCGTATGGATGGCCGCTTTGAATCCCACCCATGGGAGAAAAGCGGGATAAAAATAAATAAATAAAAGAAATAATATGTTTCATTCAGGGCTGGAGAACCTTAAATCCTGTGAAATCCAGTTCTACTTTGTTCCCAGTTCAGTCCTTTAGCCACCCCAGAAGACCTTGCTCTTTTTCTTTTGATGGTGTCCTATCTTTTGTATTGTTCAATGCCACCCATTCCGAATTGCTTAGATGCACCTCCTTAGGCTTAATTACTGACAATAAGAGTTTAAGCTAAAATATATTGGGAATGTGTGTCCTTTTTGCCTTTGACCCTGCCCACCATTGGAATGAGGTGCCCAAGTAATTTTCTATAACTAAATCCCACTGTCTGGGTAAAAGAGTTCCCTAGATTTGGTTTAATCATTGGTCTCCTCCAACTGACTGGGAACTATAAATTGGGAAATTTGACTTCCTTATCACTGAATCTCAGTGCCAAGAACTTCCTAATCACTCAACATATATTAAAATCCTGTAATGAGCACAATTTAGGAAAGAAGTAATGCATGTTAAGGAGTGTCAGCATGGTGCAGTGTTTTGGATTAGGATACTAGGAGACTGCACTTCAAATCTCTGTTTGATGAGACTTTACTGGGTAATTGTAGGTGGTACTCTTTCAGTCTCAGAGGAAGGAAATGTCTAATGCCCTCTGAACAAATCTTGCAGAGAAAAAGCAATGGTAGGTTCACCATAAGTTGGAAATATTTTGGAGGCACACAACGATAACAACAACAACAACAACAACAACAACAACAACAACAACAACGCTAAAATCCCTTAGGAATATAGAAGAGCCACAATTATTGATTTTGAGTCCTATTTACATCCATTACATAAAGGCTTATATAGCTTTGTCTTGTTCTTCACTTATGGATCTAGGAATTGAGTTGTATGTGTTTTCCATTATGTCCTTGATTCAGTGCCCTCTGTGATGTTCAGCCCTGTTAATGTGTGTTTCTCTTCAGGTTGCCAGTTGACTTATGATAAGGCCATGAATTTCATGGGTATTCTTAGGCAAGGGAGAGATGATTTTGCCAGTTATTTCCTCTAAAACACAACTTACGGTGTCTGTGCTTCATTGGTGGTGTTCCATCCAAGTACTACTCACGGCTGACCCTACTGGCTTCCAAGATAATACAGAATCTGGTGCCTTTGGGGAATTTAGGCCTAGCTGATCTTAAACAAAATAATTCAAAATTCTATGTATCCAAGCATGGATTTTCAGACAGAGTTTATCTTTAAGACAAGTACTGTTTTGCAGGTGTTGGTCAGCAATGGGTAAAAATCCACTGCATATATGCAATTGGTACACAGAGTTAAGAATATACACTATATTAAAGAATATGACTTCGGTAAGCCAAGCTAATTCTCTTTGGATATTGCTTTTGAATGAAGGGACTGTGTTCACCTGCTCGTGAAGTCAAGTATTTTTGCTCAGGAGTCTGTGGTGTAGTTCGATCCCAGATTTGGACCTTTCCCCACATGTCAAAGTGGGCCAAAAAGGGGGCAAGCTAAAACAATGCAATCCAAACATTTGACTAAGAGCTGCAGTTCTTTTAAACAAATCTGCTTTGGCAATTAAAGCAGGATGGTTAGTGCATTGTTTTGTGGAAGGGTGTAGCATTCACGAGACTTCCTGGGCTGGTGGAACTCTTTGAGAAGTTCCAAGTTGCTTTTTCCCCTGCTTGCAAGTGTTTTTTATTTTCTGATTGTTTGGCTGTGCTATGATATCTTCTTGTTCCATCCTATATACCACCCCAGTAGTCACTTCAGCTGCTGTTATCCTTTCTATGCCTGGTCAGTATTTCCTCTGTACTTTGATGAAGGGGTTTATTTACATAATCCCCTTGCACAGATTCCTGTATGGCAGTGGTTCTCAACCTGTGGGTCCCCAGGTGTTTTGGCCTACAACTCCCAGAAATCACAGCCAGTTAGTTTACCAGCTGTTAGGATTTCTGGGAGTTGAAGCCCAAAACATCTGAGGACCCACAGGTTGAGAACCACTGCTGTATGGGCATACATAGGTATATTAGAAGACATGTAGGGTGTGGCAAATATTTGAAATGTGGACAAGGCAGAGATATCAAATCCAGGAGCTATCAGGCATAAAAGGATCTTATTTTTTGGGACAAAGACACCCAATGCTGATGCAAACTGCATACTGATACTTTCTGAGAGATTGAAATTCTACTGCTATACTAAGTTATTTTCATGTCATGAAGGATGTGTACACTTTGTACTCTCCATGTACACAATATAGAAATAGCAATGTACAACATAATTTGGTTTCCTTAGCATCTTAGAACTTACTCTTAGGCTTCAAGTCCTTTATAGCCTAAATCCTTAATACACCATTCTGTACAATGAAAACAGATTCCTTTTTAATGCCACCTTCACCATCTGCAGAGAACAATTGATCCCTGTTCTCATTCATGTAGTGGAAAAAACCTGGTTTATATTTCTATCTTTTTTTCTTTGAGGACCTAATCCTAATCAGTTCCATCCTAGTAGCAATGAGGACAGGGTAAATCTAATGGCTGTTCTATTTACTTTCTGGCCCCATTAGTTCTTTTCCCACCAGGTGTAAACCGCACTGCATGCTGCGGTTTTCTGTGCAGGGGGTTGGCATTTAAAGATGTGTTAGATAGCATTGTGGTGTTTGTGCTTTGAGACAGAACCTCTTTTTCCAGGCCTGCTGATTCTTGCAGTATCTCACTTCAAATCTAAAAATTGCAAATTGCTCTTGGTCTGGGGTTGAAGTTAATTTTATAGGCAACATACATTCATAGAATGTAACTAGGTAGACCCTCTGGAGCCAGTAACCCTTTCCTGCCTATTGACATCTACTCTAAAAATCATATATATTTTAGCAAAGATATTGTCATATTTAGATTCGTTTCTTAGATCTTTTCCTCCTCCTTCTGACACAGTGTCTTATTGTTTCTTGCCTGTTTCGCACTATAATCCATTCATGCCTGTGCCTAAGCACTCTTGTGTCTCTTGCTAGAGTATAAATAGATTCTGTTCCATTAAGAAAACGGACAGGAAGAAAATCAACTCATTTCAAATGGAAGAGAGTTCTGTTGATATTATGGACTGCGAAAAAAGACAAACAAATGGATCACAGAGTGCATCTCCAATTCATCATTAGAGGATAAGATAATTAAACTGAGGTTATTATACTTTGGACATATCATGAGATTATGTGAATGACTGGAAAATACAATAATGCTCAATGAAGTGGAAGGCAGTAGGATAAGAGGAAGATTGCATTACAGCAGGATTTGTTGTTGTTTATTTGTTCAGTCACTTCCAACTCTTCGTGACCTCATGGACCAGCCCATGCCAGAGTTCCCTGTCAGCCGTTGCCACTCCCAGCTCCTTCAAGGTCAAGCCAGTCACTTCAAGGATACCATCCATCCAACTTGCCCTTGGTCAGCCCCTCTTCCTGTCTGCTCCCATTTTCCATTATCTTCTTCAATCAGAGAAGCCAAAGACCCAAGTTTGCAAAACCTGTGGCAGCTTTTTGATGACCACGGACTCTTGGAGGTTCCTCATTCATTGGATCACCATAAGTCATCACTGACCTGATGGCAAACAACAACACCAGAGAGTGCTTGGGGCTACATGGTGTCTCTCCTGCTTTGTTTTCATGTTGCTTTTCATGCAACAAAGAAACTTGGGCTGGAAAATAGTGATTGTCGCATCATGTACTGCAAGATGGATAGCTAAGGAGGGATTTTAAGATGGGTCACAGCCCATGCCCTGTGTTGGGTCTTTTCAGCTTTATATTTTCCATCCTCCCAAAGGCTCAGTTCTCCAGTGTTACCGTCACCACATGTCAAATTCTGGAATTCTTGCTGCATTACTTCCTGCAGTGGGCACTGGTATGGAAACTATTGTGATTTGGGCAGTCCATGTGATGGTCATTGCAGTTACTGCTTTCCTAACAGAAGTGATCTCAGTCCAGATGTTGTCATGGCCAAAAAGATACAACTGAATGTGTCCTTAGACCATTGCTCACTTGGGGCTGTGTGCTGTAAAGGTTTTCAGGCATTCTCACATGATGGAAAAATGTATCGTTATATTCAGGGATATGAGAGCTGATGTTCCATTTCTGCGTCCCATCATATGGGATTGTGCTGTTTATTTTATTGCATACCCAGGGTGGAAATCATATGGGGAACAGACATTCTGGTTGGCATTACTGAGACTGTTTGGTAAGGTTATACTGAGTCACTGGATAGCAACCGGGTGGGTTGAACCAAATTCCCTGCCTGAGTTCCAGTAGGGTTCATAGATCCAAGAACACCTCCCAACCCAGAAGGGAGGAGACCAGGATATAGGAGTCCCTAGCAGCTAAGCTGCTGGGTCTGGCATTGGAAAACCGGCCACAGCCTCATACTGTCCTAGGCAATACTTCTGTTTTCTTACAAAAGCTTTACATGCCAGTACATGCCATGTTAGTTTAATCGGGGTGGACATGCTTATTTCCTGATATTGACAAAGAGCAGGAACTATATGGTCTTCCAGTAATAAAAATATTCCAGGTATTCCAGTAATAAAATGCCCCCACCATCTAAAATACAGAAAGAGGCCGTGAAAGAAACCTTAGTGATAAAGTACACACGTTGCATACACAAGGTCAGAAAGAGCATAGAAAGTGGGAATTTAAAAAACGGTTTGAATATTTAGCAGTCTTTATGTTCCAGAATTACATTTTGGAAAAAAGAATTTAATACACAACAGGTCATTTCAAGAAGATTTGGGACATGCAATGGGGAATTTTGATAGCTAGAGTAAAAAGAAAAAGAAAATATAAATAATTGAATCATACTCTCTTCATGATTGATCAGTTAAAATAACACTTGAGTTAAGGATACAACTGTTCCCAGAGGGTGGGGGGGGGGCGAGGGGGGAGGGAGAGACAAAAACAAGTGGGAGATAAATGTGGATTTGGGAAGGTTAAGCAAATAGGACATATCAAATTGTGAGAAAATGTAATATTATTATCTGTTTGCTTTATTTCCCTTTGCAGGATTGTCATTGAGATTTGTATCAATCTAGTTGTGTTTACAATTATCTATATATATAAAAGAGTGATGGCATCATGGCAATTCACAAAACAACAAAAGTACAGGCCCCCCAACCTCAAAATTTGACAACACAACCCATCATCCACGCCTCAAGGTTGATACAACAAAAAGAAAAGAAAAATAAAGTCCTAATTAGAGGGAGAGCAATAATTTTTTTTATCCAATTGCTGCCAGTTTAGAGGGCTAATCTCTGCCCACTTGGTTGCCTAGCAACCAAGGGACAGCCAGGCTTCAGTTAGGGGACAGGCAGATTTAGGCCTCACTTAGACTTCTTCCACAGATTATCTAATTTGCACTGGATTATATGGCAGTGTAGACTCAAGGCCCTTCAACACAGCTATATAACCCATTTATAATCTTATATTATCTGCTTTGCACTGGATTATCTTGAGTCCACACTGCCATATAATCCACTTCAGTGTGCATTTTATACAGCTGTGAAGAAGGAGCCTCATATAATCCAGTTCTGAGCAGATAATATAAGATTACAAATATACAGTAGAGTCTCACTTATCCAACGTAAACAGGCCGGCAGGATAAGTGAATATGTTGGATAATAAGAAGGGATTCAGGAAAAGCCAATTAAACATCAAATTAGGTAATCGTTATACAAATTAAGCACCAAAACATCATATTATACAACAAATTTGACAGAAAAAGTAGTTCCATGCGCAGTAATGCTATGTAGTATTTACAGTAGAGTCTCACTTATCCAACACTCGCTTATCCAATGTTCTGGATTATCCAACGCATTTTTGTAGTCAATGCTTTCAATATATCGTGATATTTTGGTGCAAAATTTGTAAATACAGTAATTACTATATAGCATTACTGTGTACTGAACTACTTTTTCTGACAAATTTGTTGTCTAACATGATGTTTTGGTGCTTAATTTGTAAAATCAACTTAATTTGATGTTTAATAGGGTTATCCTTAATTCCTCATTATCCAACATATTCGCTTATCCAACGTTCTGCCGGCCCGTTTATGTTGGATAAGTGAGACTCTACTGTACTGTATTTACAAATTTACCACTAAAATATCACAATGAATTTAAAACACTGACTACAAAAACATTGATTATGAAAAGGCAGACTGCGTTGGATAATCCAGAACATTGTATAAGCGAATGTTGGATAAGTGAGATTTTTCTTTAATATGAAATAATTACTGGGATAGAATAATGCAGAACAATATAATCTCTAAAACCAGGACAGTAAATAAACGGGAATTCCACACAGGAAACAATCAGGGCCAGCTAACACCTCCCAACAAAGTATTCCCATCATCAAAGTCTGGCAAATCCTGTTTTCTCAGGGCCACAGACAGTAGAAGCACATAAAATATCGCAAACAACACCACTCTGAAAACAAGGGAATTCCAGACAGGAAAGAATCAGGGCCAGCTAACACCTCCCAACAAAGTATTCCCATCATCAATGTCTGGAAAATCCTCTGTTTTCTCAGGGCCACAGACAGTAGAAGCACATAAAATATCGCAAACAACACCACTCTGAAAACAAGGGAATTCCAGACAGGAAGCAATCAGGGCCAGCTAACACCTCCCAACAAAAAATTCACTCAGGGAGGAAACAGCCAGGCTTTAAAGCTGCAAGGCCATTACATCCTAATCATTTTTCCTAATTGCAGCATTCATACTTGCCTCCAACAAACAAAAAAAAACCAATCAGAAATATTGTATATTCACAACCTTTAGGAAATAATATCCCCTGATGGCGCAGCGTGTTAAAGTGCTGAGCTGCTGAACTTCTGGACTGAAAGGCCGCAGGTTTGAATTGGGGGAGCGGAGAGAGCCCCCACTGTTAGCCCCAGCTTCTGCCAACCCAGAAGTTTGAAAACATGCAAATGTGAGTGCATCAATGGGTACTGCTCTGGCGGGAAGGTAACGCCGCTCCATGCAGTCATCCCACATGACCTTGGAGGAGTCTACGGACAACGCCGGCTCTTCGGCTTAGAAATGGAGATGAGCACCAACCTCCAGAGTAAGACACGACTGGACTTAATGTCTGGGGAAAACCTTTACCCTTGACCTTAACTACCACCAATTCCTCAATACTTTATTTCCCATACCACCATACTTCGCCACAGCAACGCGTGGCCGGGCACAGCTAGTTATTAATAATAATAATAATAATAATAATAATAATAATAATAATAATAATTAAAAAAGGAAAAGGTCTGAGATTCAGTCTGGAATCATCCTTGTCAGAAACACAAAAAATCCTGCAGTCAGCATTATACTGAGACAAATGGCATACATTTATAAGACTGCTTCTGAGAGTCTTATGTTCCAGATTGTTGTGAGCTGTTAATGTTTAGCAGTAAATTTTTGCTTATTCACGAAGACTCCTGTTATTATGAAAATTCAAGATGCTAGAGAGGATGCAAGGGAGTTCAGAAAGAAGTATAAACCTATTGTTCTTTTTAAATACAATACTATCAGAATAACATAGCACAGTGCATCCGAAGTAAAAAAGAAACAACAAACCAAGTTCCTGTATCCCAGAAGCTTGCACTCTCAACACTATAGAAGACAACAGATTTTCCAGCCACATTCAACTAAATTTGTTTTGGGGATGAGGAATTAAAGAGATTAAAGGTGTGCTGTATTAAGGGAAGGTGTTCTGTGAATACAATGTAGCATTGTGGCTAATTCACATATTTTATGTGTGTTTGGGATGAAGGACAAGAATGTTACTGGATGCCATTGTTGCAGTCTATGGAAAATTCCAAGGGAGGAGCTGTTCTTGCAGTAGAGATGAGGTCTTTCAGAGAGGCTGAGTGATTTTTTTGTGGTATGAACTTCCCTCATTAAACAACTTTTGTATCAGATAATTTCTACAGTAGGCCCTCTAGTTGTAAACAGATATAGGTATATACAGATGCAGCATGTGACAGGTAGATATGGGTTTTCTTAGGTAAATAATAGTCAGAGGTGGTTTTCCAAGTTCCTCTGAAGTTTATGTTGCATCACCTGTTATTAATTGGTGATTCCCATCCAAGTACTAACTAGAGCTGATCCTGCGTAATAATCTGGTGCCTTTAAAGTATTTATATGGGTAGATAGATTCAAAATGTGACAGATAGGTATTAAGATGCAGAATGTGCCAGATTGGTGTACACAGGTTGAGGTTTTCTGCAAGGTTGACTTTCTTAAGAGAGAAATTACAGATGTCAGGAATATCTAAAAGTATCCCAACAGTGAAGGCTCTGTATGAATGTAATAGATAATTTCACCATCTGTTGGGATATTTAGGGAAACACATATTTTTGCTCAAGCCCAAGGCCAGAAATGGAGGGCTCCCATCTTGCTACTCAGAGAGGAGGCAGCTGATCAAAGTAAGTGGAAAGGCAAATGATAGGTCAAAGGCACAGGCCTCTTTTTCTTCTACATTGTGCTTTAGCCATTCCAGTCTCAAATTTGGCTTTGTGTAGGTGAGTGACAGGTAAAACCTGTCTTTGTTGCTGGCCAATGCAGGATTCCCTGGGGCTGTGTGTTGGCCTGGAATAAGTGGAGGAAGCTGGCTTGGATTTCTCCCCCTCGGCCGCAGCAAGACCTCCCTGCACATTGCCTGCTGGGGGTCATTGTCTCGGCTTGATAAATCGGAGGCAGGCCAGGAAGTGAAGCCATAAGGTGAGGCAGGTGTTTGTAAGTGAGACCCACCACTTCCTGCAGATGTCAGCTGGCCATGGCTGCTTGAGATAAACCAGAGCTGGTAAATAATTTATCTGCATAGACAGACAAGGGAAACTCTAGATGAACCTTGCTTGAGAGAGTGGACACGAAAGGAATTCAATTAGCATATCGGGGAAGCTGCAGATCTACAGGTGCACTTGTGCATGCTTTCACCTTTACCTCCCAAGGTGCAAAGCTACTTTTTGAAGGGTAGGATCTTCAGGCATTAACTGTGCATTTTCTAATTATCTCACTCCGTAGAGAATTTCAAGAAGCTCTGTTTTAGAACTGCTTCACTGCAGATCACCTATTATCCCTAGGAATAGTTGCTATTACAGGGTGAGGAAACAGAGACTTTGCAGGTGTTTCTTGCCCCAGCTTCCATCAGCTGCAGCCAGCATGGCCCATGGAAAGGAGTGATGGGAGCTGTAGTCTAACAACATTTGGGGTGTGACTGGATTTTCTCCTCTAGTATTAGTATGTATGTATCCTGTATTTGTATCTGTACCCATAGCTATCAGTATTTTATTTTATTACGATGGTAAGCCAGTAGTTGAACCCTCGGTAGCTCAGTGGGTTAAACCGCTGAGCTGCTGAACTTGCGAAAGGTTGGCGGTTTGAATCCGGGGCAGCTTCTGCCAACCTATTAGTTTAAAACATGCAAATGTGAATAGATCAATAGGTACCACTCCAGCAGGAAGGTAATAGTGCTCCATGAAGTCATGCTGGCTACATGACCTAGGAGGCATCTACGGCAACGCCAGCTCTTCAGCTTAGAAATGGAGATGAGCACCACCTCGCAGAGTTGGACATGACTAGACTTAATGTGAAGGGGAAACCTTTACCTTTTAAGCCAGTGTAAGACCACCAATCTGAAGAGCAATGTTTGAATCCCTGCTTGGCTACAGAATCCACTGGGTGTCCTTGAGTAAGCCACATTCTCTCATCCGGAGAGCATTAGCAATCCTTTTCTGAACAAGTCTTGCAAAAACAACATCATCATCAACAACAACAACAACTGTGGTAGGCTTGCCTTAGGGTTGCCATAAGCCAGAAATGATATGAAGGCACACAAGAACAATAACAGCAATATATATGGGGAGAATTGATTGTTTTGTGGGGTAATTGTAATTTTAAAATTATCTTTATAATAAGAAGGGTCTTGCCTAAGTAGGTGATAGAAAAGGAATATCAATTCCAGCTCTTCCTTGTCCCATTGCCACATGCTTTATTGTGGGTGCTTAGGCAAGAGTGAAGCAGATTAGAGGAGAATGTTTTTTTTATTTATCATAGACCGGTATTTCTAGTGTACAGATATTTTCTTTAAAATGTATACAAATGTTCTGTTCTGATTATGGGAAGAGAACGGAAAGGATAAACCACGGAATTGTGTTTAAAATGTAACTACAATGGTAAACATACATATTTTTATTCATTCAGTCGCTTCCGACTCTTTGTGATGTCATGGACCAGCCCAGCTAGAGCTCCCTACATATGACTGGAGTTAAATACTTTTTTAAAAAGTAATTCCCCTCATTCTGGTTGTATGTGGCTATTCATCCAACAGATCAACAGATCTTGAGAAAGAAAAAGAAGATTTATCTCTCGAAAGCGATAGAGATGATGATCGGGCTAAAGAACAACATGCTGGGTTTGGCAGGAGAAGGCAAAGCATCTCATTGGAGATCTGATATCTTGTTACAGTAGCACTCTTACGCCACTTACTTTGGCCTCTTAAGTATGACTATGACATCTTTACTGAGGCCTACACAAAATGTATTCGAATGAGAGCTTGTCAAGGGGTGCCATCAAGCTCTTGTGGAAACAGTAGGGTTGCCAACTGATCAAAAACATAGTGTTAGCTTACTCTTGTGTCTTTTAAAGGAATTTGATGTGCAGAACCTAAAAGAAAAATCTTTTCATAGCATGGAAATGAATATGCTACTGCCTCTGCATCATGTTGCCATGAAATGCACAAATACTGTGGCCTATTGAAAATCAGCAACCTTATTTTGGCCTGGGAAATAGTTTGAAGAGCAGGAAATGAGTCTAAAAGGGAAACTGTTTTTCTTCCATCCCCATGTAAATATTTATGTTAGCTGCTCTGGGTTTATGGATAGGTCAGTTTTAAAGTTTAAATATGTGTATAAATGTGAGACAGTCACTTTGGTTTATTGGTTAACCAAAAATTATGTGTAAATATTAGCATGGGTTCATCTGTATACAAGCATGCATACACACACACACACTAATTCAGAAAGGACCAGTGCTCATTCTAAATATCACATGCCATGCCCAAAATATGTATCATGTATTTTTACTTTAATAACATATCATTTGTTTAAAGAGAGAGATTCACTACAAGTAGATTAATGATGTGCCAATCCCTAGTCAGACTCCTGACATCTGTTTTTGCTTTTCCTAGCATCTAATGTTGGCTGATCTCAGATAAATGGTACTTGTTAGCAGGAACTATTGGTTTGCTTTTCCTCAACATGGTTCTGTCTGAGTGTCAACACAGAATCATAGAGTTGGAAGGAACTGCAAAGGCCATCACATCTTATACCCTTTCATGCATGAATATACAACTAAAGCACTCCTGAGATATCTCATCCAATCTCTAGTCCAAGATGGAGTCTTACCAGGCAATCTAGTGCACTGTTGAACAGTTCTTATTTTAGATACATTCATAATATTTAGTGGAATATCTTCCTTTTTTGTAATTTGAAACCATTGATTATTCTTATATCCAAATCAGCTGATACTAGAACATGAACAACAGAACACGGATGATAGTCACATCATTCCACAGTAGTGGTAGTTTGGGATTCTGAAGTCAATGGACAGTTAATCAACTATGAGTTTTAGATGAGCTATCTAAGGTGCTGAACCTATTTGGTAGTAATAGGATTCAGAACTTTGGATAGCTCCTTTAAATTCTGTACTAGAACGCAGAGTGAATGCGCCACACTATTTGCATCAAATCCACAACATTGAAACTTGTTGTCCAAGATATTTCGACTGTGCCAAGACAGAGCTGTTCCTAGCTATTCCTTTCATTAACTGATAACCTCTTAAAGTCTGCAAATGTTACTGTACTTGTATAAGCACAGGATTATATTGGGTAGGGCAGTCTTTTCCAGAGATGTTATGTTGGTGACACAATATTTTTATATATTTCACAACACAGTAATTCAGTTGCATTAGCAAACCAGAAGTTGAACCAACCCCTTATAAGGGATATGGACACGTATATAGATTGGAATAACAAAATGTATGGGGACACAACATATCTTATGAAAAGCTTTCATTTCTTTCTCATTTTTTAATCATTTAATACTTATTTCACATAAACTCAGAGATTTTACAATACATGCTGGTGACTTATCTACACACTGCAACTGATACCAATGAATTGTGACACATAGTTTGGAAAGCTCCGGGGTAGGGGATACTGAAGTGGGAAATTGATGTAGGTAAATAGTCAAGGCAAAACGGCAGGTTTCAGGCAGGCTTTCTTCTGCAAACATCAATGCTGAGGGCTCTGTGCCAGTTTCCAGCGTCACCCTTTATGAGTCCCAAAATGATGCCTTGAAAATGTTGCCTTTTTAGGTCTGGGAGCCAACAGCAGCCAGCTAAAAATCCTAGCAATTGCACATGGGGAAAAATCCTTCCTCTTATGCAAACAATAATAAACAAGGAAGCAGCGACTTGCCTGGATCTTACTCAGAACCAGACAGCAATCCAGAGATTTAGGAAGTGGTTAATTTTTTGTTATCTTTCCCCATGGAATCTGTAGGTACTAAAAAGGCAAAATTCTGACAGGTGGTAGGCAAGATTTATAGCAATTACTTTGTTTTTAAAGGCTGGAAACAAAATGGGTGGTTCTGACTATAATGACAATTTCTGACCTCAGGCTAGTTCTCACCATTCCCACTTCCTTTCTTTGGCTAACAGGAGATTCCCACTGGAAAACTGTGTGTACATGTGCATGGGATTAAATAATGCCTTCTCCAATACCATGACTCCAATACCATGTCTTCCCTCAACTTTATATTTTTTGTAAAGGAGAAATGGGCAACTGTGTAGTGGCTATTTTTAAACCCTGTATCTGCCCAGTGGTCCACAATGGCACATTTCTTTTAGGCGTGTGTGTGTGTGTGTGTGTGTGTGTGTGTGTGTGTGTGTGTGTATATATATATATATATATATATAGAGAGAGAGAGAGAGAGAGAGAGGGGGGGGGATTTTAGAGAGGTTTGGGAGGCTTTGGAGAGTCTGTTTGGGCATAGGTAGAGTAGTTTGGGGACAGCAAAAAAAATCACAGGGAAATTGACAATAAAAAATACTATGGGGTTTCTTTGTCCACCCTAATTTAAAGAGACTCTGGATCCAGTCACAAATTTCCATCATCTTGTCACACTTGGTCTTGATGGGCTCTGCCAAACCAGTACAGACCTGGCAGGGGAGTGGGAGCTTCAGTTCCCCTCCTTTCTGTTGAAGAAATGCCAGCTAAGCAGCATTTTTCTTCTTGACAATGATGAGGTGAGCCAAAAGGACCCTTGCTTGACCTTTGATCCCAGCTGGCTGCTCTAATAAGCGGGGCTGATGGAGTAGCAGCAATAACAAAGCAAGAACATCGAAAGAAGCCCAAACATTTTTGCTTTTGCTTGCAATCTCTTCAAATCTGATCTGGAACAAACAGCAAGCTATAAATATATGCAACTTCCTGATGCCATTTGTAATGGCATTGCTTAAGTTCAAATTACAGTGTTTTCCAGTGCTACTAATATTTTATCAGTGATCCGAGTGTTAAATAAACAAAAGGCATAGCTGTGCAGAAAGGAGTTGGGATTCCATTGCAGAACAAGTTAGAGCCAGACAGGAACTGAATGTTTGGGAAGGAAGATGGGGGGAGATCTGATAGAGGTATGATGGTAGATGCCAACAACCTCATTGGCTCTGCTTGTTTTTCTTATCCTCTAACAAAGTTAACAGTTGAAGACAAAGGAATGTAGTGGATTTATAGTTCAAAAATGGGAGGAATTGTGTTAATGTTGGCCGTGAGCATATTAATGAGTGTATTAGCAAAGGTATAAAAATGTGGTGAGAATCTTAAGCATCTGCAGATGTTTTTAGACTTCGTTTCCCATTATTTGCTCATAATTGGCTATGCTGGCTGGGGCTACTGGGATTTGTAGTCTAATAGCATTTAGATCAGTGGTTCTCAACCTGTGGGTCCCCAGGTGTTTTGGCCTACAACGCCCAGAAATCCCAGCCAGTTTACCAGCTGTTAAGATTTCTGGGAGTTGAAGGCCAAAACATCTGGGGACCCACAGATTGAGAACCACAGATTTAGAAGACCATATGGTTCCCGCTCTTTGTCAAGTGCAGTTGTTAGTTCCAGATATAGCAGACACTTTATTTTTATACCCTGACTCCATCTCCCTGAAGGGACCAGGGGCAGCTAACGTGGGGCCAAGCCCAGGTAAACACACCAAAACAGGATAAAATACATACATCATACAAAATAGACAAGATAAAATACAATTGTCCGCAATGACATAACAAAATAGCAAAAAACAAGAATGACATAATAAAACATAATGTAGAAACAAAACCAAGGTTAGACATATTGAGTCAGTGGAGTATATGTAAATGTTGATTTACCAAAATTCCCAGTAATTCACTGAGTGAACTGTAATTTGGATTAATATTTGCATTTAGACCAAAGTGTTGGTTTCTGATAATATAAATGCTATACTAAAATGGATTAAATAGTAATTTGTTCATGGATTAGTTGAGCCAGTGTGATGTGAATCATATGAAAGGATTCTAGGTGCGAGCCACTCATGGCAGCGTGTGTGTGTATGTTCGCAAGGAGTAGTTAATGATGACATTGCAAAGAAATAGCTATGGTAATCTGTTGCTTCATGAAAAGGAAAAAGGGGAGGGAAAAAGGAATGCAACTGCTCTTTTAAAACTACAGTAGAGTCTCACTTATCCAAGCTAAACGGGCCAGCAGAAGCTTGGATAAGTGAATATCTTGGATAATAAGGAGGGATTAAGGAAGAGCCTATTAAACATCAAATTAGGTTATGATTTTACAAATTAAGCACCAAAACATCATCTTATACAACAAATTTGACAGAAAAAGCAGTTCAATACGCAGTAATGTTATGTTGTAATTACTGTATTTATGAATTTAGCACCAAAATATCATGATAAATTGAAAACATTGACTACAAAAATGGCTTGGATAATCCAGAAACTTGGATAAGCTAGGCTTGGATAAGTGAGACTCTACTGTACTAGAAATTTTAGTCACCCCCCAAATGGGTCAACTTATCCATGTGTCAATATAAGTACTATATCTTAACTTGTATAAAAAAGTAACCACCACATTATCTAACTAGAGTAGTGAATAAGATAAAGTTAAAGGTTTTCCCTGACTTTTAGTGTAGTCGTGTCCGACTCTGGGGGTTGGTGCTCATCTCTATTTCTAAGCCAAGGAGCCAGTGTTGTCCGTAGACATCTCCAAGGTCATGTGGCCGGCATGACTGCATGGAGTGCCGTTACCTTCCCGCTGGAGCAGTACCTATTGATCTACTCACATTGGCATGTTTTCGAACTGCTAGGTTGGCAGAAGCTGTGGCTAACAGCGGGTGCTCACTCCGCTCCCGGGATTTGAACCTGCGACCTTTCAGTGAATAGTGAGAGCTTAGTCCCTCCTGTGAGAATCTAAAAGAAGCACAGTTCTCTGTATTTTCTCTGCCAGGGCGTGGCTTACCCTCTGGAGTCCAATTGCCATTTCTCCAGTCTCTGTAGTAGAAGTGAACAGCCAGCATCTGCTGGACATTACCCCTCCTCCAATTCCTTTTTCCTTATATATATCATGTCTTATTTACACTATAAGCCCGAGGGCAGGAAACTGTCAAATCAATGATCTATAGGCTGCCCTGGGAGACATTTTTTGGCTCTAGAGGAGGGTATGAATACTCTGAATGAACGAATGTATGCATGTATGTGGTAGGAGCAGTGGAAATTCTCTCCATTCTCCAATATTTTCTACAGACACTACTATTTTCCTGCTGTGACTAGTGGTGGGAAAACAGCAATTTCTGAAACAGGGAAAATTTTCCACTCTGCTTTCTCCTCAGTCCAAATGATCAGCTGGGTTGTGTGGAAGTGTGGGCTGAATTCCTCCAGCTACAGGGGCCAGGTCACAAAGGAAGTATTCAAGAATCGCAAGCAGCTGTACAGCCACTGTTGTCCATACCTGTTGTAAAGCTTTGTTACTAAGGGTTATTCTTTATAACTTTAGTTGTTTTTACATTATTCCCTTATACTCATGTCTGCCATTGCATTCCTCTCTTCAGTTACTGACTCTAGGATTCTAACTGCAGCTTCAGTTAGCTTCAGAGACAAGAGTTGAAAGCATGGGCCCTTATTCCTGTTGTTCTCTGTGCATGTAAAGATCACAAGGGAACAGCACTCTTTTTCTCAGATGATTTTTTCCAAGCTTATTTTTCTTAAGGAACCCATTCCAGATTGAAGTGACTTTCAGAGATTTCTTGCCACTGGTTAAGACTTACTGACTTTGGCATTGCAGGGGATTAGAAATGGCGGACAGGCAGCCTTTTACTTAGGAACCTGCTATTACTGTGCTTCGTAGATTGACTTACAACTGAGGAGGACACCCATCTGAAATCCTAGATCTCTAAAGTCAATTAAAGTAGTATTAATTGAATTACAGAATCATAGATTTGGAAGGAACCAATCCAATTCCCATTGGGTAGAAATATACTACTAAAGCACTCCAAATGATGGCCATCCAACCTCTGGCTAAAGACATCCAATGATAGAACATCCATTATCCTCTGAGGTAGTCTTTCACACTGTTGAACAACTTTTACAACCATGGTAAAGGTAAAGGTTTTCCCCTGACATTAAGTATAGTTGTGTCCAACTCTGGAGGTTGGTGCTCATCTCTATTTCTAAGCCGAAGAGCCAGCTTTGTCCGTAGACACCTCAAAGATCATGTGGCCAGCATGACTGTATGGAGCAATAAGTTCCAGCTGGACTGGTACCTACTGATCTACTCACATGTACATTTTTTTGAACTGCTAGGTTGGCAGAAGCTGGGGTTAACAGCGGGAGCTCACTCCTCTGCCTAGATTTGAACCACCAACCTTTTAGTCAGCAAGTTCAGCAGCTCAACAGTTCAATCTGCTGTGCCATTGGGGGCTTCATGACGTTACTTCCTAATGTTTGGGTGAAATCTCTTTTCTTGGCATTTGAACCCATTGGTTTCTGTTCTAGTGTGTGAAACAGTCATAAATGAGTGTTGAATTGGTCAATATTTGTCTGGATATAACCTTCTAATTTCTTCCTATTGTTTTATTTTGTCTCATTTCTTTTGACTAGCAAAATAAAATTGTTTCACTACAATGAAAGAGACACAAAAGTGACAAAATAAGGAGAAACTATGTGTTTATCCTTTGGGGTGCTGATCAAGGAACCGCTTTTTAGAAAAGAAAGTTCAATTCAAATGATTAAAAGCTCCAATAATACTTTGCTTGTTTTAGATATAATTACATTTTATTGTGTGTGTGTGTGCATGTGTGTTTGTTCCAAGTCATCATAATTACAATCTGAAAATATTTTAAAATATTTTAAAAATGCCAGAGGATTCCTTCCCCTACATGGACACTTCGAAATATACCGTGCTTGCATTGATCTTCCCTTGAAAGTGTAGAAAACAATGACAGCTCCAGAGAAAGGTCAAGTGTGGAAACATCTTCTTCTCCTTTGTCTCTGATCACTGATGCACAAATGAAAAAGGGAGTTTGTGTGTGGGTGTTACAAATGAACTCTACAATACAAAATGTTGAGGTTTGTATTCAGCTGATGAGGTTGTAGATAAAATCAACTCCTTGGCTAATAATAATAGTCATGGCTCTTTCTAATCTCCTTTCATATCACCCTAGAGTCAAGTCATCCTATTTTTTTTATCATCGCTGACCACTAGTTTGTATGCTTATCCCAGTGTGCAGGAAACTGATGATCTTGTGCCACTGCTTTAAAGTCCTGTGGTCCTATGATGGTCCCTGAGATTACAATTGGCTGTCATCACGCAGCAGTGCTTTATCTTCATGTGGGCATGCAGATTACTAACTCTATTCAGTGTGATTTATCTCTGGTGTAGCAAAGATCTTGAACCTAGATGCAAAGGTAGAATTGCTAAGATCAAACAGGCAAAGGCTATGGAGAACCAAGCTGCCACTCCTGTTACATTTAACAGAGTTCACATAATTTAGGTTGGAAGTAGGCAAAATATGATTCATTGGCAAAGTGCAGACTTTGCACTCCATTTTGTGGTCTGTGAAGCCTGCTCCCTCCAATTGTCTGTTTTCAGGCAGTTTTTGTTCTAAAATTATGCAGAAAGTCTCCCAAATTAATAAAAACATGCAAAATTGTTATCCCCGCTAGCATCCCAACAATTTGCACTACCTTTTCCTCCAAGATACCAGGCTTATTTGACAGATAGGAATAATCACCTATGCTCTTAAGTGCCCTAAAGGCACTAGATCCCAGCTGTTTTTTTCAAAGCTAAGAAACGTCTTCTATGACTAATACTGGTTTGGGAGATCGCCAACCAATACCAGGTGCTGAAGGCTCTATTTCAGAAGAAGGAACTGAAAAAAATCACTTCTGAGTATTGCCTGATAAATGTAATGAGATTGCCCTAGGTCAACAGATTGAAGCCACACACATATACATTCTTCACCTTGGATAGCTCCACTAAAGTTCAGGTTAAAGCCTGGAATAGATTCACTGTCTCCCTGACATGAGAATCACCCAGTTTTGTAAGAGCAGTTTCAAGCAGGTGCTGTGTTTTTTGTAGTTGTATGTGCCCTCTTTCAGATGTGAACTGACAAAGCCCTGAATTAAAAGTTTATGTTGATAATTCAGTAGGTCAGGCTTGTTTGTTTTGTTTTGAATGTCAGGTTAAAATAAGTAAGGGTAAATAATATTTCAGATCAGAGGGTTCTACCTATGTGCAAGCTTCCAGATGTTCTCAGGAAACTTTGCCAGGCAGAATAGGAATGGCACAAGCTATCGTGTAATAATCTTTAATTATATCCTGCCCTATTTTCCCAAGGGGACTCATTTGGCAAAAGAAAAAAAAATGATTCAAAAGCTATTTCACAGTAAGTTGAATCGGCAGTCCTCGAGTTACAAATATCCAACTTACAAATGACTCACAGTTAAGAATGGGGATGAGACCACAGGAAGTGAGAGAAATCTACCCCTAGGAAGGGAAAATCACTCCTGAAAGAGTTGCAAAACAAACTCCATAGGGGTGTTAATCCTTCACTATTCTATCCAAAGCATGTGTGTGTGTGTGTGTGTGTGTGTGTGTGTGTGTGGCTGTAGTTACACTTAAAATGTACATGTTCCAACTTACATACAAATTCATCTTAAGAAACCCACAGAGCCTATCTTGTTCATAACTTGAGGACTACCTGTATTCAGGTATTCTGTGAATTACATGTAATCGTTAGTTCCAACAAAGTAGATTCTTTGAGATAAATGTGATTTGTCCACAGTTTCATGAGCGCCATTGATTCAAAGGCTTTATTCTAGTTGGGATTAACAGTTGAATTGAGCCCTGTATGAATGAGAGCAAATACCTTTATTTATTTATTTACAGTATTTATATTCCACCTTTCTCACCCCAAAGGGGACTCAGGGCGGATCACAATGTACATATACATGGCAAACATTCAATGCCATTAGACATACAGACAGAGACAAAGACACAGAGGTAATTTAACATTTTCCAACTTCCGGCTTCCTGAAGGTATTCTCGATTCCGGCCACAGGGGGAGCTGCTGTTTCATCATCCACTGTGACACTGAGTCCTTGCTGGATTACTTCCTCATTCTTCCACATGCTGCTGGACATTTTTATGGTGTTGTAAATTAGTTAAATTAGCCTCCCCGCATAAGCGGTACCTAAATTTCCTACATGATAGATGTAACTATCTTTCTTGTTGCTTAGGTCAACAACGAGCTAGGCTATTTTTAGTGGTCGAGTGCTCAATCTGACCCGGCTGGCTTTGAACTCATGACCTCTTGATCAGTAGTGATTTATTGCAGCTGACTACTAACCAGCTGTGCCACAGCCCGGCCCTTTACATCTGTCTAAGGAATTATGTGAAAATGGGTCAGTAAAGAGCCATGTTGTCTCATGATATGTCCAAAGTATAATATAGAGAGAGATAAAAAAAGTGTCTTAACCAAAAGCCCCATTATGTTTTTGAAATTTGTCTTCATTGTACATTGAAATGACTAGTAAATTGTTTCCTATGGACAACCTTGGCCTTTTCGTTTCCAGTCTCCCTCCTCATAAACATCTTGTTTTAATTGCTCAGTGTTGTCTAGGGTGTGGTGAAGAGAGGAGGGGAAGAGTCTCTAAAGATCCAAAGCCATTGACTCACTCTGTGACTCAGGCCAAACCACTTCAACTCTTCATGTTGGAGACTAATCCGAAAGTGGGTATAACACAACCTTGGATCTTAACCACAAAGCAGAATGGGGCCCCTGAAGAACTAAGGCATATAGGAAACCCTTGGTTTTTTACACATGCATTATGGGGCTCCTTCCCTAACTCAGAGTGCTCTTTTACTTCTCTCCATGACCCACTTTTGATTACTTTTCTTCTGTACTTCTGAGTAAGTCTGGAACATTGAAACATTTGAGCTTTTGAGAACTCAGCTGAAGAGGTTCTCTGTGCATGGAAAAATAATTAATACAGAGGAAACATCCCATACTCATGTTACATAAACAGAAAATTATCTGTAGCGGTAGGGGAAGAAAGCCCATGTTTGCAGGGAAATCGTTGACAAGATAGAGGAAGAAGTTTATAATGTGCAACTATGTCAAGCAGCTGATAGCAATGATGTAGTCTATAAAGAACAAAGAGTATTTGGGAAAGCTGGCAGGAACTGTACAACTTTCAGTTTGGGAACATGGCACAGTTTGATCTAAGTATTAAATCTGCAAGGGTAAAAGATGAAAGAAGGAGGTGAAACAGATGGCATCCTCTGCCATCACCTGTTTCTTCTGAGCTTTGCTACTGTCCCTTCAGTATTTGGTAAAGAAAGGATTTTTCCAGCAGTAGTATGGTGTTGAGAATTACTACTAGCAGTGCCTTAGGCTCCTTTCAAACTATACAATTATAGCATCTGGTTGCTAGAGTGAAAACTGAAGTGGGCTCCTGTAACTTTAATAATTGTGTAGAAATGGGAATCATACAAGCAACACTTGTAGATACTCCCTTTTCTATATTGCCCTGGTTTTTTTAAATAAAAAAATCACCTGGCAACTATATTATAGCAATATAATTCCACTTACCAACTATGTCGACTTTCTGTAGAATCCTGGGACTTTCAGCTTTAGGATGGCCTGTTGGCCAGAGAATTCTTTTAGTCTGAAGTCTCTCCCCAAACTACAAATTTCAATATTCTGCAGGACCACTGAAATGAAATCATAGTGCTATAGGTAAAGATAGGTAAAAGTTTTCCCCTGACATTAAGTCCAGTCGTGTCCGACTCTGGGGGTTGGTGCTCATCTCCATTTCTAAACCGTAGAGCCGGCATTGTCCATAGACACCTTCAAAGTCATGTGGCCGGCATGACTACATGGCGTGTTGCTACCTTCCTGCCGGAGCAGTACCTATTGAAGATTTGTTCTTGGATATGAAATTACTAGAATCATTTTGTTGATACAATTTAATGCGTTTTGGGGACCTGGCCATAGAGGCTGTCATCCTTAGGGGCAAGTGACCATGTGCTCCTGCAGTTTGCAATACAAAGGAATGCTGAAACTAAGACAAGTCAAACACGCATTCTGGACTTTAAGAGAGCTGACTTCCAAAAAATGAAGGAATTACTGAGCGGCATTCCATGGACGCCGATATTAAAAAACAAGGGAGTTAAGGATGGATGGGAGTTTTTCAAAAGTGAAATACTCAAGGCGCAAATGCAAACAGTGCCAACAAAGAAGAAAAATAAGACAAGTGCAAAGAAGCCAGAATGGATGTCCAAAGAACTTCTAACTGAGCTAAAGCTCAAAAGTGACATGCACAAGAAGTGGAAAAGGGGAGAAATCACCAAAGAAGAATTCAAACGTATAGCCAACTCCTGTAGGGAAAAGGTTCGCAAGGCTAAAGCGCAAAATGAGCTCAGGCTTGCCAGGGACATAAAAAACAACAAAAAAGGCTTTTTTGCTTATGTTGGTAGAAAAAGGAAGAAAAAGGAGGCGATAGGGCCACTGCAAGGAGTAGATGGGGTGATGGTGACAGGGGATAGGGAAAAGGCAGAACTGCTTAATGCCTTCTTTGCCTCGGTCTTCTCACAAAAAGAAAGCCATCTTCAACCTCAGCAACATGGAATGGACGAAGGATTGGGGGAAATCCAACCCCAAATAGGGAAACAAGTTGTCCAGGAACACCTGGCCACTCTAAACGAATTCAAGTCCCCAGGGCCAGATCAGCTACATCCAAGAGTATTGAAGGAACTAGCGGAAGTTATTTCAGAACCACTGGCAATCATCTTCGAGAGTTCTTGGAGAACAGGAGAAGTCCCAGCAGATTGGAGGAGGGCGAATGTGGTCCCTATCTTCAAGAAGGGAAAAAAGAACGACCCAAACAATTACCGTCCGGTCAGCCTCACATCAATACCAGGCAAGATTCTGGAAAAGATCATTAAGGAAGTGGTCTGCAAACACTTAGAAACAAATGCGGTCATTGCTAATAGTCAACACGGATTTACCAAAAACAAGTCATGCCAGACTAATCTGATCTCTTTTTTCGATAGAGTTACGAGTTGGGTCGATACAGGGAATGCCGTGGATGTAGCATATCTAGATTTCAGTAAGGCCTTCGACAAAGTCCCCCACGACCTTCTGGCAAACAAACTAGTAAAATGTGGGCTAGACAAAACTACGGTTAGGTGGATCTGTAATTGGCTAAGCGAACGAACCCAAAGGGTGCTCACCAATGCGTCGTCTTCATCATGGAAAGAAGTGACAAGTGGAGTGCCGCAGGGCTCCGTCCTGGGCCCGGTTCTCTTCAACATCTTTATTAACGACTTAGACGAAGGGTTAGAAGGCACGATCATCAAGTTTGCAGATGACACCAAACTCGGAGGGATAGCTAACACTCCAGAAGACAGGAGCAGAATTCAAAACGATCTTGACAGACTAGAGAGATGGGCCGAAACTAACAAAATGAAGTTCAACAGGGACAAATGCAAGATACTTCACTTCGGCAGAAAAAATGGAAATCAAAGATACAGAATGGGGGACGCCTGGCTTGACAGCAGTGTGTGCGAAAAGGATCTTGGAGTCCTCGTGGACAACAAGTTGAACATGAGCCTACAATGTGATGCGGCGGCTAAAAAGGCCAATGGGATTTTGGCCTGCATCAATAGGGGAATAACGTCTAGATCCAGGGAAGTCATGCTCCCCCTCTATTCTGCCTTGGTCAGACCACACCTGGAATACTGTGTCCAGTTTTGGGCACCGCAGATGAAGGGAGATGCTGACAAGCTGGAAAGCGTCCAGAGGAGGGCAACTAAAATGATTAAGGGTCTGGAGAACAAGCCCTATGAGGAGAGGCTTAAAGAGCTGGGCATGTTTAGCCTGCAGAAGAGAAGGCTGAGAGGAGACATGATAGCCATGTACAAATATGTGAGGGGAAGTCATAGGGAGGAGGGAGCAAGCTTATTTTCTGCTGCCCTGCAGACTAGGACACGGAACAATGGCTTCAAACTACAGGAAAGGAGATTCCACCTGAACATCAGGAAGAACTTCCTCACTGTGAGGGCTGTTCGGCAGTGGAACTCTCTCCCCCGGGCCGTGGTGGAGGCTCCTTCTTTGGAGGCTTTTAAGCAGAGGCTGGATGGCCATCTGTCGGGGGTGCTTTGAATGCGATTTCCTGCTTCTTAGCGGGGGGTTGGACTAGATGGCCCTTGAGGTCTCTTCCAACTCTACTATTCTATGATTCTATGATTCTATGATTCATGAAGAGCACAATTAAATCTGTGATTGCCTCACTGTATGAGAGCCAGTGTGATGTAATGATTTCAACATTGGCCTGACATGTTCCTTTCTTCATGCTGGTCATATGGGCATGAAGAGAGGCATTACATGACATCAGAGAAAGTGTGATGGTGGCAGTAGTCACCAAGACAGAAGATCAGGCAAAGCAGGGCTGATGTCAGTGTCCAGTTTTTCCTACAGCCCTGGGATACTCCAGAGTTCCCAGTAAACTCTGAAGTATCCCTCAACTTTTCCTAAATCCAGCTACAGTTTAGTTATTAAAATCCCTCAACTTTTCCTTTAAAAAAGCATTGCAGCTTGTAGGCCATATCAGGCATTCCATCCCTGATGCATAGGAGTACAGCCTTGGAGCTCTTGAAGAGAAGAACAGATATCAAAGCAGCAAATCTGAGTTCAATTTCAATGTAAGAGAAGTGCCTCAAGAGAAAGTTGAATAGCGGAACATGCCTGGAAGGAAAAGAAAATACATTTTAAGAAAAGTAACAATTTGGCAGAATTTTTATTCTCTTTTTTTCCTGAAACACTAATAATTTGGAGAAGAAGTTTGCTTATATTTGGCTCTTGTTGCAAACCAAGATAAGCACTCCTGTCATGCTTAGGTTTTAATTTTCCACTGCTGAATTCTCGCTAGATTGAATACACATATGATTTCCCATTCCTTTTACTCTACCAGAAAACGTGTACATAACTTTTGTGTGGATTTCCCCAAATGTGTGCATTTTCTGGGCTAATTATCAACAATATGCACACTTGTACAAACTTTCCCCCCCCCCCCCTGTGAATGAACTGTTTCTATAATAATTTTTCTTAATGTATATATTTCAGTTCCAAGATCCAGTTGGCTACTTTTTGTTTATAGAAAAAGCCTTGTCAAGAGATTGTGAGAAAGCTGATTATCCTCTGGCACAGCTCCCATGGCACAACAGTCTACTTCTCCCTCTACACACATAGACCACTGTACCACCTCAAACTCTGCTCTGTAGGATAGCCTGACTCTATAGACAAGTTATTGAAGTCACATTTGCAGACTTTTTCAAATGTGCGTGAACTTTCATTTTTGTGTGCACAAACTACGTACATTGTTCTTGTGTACCTTCTAGTTGTTTCTGGCTTATGGACTGCTAAGGCAAACCTATAATGGGGTTTTCTGGGATGGGGATTCTGTAACTCACCAAGGTCACTCAGTGACTTTCATAGGAATTGAAACCTGGCCTCCAGAGGCCTAGTTCAATGTGCAAACCATTGTGCTATGTATGCACCTTAACTGAGTTTGTTTGTATTTAGGTTTGGAAAGTACGAATTTAGTATGAAATCAAATTTCTCATCCATCCCTCGTTACAGGAAACTTTCTGAGGATGCTAAGGTAGTTCTAATCTGTAAACTAACTGGACTAAGATTATTTTATCTTTGACACTGGAATAGTAATGTGTATGTTCAGATCATGATCTGAGTTTCTCTTGAGGTTCAAGCTGCTACTAGTAAAAGCATGAATATAACGTGGACCTGTATTTTTAAAATGCTTCACAGCTGTGACCTGCCACTAATAGAATTGAAATGTTGCAAAAGCCAACCTTGAACAAATTCCTATTCTGGGCTCCAGAGGCCTACAGTTGGCATTATGTATTACAAAATAACTTCTCCAAGTTGCGTGAGAAACATTATTTCCTTTGGAGAAGGGAAACTCGGGTCTAAATTCTTGCTCAGTTTTGACAGGTGACCTTGGGACAAATTTATGTCATTCAGTCTAGCCAGCCCTCTCTCATTCACAATGTCTTAGGTTCAAAGGGCACTCATTTAACCTCAATGAAGGGAAGGCAGGGAACAAGCATAGGAATTAAATAGGCATTTCAAATATTATTTTAAAATGATTAGGATGAAATGATTATCAGACTTGAGATAATTAGATTTTTGAAGACTTGCAGAGGTATAAAATATGATAACAGGAATATTGTCTGTAATTGCCTAAATACTTCCTTGTGGCATGACTGGAACCAGATTTGGGGTGGCTCTAGATGAGGCTTATTTCTGCAATTTCTGCAATCACTCTCCTTCATTACTGGGACATTTGCAAGGAATCCAAAAATCATCCCAATCATGATGTCTGGTGAGCCAGTCATTTCAGATGGCACAATATAATTGGCCCCCTGTATCCACAGCATCCACAGCAAGAGACCAGGTCACTAAGCAGCAACCACTCAGCAGTGACGACATTTGTGGAGAATAGCAGCAGTGATGGGAGGCCTCCAGGCCCAGCAGTGGTGAGCAGTGGAAGACAGCCAGGGACAGCAGAAGGGTGGCTATGCTATAGTGCAAGGGTCCCCAAACTATGGCCCATGGGCCACATGTGACCCCTTGAAGCCATTTATCCGGCCCCCACTGCTGGGGAAGGCACGCATGGGGCAAGGGACGAGGAAAAGGCGCGCGCTTTCCCCTCCTTCTTCACGCCACACGTGCCTTCCTTGGCAGAGGAGGAGGGAGCTGCCACCGCAGGGGCTGGATAAATGGCTTAAGGGGCCTCATGTGGCCCACGGGCTGTAGTTTGGGGACCCCTGCGCTATAGCATAGCCACCCTTCTGCTGTCCCTGGCTGTCTTCCACTGCTGCCGCTGCTCACTTTCTGGCCCTGGAGGCCTCCCATCACTGCTGCTATTCTCCATGAATGTCGTCGCTGCTGAGTAGTTGCTGCTGAGTGACCTGGTCTCTTTTCGTCTTCCAGCTCAGACACAAGTGGTGCAGCTATCTTTGTCAATTGAGCCACAGGCCTCGGGGGCTGATTTCCATCTGCCACCCCCATATTGCTCTGCTTCTCATGGTCAGTGGACCTTGTGGTACCTAGGCCCCGGGGAAGGAGACTGTTTAGGATTTCTCATCTTATTCCATTTCTCGCCCTTATTTAATCAGAAACCAGCCTTGCTATCGCTGTGGCTCTTGCCGGCTTGTACTGGCCTTTGTCAGCCGTGCGACCATCCTGGCAGCATTTTGTCATCTTCATAAGGCTGTTCTTTCCTAACCTTCGAGTGCTGGTTCTCCATCCAAAGGCCTCCATTCCCATCCATCCAGTCACTACCTCGTGGTTTATTATTCTTGGAGTTTGGACTTAAACTAACTGACCACTAATGCTTCTCTAAACCGATACAAGTCAGACTGCATTTGCACTATTCATTCAATATTGTTATAAGAATTTGATGTTTGATCTCTGGTGTCCGAGGCTTATACCACCTGTACTTTATACAGGATGCACTTACTTTTTACCAGTATCTCGATATCTTTTTTCCTCAGTAACAAATTATAAGTTTATATAACATTGCTGAACTTACTAGTTTACTAGGGGTTGGTAAAGAGGAAGTTATCAGAGTTGGGCAAGGAGTTGCCTTCATCATAGACTCTAGAACACCGGGGGGGGGGGGGGGAGGGGGGATGAGTATGCAATGTAGTTAAGTGATAGATGAAGCATTGGTATGTGAACTTACCACAGTTTTACTGCTCACACCAACGAGACCAAGTTTTATAATGTTTTTAACATGTTATATATGTCTCCAGCATTTTTAGGTTTACTATATATAGTTATGAGTAATATTTGTGAGTTATGCTTAATGTGTTTATTGTTTGTTTTTTATGTAATTGATGTGTTTACTTCTGTTGTTTGCTATGTGTTGGAACTAAACCTCAATTATGCTTCATCCAGTAGCCAAGTGTAGGGACAGTGCTCTCTGGACTGAGCTATTTGAATTTGCATTCATATCACTAAAACATAGATCATGAATAAAAGTGGAAATAATACGTTTAAACTGTTTCTTCAGAATACAGCTTTATGTACACACACAAAAACCTCCACAAATGTATTATTGCACATAAGTCCCAAACTCTGAATAGCTTTGAAAACTGTGCATTCCGGCTTCCTAAAGTGAGGGAAAATGGTGAAATGATTCATTCTTTCCTATGAGAATGAAATTCATGACAAAAAGAATCAGAAGAAATTGGGCTTGTTTTGGTATTTGGAAACCCGTCTTCCCCCAGAGGATCAGAGCAGAATACAGTTTCAGGGAATTAGATTACAAGCATTTCAGAGTCTTTCCCACTTAAGAAAATTATCCTATTTGCCTTCTCCTATTCATTTTTGTAAGGCTGAAATAATGTGTTGGCTTTAGGTTTGGGTGGGGCTGTAATTTTAAGATCAGAAACTGGGGGAAAGAAGCAACAGCTATGTTTTGTGAGGAAGGAAGGAAAGCTGTAAAGGCGGGTCTCTTCTGCCCTGGGGATACAGCAAAATATCTGTCATGCAGTGACATCCAAGGATTCCTCAAAGGCATGGAGTTACATTAACTGGTAAGTGACCGTTTCTATTATCCAAGCTGAAGGAACTGTTTAACATTCACTTACATCTTGAAGGGATGTTGTTAGGTCCTGAAATGAATTCAGAGTTCTTGTCACAGGTTAAATTACTTTCCTTGTATAGCAGTTTTTCCAAGCCTGGCACTCTCTAGATAGGCTGGGAATAGTTCCCATCATCCATACACATCTGGGACACATCTGACTGGGAAAGGCAGAGTAGTTTTGTGAAAGAGGAATTCTTACATTTGAAAATGGCATCTGGAAATGCTTATTTTTGATTTTTGGTTCATGTGGGCATCTGAAAACTGAAAACTAAAGTCTTCAGTTTGGTATTTCAACTATGTCCCATTTTATTTTGGGATGGGAGGTCTAGGTTTAATTTGGGTTATTTCTCTCAGGCTTTCAAAAGAGATAATAGTTTGAATCTTGCATCAGTCACGGGAGTAGGTATTGCAGCTAAGATTTCAAATGTAGTTGGACATGACTAGACTTAATATCTAGTGGAAACCTTTACCTTTACTATTCTATTGTTCTGATCAGAGCCGTCCTTAGGTAATTTTCATGAGTAGGCAATAAGAATTTTGACGCCCCCCGAATGTTGGTGCCCCCCCCCCCCGAATTTTGGCGTGCCCCCCCAAACCGGGGCGGGGCTGAGCAGCAGGGAGGTGAGGGGAGGATCAGGGCCTTCCAGGCCTTCCGATCCTGGGACCCGCAACCCCCGCAGACTTACAGTGAGGCGCAGCGCTTGGAGCTGGGGGAGCTGATCAAGGGCGGGCGGCTTTCCAGGCTTTCCTGCGGCGGGAGAAGCGGGTGCTGCTTCTCTTCTCTGCAAAGCGCCAAGGAACGGCTTTCTTCTCACTGGGAAGGTGTTCCTGGGCACTTTGCAGAGGAGAGAAGCAGCACCTGCTTTTCTTCTCTGCAAAGTGCCGAGGAATGTCTTCCTTCTCGCCGGGAAGGCATTCCTGGGCACTTTGCAGAGGAGAGAATTGGCGCCTATTTCTCTTCTCTGCAAAGGCATTCCTGGGTGCTTTGCAGAGGAGAGAAGCCATGGGGCCGGTCCTCAATGGCGCCCCCTACAAGATGGCACCACAGGCAAATGCCTAGTTAGCCTGGTGGTTGAACCGCCTCTGGTTCTGATGGTTGTCATAATCCCTACCTCCTTTCTCCCGACTGGGATTTAGAGCGACTTACAGCAATTAAAATAACATCATTAAAATTCACAAGATAAAAGTTAAACCAAGATTTATAAAAAAATACATCAGAGTCAAACATATAGTATTAAAAGACACACAATTGGCAATTAGCACATTGTATGATATTGGCCTCCTACTGAATGTCATAATGCGGTAGAATGTAAGCTTGTGTTTGCACCTTCTTTCCAGTGGGAAGGAAGATATGCCAGTGATTCTCACTATGATGTGCTAAGTGTTTTTTTAATAGTCTGATACTTGCAGATGAGGAAAGGGGATTCTCATTTTTAAATCTACCTTCTCAAAATTTACATGGTATTGGATTCATATGAAATCCTTTTTTCAAATTCACTTCTGAGCTTTTAATAAATATATTAACTGACTGACAAATTATTACTAAAATGTGCTTGTTTGATATTTGTTGAGTCAATTGAAATAGAAAAAAACTAATGGAAGATAATGTGCATTTAGTAGCAGAATTTATTTGTATCATGTCAGAAGTGACTTGACAATATACTGCAAGTCGCTTCTGATGTGAGAGAATTGGCTGTCTATAGAGACGTTGCCCAGATGTGCTCATTGGGAGGCTTCTCTTGTATCTCTGCAAGTAGAGCTGACAGACAGGAGCTCGCTCCATCTCGAAGATTCTAAGCGGCAACCTTCAGGTCAGAAACCCAACCTTCAGGTCAGTAGTTCAGCTAGCACAAGGGTTTAACCCATTGCACCGCTATGGCTCCTTAGTAGCAGGATCATTTGCACATACCCCTTGTTGAGAAAGCTTGGGATGGTCATGACATCTTCCCTCCCAAATGAAGTTTTCATTCAATCCCATAATTTCTTGCAATGTAGTAATGTAAAACTTCAGCTGAGCATTTAGATGTCAAAAGAAAAAGGACAAAATGATCAAGATATAGTGTTCCCTCACTACTTCGCGGTTCACTTTTTGCAGATTCGCTGTTTTGCAATTTTTCAATAAACTCTAAAAGACTATTATAAATCATAAAAACTTACAATTTACAGCCTAAGGAAGGGAGGAAGGAGAAGCCAAAGGGAGAGAAAAGGAGCCCAAGTGGCAACAGGAAAAGAAGGAGGCAATTTATCAACACAAGATTGGTTGATGAAGACTTAAAATAGTGTATAACTAGTAAAATAATGTATAAATATTAAAATAAATATAGTGTCCCAACTTTGCAGATTTTCACTTCTTGCGGGTGGTCCTGGAAATAAGTGGGGGAACACTAATGCAAAATTAGGAGACTAAAAAGAATTTTCACGGGGGTGCAAAATTACTACTGTCCTCATTCTCCAGTAGTTATACCCCTGAATGGTTTCATTTTTTATTAAATCAGGTCAGGAGGGTTGGAAATAGTGATTGAAACAGAACCTAAAGAGTTCCTTTTTTGAACTTTACCCCCTAGAATCCACTGAGCCAGTCTCTGAATTATAGGGAATTTTTTTCTTTTTCTGGTGTGGAATGAATGGGGGTGGGATTCCTCAAGAGGATAGAGTTTTGAGTAGATGGTGTGGCATCCTTTTTAGAGTATTTGTGATGGGACTGAATCCGACCTTTGGGTCAAAGATTTCCTCCCCAAATTGCAGTGAGGAAGCACATTTTTGGTAAGGAAAAATACTCAGCATTTATGAGTGTAGTGTGCAAAGGTTTAGATTATTTAACCTGACATTTCTTCTCTCTTCTTTACACGGGGTCCTTTCTATTTCTTTGATTATTTATTTCTTTGAAACAACATACAAGATGTCTGTGGGATATGACCTACCAAAGTGCTATGTAATAATAAAAATACAGTGCAAGTGCATGTTTAAAATACATACGTGTATATTGTCCACTCATTCATATATTAGAAATCTAATGACAGATTTCATAAGCCCATGGAACAGAAAATAATTTATTAACCATTTTGAGCTCTGTCAGAGACATTTCAAAGTATGTCTTACATGGACATAACTCAAAATTAACTTTTGAACCTTTGCTAATAATATGTTTTTGCCATGTCTGGTAACTGGGTGAGACAGCAACCTGAATTTTAAAGTTGGTTGAACTCACATGGCCAATTACTGATTGCCTGTTTAGAAGTCTATACCATACACTCATGTATAAAGAAGGTATGGAAGCTAAATTATAGATTTTAATATGACATGTGGATAAGCTGAGGATCATTAATGCATAATGCAGAGAGAGGAAAGAGCCATGCCACCTCAGGGGACCACTCCCCTTTGGCTAGTGCTACCATCTTCCCCATCCAGGCATTAAAAAGTTCAAAAGCAGAATTATATTGGAGAAACAAGAGGGAGTCAGGTGTTTCTTTGGGGTTCTCCTGGGACAGATTAAGCTGGTGCCTTTTGCCACTCTCCTCAGAGATGGGGATGGCTCCTATTTTATGAGCGTTAAGGTACAGTAGGGTGCCCCCGGTGGCACAGCAGGTTAAACTGCTAAGCTGCTGAACTTGCTGATTGAAAGGTTGGCAGTTCGAATCTGGAGATCAGGATGAGCTCCCGCTGTTAGCCCGAGCTTCTGCCAACCTAGCATTTTGAAAACATTCAAATGTGAGTAAATCAATAGGTACCACACTAGTGGGAATGTAACAACGCTCCATGCAGTCATGCTCGCCACAGGACCTTGGAGGTGTCTATGGACAATGCCGGCTCTTCAGTAAAGAAATGGAGATGAGCACTGACCGCAGAGTCAGCCATGACTAGACTTAATGTCAGGGGAAAACTTTTACCATTACCTAAGGTACAGTACTCATATTTACCCATGGTTAAGTTGGCTCAGGTTTTTAGGGTAAAAATTTTGACTAATTTTTTTAGACTTACATGTGTGGTGGCAGAGGGGTAACTGAGACATCTAGGATTTTCAAAATGTATGGTAATTGTAAATGTCAAAGCAAATTATCAATTGGGGCCTTGAGGTTTTTCGAAAATAATAAAATCTCTATTTTCAGTTTTCAGTGGAGTACATTCAGGACTTCCTGGAGTTTTCAGCTAGGAAAAAACATATTGTGCAGAGCTGTGTTCTCCTTCTTTCTCACTGGGAGCACAGGCAGAGCCTGAGGAAATTCACTGGGCTAGAGGACCAACCACTGAGCAACATCTGGGGCAGTTTTCCATGAAATTTGCCAGTGGGAAACTTCTTCCCTACTGTTTAAAATCTAGTTGGAAAATGAAAGACAAACAAACAAACAGAAATCTATTGCAACCCCTTCACTGTCATCACAGTTTGAAAAGCTAGATTATATTTCTTTCTTAAGGAGCCCATACTCATAAATCAGGGGTTTGCATGGTGTGGTGGTCCCTGAGTGCAGGACTAAGATTATATGAGACCAATGTTGAAAACCCTGCTCATTTGTGGGAATTCACAGGCTCCTTCAAAATTCCATTTTTAGAGATGTTGTCTGCTTGAAGAGCTGTCAGTGCCTAGTAAAAATAAAGAACCATCAGAAGGGAGACCAGTGAGCTTGAAGGTGACCATTGACAGTAAGCCTTTAGACTCAGCAGAACAACATATCTCTTCAGTAGATAGAAATGTGGATCATATTCTCAGGCTGTACGTTTGCGTAGAAGGTTCATGTCAGAATCAAGAAACAATCAAATCACATTAAAAGATAAATAATGGGAGGAGTTAGAAACAAAAATGTGTTCATTGAGCAATGTTGCATGCATACACTGGGGAGAATTATGCACCAAAATGTATATGTTGAGGGGCATTGTGCAGAAAAATATGATCATGTATGATATGCATGTATGAGCTATGAAAATTGTTTTATGAGTGAATAAATATGCCATTCAGTATTTATGTGTAGCAAAGAGCCGTTTTGCATTAGCTCTACTCCTCTATTCTGTCAGACTCAATCTCACATGACGCTCTTGTGGAATGTTTACATCATCTAATAATAAAAAGAACAAAAGGTAAGAGTTATATTTGGGTCACAAGAAGGGTCTGACAGTCCATTACGATATTAATATGCTGAGATGTTTTCCAAATGTGTTCCAATGAGAGGTGCTTCCTGAGGGAGAGGAAGGGAACTGGGGCCAGGGACCATGCAAAACACCTTCCCACACTCACACTTCCACATCTCTCCCTAATCTGTCATGATGTCCAGGGAAATGTGACTTGAGTATAGCTCTGGTGCCTATTTGCTCAAGGCTGTTCTCTTGCTGTCATTGAGTTCTGATTAAAGCAGCAGGAAGGACATCTGTCTAGAGACAATACTTATAACCAGTTGGATTCCACAGTGGTTTTTGGAACACACACAACACACATTGACATGAATGTGTACCTTCATGGCCCTGTTAGTCAGTTCTCCGAGTTTCTTAGTAAACCACTGTTTCCCTTCAATCCAGCAATTGCAGATAGGAAATATTTAGCTCATGCTGGTAAGAACCCCCACAAAATGAAATGTACCTTCTTTGAGACATTGAAAACAATTCACACCTAGCATTCTTGTATTTGCGTTTGATTGCATTCCCGTGGTATCTTTGCCTGCTCCCTTTTCTGGGCTCCTTTCTATAATGTGCAAGGAAGTTTTTAAAGTGGCTGTAATGCTAATAATTTCATGTCCCCAAATTTCATGGGACAAATTCTCCTTGTAGCGGATACCCCTATTCTTAGGCAACTTGGCCATTAATACATAGATCTATGGTTTATAAAATGTGAGAATAGATTGGGGAGAGTTGAATGGCTACAGATGAAGGGAGGCTAGGATGCATTAGGAAAATCTCCTCTTCTCCTGAGAAGAGGTTTTAAAGAAGAAGATAACGAAGAAGAGAGCAGCTGAGATGAATAGGCAGAGGGAATAACCTGTCTGAGATGGGTATCTGAGAAGAGGCTGGAGGGCAGGAAGAATGTGTCTTTCTGCCTCACCCTTTTTTGTGTACCTGCATCTCACTACTTGTTACAGGAAGAATTTTGTTGCCACAGGGCAAGTGATTCATGGTTCACTGAAGGTCGCCGCTTTGGATGCTTTGTGTACAGAAAAAAATTGAGATTCCATTCAAACACTACTTTGATGGGTTTGGCTAAGGGATGAAATTAACCAGGGCCTTTATCTGTGGTAAACCGCCTCTGGAGTGGTTCACCATAATTTTTGCACAAGACAGTTAGGACAGCTTATTGTGGACAGGCTACAAACTGTGAGCACATGGTGAACCAATTACTTTTGGACCATGATAGGTTGACCATATACCAAAAAGTTAACTTCTTTGTATGGACAAAATGCAATTGCTTTTGTGATATTTCAGATTGGCATGTTATATACATTCAACCCTCCACGTTCTATGGATAATGCAGAATGACCGGAAGAAGTTGCCAACAGAGCCACACTGGAGGACATAGAGATTCCTAGAAATAACATTTTCAATCAAATCTGTGAATAATCAAATCTGCAAAAGTCTAAACCGCAAATGTGGAGGAAGGAATGTACTTTAGACTAGGTGCAACCCTCCACATGTAGATGAATATCTTCTTGCATTTCTCAACATTGTCTTTGCTGGTCAGGGATATCCAAGATCTGGTGCTGTTTTATAATATTCAATAATGGCACTAAAATTGTACTTTAACTGTTACACCTCCATCCTATGAAATCCTGGAGTTTGTTGCTCAGGGAGGATTATTTTATATTCTCAACCATAAAGCTCTAGCGCTTCACCCAGGATTCCATAAGATGTTGCTAGGACAAATGAAATGGGACCATAACACTAGAACTGTGTAGTTTTAATAATAATAATAACAACAACAACTTTATTTTGTATCCCGCCTCTATCTCCCCAAAGGGACTTGGGGCGGCTAACACAGGGCCAAGCCCAAACAATTACAGTAAAACAACATTAAATACAAACAAGCAAGTTCTTGGTAGGCTCCACAATTCCCACCCATACCTTAGGCAGAACCTAAATATTTGCTCCCTACGTTACAGCACAACTCATTTTAGCCATATACCATAAATATATGGGAAATAGTAGTACCAAACAAGGAGATATGAGGTGAATAAGACGTTTGCAAACCTTTGTTTGAACTGTACCACCCATGTAAAGCCCATTAATCTCCCGTTCTTTCTATTTTTTGGATCACAGTACAAGAGCTAGTGGCCATGCACTGATTCCATCCAAACATTTACCCCAAAAATCCTCTTCTTGGAAGTAGTTGTAAAAAGTGACTTAAGGAAGAAAGGGAGCAATTCAGAGGAATGCACATCCATATCCTATTGAAATAAATAAGATTAAAATACTTAGGCTGCATACTTAATATCCACTGCATTCACTGGGATTTCAGTGTCTTTCTCCGGAATCCTTATTTACACAACAACTCAAGAAATTTTGGTTTATAATACACACTATAAGTCAGGCACATCTCCACGTGGCCAGTTAGGATGGAGCACATAGCGATTTCTAGCATTAATCAGAGCATAGCAAAATCCTACTCTCTCTTTTTTTTTGTAATTCCCAGAATGCCATTGGCAGCATTCAATAGATTATATTGATTGGAGGATTCCGAGTGATGTAGTCCAAATAACTTTTCAAAGTCCTGTCCTTGTTTGTATGGATGTGCACACAAGGCATTCTGTAGGCATCTGGTTGATCATTGTAGGAAACAGAACACAATGGTGAACTAGACAGACCTCTGTTCGATTCTTTGCCAATGTGCGTGTGTGCAGTCCTGTGGATGTTGGCTTTACTCAGCTTGAGTCAACACACGAAGCACCTAACCTTACAATCACAATTATCACTTCCTTCATGGATAAGGGGACATGTCTAAAGAGGAAAAGTTTCTGTTTACATGGAACATCTCTGTGTAAGAAAGAATCCAGGTCGCTCTTCCTTCTGTACTTATTCAAACAAGGCAGGTAACCATTGAATAATGTGTGCGTCTGTGCCTGTTTGTTAATGAGAGAGATGGAAAGGGAGGGATACACAGAAAGAAACTACAGTGATTGTAACCATAACGAAAAAGAAGAAAAGGTAAGAAAAGACCATTGGACAATCTAATTAAAATGTAAGTGCTTTCTCCACTTAGAAGTAGTGTTTTTTGTGTGTGAAAATCTGGCAGATGTTGTAGATGTTCTCCTTGCATCTTGTCTGAAGGCGGGGTTGAAAATGTTACATTTGGGGATTAGAAATACCAGAATCTATCAGCTATAATTCCCTCCTTAAACTCAGGGCAGGGAGATTGACATATTTCCCCTAAAGTTAATCTTTTAGCCTGGAGGGAAAAAGTTAAGTGACTAGGGGATATATGTTCCTGTACAATTCTGAGAAAGTGTATGCTCATTGCAGAGAACCTCAAAGGCAGCGTGTGAACTATTTTCATATGTTTGCATTTCTTTAAAGTATCAGTCTGCAACGGAGGCTTTCCAGAGTCTTGTTTTCATAGCCTCTCCTTGCAACATTGCCAGTACCCATTTGAAAACATCGAGGCTAGATTTCCCTCGTACTCTGTCCGGTCAGAGGCTCTGCATGAAGCACTTCTCAGCAAACAAACAAGTGTCCTTTGCCATACCCTGTTCCAGCTGTGTGTTCCCTCCCAGTGCCTTCTCAGCTAAACAACTTCAAACAGTCAGGTGATGGCATTATCCAGTGATCCTCAGAAGCAATATTTCCTTTGCGCTTCCCTCCTTTTCCCCTCCCAAAACAAAACAGGGAATAAAAATCTATATAAGGGAAGGAATCAGCAGCTCAGAACAAATGGAACACAGCTGAGATTGGCTTTTCCAGGAATGGTGCAGAGGAGGGCAAGAGGTACGGATAGCTTGATGGATGAGAATGGGCTGCACTTCCAAACCAGATGAGTAACACCATGATCTCTCAGCCCCATAATGCTCTGCCTCTCTGTGCAGCATTTTGGCAGATTATGTGTTTGGAGCCACACACAGCCCTGCTTTCCATCAATTCTGCATAGCTCTCCCTCCCCAAGCGCAGCATCCTTCAGGGCTTTATAAGGTGCTAGAAATCTGTGAGGTGGGTATTGGTGCCGGGCACTTGAGTCAGAATGACTGATCTTGCTTTGGTACAAATGCAGCTTTGGAATGCTTGATGTTTGTCTTTGCTGCATAAATATTAAACAGGGACTAGTAGCATGTGTGGAGTGCATATGTCAAGCATGCGACAAGTGAAACTTGGCCTTAAGGCAGTTACGAGCATCTCTCGTTCATCAAGTGCTTCAAGCCACAAGAACAGGGACACTGTTTTTCTCAGTACGAGGAAGGGAGATGAAACAAAGGCTAGCACAATTCATCCTGCGGTATTAAAACATAGTTCCCCCAGGCCAATGGTTGTCTCAGCTTGGTTGGCTGTGCTAGCTGGGGATTCTGGGTGTTGAAATCCAAATCACCAGGAGGGCTGAAAACTGAGGATTGAGTTTTAAACCACATAACCAAGAGTCCTACACTGATTCCCAGAATTTATGGTACTTTCTTATTTAGATGGGTGGTCCTATGGTTATGGTGGTGGTTGTTGTGGTGTTGCTTTCCAGTTGATTCTGACCTCTAACATTCCTAAAGCAAACTGTTCACAGGGTTTTCTTGATAATATTTGTGCAGAGGAGGGTTGCCTTTGTCTTCCTTTACATCTTAGAGGATGTGGTCTGCCAAAGAACCAGTGGGTTCCCATGGTTTATTGAGGATTCAAACTGTACTATCCCAAATCATAACCCAATACCGAAATCACTACAACAGTGGTTCTCAACTTGTGGGCCCCCAGGTGCTTTGATCAACAACTCCCAGAAATTCCAGCCAGTTTACCAGCTGTTAAGATTTCTGGGAGTTGAAAACCAGAACATCTGGGGACACACAGGTTGAGAACCACTGCACTATAATATGCTGGATCTCTTTCCCTTTGAGATTAAGGGAGAAATCAAGAGAAGTATAAACATAGGTGTCCCTTCAGTCCAGAAATCAGTCCAAATAAGAAAGGATAAGGAAAGAAGGCTGTAGTCCTACCTTGTGCTGCCTATTAGATAAAAACCATTATTGGACTTGCATAAAAGTGAATGTAATTGCATTGCATGCTGACGAGGAGAGTAAGATAATGCCATGAGACCCCACTTACCATTCTGTGTTTATACCAGCTGACTGCCTGCTGAGGACCACACATATACCTAATAAGATTAGCACTGGTAAATAAGGCAGAAGTCAATAAGGCAAAAATAAGGCAGATGTGGTAAATTTAGCACTGACTATGACATTTCACACAATAGCTGATATAATCATGAATCCTTTCCTTCTATTCTGCTACTGTTAACTAAATGTGGTGGTCTTGATTTTGATGCAGATGCAGACAGAAATGCTTTGCTGTCACCCTTATTATTTACTGATTAATATCAACTTTTCTACATTTATGGAAAGCTGAACTGAAACAGGATTATGAGGTCTGGTTGTTCAAAGGGTTTTCATTGTATTCTGAAAACATGATATACTTGGGTACAAAAATGTCTGTGACATTTTGTCTTGTTTTTTCCAAATGAAGAGGGTAGCCTCCCTCCATGCTTCCCTGACTTCCATAATCCTCTCCCTGCCCCACGCCAGCAGCAAACAATTCTGCATCAGTATGCTCTTTAATTAACCCTGCCAGAAATATTATGCATGTAACTGAAAAAGAAAATTCCAATTGACCATGCTACATGAGATATTAAGCCAGATGATAATTGTGATGACTCATGGGCCATGTAGTCCCGTTCCTAGTACTATTGTGGCAGATGAAGAGGACAACTTGGGTTTCCCACCGTTTCAGCCAGAATTGGAGCCCTTGCACCTGCAAGATGTTTGCCCACAAGAAGTCAGCCAAACAAGCCTTGAGCAGAAATCTCCCCCGTTTTCTCACCGGGATAATTATAATCGAGATAGAGGCGCTAGGGAGGCGAATCGCAGAAGCGCCAGAATTGCTGCCAGACAATTAGCTGATTAAGCCTGTTTCCCTTGGGAAATCTTAAGGAGTCATGCATCTGGACACAGTATGGGTTTCACTTCTTGTTCCCCAGGGAAAGTGTTCCTTGGCGGGAAAACAAGATCCTATATAGGTGTTTAACCGCAAGGGAATCCTTGCGGAGTCAATTCGTCAGCTTCGGGAGTGAGATCGTGTATGGACTACGCTACTCTTGTTCCTTGTTTCCAGGACCTTGTTCTTGTTCCAACTCTGCCTTGTTTCCCCGGACCTTGCCACGGACCTCGCCACGGACCCTGTTCTCGTCTCTTGCTTCTTGTTGCCTTGAACCAAGCCTTGTTTGCCAAGAATCTATTTTGCTCTCCAGCCTTGTTGTCAAGCTCTATTGGACTAAAGGACCCTGTCATTTCCCCACACTTTGCTCGGCAAGTGTGTGTTTCGGTTATTGGATTATAACTTTGGACTCTAATATCTCATATTGGACATTAATTTCCTGGACTATATTTGACCTTTCCTGAAAGGTCTACTTCTGAACTTTATTCTTCACCTGTTTTTATTGACTTTATATATTCCTTTAATAAAGATATTAGATAGATTCTGGTCTCTGTGCATGGTTATTGGTGCTCTGCAGCCTGGGTCCTGACAATAATTGCAATCATTGTGAGTTTACCTGTCTCTGAAATGACATCACCTGCCTGCTATGAAACAATCACTTTGGTCCAGGGCAGAATGCTTGTGTTGGTGTTCTTAATTGCCTTCTCCAAAATATCCAGTGCTACTTTGTGTAGCAATTTTATTTTTTATTTGGACTCAATATGCCAATCTTTCCGTCACTTCTCTTGATGCACAATTTCACTTCTCCAGTCCTGAAATATGAGCCTGGTGTGCTATCAACACTGTTCTGTCTCTGGCTTGCAAGCTGATAGATTCCATGTGCACTGCAGCTTTCATGCTGGGCCAGCAGTCAGAAGTGCCGCAGACACAGGAGAGCTTTGGTGAAGTACAGATTACGGGGAGCTTTTATTTGAAGATTTAGTGGGGCCCTTCCTGAGATAGGCAAATCCTGGAAAAACAGTAAGCAGATGGTTTAGGAAAGGTCATGAGCAAAGTGAGCTCCCATCCCTTTATAGCCTGGCAACAGGCTAGAACACTCCCTCACTTGCTTGCTGCACGGGATAGGGGCAGGAGCAGCATCTTCATTGATATCCTAGGACTGGGCTACTCAGGTGATGATACCTGGACAAGTGCTGGTCCTTCAGTTGCCCTTGTCTAAGTCCCTGGTAGGTTTTAGGAAAAAAAGAAACCATTGTAGTCACTGGGCACAAATATGGTGCCAGTCGCCCATACATTGGGGAAAAAATTCTGAATCCCAACTTCAAATTGTCTCGAGATCTACTGTCCTTAGAGGAGATTATCTTGAGTTCCTTTATTTGAATGGTCCAGAGAGAGTTACCAAGGATCCTTGGACTCATTTGGGCTCTCTCAGTGAATGGAGAACAATATAGTAGAAATTTCAGAAGATTTTACCTGTCAGCTGATCCTCTACCAGGATAAGTTCTGTTAATGCTCAACATAGGGCATGTGAACAGGGTTGCCCAAAACCATGTTTCTATTTAAGTGAAATGCAAGATGGCATGCCCACTTCTATGGAGGAAAATGATCTGCATTAGCAATGGAATCCTGCTTTAACAACTGAAGAGGATTTGGAGGAATTTCACTTTAGCAACCAAGAAGGGGTCAAACCATGGGTTGCTGTGAGTTTTCTGTGCTGTATGGCCATGTTCCAGAAGTCTTTCTCTCCTGACATTTCATCCACATCTGTGTCAGGCATCCTCAGAGGTTGTGAGGTCATACCATGGTCTGTAAATGATGGTGCTACTTGTAATGCTTTACTTTTGGGAGGGTAATGAAGAGCCAACAACATTTATTTTCTAAAGTAGTGCAATGAGTGGAAAGTCAATCTTTTCCATTTGTAAAAGCAAACAGTTATTCGCTGTGTGTGCTTGTTATGTACAAGGGATGGAAAGACTATGGATAGTATTTTGGAGTTTTTTTAAGTTGTGATATTCTTTATTTTTCAGGATGGATTCCCTATTAAAAATAATGAAAAGAAACAAATAATGTTAACTTACTGAAGTGTTTCATTTGATCTTCCAGAATTTCAAAATTTTAAAATATGCAGAATAAAAGTGACACGGTGAAAGGTATTTTGGATCTTCTTTTTGTTGTGTTGCCAACATGACTGGCCCTCTAATCCTTAGGGATTCAAGTTGTAGTAGTGCTTTGCTTCACAGACAGGAGGAACACCTTGAGGAAACTTCTTCATATAAGGAGTGAAGGATCTTTGTCCCCTCCCCAGATCCAAAGCCTAAGCCATCAAGGCCAATATAAAGCTATTATGTCTGGTGTAGCCCCCAAACCTATGAAGAACCAAAGACCCTCCACCTCTGCTATACATAAAACAGGGTTCAGACCTACTTGTCTTTGTCTTGTTTTGTTGCAGTTAAATGGATAGGTGGGTGGTTATTCACAATATCTTCTTATACTTCAGATTTTATCTTAGTGCCAGCCATCATTTCCACCTTGCTAATTTATTTCAGCAGTATTCACATCTGAGCAGATTCTGTTTTCCAGTTCCATATGGCATATGTGACATTTGTGTGCCAACTCCAAGTGCCAGAAAGGATTTGTTGAACCTTAAGTGTATTAAAACACAAAAAAGAAGTGTTATGGCTCTACAGATAGCTAAGAAGAGAAGCAAACACACAGACAGAGGTACAACATAGACAGAATAAAATTCCTGCTTGTGGGATCTTATAAACTGATGTTGATGTGATATTTCAGTCAAAGACTGGAAAAATGCAGTGGGTGTAAAGCCCTTAAAAACACTCATTACATCTACCACATTCCCTCATAGATAAATACCAAGCTTTTCTTGTGTCTGTGGTTATAGTTTGTGCATGAAAAGCTTACATTGTTCTTTTAACAATTATTATTACCAAAACCTCAATCCAGATATGAATTGGATTCCTGTTCTAGCCCCCTCTCCCCACTCTTCCTGGGCCTAAATGGCAGTTTATATGTGGAAGATTATCTAATACTGCAATGTTTCACATATGAATATTGGGATATCTCTGGCCAAACAACATCAGAATGTGATCAAAATGGTAAAAGATATTAATGAGGAAGAACGGACAAACTCAGAGAGACTGCAGCAGTTTGCTTTTGCCTGATCCTAGAAGGAAGGACAAAAGTCCATTACTCTTCCCCTTTTCCCCGGCTGAGTTGATTACAAACTATATTTTCACTTTAAATTCAGTTTGTAGCAGTTGAAGTTAGTTGAGGTCACATGAGGCAAAGTGAGAAATCAGAAAGAGAAATCAGGACATTTTAAAGTAGGAGCGTTCTATCTTGTATATCTTTGCTTTTTTCATTCATGTGAGAATGTAAAATTTCCAAAAAATATCCCCATTGGGAGAGCTTAATTAGGAAAGCATTTCCATATATTTCAAGAATTTTTCACATGTTTGTACTTTGCTCTAAAATTGTTCATTGAAGTTTCTGTAGATGCAACCTCCCACTATACAAACTTTTGTGCAAAATGCATTGTTTTTACTGTTATTGTGGCTAATGTTGAGGAGAAGATAAGGTCTTTTGCTCTCAGAAAGAAAGCTTGTAGCAGATGACACCAGCTATTGATGGGGTACCTCAGTATGTTGATAACGTACTTGTCTTGGAGAAGAAAAACTTTGAATAGTCTTTCCATCCTAATGCAGGTGTTTGCTGCAGGAGCTCAAGAGGGTGCTATGGAAATATTGGTCTTCTCTGTGCAATTGCCTGGAGATGCTGTGTAAACATAATCTCTTCCTTGAGCCAAAATCTCTCCCTGCTTGTAACTCACAAGTGGGTCCAAGCAGAACATTCCTTGCGCTTTGTGGATCAGGGCCAGCCCTGAAGGCTAGGAGAAGGCCCTTTTATGGTAGCATTTCTCCATTAGAAATCAAAAAAAGAAAGAAGCCACAGCCACTCAACCCATAACAAAACAGAGGAGAGAACGCAAACACAGACCCTGGAATGTGTGCAGTGCCGGCCAAGGAGCAGTAATCTTGAAGGGAACCCTTGGGTGGGAAGGTAGATCAAATAATTAGGGATATGAAAACCTCTTCTCTGCCCCAGGAAGGATGATAATGCAGGAATGTGCGTCTGAAAGGGCAGGGTACAACACGCAAAGGGGAGAGTAAACATTTTCTTACGAGCTTTGTTAGTCCGCTTGGTAAATTAACGGAGATGTTGAGGGCGTGTGTGAGCAGCAAATAGTTTTAGAAAGTCAAAAGAAGGGAAACAAAGGTCTGTCTTGTATTTTCAGTGCTATTAGATAATTAGCTATGGCCAGTATTTCTAATCTTCACTGCAACTTGGACAGATGTATTGAGGTAAACCATGTGCCCCAAAATCTGGTACCCAGAATGAAGTAGAAAACCTGTCTCTACATTTATGCTCTTCACTTGGTTACATGGGCTCCTCCCAGGCCTCTTTTTTCCTATCGTCAAATACCGTTTATCAAATTTAACAACCCCATTGGACTTTGCTGTACCAATAATGCAGAGATGGCTTCTCACTGGGGATGTAATCCACAATAGACAGTCTCTTATGAGGTAAATCAGAATGCTTTGGTACTTTTCAGGGACTGTAAAGGAACATGGGAATACCTAAGCATTTGTGTATATGTGTACCTTCAAGGAGATTATCACACTAGTTTAAAGAGTTGGCATCCAACTTTAAATCCTGTGGCTGCCTCCTATAGAAGTCTGGGTTTTTTTTAGTGTGGCCCATTACCTCTCTGGCTGAGAATGTTGAACTGCAAATCTCAGGATTCAACAGGAAGCCACCTTAGAATGTAAAGTGGGACACCAACCTTTAACAGTGTAGTGTGATAATCCACCAAATCATTTATTGACTTATCACAACTTCATGAAATTTATAGGGCTTTGTTAGGCAAGGAATACTCAGAAGTGGTTTTGCCAGTTCTTTCCCCTGAAATATAAATTAGATTTCTGACCTGCCTTGCATAATTGTTGCCTTGAACCTTTTTCTTCATCATATTTGAATATTTCCTATTGATGAAATATTTTTTTCTATTTTTTTCTATTGATGAAATATTCATAAACTATTGTTTATCTCTATTTCATAGAATCATAGAATTATGGAATCATAGAGTTGGAAGAGACCTCGTGGGCCATCCAGTCCAACCCCCTGCCAAAAAGCAGGAAAATCATGTTCAAAGCACCCGACAGATGGCCATTCAGCCTCTGCTTAAAAGCCTCCCAAGAAGGAGCTTCCACCACACTCCAGGGCAGAGAGAGAGTTCCACTGCCGAACAGCCCTCACAGTGAGGAAGTTCTTCCTAATGTTCAGGTGGAATCTCCTTTCCTGTAGTTTGAAGCCATTGTTCTGCATCCTAGTCTCCAGGGCATCTGCTAATGTTTGAGAAAGTTAATCTCAGTATTTGAAACCTAACAATACTAGCACACCATTTATTTAATATAAACGTTAATAGATTTCATCTTTCATGCTTGGAAATTCAAAACGATCGAGTTGAAAATTGCATGCTTTTGCATATTTGTTATCTGCCCGAGTCCCTTCTGGTAGATGGTGGCGGGGTATAAAAATAAAGTTGTTGTTGTTGTTGTTATTATTATATTTACTTGAAGGGCCCCCCGTGGTGCAGTGTGTTAAAGCGCTGAGTTGCTGAACTTGTGGACCAAAAGGTCACAGGTCCAAATCCGGGGAGTGGAATGAACGCCCGCTGTTAGCTCCAGCTTCTGCCAACCTAGCAGTTCAAAAACATGCAGATGTGAGTAGATCAATAGGTACCGCTCTGGCGGGAAGGTAACGGCGCTTCATGCAGTCATGCCAGCCACATGACCTTGGAGGTGTCTACGGACAATGTCGGCTCTTCGGCTTAGAAATGGAGATGAGCACCAACTTCCAGAGTTGGAAACGATTGGGCTTAACGTCAGGGGAAACCTTTACATTTTATTTACTTGGAAATAAGTTCCATAGAGCATATAGGGATTTCTCAGTAAACATGAATGCATTTGTTCTGCCTAAGCTTGCAAGGAGCACAGAGTTCTAGAAGGAGACTTAGTTTGTGAATCAGTGTGAGTCAACATGCTGGAGACCTCACAGTGGGATCCAGGGGACAACCCTACATCAGGAAAACAGGGAGATCACCCCCAAATGTCCAGGCACATATGTCAGTGCACAGGAACATTTTACAGCTGGCTTCCTTGTGGATCAAAAGGTCATCTCGGCCTACTTCTTCTCCTGACTACTTATGTGACACCCCCCTTCCCACATATTGCTGGATAATTTTGATGACAAATATATTCATGTGGATCTAAATATCATTTCTCTGCTGGCCTTCTCCACACCATCTTTTCATTATCCCCCCCCCCCTCCTCATGCTTCTCTCTCAACCCACCTCCATCCGAGTGGCTTCTAGCCCCAGTATCATGTCACTTCTACACAGTGGACCTGAGGGAAGAGAGAGAAAAAAGGATTGCCCCCTGAGCCCTTTTTGTTCCCCATTTCCATCCCAATCTGAGGCTACATGTAATCAGATCTTATGAAATTATGGCAATTTCTGCCAATCTCAAGCAGCAAAGAAACTTTTGGTATTGTCAATAGTAATAATGATGGAGTAGACCTAATGGAATAGTGAAGAGGACTAAACTGGATTTGAAAGAAGAAGATTGCCAGACACTCTATACAGGAGGCTTCTTTTGCATTGGATCGTATTTTGACAGTAGTGCAATTTCTTTTGTGGTATTTTTTCCACAGGTGGAATGTTTTCATTTGTTGCATAACTGTTAAAGTTGTTAAAGAGATTGCTTGAAAGAGTCTGCCTGGAGCAAAAAGATGAATCACCTTACAAAGAATAGGCTGTCAGGTGTAGTTATCAGCAATTCAGATTGAGGTATAGGATGGATCCTAAACCCATGGGAAAGGCATCTGGATTAGAAACAAGCAATATATGGGATAAGGATTCTCTTGTCCTGAGCTTGCCAAGGCTCATGTAGTTCTTTCCCCATGTCCTATTAGGACATTTTGTAGCATACTCAGCATTGCAAAGTTTATGATTCTGTTGAACATGACAGATCTCAGCCAGTGAATTTTCAGGGTGAGGGGTACTATTGCATTCTCTTAATCCGAGTAAATGTCAGCAGGGCCATAGTGTGTGTGTGTGTGTGTGTGTGGGGGGGGGGGGGGAGTTTGGTAAAATTTTAACCCTGAAATGTATTAGGTTAAAAAAACTTGGTTTACTCATAAATTATTTAACCAGTTCAAATTCATGAGTAAACCAGGTTTGGGGGGGAGGAGATTGAACTCTTTCAGTGGGGAGAGAGGTTGAGCCCTTGAACCACCCTGGCTATGACATGTCAGCCCCAGCTTTCCATGCGGGGACATGAGAGAAGCCTCCCACAGGATGGTAACACATCTGGACGACTCCTAGGCAACGTCTTTGTAGATGGCCAATTCTCTCACAGCAGAAGTGACTTGCAGTATGTTCTCAATTTGCTTCTCACACGATAAAAAAAATCCAATTCCAACAGTGTTAAGAAATGTTATGCTACTGGAGGGCAATACTGAAAGAGAGATTGAGTGGCACAGTGCAATATAGTAGTAGTATCAATATTTCTGGCTCCACAAACATGTTTGCCTCTCTATTCTTCCTCTCTTGCCCATATCTTCCTTGAGCACAATAGGGACTTCAATTTCTATTTCTTTTCTCTCACAGTTACTTCTCTGTTTTGGGGTTTCTAAAATATAGCCATATTAGTTCATTGCAGCAAAAACAAAAGAGTTTCATCACTCCTTAAAGACCAGCAGATTTATAATAACAATTTAAATAGGTTCCACAGAAATGTTGTTGCTTGTATCAAGGTTATCTTAGTTGTTTGTACCAGAGTTGTGTTTTGGCTCAGTAATGGAAGCCATAAGCTTCAGCTGAGTTGGTTGCTTCTTGTCTTCATTGGACTTCATTCCCAGTTATTACATTCCTTGCACGATTTCTGCAGAACTAATTTCAAGAAAAGCCAGTTTCATTTTGCCAGCTTTGCTGTGCTTTCATGAAAATTATACTAGGGTATTTCTGGAGAAAGAACAGAAAATCCTTCACTGTTTGGGGATATTTTAGTTGTTGCTTGGTAAAGTGATTGCATAACTTGCCAGAGAGACAAAGAGTGAAACATCATCATGTTGAATGTCGATACTCAATTTTCTCAGCCAATTTTTTTGTCACAATCCTCATATCAACCAGCAAATTATACACTGGGTCAACAGTTCAGTTTGCTGGAATTTCTTGGAGAAACTTCATGGTGAGAAAAGAATAGCTTATTTTTGAAGACTGATAACATGGGAAAATGTTAATTTTTATAAACAGAGACAAACAAGATCAGATTCAAATCCCAATTGGTGGCTTCTTGTTGAACCAACCAGTTCTAGAGTGTTGCTTGACGTGTTGCTCAGATGTGTGCTTGAAGATCAAAAATATCACTTTCAAGTGCATCCTACCCAGAAAATGAACCTGCTTCTTTTTCTTAAAGCTGGAATAAAGCATACAAAACTGTTAGAAATTCAAAGTGTTTTTTGTTTTCTCTGAAAACCTCAAGGTGTTGATGCCCTCTACTGTTTGGAAACCAATACTGTAACTACTTCTCTCCTGTGTTTGCAATACCATGGGTTTATGGGAGCCCTGGTGGCGAAGCGTGTTAAAGCACTGAGCTGCTGAACTTGCAGACCGAAAGGTCGCAGGTTCAAATCCCGGGAGCGGAGTGAGTGCCTGCTGTTAGCTCCAGCTTCTGCCAACCTAGCAGTTCGAAAACATGCAAATGTGAGTAGATCAATAGGTACCGCTCCGGCAGGAAGGTAACGGCGCTCCATGCAGTCATGCCGGCCACATGACCTTGGAGGTGTCTACGGACAACTTCGGCTTAGAAATGGAGATGAGCACCAACCCCCAGAATAAGACATGACTGGACTTAACGTCAGGGGAAACCTTTATCTTTTATAGGCATCTTGTTTGGGAAAAGTGTGAAAAAAAGAGAATTGACAGGTCTTAGTGGAACATTTCACCAGCGTAAAAGGGCACATACAGTTGTCTATGTAAATGACTGCTTTAAATGACCTGTTTTTGAGAACATTTTATTTTTTTAAATTACCTGTATTTACTTGAATCCAATGCACCATCGATTGTAATGCAGATGACCAAAAATGGATTTGCCAGAGAAGCAAGAAAAAGTGGTACCCTTCTCCCAAGTGGAGTCAAGCTAGTTTGCTCACCTTGGCTTGGTGGAGGGGAGCACCACGTCTCCTTAGCCTCTCAGCTGGGGGGCTAAAGAGAAGGGGGTTTGGGAAAGGGGGGGAGTCCCTTTTCTTTAGCCTCTCAGTTGGGAGGATAAGGAGGACAAGGCTGGCAAAGGGGGGAAGAAGTTTCTTCTCCTCAGCTTCCTAGCTGGGAGGAAAGGAGAAGTGGGAGGCATGGCTTCCCAACTGCTCTCATTCATGGCCTTCAAGTTCGCTATCCGCAGCCTGACGAAGGGGCACAGGCAACTTTTGATGCATGATTCTAATACGCCATCGAATGTAATGTGCAACTCCAATTTGGCTTAGCAATAAAGCCAAAAAAGAGTAAATAAGGTATTATTTCAACCAAGTAAATACTGCAAATAGTTTGATTCTATTTTAATAGTTACTTTTATTGTTTTTATTTTTGTTTTTATTTTCAACTGCCAGCTGCTTTGAGGCCCAATTTTTGGAGAAAAGCAGGATGAATATAAATATACTAATGATAGTAATGGTGATAATTGGAGAAACAGGCTGGTTGAATCTGGTGTTTATTTGGCATCTGTGTGGGGAATCCTTTTTGTTCTTCCGCAAATATTCTGTAATGTGGCAGCTTAATTTAGTGGCTATTAGGTTCCTCTTTGTTTGTGGCCACGCTTCTTGAGTTTATGATGACTTTTACAAGGGCATGATAGTCTCTCTGTCCCCTCTCCCTCTCAGGGGCATGCTATAGGGGATCAAACAACTTTATGAGGATGCTCTTTTAGTTACCCTGTTTCCCTGAAAATAAGACATCCCCAAAAAATAAGACCTAGTAGAGGTTTTGCTGAATTGCTAAATATAAGGCCTCCCCCGAAAGTAAGACCTAGCAAAGTTTTTGTTTGGAAGCATGCCCGGTGCCCGCCAAACAAAACACCATAGCATGCAGGATTGGTAAATGTATATTATTATTATTATTATTATTATTATTATTATTATTATTATTATTATACCCCGCCTCAATCTCCTCAGAGGGACTCGGGGCGGCTTACATACCAGTTGTATATGGAAATAATGGTAGTAACAAGAAATTTGTTACAGTTTGTCTGGTTTAGTTGTGTTGGTTTGTGATGACAACTACTGTACAGTATAGAATCAATGTTCATTTTTTTTGTTCAACAATGAATACAAATTCTTCTTCATGGAAAAATAAGACATCGCCTGAAAATAAGACCTAGCGCATCTTTGGGAGTAAAAAATAATATAAGACACTGTCTTATTTTCGGGGAAACACGGTAGCTTTCTGGGTGGCCATGAGCAAGTCACTCGGGAAGTTTAGTGTGTGAAAATATAGGGAAGCATTTTGTGCACACTGTATATAAAAAATAGTAATGATAATGCCACAGCCTCTAGAGCAGTGATTCTCAACCTGTGGGTCTCCAGGTATTTTGGCCTACACTTCCCAGAAATCCCAGCCAGTTTACTAGCTGTTAGGATTTTTGGGAGTTGAAGGTCAAAACATCTGGGGACCCACAGGTTGAGAACCACTCTAGAGTCTTAGAGTTATTCTCCTCCTCTTCCTCCTTTTGCAAACAACTTTCCCCCTCAATCTCAAATCCCTGATTGTCTAAGGTCAAAAAAGATGCATCCTCTGCTAGCTGAGTGATTCTGGGAATAATGATCTCAAAAAGTAGACATTCCATGTTCTGGTCTAGAAACACGACCAATTGCTTCTATGACAAGAGGGTGAATACAGAAACACCCATGTAAACTATACTTTAAACGTCATCCTGAAAGATGATAGGATTGGTGTCAAGTTCATTCACTGACTTTGCAATAATCCATTGAGAACCCAAATAATAAACAGATTTTGGAGACATGCCACTGATGCACTTAGGTTTCGCTTATTGTTTTCTGTAGTCAGAGTGAAAGACTTCCACATTTTGTAACCATGATGGAATTCAGGGCTCTTGTTTCATATTTTGGGTTATTTTAAGCAGCACCCATGGTTGTATGAGTCTGTCTCTTCAAAACATCACAGACCAGTCAGGATTGGCCTGTCGTTTCAGAACAGTACTATGGACTGAACTGCCAACTGTTCTGAGGACATCTGCATTATATTTATGTGATCAGTTCTTCACAGTTGCTGTGTGGTTTTTAGTGCTGCACGGTGTAGTGTGCAAAGTCTAAATGGAAATCAGTGTTATATTTTCAATTCAGATTTGGGGTATTGGAACTGTATAAAATAGCCTTCATTGACTATTTCCTATGCAAGGACTAAAAAACAATATTCTCCTACTCAGAAATATAATGCCTTAATTCTAAAGTATATCCTGATTTCTACAGCCTGATGTTGTTTTGCTTTCTCTAAAGTCTTTGATTGCAAACTTGTTCAGCCACAGTTACAATATTGACTCATATTTTGGACATTTATATGCACCAGATGTGCAAAGATGAACAATGGGATCGACAGGCTGAATTTTAATGTATTTTAAGCACGTTTACCTTGCCTTATTGCGCAGCCTTATGAAGTGGTTTATAACTTAATACAGTATGACCCCCATATGCAGGGGAATACTTCTTAGTCTTCGTATGGATACACAAACCCAGATTGAAATGAAGGTCTTCTTAGCCAAAATTAATAGAGTAGCACTGAAGAACCTAGAAAGTGTCTGGAGAGGACATATTTTGTTATATGTGGATAGATGAAACTGTAGATAACAGTTCCATGGATATGGCATCATGCTGTTATTAAAATAAAAGCAATGTGGTAAAATGTACAATTAAACAATGGTAAAACAGCAAGAAATCAGCTTATTTAAGAAAGGGCTAGATGAAACAGATGACTTTTCATGGTCATTCCGAAAATGATCTACAAAGTGGTTTTTTGAGGTTGCAGGAGAGGGATTTATAGAGATTTGAACCCATCTTGAAAATGCCTTTCCAGATATCTCTACCCCCCCCCCCCCCCCCGATGCCTAAAATCGAATATACTTGCTCTTGTAACTCTTGAGAAGAGGATAACCTGGAGCTTAGCTGAAGGAAAAGCTAAGACATAGAAAGGACTGATATTTAGAGAAACTAACTGTATGGGTTTATAAAGCTTTAGAGGAATTGTGTCCAGAAACCATCCAACCTATTGCTCTCCTTGACTCTTGCTCATTGTTTATTGGTTCATTGCCCAGTCCTTGTGTAGAGTTAGATATTTCTTTAAATGGAATCAGTTCATTTTTATTGTTTGTTTTTACCAGCTTGCAAAACAAACAAACCCAAAAGCAAGAGCCAGTGTACAATTAAATTCACAACTGCGATGGCCATGCTTCCCTTAAACCAAGCTAGAGATAAGAGATTTCACACATGAGGTGTTTTGGAACGCAGGTTTGTGCAGGTTCTTATAGGGGGTCTTGAAATCTCTATATACTTTGGATTCTTTCCCAAGGCACTGCTTAGAGATCTGGCTAAGTGCTCAGTTACACAGCAAGAAGGGAATGTCTTTCTAGTACAGTTATGAAGGCAGTTCTTTCTACATGTGGAGGAGGAGTTGGTTACATTGCACGGATAATGCTCAGGTGGTTTTTATTTTCCTATATTATCTGACTTCTCATAATAACCCTAACATTTGGTCTCTTTTGTATTTTTCCTTTTAGGCTGCCACGCCTTGTATGCCTGCTGGCAATAATGAACTGGTAAGTAAACCGATGCTGTCTTTCTTTGGTTTTTGTCTTTTTCTGTATTCTGATATTGCCATCTTAACAAGGGGATGAGGAATTTAAACAGTAGACTGCAAAAAGATGGACTGCTGGAAGGCCTACAGATTCACAATGTATTGGAGTAAGGGATCTAATCCAAGAGACAAAAAGAACCAGAGTTCAAGAGCTAAAAGGGGCACCAGCTTTTTAAAAAATACATGTATATGCACTACATCTAATACATGTTTTTGATGTTCTTTGGATTTACATTACCCAAAGGAGCAGAAAAAGGGTGAAATAGATGCTATGAGGAAACAATGCAATAAAGGGAATAATAGATTCAAAGAGTTGGAAGAGAACACAAGGGACATCCAGTCCAACCCCATTCTGCCATTCAGGAACACAGACTCAAAGAACTCCTGACAGATGGAATCCCTTTCCTTCATTAGGAAAGAAGAGAAGGGTAAAGAAAGTGGGGACTTTTTAATGTCTATTTCAGTTATATATAGTTATACTGCTTCAGGATCAGTTGCACACTTGTTTTAAAATGTATAACTTTCACTTTCCAACAAGAGGTAATTCTGTGTTATCTCTCTTGAGCATCTAGATCAGTGTTTCCTAATCTGACATTCTTCACTTGTACTAAACTATGATTCCCTGACTCTCAAAAAGCGATGCTATTTATAATCCAAGATATTCAGCAGAAGCTGGTTTTTGGAAGTCTGGGGTGTATTGTGAGTTTATTTGAATATTGAATTAGTCTTATTAAGTCTTTTTGTCTATCCTTTTGATCATGAAGCAATCTAATTTTCATATGCATTGTTTGCTCTAATCAGCATGTTAGCTTTGGTAAACATAGTAAAAATAATATATCCATTTCCAGACATTCAGACACTCAAACCAGTTTTTCGGACAGGCTAATAAGAAAACTATGGGATACATCTGTATACTATAACCTTTGTTTATTATTGTACTTCTTTCCAGCATGTGTATTCTGCTCTTCAGCCTCAAGGATTCAAGGAGTTTGTAAACCTCAAGCTCAGAATTTTTTTAAAAAAGAACAATAAAACCCTCAATAAAACAGTGGGTGATGTTAAACATTTAAAACAGGAGCATACTCATTCTGGTTTCCTATAGGGACTAACAGGGGATGCATCTACACTGCATGCAGTTTGACACCACTTTAACTACCATGGCTCAATGTTATGGAATCTTGGTATTTGTAGTCTGGTGAGGCACCATCACCATTTGACAGAGAAGTTGAAGACCTTGTAAAAGTACAAGCCCCACGAGTACGTAGTATTGAGGCATGGCAGTTCAAGCTGTCTCAAACTGCATTAATTCTACAATGTAGATGTATCCATGCTCTATGCTTGATTTGCCCCCTTCACTTTCTGCACCAATGCCAGTGCTTTGGTCTTGATCTGTTTCGGGCAGGGCTAGGCAACCCTAGGGGCCCCTGAATGCACAGTGCGTTAAAGCGCTGAGCTGCTGAACTTGCAGACCAAAAGGTCCCAGGTTCAAATCCTGGAAGCGGAATGAGCGCCCAGTGTTAGTCCCAGCTCCTGCCAACCTCGCACTTCGAAAATATGCAAATGTGAGTAGACCAATAGATACTGCTCCGGTGGGAAGGTAACGGCGCTCCATGCAGTCATGCTGGCCACATGACCTTGGAGGTGTCTACGGACAATGCTGGCTCGTCGGCCTAGAAATGGAGATGAGCACCAACCCCCAGAGTTGGTCATGACAGGACTTAACGTCAGGGGAAAACCTTTACCTTTACCTTTAGGCAACTTCAACTCCTGGACCTGAATACAGTCCTGTAGGCATCCCAACTTGACCTTAGGATGTTTTCCCAAGTGGCCACATCCTGTTTTAGACAATCACTTTGGTTTATGCCTCTCCTAAGGCCTACCCCTGGAATGCAACCTCTTGAAATTTCTCTCAACTTGGATTTAGTCATTGTGCTAAAGGGTTTTTGTCAGACTGAACACTGGAGTTTTACTGATTGTTTAGAAGAAGGTATTTCATCAGGCATTGTTTGCCATATAAGCGTGTAACTGAAATTATCTTTCCTGTACCACCGCTATAGCTCTCTCCAGTTGCTGCTCTGGCTACACTAACTTAGGTCATTTTCGAACCAAACCTCAATGCTCCATTCCTTGAGGCTGGGAATGAGAGTCAGCGCCAAGATATCCATACAGACATGAATGATAGAGCTAGAGTAGGCATGGGGAAATGTTTTTGCTCTGGGAACGCATTGTGGGCCTGGCCAGGAGGGCCGGGCCAGGAGGAAGGGCAGGGTGGGCCAGGAGAGGGTGGGGCAGGGCCAGGGCCAGGGCCAGGGGCAGATTACCCTCAGGCTTTCGTCCCAGCAGGAGGACGAAAGTGAGGCTTTGGAGGGCCCTCGGCCCCCACCTGCCTCTCCCTTCTGCCAGTATGCATTTCATCTAAGCCAAGAGGTAAATGACTGCCTACCCATTATAACTGACAATTCCTCGTGTCTGAGTATGATTGCCTTCCAAGTGTAGGGTCTTGGCAGTAGGTCCGTAACTTGCTGTAGAGACCTATTCTTGATCTGCATGTTCTTTCACAGTAAGGACATTGGGTTCCAGATTGCCTTGACATGCTTTACTCTTGACATGTTTCTCCATTTCGCCCTCCATTCAAATTCCACAGCACTGTTGGTAACAGCTGACCTCCAGTTAGAATGCTCCAATTCTGGGTGTCTATGCTGCAGTTTATAAGGTTAGCTTTAAGCTCACCTTTAAATCTCTTTTCCATTTTCTGTTCTTGAGTTTGGATTTGGCTTTAAGTCTGCTGAGGTTAAATAGCTTGCTATCTGTCCGATAGATGATTTCCACATTGGTGGGTAGTTTCTCATCAACAAGGTGCAGTATCATAGTGATGGAAAATAAGGTTGGGGCAATGACACATCCTTGTTTGACACATGATTCCACCTTAAATGGGTCACTTTGGGAGCAATTGCTGTCCAAGACTGTTGCCATCATGTCATCATTGAGGAGACACAGGATGTTCATAAATTTGTCAGGGAATCTGATTATTTTGGAGGATGATCCAGAGAACACAGCTATTCACTGTGTCGAAGGCCTTTGCAAGGTAAATGAATTGCATGTACAGAGTTTGATTTTATTTCCTGCATTTTTCTTGGAGATGTCATGCATTGACGATCATATCCACTTTTCCTCTGGATGGGTGGAAACCATTATGGGATTCTGGGAGGATGTCTTCTGAAATAGGTAAAAAGCAGTTTCCAAGAATTCTTGCAAGGACTTTCCCAGAGGAGATTAAAAGAGCAATACCTTGATAGTTTCAACACTCTGTTCTTTCACCCTTTTTGAAAAGGGTGATGATCCTTGATGTCTGCTGGGATTTTCTTGGTTGCTCACACTTTTCAGTGAGCTGGTGTTGTTTTTGTATCAGCTCAGGTCCACCCTCTTTAAATATTTCAGCAGGGATCCCATCAGGTCCACTGGCTTTGTTATTTTTTAGTTTGCTGACTTCCTCCAAACTAGGCAGTGCTGCAGGCTCATCCCTGGTTTGTTGTTGTGGGATTTGTGAGAGAACCACTTTAGTAACATTGGAGTTGTGGTTGAGGAGGTTATGGTAGTGCTCTTTCCAACTTAGTGCAATTGATGTTTTATCCTTCAGAAGTTTGGTTTCATCTGATGAACATAGGGGGTATATGCCATGATTAGTTGGGTCATGGATGACCTTTGTGGCATTAAATAATCCCCATGCATCATGGACATCTGCAAAGTGTTGGATGTCCACCTTTTTTGTCCACTAGATGTTCTTGAGTTCTCTGGTCCTTCTTTGGACCTCAGCTTTTGCACTGGCATAGATCTTTTCTTTAGTAGCACAGTTGGTATCTCTCTGACATATTTGGAAGGCTTTCCTCTTCTTATCAATTAACTGTTGGATCTTGTTATCATTTTCATCAAACCAGTCTTGATATTTCTTAGTTTGGTATCCAATTGTTTTTTTACAGACTGTGATGATGGAGTTCTTCAGTTTATTCCAATATTCATCAACATTTTCAGGGTGTTCTATAAGTAGATGATAGTTGAGTGTTGTCTGGAGAAGGGCTTGTTTGGAGGGCCCTTGAAGAGTTTGGATAATCATTTTATGCCTTATCTTTCTTCCTTGGAGTCTGCATTTGGGGGAAATTTTGATGGCCATCGTGGATTGAATTAACCTGTCGTCTTTCCAGCAATCATCAGTGTTCTTGTAAGAAGCACATCGTGACAGTCTCTGGTATGGATAATTACATAGTCTAAGAGGTGCCAATGCTTTGACCAGGGGTGCTTTCATGATGTCTTGAGCTTGTTTTTCTGGTGGAAGAGTGTGTTGGTGATGACAAGGTTGTATTCTGCACATTTGGTGAGAAGCAGGATGCCATTTGGGTTGCTGTTTCCAACCCCATCGTTTCTTATGGTCCCTGGCCACAGGTCGAAGTCTTGTCCAACTCTTGTATTAAAATCATGGGGGAAGGACTGACTGCCTGCTACCCTCCATGTATTTTCATGTCTCCGATTTTGTCCATCTCAGTAGGCTTTGCTAGGAGCCTCTTGGCTTAAAAATCTGTGTGAATCTATTGGCATCAATGTTCTACTCACTACAATGGCCTTTTTACAACTCATCTGTTGAAAACTTCTGAAAGTGCTTGAAAATCTGCATATTTTATGGAATTAAACTTGTTGCTGAGGAAATATTTCCAGTGTATACCTTTTGGGTTTCATTTTGTTCTTATGAAAAATATGTTTTCAATGTTTTCTACGAGATAGTGAGTGTAAGGATCATCCAAGATTGCTAGTGGTATGGGATCTGTTTTTTACCTGCATGTATGATTGGGCCAGATCTTAGAAGCATTATGCTTTAAACTATAATACCATTCTCCAGAGCTGTAGTCCAAAGAACCAAGTTTTTCTGTTTTTGCCCTAGTTATACAACTTTATACAACTCTGGTGTCAGACATGTGCATAGAGAACAAGTGCATCAAGAGAGTCAGACCAATTCTTTCCAGTGAAGTATAGAGTGAGAATGTGTGTGTGAGTGTGTGTGTATGTGCATGGCAAGGGGGGCAGGTCGGGGAGTGTCCTCATCCTCCCCATCCATACTGGTTGTCAAGATCACTCTACCAGGTCATCATTTTATTATAATTATAATAATTATTATATTTATTTATACCCCATTTTATCTCTCCCAAAGGAGACTCAAAGCCATTAAATAAATCAAATAAAAATCAGTGCCATTTTTTTACTGCCATCTATGATGACATTGCTACCTTTGAGGAACAGTGATAAGGCATTATTACACAGTGAACTAAAGAAATAGTTGCCATCTTAAATTCTTGCACTTCTGCACCTTGACTACTCTTACCATATTTCCAAATGTCCCCGTTTGGCAGGGACAATCTCATTTAATCCTCCGTCATACAATTTTTTCAGCTGCAGTTTAAATGCCCCAGCTTTCCTTACCCCCTCAAGCATTTACCCTTTACCTGGGTTTGCTTATAGTTGCTGAAAACAATGTTCAAAATACAAAGATAGTTTGTACTCAATCAACTTTAGCTAGGCTGGAGAGGGGCAGATGGTAGGGGGAAACAAATTGCTGCAGCCTCTCTTAGTTTGTACATTCTTCCTTGTTAATAACTTTTTACAATTTTGACTGTACTCTGAAGCTGCTTGGGTGCATGTGTTTTGATTTTCACCTGTGAAATGTTGGAGGGTATGCATTATTTAGACACGATTAGCCTCTTTTTTTGTTGTTGTGTTTTGTTCTGTTTTCATGTAAAATGTGTCCAGTCTTCAAGGGCAGATTTTCTGGCAGATTCTCTTACTCCAACATCTGGAAGGGTGGGGTTAGCTGAGCAAAATCACTAAATTGGTTTGTAACTCTTGCACATGAAAACCACCCACATGCTGGTCCAATCATACTGTGGGCCCCTGTCTGGCTCTGCCAAGTCTGACTAAATCAAGATTTTTGCTTTGGAAACCATGTCCTTGGCTCACCCAGTGGATGGGTGGTGGGCAGTGTTGGGAGGAGGTTGGCCTGGGGACTGAGCCTGAGCAACTGTGCAAAAAGGCTATTTGCATCGACTGAAACGAGCAATATGTTGTATCTTTTTTTTAAAAAAAAATCTGAAGGCAACATAAAAATCAGTTACAGAAATCTTCCTACTTGGGATTACATTTCCTATTCAGCAAACAAGAACTCTTTTGTCCTTATATTTAAAACAGAGGAAATTTTATTTAATGTAGGGATGAGTCACTGTAATAGATCTGGGGTCAACTGCTCCCCCCTCAAAAGGAAGACAAAACTTATCAGAAGTCCACTTCTGAGTTTGAAAAAACTCCAGGTATATTAGGATGTTACGTAGTGTGTTGTGGGTGGGAGCTCTGTATTTAAAAAGGAATTGTTCTTCCAGAAGGCTTTTTTACCCTTCTTTAAGTCACAAAAAGGGGAAGTCCAGGTTGTCAGGAGGGATTGAGGACTACCAACATAACACTGAGGATGCACCAGTTCAGTTTTACCAAGAGCTGCAGGTGAAAATTGTGGATTTGGTTTTGTTGCCAATTTATGTCAAGTCATCAAAGTTCTAGTCAGAAGAAGCTTCCAAATTTACAACCTATGCAAAGAACGAATTACTTCTGCACTCTGTTCCTTGCTCTTGATCATTGTCCCTATAATCTTTATTTTTACCTCCTCCTTTTTCCATGAAATCTCTGATGGTTTGAATCAGAAGCTGTAACAGCAGAGAAGCAGCAGAATGCTCTGCTTTGAAGTCTTGAAAAGCCCAAGACCCAGCGAAAGGGGCGCACAGAATTATTTCTGTATTTGAAATAATTTCCATTTGTGCTGAAATAAATATCATGATGGAGGCATATTCTGTTTATAAATACATATTCTTTGTTCTCTGGTTATAAAACTTGTATTTTGTCCTAGTGGACAATCTCTACCATAGCTGGCAATTACAAAAAGCACAGCGTAATTGGAAAATGTTGTTTCCTTGTGTTTTTAATGCCTTGTAATTTCTGTTTCCTTCCTCCATATCTCATTGCCTCTAAGTCTTCCAAGGTCTCTACCGATAGCTGCAGATATTCCTTTGTCAATGATAAGATAGTTTGCTAATATATCTCCTTTCCTTCAAATAACCCAGCTCTGCTATAGCATGGCATTTTGGATGCCCAGGATACTTGGAAGCAGGGCCGTAGCCAGAAAAAAAAATTCGGGAAGGGTTTTGAAAATTTGGGGGGGGGGGTTGAACCCCTAGCACACACCTCTCCCCGCTACAAACCTGTCAATATCTGCTTGAAATAGTGCCTGGAGGGACTCTTAATGTTTTGCGTCTCATAGACTTAGCATGGGGATTTGGTTAACCAGTTAAAATTCATGAGTAAACCAGGTTTTTTTTTATAACCTGAAAAATTTCGGGGGGGGGGGGGGGTTGAACCCCTAAAACCACCCCCTCGCTACAGGCCTGCTTGGAAGTATAGTTTTCCAAGAACTCTACCTATTTTTCTCAGAGTTTGTACCACTTGGGATGTAGCCATAGAAACATTTGTTTGAATGCAAAAAAGTGAGAAGGAAAGATTGCAACAGTGGCAATAGCAGCCATGTCAAAGTGAGGGAGGAGTTTTGTTCAAACTTGGATTTAAGGTGAGCATTATGACTTCCTAAGGTTTATATTCTCACACATACAAACTAGTAACTTCCATTTTTCTTCTTCTCACTTCCTGACATTGTAAGAATTTTGGTACATTTTGATGAGGGTTTTTTAAAACTTTTTTTGGGGGGGGAAATGTGTTTTTTTTGGGGGGGGTGTGTGTGTGGATGTAATGTGTTTTGTTTTGTTTTGTTTTTTGAGCAGAAAAATCATTTTGCAAACAAATCAGTGCTTCTTTCTGTTTTTAAAAATTAAAACCTAAGAGGTTTTTTATATTCACAAGTTTTCTTTTGCAATAACCCCCTCCCAAAGTATGGGAAGCTTGCAAGTTAGCTGATCATTTCCTTGAAGCAATATCTAAACGTATGGTATTTAAACAGCCTTTCTTGATGAAGAGAAGAAAATGTACATGTGTTCTTTGCATCAGTAATTCTAATGACCTCATCACGCTCACTTATAAATGCATCCTGGGATGCTTTCATCTTGTCTTCTGGATGGAGCCCCATGCCAGCCATTACGTGACATTGTGTGACTTTGGACAGAGGTCCCACCCACAACTGGATTGAAAGTTTCGCTGGAGGCTTCCCTCACAACACATGAGGCATCCCGTGTTGTGCTGGCTCCAACATGGATCCTCTATGGAAGGCTGATACTTTCATGGTGTGGTGGGGAAAGCGTTGCTGGAGGAAGCTGTGCGTGCAGTGACAGATTTGTCCCACTGCCACTCTCTTTTCCTCTTGAAACCAGGAGAAGTGGGACGCTTCATCTGGCCTTAGTGATGAGGCCCATAGTCAAGAGAATATGAACTCTAGCAATATCACCATTTTCAATGATATTTCTATATATGGCAGTGCTATAGCAAGAGAATGTTTTATGCCAGAGGGAGAATCCTTAAAAAAACAAACCTGTTTTCATCAGCATTGTGATCTCAGTCAGTTTGTTTTCACTCACAGCATGATAGCAAGAACCACTCTATTTTATTTGGTAACCCCCCCCCCCCCCCCAATGTAGATCTGCTGCTTCTGTGCAGTGATAATGCTCCTCTCAGAGCAGCTCTGGGGAAATATACCTGGTGGTAACGTTTAACAAGAGGTTCCTATCTTATCAGTCCCTGCTTATAATGTGAACTGTAGAATTAGATTTGTTTTGCCACATTTCTGTTTGTATAGGCACAGTGGATATTTATCTCAGAACTGTACAATTATGCAGAACAGATAAAAATGTGGTTCAGATAAAAATTGTCAATTATTTTGAAGTTCTGATCTGGTAAATCTAGATATGTGTCCCTTTATTCTTTGATTGACATACCAAGCTCTGAAGATTTCCAAAGGTCCTGTGAACCTTTGCCAAAAGCAACTTCCTTAGGTAACTTACCGTATTTGCTGCCACAAAAGCACCATCATTTTGGGCTATTCCAGGCACACAGCCAAGTTAACCTTTAGAGCAGGTCTTGTCAAAGTACCTAAAGTGGTCTCTGCCAAGTCACAGCCATCTGTCCTGTGCCATTTCCAATCCAGTTGTGTCTTGCTGATCCCAGGAGAGCATTTTCATTTTCTGTTTTTCTGTGCCTTGTTGCCAGCTGCTCTGCAACAAGACTGTTTTCACAAGTGGTCTGCTTCTTATTATCTCGGCACACAGATTAATCTCTGTGCACACACTGGCACATTTGGATGGTAAATGTATGAGATGTGGGTCCCCAAGAGAGTTTCTTAGTGTTAAACTTTATCTGAGGAAGGCACATGGCCTAGCCTCTTTGGGACCGTTATTGTGGGTTTGTAAAGGAAATACAGGACAAGTCAGGAGCCAGCCATCTCCTGAAGTGTTGCCCAAGACACCAATGTCACCCAAGCATTGCTTGCCTTTCATCCCAAAGCAGGAAGTATAGCTATGTTTGGTAGTCATGAGCACAGTTGCGAGCAGAAAATGCATAACTCAGTCTGTTGTCGAATGCTCTCATGGCTGGAATCACAGGGTTGTTGTGTGTGTTTTTTGGGCTGTATGGCCATGTTCCAGAAGTATTCTCTCCTGGGACAACTAAGAAAGAAAAGTTTATATATCTGTGGAAGGTCCAGGGTGGGAGAAAGACCTCTTGTCAGTTGGAGGCCAGTGTGAATGTTGTAACTCGGTCCTTCCAATCTACTGCATAATTCAAAAGACAGGTGAAATAAACCCATTAGGGAATTGTGGCCCCCAGATATTTTTAGGATTCCTCATCATTGACCATACTGGCTAGTCCTTATGGAGTTGAAGCCCAATAATGTCATGCTCCTCAACCTTCCTGTAAAACATTGATCAGGAACCATCAGTAGCATATGTTCGTTTGTTTTTCCTTTTTATCTTCCAATATTGCATTGATCACAGTATCCCGGTTGCCTGTTGTCACATTCCAATTTGCCTGAAAGCTCCTGTATTACACAGAGCTATGATGAGAAGGCTATTGATGGATCTTTGATTTATCATGTGTTTTCTGAACAGAGATGTTCTTCTCTTCAGAGGCAGATGTGAGTCCTGCAAGGGAGGCAAAACATTAAATCATGTTGTGTCTAACTATGAATTTAATGACCAGTCTGGGGCATTCTTAAAGGCATAGATTTAAATACTTTTCAGACATACATGACATGCTAAGATTATACATCTTGCCCCTCTTCTTTCAGTCCCATATCGTTTATGGGCTCACCTCTGTCCAAGTCTATTTATGCTTTCCATGCAGTTTTTGCAGGATGCTTTAAGTCTTTGTCTTACTTTGCCTTCAAAACAATGTTTGCTTCTTTTTTCCTTGATGCTTTCTGTTGCTGCTATTTAATATATCACTATGGATAAAGTGTCAATAAGCTCATAGTCTTGCTGAGTGAATTGCATTGGTGGCTGACATAAAATGTACACAGAAAAAAATCTGGTAGTGCTCTCAGGGAGAGTGAAGTGACTTCCTCGATTGGCAGATGCTGGGGGCAGTGCTGAGAGGGCAAATTCCACCAGCTGTTTTCCTGGGGTTCCTTGCTTTTTCTCCCTCTTGTAGGCCAAAGTTGTTTGTCCCACATTTAGTAAACTAAACTCCACCTAGTTATTATAGTCTTGATGTTGTGGAAGATACAACCAATTTCTAGTACCAAAGTCAACTCTGCTTCTTTAGTTGGAATTAGGAGAGGTAGCATAGCAGTCCCTGGCTACAAATGACCGACAGGTAGGATCTGTGTTTTGGCCAGAGACCTCTGTGACAGAGTGAGTGGGAGGAGTCCCTCCCATCTTAGCAGTGTCTATGTCAGTGGTTCTCAACCTGAGGTTCCCAGATGTTTTTGGCCTTCAACTCCCAGAAATCCTAATAGCTGGTAAACTGCCTGGGATTTCTAGGCCAAAACACCTCTGGGGATCCACAGGCTGAGAACCACTGGCCTATGTGATCCATACTAGGGCTGATCTGGCATACACCACATTGGTTTGGCCCATGATTTTTGGATCAGTGTAGATCTGCCCTACTACACAATTAAGTGTATTTAAAACACAAACTTGAAAAAAAAGTTCATATAAATAAGCAGACATTATTATGGGTTGTAATACTATATTAAAGAGAGAATTTAGTGAAAATGCAGCTAAAGGGGAAAGAAGGTGAATGGTTTGGTCAGCTATCCCTGAAAGCTCTTTAGAAATAAGGAGTATTAAATGTATTTTCAAAAGTCTAAATGGAACCCATCTTGAAGGGAGGTAATCATACAGACTGAATCCCAAAAGTGAAAAGGTGCTTGTAGGAATCAGTATTTTTTTCAGGGACTGGGATTACCACTTGTACTTGCAAATTCTTGGGGAAAATGTGTGGACTGTTTCGGCCAAACATTGTGATTCAGGCTACTGGCATCTGTAACTACTCCCAATTTTTATGTCCAACCCCACTTATGCCAAACCCATATGTCAACATTTGCAAAATGAAGTGTGAAATATTGCAAATAAAAGTATGGATTTTTCTCATGACATTTACTATTTACACTTGCAAATTGAACTGTTACAAAGCAGTTGGTTTCTCTGATCAGAAAATAATGACTGCATGTTTCTACGAGGTCAAGTAGTGCATGTATAGACTTTGGCATGAGTAGTAAAGATGTGTGATCTACACGATTCTATATTGTAAATAAACTTTCTGGAGCAGATGTTTGGATCAGGATTTATGTTGATTTTGAATACGATTTAACTAACTATTCCATGGCTGTATAAACCAGAAAAGGCTGTATTCAAGCAGACATGGCAATGTGGGGAACTCTGTTATGGCACTACCTGCTCTGATTAGCAATGTCAAGGGGGTGTTTTCAACCAAGGACTCCTGCAACATTCCAGATATTGTTAAACTGCTATTCCCATTACATTTTGTATTATAAATATGTGGAAGAACCAAGAACTTAAGCTTAGTCTTCATTCTTTCCTTATTTCTCTCCCTCTATAGACCTCCACCGAGGAGAGTCCTGCAAAGCATGTAGACACTCCAGTAAGTATAATCTAATCATCTTCTATTCCAGGGAAGTGCAAGTGGAACTTGGGAAACTTAATTTTTTTGGATTACAGTTCCTAGAATCACCCTTGCTGAATGGAGAATTTCTGGAATTGTTGTCCCAAAAGGTAACAGTTCCAAGCTCTGAGTATATACAAGAAGGGAAATGCTCCAAGGGACCTCTCCTGCCCTCAATTTTCTTCCTGTCCTCCTTTGCACTAGGAATGCATCTTAAGTATCCCTTATCTGGAAACCTGATTGCTCCGCAATCTAAAATTGTTAGGTGACTGAGATCATGATACTTTTGTTTCAGATGATTCAATTTATATACTTTATTTCATGCACAAAATAATTAAAAATATTGTGTATAAGATTGCTGTCAAGGCTATATCTATAAAGATTTATATGAAACACAAATTTTGTGTTTAGATTTGGGTTTTATTTCCAAGATCTCATCCTGTATATTCCAAAGCATCTCTAATTTTGATAGCTGGAAGTAAAATGACTGGCACTGTGTTCCTAGTAAGTGATACAGTTCAAAGTGATGTTTTCCACACAGTCACAATGACATGTCCCCTAATATAATAATAATAATAATAATAATAATTATTATTATTATTATTATTATTATTATTATTTTATTTCTTATCTGCCTCTCCTCAAGGCTCGAGGTAGGGTACAGAATAATTAAAACACATATACATAATTAAAGTACTACATATACACATATTAAAATGTATTTCTATAAAAGCTACATATTGAACCATATTTCTATAAACTACATATTAAGATACACAAAACAGAGATTAAATACAAGACACACATATAAAATTAACTCTTAAAGACTGGCTGGGTAGGCCTGCTGCAAGAGATAGGTCTTTACATAGTTTTTAAGTTCCTATAGCTGATCTAGCTGTCGGAGCTCTACAACAGTCTTGGGCTGGCTGATGAAAAGGTCCTTTGAGTGACACTTGCCAGTCAGGTTCTGGCTGTTTGAAGCAGACATCCCCCAGAGGATCTAAATGTGTAGGACGGATTGTATGGGAGAAGGCAATCCTTTAGGAAACCTGTAAACTCACTGCTGAAGTGCTTTCACAGATTCAAAGCATTTTCAGATGCTTAAACTGGGAGTGAAAAGCACTGTTTACAGATGAGTTGCTGATCGGTTTTGAAAAAATATATGACAATATCATACACTGTAAGTGATTCCATGTGTGGTTGGAGAAACTGCAGCTCGTATTTGGACCTTGTGTGGTAATGTCCTCAGAATCCTATATGCATTATCTTTCTTTCTTGCCCATTTCACAATAACAATAAATGAATAAATAATCAACAATATCCTTTCAAACAGGAGCTTGTTTGGGCCTGTGAACACTCTTTTAGTTAAGTATCAGGCCCCAAATGCTATTGCTAGGCAATTCTGAAAGGGACTGACTTTGGAAAAGGACTCTTAAATGTTTGAATGATTGAAATATTGCCAAACTTAGTTTAAAGCTACTTCCCATATAAAGTCAGGTTATATTTCATGCTCACATCCTTTTTAATGCCCGTACCTTTTTGACTGTCTATTGGACAGGTGTGTTTTGAAATGGCAGGGTTTCATAGTGATCGTGATGTGTGCTGCATGAGTCATACGTCATCCCTTGTGATGCACAACAGGCACCTGCCTGTATTCTGTTGATGGATGGATATTTCCTAGTCACAGTGCACATCAGTGAGGAAGCAGCTTGAACTTTCTTTATTTCCCTCTGCTTTTTTACTGAGAGCCACCTTGCATTTTGGGAAGCACTAATAGGAGGTACCCATAGACCTGAGCCCATGGGGTATCTCACTCCTCTGTCTGGAGCAAAAGCTGCTAGTACCGATGAATGGATGGACACCTGTGAAGAGACAGATTAGCATGACCACATATCCAAATCATGCAAGAAAAAAAGAAAGAAAGAATGTAAAGTGATGGTGATCTTTCATTCTGCAAAGTACAAACAAAAGCAGGGAAATGCAAAATTGAAAGTCATAAACAACTTTGGGAAATGTCAGAAAACAGCTTTTCTCCTTATCTCACACAGCACAAAAATGCAAAGGCTGTCAGTGTAGGAATGCTAAATTAAAGCTTCCAACTCTCCCAAACAAAATAATGTTCTACAGCAATGGGGAGGGGGGTTCTTCTGGAATTTCTGTGTGGTTTCTAAGAAACTTAAGGATTAGTTTGGAGTGAATTTCTGCAGCAGTACCACTTCACAGTCTGTGGACTTCTTGACTTTCTGTTCCAATAGATCAGGGGGTTAACAAGCATGTGGAGCCAGTCCGCCCAATAACTTATTTGCAGGCTACATCTATCAGAGCCCAAATATATCCATTTTCCTCTGCAGTTTTTCTCGAAATGGTGACCATATTGCCATTTTGAGAAGAACTGCAGTGGAGATTGAAGGTATTTGGGAGTAATGTGAGGTTTTGGAGTTCTGCAGGGGTGAAGTGTCTTGATGGGAGTTATGAGGCTTTAGTGACTAGATTATAAATAAAGAAAAAAGATGGAACAGCTCAAAGACAGACAGAGGCAGATGGACATAGAGGGGAGGAGAGAGTTCCATAAAGGATGGCAATACAATAAAATTGTCCCAATACTATTTGATCATAGTTACTGTTGATCAAAGAACATATTGAATGTAAGCAAGAGTAAACTACAATATAGGGCAATGCTAATAAACCTTAATTTGCAGAGGTAGACATTTGAATGAGTAACAAGTACCTTGTGTTGAGGTGTATGCTTATGTTTCTGTGTATCTGTATTGTGGAAGTGGTGATGATGTTACCCTGAATTTAGAAGACACTCCTACAGTGAACCCTTTATCTCCCTTAACTGACATGTGATATAATCAATAGACCAATGCTTGCTGTCAAAAGATGGTTGAAAACTGGAACTATGGGGTTTTTAGCAAGCTAACAACTCTACATAACTACATTCACAGGTGGTCTGTTTGCATATACTGTACCTTGTAATGTCTAAAGCAGATAATTATGGAAAATCACAGAGTGACAGTAGTGATTAGATGAATTCTGAGAAGTAATTTCTCCAATCAAAGAAGTAGCCATCACAATCTGTGGTTATCCTTCACGTGTAGGTTTCAGTTGAAACAGAAGAAAGTTGGATAAAGTCTAGAAATGAAACATCTGGATCAACTCTGAGACATGGACGTTTTGTGAGATTCTGAGAGTATCTGGAAGCCGAACTGTTTTTATTTGGTGAGGAATGCAAAATGCCTAATGTCCCAAGCCTAATGTCCTTGTACAACCACAAGGGTATGAAGAGGCTCTCTCTGGGAGAGGAGCCATCCTGGTCTGTCTGCCATAGGGGAGAGTTTTGTTATTTCCTTGGCTTGGGCCTCCTGCTACAGCAATCCAGTAAAGCTGCCCAGAACACTGGGCTAGATGAAATGTGGGTTCAGGCCAATCTTGTATTAGCTGTGTCCCTCGTTACACTGGGATGCGATTGGATCTATTTTCAGCCAGTTCCATCTAATCCCTTTTAGTTGTTTTGATACTGTGGGGACCTTTGGTCCCATTGCCTGATGATGGAGGAAAGGAGGTTGGCTCTAATTTATGAGAATGAGTTGCTCCCTCTTTGACAATTCAGTCCTAATTTTTAATAATCAGAACAGCTAAAGTCAAATCATGTGGATTTCAACAGAACAAGGCTCCTGTGTGCTTTGGAAAAACAAGTGTCTTCTGTTGCGGTATCCTTTTTTCCATTCCATTCATAGCCTGTAGACATCTATCCAGGCCCCACCCAAACGTTGAGTGGCTGTTCATTGCCATAGCACTCCTTCCTTGCTAATCAGAGATGTCTTTCAATAGACTGGTTGGAAATTAACATTTTCCCCTCTTTGATGAGCCATCAGCAGAATGTAGGGATTGATTTTTGAATCATATTTCTATCCAATTTTTTGACATGAGAACACAATGGCTTCTAAAACCTGTGTTGAGAAACTTTGGAAATTTTTAAAGAATTCCTCATGGAGAAAATCAGTAAGGATGGGACAGGCTTTCTTGAAATACAGCATCCCTAGTGCTTCCACTATTCCTTGGCAATGTGCAGTCGTAGTGGCTTGGATCCTTGAAATTGTGCTGGCAGAAGGAGATTGCCTTTTCCTACCCTGAAGGTCTGGCCACCATCCTAAAATATGGCATAGGAGACTGAGTAGGGATGGCGGGAATTGCTCAAAACCAAGCACAGATAACTTCCATATGCAAACAGGAAGAGTTTTATTTCAGGGTGAATGGGGTTAAAATTTCATTACTTTATTGCACTCTAAGGTAGCCAACAAACTTTACAAAATAAAATTCTTTGGATCTTTGGATCAGCTGAAGTTTCTGAGCAATCTTCAGAGGCAGCCCTGTATAGAGGGTGTTACAGTAATCCAGATAAGATGTAACTTAAGGAATGTACCACTGTGGCCAGATCTGGCTTCACAAGAAACAGGTGCATTTGGAGCACAAGTTTTAATTGTGCAAAGACCCTCCTAGCCACCAGAGATATCTGGGCCTCCAGGTTCAGCGCTGAGTCCAGGAGGACCCCAAACTGCAGGCATATGTATTCAGAGGCAGTTTGACCCCATCTAGCACAGGCTGAATCTCTATTCCCTGATCTGCCTTCCTGCTAATGAACTGTTATGTGTAGCATTCTCTGTCTTATCCCTGTTAGCCAGGTGCAACTGCAGCACTGGAAACAGGGAGCGAGGTGTCACCCAGGAGCTATTTATGGAACCACCAGTGAAGGAAGGGATGGGGAACTCATCCTACCTTCCCCTATTTATTGAGCAACTATTTCTGTCATCCTTAATTATAAGACATACAGGGCAATGGGAACCAGAGGCCAATAACCTCAGGAGGGTCACAAATTTTCCAGCTCAGATTAAAAAGTCCTTTCGGTGCATCTGATAGAATAATAAAGGCTATCTTTCGTATTAATTTCTTGATCTCAGCATTTAGCACAACTTAATCTGGATGGTGATTTCCCAACTTTATCTTTCTGGGAAAAGCTTCTAATGCTGATTCATTCAGCAAGGAATATTTTGTGTGTGCTAAGAAATGTAGACGATTCCAGGTCGTGTTGAAGGATGCATGATCTTAAGAGCACAGAACTGGCCAAGTCTGTGTGGGTCTTAATTGCAGCTTTGCGTAAAGTGATCATGGATTCAAAGCACACCTAATGCTCTCTTCACCTGCCAATGTTAGGAAGCTTGTCTTCTGTCGTACTGCTTTTCTTGTCTCAGAACCCCATGCAGTCAGAAAACCACTGAGACATGCTAACCTGGGGGGATGCTCATGATTGCAGATTTGTGCACTGTTAATTGTTAAAAGGAGAACAAAATTGAATAGCATCTTCCTACCTTCCTTTTCTATAAATCCAACTTCCAGGTTCGTATCCTGTAATAATCATCCTACTTTCTGGTTGTTTGCTGGAGCAAGGTGGGCCCTGGTTGCTTTGGCAGTAGCAAATTGTCACAGCTGCCCCTCTAGAATTAAAAGCAAGGTATGTATGAAATAAGGAGCCCCCAGTGGCACAGTGGGTTAAACCACTGAGCTGCTGAACTTGAGGTCAGCAGTTCGAATCCGGGGAGTGAGGTGAGCTCCCACTGTTAGCCCCAGCTTCTGCCAACCTAGCAATTGGCATGCAAATGTGAGTAGATCAATAGGTACCGCTCGAGAGGGAAGGTAACAGCGTTCCATGCAGTCATGCCGGCCACATGACCTTGGAGGTGTCTACGGACAACGCTGGCTCTTTGGCTTAGAAATGGAGATGAGCACCAACCCCCAGAGTTGGACACGACTAGACTTAATGTCAGGAGAAAACCTTTACCTTACTATGTATGAGATGAGAAAGAGGGAAAGTTATTCTCTGGGATCATTGGGATGCCAAACCTCACAGCAGTGATAATTTGTCATTCCCATCTTTCTGCTTGGGCCTGGTTTCTGGACAATCTGTCTTCTGAACTTTAGTTCGCCTGGAAGCTGTTATTCCTATCAGCTGATATCTGCCTGACTCTTTCTCGTGGTGTGTGTGTGTGGCGGGGGGGGGGGATTGTTTCAGGAAGGGGTGGGGCCCAATTTCCATTGGCAGTCACAACAACAGGAGAGCTGTTTGTGGTTAGCATGTTGCATCGAGAGTTAAGCCACGGGAGTCTGAACCAGCGGCATCAAAGAGTGTCCATCCCAAGCATGATGCCTACTGTGTGCCAGGCTTGTGCAGCCGTTTAATCAAACACTGTCCCTTCATTATTGTGGACTTACTTGGCTTGACACTTTGTGTAGGGAGTGTTGGGGAGAGGGATTGTTTTGGAGATTCCAGAAAGAATGGGCACCATGCCCTGGAAATGGATTAGCAAAACTGTTACTCTGCCCAAGGTAAGCCTTTGTTTAAGCTTGGATGCGGGTTTGTGGTTGGCAGGGGCAAAGGGACAGTAAGGAGTTGTAATTGGATTTTCTTATAGGAGGAAGCTGAGAATTTGTCCAACATTTCCAAAAGAGGGATTTGCATTGAGAGGTCTGAACTCTCTGGGAGGGACAGACTTTTTAGATCACACTACAGGACAGTGGAGAACTCATGGTAGCATGAAGGAGGATTGCCTTTCACATAGCACAAACCAATGTGTGTTGTTATTCAGAGCATTTAAAATCAGGTCCCAAAGCTAGTGCTATAGCACAAGTAATATATATTTAACATGCAGGCTCATACACATGTTAACACACACTCACTCACTGTGTTGCTAATTTCTCACCATGGGAGAGAGAATGTAAGCTTATATGTGCTAGTTTTGCCTTTAAAAGTGTCTTGTGTTTCTGTTTGTGGGACAGATTGTGTTTTGTGCTTTTGCATGCCCATGGGCATGTATTCATTGTGCATGGAAGAGAGTTATTTGTGTACTTGCAAGGAGGGTGCTACTGCCAACGTGTGAGTGTGTGTGTTCTGGCTTGGTTTAGGTAACTTGCTCTGCATTCAATTAAGAGAAGAGATGCTCCCAAAATTTTATTTGCTATTCCCTGGATCCTAGAATTCTAAACAGTTTTGCTGCTGTGTGCCTTCTAGTCATTTCCAACCTATGGCAACCTCTAAAAAACTTATCATAGGGGTTTCTTGGCAAGATTGTTCAGAAGGGGTTTGCCTTTGTCCTCCTTTGGAGCTGAAAGAACATTAGTTTGCTGAGTGGTGATTTGAACCTGGTCTCCAGAATCATCATCGCAACACTCAAACCACTGGCTCTCACAGAATTCTGAATTACCTGGTCTTATTTCTGGTGTAAATCAGTGGCCTAAGGAATTGTCCAATGTTCTAAAAGTGTTTTTTTTAAAATCACTTTTGTACAGAGTTTATTTATTGGTCTTCCGTACCTACCCCATGTTACTGATGTGCATTGGAGCAAACCACAAAAAGCAATCTTTCATGTGATCTGGGATGATCAAGACAATGTGTAGTATTTGGCCAACAAACAGGAATGTGCGTGTGCCTCAATAAAATACTGTAAAAACTGTTGATGCTTTAACAGTTCCAAACTGCCCAGAGAAGAGTGAGCAATTTGTTAGGCTTCCATTTCAGTTTGGAAGTAAACCATTTTGCATCTCTGGAGACTGCCAGTGGGATGCAATTTGCTTTGGAAGCTGTACCATTCTGAAAATTGTTGTGATGCTTCCCAGAGGGGAAACATGTTCACAAGGCTATGTGTACCACAAAAATATGTACATTTAACAGTCCATCACATCTCTCTTTCAACTGTAAAAAACAGGCATACAAAATACATGAAGTAGAAAATGCCATTTAAAAATATACACAGACTTTTTAAATGTGGAAGTGTAGACATTTAACAGTATGCCGTGGGGCACAAGGTAGAACAAGAGATAGTTGGAAATTCAGCAGGAATACAAGGATTTACATGTTCCTGTATGTGCCAGTCACTGCCAACTTTCAGTTCAGGATAGGGAAATGTATGGATAAGATGAAGAAACTAGAATCTATTCATGTCTTGAATTCATTGTCACCACTGAAACCAACATCTTGGAGGAGTGGGATGCAAAAGCAGAATGAAATCAGGCAACAATATAGTAATGAACAGATGAAACACACTTACATTAAGAGTTGCTTGCTATTTTAAACCTTTTTAAAAATATCTCCCACATCCTGGATTTTAGTATTTGAAGCAGAGTCCTGTGTGGAATTGCTGTTCGCTTATTGTAAATGGTCCTCAGCAGCAATTTCTGCTTTGATTCTTTTGCTCATGAATCCATCTGGATAGAAGGGTGGGGATATATTTACATTTTGCATATTTACATCTCAAATTTTTGACATTTAGGGTAGTCGCCAGCATGTAGAAAGAGTCCATTAATTAGCTGATATTGCTTTAAAATAAATTGCTCTGGGATTGTTATACTGGCAATGCTGAAATTTACATTATTAGAAGTTATGTGTGGTTATGGATGAATTTGAACATTGCTGTGACCAGTGACAGTATTGTCAGATCATTTTTCAACCTGTTAGATTTTATGGCACTGATGTATATTAAACATGTACAGGCAGTCCTCGAGTTACAAACATCTGACTTCCAAATAACAACTCCTTTGAGAGTTATCATGGGGTAAAGGTGTCACCACTCAAGCATTCTTACCAATTCTTGTTTCCACAACAAGCCAATTGTTTAAAAATCCTATTATCATGGGGACAGAAAGTGAGGTGAAATCCTCTGAACAGGAGCGTAGACAGGAAAGCAAACACCACAGAGGTATTAGTCCTTCCCAATGCTATCCAAAGCTGAAATACATATACCGTGTTTCCCGGAAATAAGACATCTCCTGAAAATAAGACCTAGTGTGTCTTTGGGAGCAAAAATTAATATAAAACACTGTCTTATTTTCGGGGAAACATGGTATATGTTTGGCTGGAGTTACACTTAACATATCTATCTGTTCTCATTTACATACTAATTCAACTTAAGAACAAACCTACAGAACCCATCTTGTTCGTAACTTGGGAATTGCTTATATGTGATTCTCAGTCTCTTCTACACCTCGTGATGTTGATGTTAGTGTGGATTCTAAAACCAAGGACATCCTACTTCTCAGCCTTTTGACAGGGCCATGGGACATTTGTGGTGCTGAGACAGTTGCTGTGCTAAGATACATCTTGAAAAATCTGTGGCATAGTAAGATAGCTCATCTCATACAGCTGATCTTACCCCCCCCCCCCCGACACACATATTTTTCCTACCTTTAGAGGATAACAGAAGATCTGTCTTATCAAAGTGAATTGATATGATCAAGCCCAATGGAGTGAATACTAGCAATTTGCTTTGTATGGAAAGGGAATCCCTGTTGTGAATTATGTAACAGAACACCAACTCATAGGGTCAAACACCATCACTTTTTTATAAGCATCTTCTGCTTTCCCCTCTGTTTTCCTTGTACCCTCTGACTTTATAATGATGAATTTTCCTGAAACAGTTCATTTGTGTGAGCTATCCTTGCTGCAGTGCAAATAATTACAAAAGGTGTTTCAAAAAGATGAACTCAGTTCGAAATTGCTATATATCTGCAACCATGAACTGCCCATGAATGAAACCATTATCACTTGAAAGGGTGGGGCATAGAGTTTCAATTGACTCCTGCCAGATGCCTCTCCCAGAGCACAAACAGCCCCTAACCTCAGCCATTCACCAGATGTGGACCTCACAGCATAAAGCCTAATAAGATATTCTCAATTTTCAGAATTATATTATCAAAAATGGTTAGTAAAATTTGATAACTGGGATCACTCAGTAAACCAATTGCAACTTTTTTGTGTATTTATAATATGTTGCCATTGTGAAATATACTGCTTTGAAATTGAGTCCATCATTTTGAAACATGCTGTAGTCTGCTTTTGCTCTTGAATGTTCAAATAAATGTTCTGTAGATCTGCTGTTGCTAGCAATGAGATTTTCTAGAATCGTTTTTTTCATGTGAATGGGCAGCTGCCTGTACAAGAGTACATGTCTTGTGGGTGTGACTATGGGACTGTCATGGACTTCCAGTTTTGCGACGGTGCCATTTAATGGCAGTGAATGGAGCAGAGCAACCTGTGTGCTTGTGTGGGTGTGAAGAGACCCAGACCAATATCTTGCCAGCTGGCCTCCCTTGGCTGCTGTTATCATGACTTGCTTTCAAGAAACTCTCAACACAGCCTTAAATTACTTTTTCCTCCCATATGGCTTTTGTTCTGCCCAGCTTGATAAATAGTCTCATAATGATCCTTGTTAAGACCTAGAGTCCTTGTGTATTTGTACGCTTGGACTGCTAATTACCCAATTATCTCTGCTGTTGGGACTGAGGAATTCAAACACAGACGGTTCAGAGAAGACATTGCCTAGAGTTCTGTGTTTCTTTTTTGGTGTTTAAGGGGGAGAAAACAAAAATCCATGAAACCAAAATACACGTGCAGGTAACAAATTAGTCTGCACAGACACAACTTTGTCAGTTCCTTCTGCAAGTCCTAACCCCTCCCCCCCCCCCACACCACCACCAGAATAACTAGTGGCTGGCTGCCATGTTCTGGGGGCTGTAGCCCAAAATGATAACTTTCCAAAGCTCTGCATTTTTCACTCATGAAGGGGCAGAAAGAAATAGGATCTTCACATGTTTGCACCTGAATCCTGATTTTTCCCCACTGTAAATAAAGAAGCACTTGAGTGAGTGAAATTCTATGCTGAGAAATGATCAGGGAGTTAAAGCATTCCTTTGTAGAGGAGATTTTGTTCCTATCATGTTGCTGCTGTACAATGAAATAATGAAGTAACAGACATAACGGTTTTGTTTCCTTTTATTAGGTGTTTGCAAGATCTCCCAGAATTATTCAGGCACGACGTAAACCTTCAAGGTAAGTGACTGTCACCATTTCAACCAACTATTTAACTGAGAGTCTATCTGATGAAACACCTTTATTCTGAGGGATTTGAAGAATATCCTCTATTGTTTCTATTGATATTTCCTCCATGTTGGAATTTGATAGTGCATGCTCACAGTGCTTAAGACCCCCTTATCCATGGGATTGATCCACAGTCTCATTTACCATCAAAAATATACCACTACAAGTGTTTCTGGGCCTCTCAAGATCCTCTATATGGTCTGCTTCCAGCCCAAGTAACAGTCTCATGTATTCGTAAGAAATCTTGTAACTTATCCCCCATGGATAAGGGGATAATGCCATATCTATATTCAAAAATAGATATGCTTTCTGTTACAAGAATAGAAATTTCCACATAGTTATTCCATATGCCCAGTTTTTGGTGGTGGTATGTCTTTGCAGGTCAACTCTGACCCATGATGACCCTATCATGTGATTTTCTTCATAGGGTTTATTGCCTCCCACTAAGGCCAAGAATGTGACTTTCACACAGTCGTCCAACAGCTTCCTGAGAGCAATATCATCTTGCTCTTGATTATTCTGTATAATCACACAATGTGCTTTAATTACATTTCTCACAAAACAACAGCAATTTACAAGACATTCATAAGCTCACTTGTAGCACTCTGTGGACATACTCTCGACTTGACAGCACAAACAGACCAAAGTAATATCCAAGGTTTGATCACATAGACAGACCCTCCGTATCATGTCCCAGCCATTGTCTGTTCAATTGTTTATCTTCAATTCAGGAGCTTGAGCCTAAATCAGACCATGGAGGACACTTGTGAACTAGATTTGGTTTATGTCACTGAGCGGATCATTGCTGTCAACTTTGCAAGTTTGTCAGAAGAACAGACCTTCTGCAGCAACCTGAAGGAGGTGGCACAAATGCTTAAATCCAAGCATGGAGACAGTTACTTGGTAAGATATTTGCAAGACTGAAGTTCAGGGTCTGGAATAATTTCACAGAAAAAACTGTGTTCTATTTATGTGGCATACTGTCATAAATTAATCACTTGTATGAATGCTCACACCATATCAAAGAGGTGCAATCTTTGTTGTGATTTGCCTGATGTATGAAACCTTTTCATGGTTTGTGACCCATATCTTCTTTATTATTTATCAGCTTTTTAAATGTAGTGGTGAATTTGTCTCATGGCACCTCTACATCCGTTCATCATGCTCATTTTGTTCTCTGCTGTGTTTCATCTGATGATAAAGCTGCCAGGTTCAAGATCCACAAATCTATTTCAGCAAATTGTGTTCAAGAACAAATCAAAAGAGCAAAATCTCAGCAAATGGCCTAAGATCATATGGAGACAACAAATCCATGATTTGTTTATTAATATAAAAGTTAAAAACACATTTTTGAAATTCTAGGAAGAACAAACACATCACATACACATCATACCATCTTTCTTTGATTCTAAGACATCATCAGTTGTGAGATTCACACTAATTTCAGTACAATGTATGTATATACGTAAAAAGCACTCATGATTCTAAGATGCACCCCATTTTTGGAGATTTTTATATGGGGGAAAAATTGTTAGAATTGAAGAAATACAGTACATATCCCCTCGGTAAAGGTTTCCCTCTGACATTAAGTCTAATCGTGTCCGACTCTGGGGGTTGGTGCTCATCTCAATTTCTAAGCTGAAGATACCTCCAAAGTCATGTGGCTGGCATGACTGCATGGATCACCTTTACCTTCCCGCCAAAGCGGTACCTATTGATCTACTCACGTTTGCATGCTTTCAAACTGCTAGGTTGGTAGAAGCTGGGGCTAACAGCGGGAACTCACCCCACTCCCTGGATTTGAACCATCAACCTTTTGGTCAGCAGGTTCAGCAGCTCAGTGGTTTAACCTGCTGTGCCACTGGGGCTCCATATCCCCTACACACAAAAATATATGGACTTGTGTGTACTCACTCACCTACATGACAGAACCATATTTTTATATGCTGCTCTATGACTGTTTTCTACTCCTTTATTGTCCAAGCTACTATCCACCATGCACAAAAACGCTATTCTAATTACATTTTCTTTTCCCCTTAGCTTTTTAACCTGTCTGAGCGAAGACATGATATCAGCAAACTCCACTCCAAGGTAAGATGGAATTGTTTACAGTGAAACAATGATTCTTACTACAAAGTCATTGAAAGACAAAAAAGTATGGTTCTCTTTATTTCATTGAACATGCTTGACATTTATGCTGAACGGAGACATCATCATTAGGGAGCATGGAGACTCTGAGGGCCCTTCCACACAGCCCTATATCCCAGAATATCAAGCCAGAAAATCCCACAATATCTGCTTTGAACTGGGTTATCTGAATCCACACTCAGATAATGTGGGATTTTTCTGCCTTGATATTCTGAGATATAGGGCTGTGTGGAAGGGCCCTGACATTGTCCTTTTCAGGGGCTCAAAAAGTTACTTTTTTTACTAGACTTCTAGAACTTTCTAACTTGGTCACTGCTGACTAAAAATTCTGGACATCGTAGTTAAAAAAAAACTTTTTCAAACACTATTCTGTACCCAACTTCCTCTTCTGTATCCTTTCAAGTTCTCTAAAGATATTTGTTAATGTGCTTAATATCTTCTAGGATATTGTGAACATTAAGGCAGGTTCTGGGAAAATGCTCAAAAAAATGACTCAGAAAAAATTGCACTTTTCCCAAACATGGAAAAATTACTTTTTTGATTACAACTCCCAGAGTGTCCCCAATCAGCATGGAAATATTGTCTGGGAGATTCTGGACAAAAATAACTTTTGCAAGCTCTGGTTTTTGAACAAAAAACCAAATGGACCAAGTTGCCCAGGAAATCAGTGATGAGGAATATCTTTTTGATAGAGTAGGGCTTTAGCCCTGAAAATAGGCAAAGTATCTGTTAAAACCTAGTATGAAGAACTAGGCTCCATTAATTTAGATTGGGTTTATAAGTCTGTATCTAAAAAATGGAGAAGCTGGGCATTTGAACCCAGCACTCTGAATCTTTAAAAGGAAATAGCATCTGTCCATCAACTCTGCTTCTCTTCCGCAATGCATTTGTTTTTGGCTCTCGACTCAGTGCCCAGAGGGGTCTGTCTAAGCTGCTTCTTTTTTCTTTTTGGATTCCCCTTCAACATACATCTCCATAAGCCCTTTGTATACTTTGTATATATGCTTTCTTTCTCTCTCTTTTCCCCTCTGTTTGCTTTGTCCACTAATCCCACCATGCTGCTGCTGTTTTTGGCAACCAGAGAGGCTGTTCATTGACCCAGAGCCAGGCACATGGCTGAAATATTTACCCTGCCTCCCTGCCTTTACATTCTGGAAGAACAGCAAGAGTCTTAGTTTTGCCACCCCATTTTTCAAGCAAATGTGGCAGAAGCTTGGGAATGTTGGTTTGGCAAAGGGTGGTGATGGAAGGAGGGACAGAAGACAAACATCCCAAAGCTTTTTTGGTGGTGGTGGGTGAGGATGGAGTAAGGAAGTTGTTTGTCTTCTGTGAGCAAAGAAAGCTGCTTTGCTGGCATTGAGTGCAGCTGTAACAAGTCAAAATAAAACAGGAAGGTGGGACCAAGGGGTTCCGAATTATGAACATAATGTGCCTATTGTGGCGCTCTCCCTGTGAATGATTTAAAGACGTGTGAACTTTTGCAATAGAGCTCCTCGGATTTTGCTGGGGTTAGCCAGTTGTCATCACCTCTGTGTCTTCTTTCCACATTTTTCTTTTGGCGAGGACACTATTTGTAGCAATTTTTAATCAGTCCTAGAACTCACCCATTTTTTTTAAAAAAACAAAAAACCTAGAGTGTGTTTGCCAGGTTGGTCCTATACTTTGAGGAACAACCCTAAGATATCTTAGAATTATAGTGTTATAGTCCAAAAGAATCTTTCCACTGATGCCAAGAAACATTAAGAATTTTTTTAAGGCGAACATAACGTTTTTGTTCTGATATACTTGGAATTAGAAATAAACCCATTTGAATGTGTGAATAAAATGTTGCTGGTGCAAGAAATTGCCAGAAAATGAGATTAACAGAAATGTTGACATGTTGCTTATGTTTTAAAAAATCAAGAATTATAGCCATAGTTACTGCAGTTTCTCTTTTTATAGGTTAGATGTAAGTAATGTGTAAGTTACGGCAGTTTCTAGATACACTTGCCTCATTTAAAGGAGCCCACACAATACTTAGCAAGCTGTAGCAACCTGTTCAGGAGTTTCTCTTTACTATTGCATATGGAGTGAGGGGGGTCCTTTCATTTATCTATTCATCCATCCTTATACTGCTCGTCTATAGCACCTCCACAAATCAGAGGTCTTTTAACAGTGCAAAATAGAATAAAATAGAGAGTGAGGGCAGTTATTGAGGGTCTGAGAGAAACCTTGCAGCTATGTTTCTTAAATTTCCAGATTTCATAAAAATCCAGGTTCAAAGTTCCTATGAGGAACAGAGACTGGAAGCCTTTGATTATGCCTAATCATGCATATCTATCATGCAGTTGCAATTCATCACACATGCAACTGTCACTCAGTAACACCCTCAGCAGAATGACCGCAATGAAATCGCTCTCTTCGCTCCCATTCCAAACAGATATGTATGATGGTTTTAAGATATGTGAAGGTCTAGGCTGTTCAGACATGGGATTATTCAGGGTACCTTATTTGAAGAAGAAAGAGAAGATACTTCCATCTCTTTCCCTGTCCTGAGACCTCTTGATGCCAGAGAGAGAAGATCCAAATGACGTTCTTGCTAGTGTGATAAACTATAAGAGTACACTAAATGCCTGAGACTGTGATGTTCTTGTAGGTTATGCCTAAAGCATCACTCCTCACTTTGCTTAATTGGAGAGGCCAACTTTGCTGAGATGCTTATCAGGATAGATTCAGAAAGCAATGTCCTCTAAACCAGGGGTGTGGAACTTTTTGATCTCCAAAATGACTGCTGCTCCCATCAGCCCCCCCCCCCCCCCCACATTAGACAATTGCAAGAAACTGTGGTTGCTGTAGGACCAAAGGTCTGCACTTCTGTTTAATCTTCCTAAACATTTCTCTTTTTCTTCTTCCTTTTCTTGTCCCCCAGGTGCTGGATTTTGGCTGGCCTGACTTGCACACCCCTGCTCTGGAGAAGATATGCAGCATCTGTAAAGCCATGGATACTTGGCTCAATGCCGATCCACATAATGTGGTGGTTCTTCATAATAAGGTGAGTGAGGAAGGAAGGGGTTTCCATGAGTTGTGGGAGAAGGTTTTTTGTTGAGTTTTTAGCTTTGAGCATTACAATAACAAATTAAATTCTTGAATTTTCATTCTGATGTTGGAAAGGATTCGGCTCTTTCAAAGGCACTGGACAAAGGCATGTGCTGTGAGGGAGAGCTGTTTGCAGTCAGAGCTGCCTTGGCTTCATGCTTGTGGAATTCATGTTCATGCTAAATTTCTGGTCATTCATTATGTATGTATTCTTTATTTTTCATGCTTCATTTGCCATGAGTGTAAAGATATCATAGGCTGGAGAAGGGCATATGGACCAAGTGGATGTACACATGGTGTGTCCATGTGGTCCTTTTTTGAGTGCCCTGTGTCCACGTGACTCAGGAATTTTACACTCAGCTGAATGTTTAGCCCTTGGTGTTCTTCCAACTATCTTCTTTGCAGATGATGCTGAAAACAATAGGAAATGTAACATTATTTTGTTCCACTTTTTAAATTTAATAAACTTGAGTGACTTATAACGAAAATGTTTTCCTCATCTGATTACTATGTCTTGTGCTCCCTTGTGACTGTGAGTGATATTGTGATGGCACTGAAAAGCTTAAATCATGTTGTTAGTCCTGAATAGAGCAAACCACCATTTAACAGCTAACTGTATAGGTCTACTCTAATTATAACTAACGAAGAGGAGGTTAGCCATAGTATTATTCTCTGGTATTGTTTCATGCTTTCAATTGATTTGTGCATATTTCTGTGTTGCTCTTGTTTTGTCAGTTAATGTTAATACCATTAATGTTCAAAGTTTATGTTCTGGGACAATGGCTCTCCAGCTATGTGATGTGGTAGAGTGGTTACACCCCCCTTCGCATGTGTCAGGAACAGGTACCGTATTCATGCCATATTGTTACTGTTTTCATATAGCTTCCTGGAAACTTGTCATAGGCTGGTGACTACTGGATCAAGGACAAGCACTAATCTGCAAACCACACACTTTGAGTAGTGCTTCTCAAGGGAACATATATATCACATTTTTCAAGCATTTTCAGATTTGGGATCCATTGTGGTATAGTGGTTTGAGTGTTGCCCTAGGAGTCAGGGAAATGAGAACATGGATTCCTGCTCACCTATGGAAACCCCCATTTAGCATGACACACACTCTTAGCTTTCGATGAAGGCAGTGACAAACATCCTCAAAGGATAACTGGCAAAAAAAACCCTCTGTGATAAGTCAGAATTGACCTGGAGACATATAACAACCATAATATTTTCACTCCACTAAGAATCTTGGTGACTGTAACATGGAGAGCTGACAGTAGGGGATAGATTATAGCCAATATAGCCTAATTCTTATGTTATAATTCTTCACATGTTCATGATACCATGATTCCTAAAGATGAGAGAAGCCTGGAGAGCAGTTAAACAATGTTATTCTCAGTGCCTTTACATATCTTGTTAACATTGTGACCTAATCTTTCTCTTGTCTCCGCTGGAGGGGTTGCATTGTACAATGATTCAATAGTTATTGTGTTAATGAAGCTGCTGCTTGTTGAGATACATTTTTCCCTTCTCAGGTTGCTGTTATGTTCCTGATGTTACACTCATGAGGCAACATGATTGCTATATTTAGACATTTTGTTCTTTCCATTGCTTCTGCACGAGGGAGGAGAGTTGTTGTTCATATTTGTTGAGTTGGTTCTTGTGCATTTGTTTGACATATTAACCTTCAATCTAAAATAAAGGCAGTGAGGAAAAGGAGGCCATGCTTTTCTCTCCTGTGTTGGTTTTGTGAATCACAAAATGTAATAGGAGTCGAGGGGGTCAGTCTTCACAGCCCTTTGTGAATCATGGATTGGAGAGGATTGGATACGTCCTTCTCATCTGCATTCAGCAATGGTTGAAGAAAAGGGAGCATGTCTCCCTATTACAGTATTGAGGTTTCCCCACTCAGTTTAAAAGGCATACAAACATGGTATATGTTAGAAAGCTCTGAAGTTGCCATTAAGTGAATTATTTTCTGCTGTTAGGAATATGGCTCATTTTGGTTGTGATATCTAAATGAAAATTCTGTAAGGAGTGGTTTTATTATTATGGATCGGCACCTCCAGCATGCTGGTGATGTCAACTTAGTGATAGTCTATTTATTTATACTGTAGTTGTCTATTAGGTCCAAAGTAGAGACAAAATCTTGTGTATATTCCAACAGAAGAATCCAATACACTCAACTGAATTTACTTAAGTGGTAAATAACATTTCCCATTCACTTCAGTGATAAAGTGATGGCTAATGCTTACTTTAGTTGAGCCTAACACTGAATTTAATCTTTCATTTATTAGGCAGGATATCAAGTCAGAGTCAAATTTGCTTTGTTGTGTCTTCCCCCAGGCTTAATGAAGAAAATTGGAATTTATTTGCCATATTGGTTTTATTGTGTTGTTTATTTATGTACCGTGTCTCCATTTTGTGTCCTCGTGTAGTTTATGTCAAATCTTTTACAGCCAGCTTTTATGGCCAGATGACTCTACAGTCAGCTACTTAGTGTACGATAGAAATAACAATAGGTTTCAAAGACAATGAAGCTATAATACTAAAATTTAAGAAAAACATATAGCCAACAACAATCTTAATAGACCCAACATAGTAAGAGTGTCAAAATGCAAGAATTACATCTAAATGGGTTTTATAAACTTAACAACCAAATAAAATCCTATTTAATCATAATTTCATCCAGTTCAGGCTTCAGGCCCATAGATTTTCCCTGAGGCATTATTGAATTTGCATTGTCAAATGCCACATCTGATGAATCTGCGTAAGTAATTGCATAGTGTTGCAGTATGGTTGGTGTCTACGTGGCTGGTTTTATTCCATGTTCTGTTGAACACGGATGAATATTTCAGTTGTGTTTTCTTCCACATTCCAGTTGAGTTTTCATCTCATAGACCAGGGTGGGACGTTGTCATTCTCCAGACTTTGTTGCAAAAGTCGCTAAGAATGAGCCCTAAATTTTTAGATAATCTGTGGCATTGTCACCTGAAATGTTGTAAACTATGAACAAAAGCCTGCAAATATGTGTAGCTCTGTAGTTCTCCATCGCCTGCCATTTGTCAAAGCCCCAGGAAGGAGCCTATGCTGCTGCTTACTAAGAAAGAGAGGAAGCAGGGAGGCCATTCAGGCCAATCCTGCTCAGTTGCAGAGTGCGGGAAACGAAACTCTATTCTCAGATGATGGGTCCCCCCTCCCCCCAAGAAACCCAAAAACCTGGGTGGATTTTTCCATGGAACAGTATAACTAATCTCTGAATAGAATAGTGAAATGAGAGAATATAGTCTTTCCCAGAAGAACCTAAAAGAAGCACCAGCCCTTCTACTTTCCTTGCTGCCACTCCACTTCTGACCTTTTTGAATTCCTGGGCAGGAAAATGCTGTTGGTGAGCTGCAACCTGGGGCTATGCTGGTGTTTTCCTTTCTCTGTGGAATGACACTTGTTTTATCCATGGGCTTCTTAAAAATTCAAGATTTTAACCCCAAAACCTACACTTACATGAGATCAACTTAATTTCTGGCATTGCTATGGAAAGACAACTAGAACTGAAATTATTCTGACAAATATGCTTCTTTTCCTCATTAGGGCACATTTCCATTCCAGCCAATGTAACACACTGAGGAGGGGGAAAAATCCCATGCCATAATTTGGTCACATAATCCTGAGAAACAGAATTGAAATTTTCTGATTGCCAGTGGGTAGGATATTGGCATTCTCATGGGATGAACCAATACAAGAAAGTGCCCATAAAGCCTTCTTAATTAAACTTAATCCTAATCACAATTCTAACCCTTCTGCTTTGAAATTCCAGTTGAATCAGGAAATATTTCATAATTCAATCAATGCATTTTTTATCCTAGTGTATGAGTATTAATGCTAAGATCTTCCTTCCTTATTTATGTAGACATTTGTAAATTTTACTGAGTTCTTGTCAAAAACAAGACCTACAAAATTCTCAGTCACCTGCACAGATCAGATTCAATGACTACAACTTCTCCCAGTCAGTCTGGATATATACCTACCTGTCATGGAGTTGCCAAAGATTAAGAACCTGAAAGGAAAAAAGAAATGGGGGCAACAACCCTAAATTCAATTTCCTAGCCATAGTTGAATACGCAGTTTCAAAACCAAGACTTTTAGGAGTCAAATAGTTAAAGTTTGATGAATCAGACACATCTGTTTTTCTCCCCCATTGAATTAATGGAAACATACAGATGAACTGAATGAAACTGTGTTGCATCCTCAGTGGCAGCTATCTGGTATCTTTGGTGATACTTTGGAAAGTTCCCCCTTCTTTCCGCTATGGAGAGCTGGCTTGCTGCAAGGCAGTAGTAATATTGTATTACCACTCTAAAATATTTTTCATTTCTAATCACAGAAATGGAAACACAAAGCTGCAACTACTTTTTAAATCATTCATATTCGAAGTATAGCACTTGTAACATTTATGCATATTATTTCTTTCACCAGTTTCATATCATAGTTGTCCATCATCAAATTGGTGTTTTGATTAATCTGAGAAGGCTGAGGTTCAAATTCTCACTCAACCATAAAAGTTTCAGAATGACCTTGAGCTGGTAACTATCTCACAACCTGATCTATGGCATGGGATTATAAAGGGACCAGAACCCTATATATGGTCCTAAACACCATAGAAGAAAAGTGTAGGAGCAATTCAGTGTTGACAAGTTGTATCCTTATTTTCAACTTAGTGACTTGCCCACAGCTGAGAGGATATATTTACACAACTTTCCAAGTCCTATAATACAAATCATTCACAGCAGTGGGACAATGTGTTCTTCTCCCATTCGGCCAGTCTCCAAGGGCACAGCGACACCTATTGTTCAGCCGTGTCTTTCTGGCAAGAAAGACGTGATAAGGAGGGAAAGAGTCACCCAGCCGGTTTCTTTGTGCCCCAAAGCCTTTTGCTTCTTCTTCATCTCTTGTAAAGGCTGACTGATCTACATGAATGTGTTTTGCATAGGAATGTTTGGAGAATTCAATCCTTGTAAATTCTGATATGAACTAATCTGATCTCCATCTCCCGAGACTAATTTGTGGATCTGAAGTTTCTGAAATGTTCTGATGCAATTCTTAGCTCAAACAGTATGTGAAAATATGTTTAAAATACCTGCAATGAGGGAAAATGTGTTTTTTAAAAGCCATGTTTAAATGCAAGTTTTTATGTGGATTTTGTAAATCAGACTACTCTTATCTACTAATTGGTGTACATATGCAAAAATGGCCAAGGGCCAGGAAAATGAGTAATTTTCTCATCCTTAATTGGTTCGTTCATCTTGGAGAATGGAATTCAGTTGGCTTTTTCACAGATGATATAGTTATTTAGTTTTTCTAGAGTTCTGTATTACTGCTGACACTGATCATGATGTTTTGTTTGCAGGGAAACAGAGGCCGAACAGGGGTTGTTATTGCTGCCTACATGCACTACAGCAACATTTCAGCCAGGTAAAAGGCCTTCGTTTTTGTGAGGGCAGAAATTATTATTATTATTATTATTATTATTATTATTATTATTATTATTATTATTAACAACAACAACAACAACAACTTTATTTTCTAAATTGAAATTCAAAGGTGGCATACAAATACAATATGGCTAAAACATGCAAAAATCAACATCAAAACAAACTATTCTCACATTGAACCCATTTAAAACATATTCTCAAAACAAATAAAGCAATTTTGAGAAAGTTCAATAAAATAGCATAATAAAAAGCTTCAGATCTAAAAGACTGCCAGAATAAAAAATATCTCAAAAACTTCAGTCCTAAAATAGTGTCAGAAGAAATAAATAAAAAATATTTGCCTGATGGTAGAAGAAGAACAGATAACCTTCTCTGGGGAATGCAGGGAATACAGATATGCACTTCTCCAGATGCTTTTGGCCTGCAGCTCACATCAGGTCTAGCCAACTTAGCCAGGGCACAGGGAAAAAGCAGTACAACAATAATTGGAGGACCACATATTTCCTCTAGTGGAAATCCATCTAGACATGATGTAGGAAGACATGCCACTTCTCATGGAGTACAGTGGATCCTCTGTATCCTCTGGGATTCGGATACCAACATCTATGGACCCGCCAGTATGCAGTGTTATATTAAAATGAAGTCTCTTACATATACAATGGCTAACAATTCAAATGAGTGCTGGAGAGGGCCTGGTGAAATGGCAGGAGGCTACAGTAGGTGATGCCTACACATCAGTGTAATGATCAGTGCGTAGCCCAATCAAGGTTTAGTTTTGGAAATTTTAATTTTGGAAAATTTTTGAGCAGTCAGTTTAATCCATGGATGCCAAACCCATGGATATGGATGGGGTGACTGTGTATCTTTACAAACACTTCTGTTGCTTTTGTAGTGCTGACCAAGCTCTGGACCGGTTTGCCATGAAGAGGTTTTATGAGGACAAAGTGATCCCAGTGGGGCAGCCATCGCAGAAAAGGTTAGTCTTGTTGATTGCAGCCTATGTGCTTTCCCTTGGAGCAGGAGTGCTGCTTGTGTTGTTTACAGAACATATGTGTAGAGAAATTTAAAGGATGTATTAGACCCATGTGGATTAAGAGCCCCTGTTAGCTCTATACTTTTTTATAATTAACTTAAATTGTCTGCTCTCTTTGTTGTTACTTCCAATATCGACAGCTGTTCATCCTCATACAGAAAATGGAAGCTAGAGGGAGCTTTGGGCAATTGAGCTGAGGAGGAAAGCATTCATAAGAAGGTGAAAAAATGGCTCTAGTTATAGAACCAGCGATTTTTCCTGTGGGGCAGTTTAACATTTCTGAATAACATGAGAATCTGGATTCTCAAAGCTCTGGATATCTCCCATGTTTCAAGGAGAATTTTATTCAGTTCTATTGTACAGGTAGTCCCCAAGTTACGAACAAAATAGGTTCTGTAGGTTTGTTCTTAACTTGATTTTTTATGTAAGCCGTAACAGATACATTATTTTAAGTGTAACTCCAGCCAAATATAATTTTTAAAGCTTTGGATAGCATAGAGAAGGGTTAACACCCCTGTGGTGTTTGTTCAGAAGATTTCACCTCACTTTCTGTCCTTGTGATATTTTGATTTTGAAAAATTTGGCTTGTTGTGGGAACAAGGATTGGTGAAAAAGCTTCCGTAGAGACACTTTCCCCCCATGATAGCACTTTCAGGAGTGAATTTTCCTTTCGAGGGGGAGATCTCTCTCATTTCCTGTTGTCTCACCCTCCCCCCTTCCTAAATATGAATAATTTGTAAGTCAAATGTTTACAACTCGGGGACTGCCTGTAAGTTTAAAAGTTTGTACAAGTCATCTGTGTAGTCTTTAAAGTGCTTCTAGGCAAATTCACTAGGGGGTGCTGGAGTCAAAAAGAGAAAATGCTTGTTTGCAATGGACGAAAAAGACCTTTTAGTCTCATAGCCCCTTGCAACATCTCAAAAAAAAAGGACACATGGTGATCAATTGAGTATGCAAGTATTGAATAACAGAAATGGCCGGGCTGTGGCGCAGGCTGTTGAGCAACTAGCTGCAGCCAGCTGCAACAAATCACTCTGACCAAGAGGTCATGAGTTCGAGGCCAGCTCGGAGCCCCGCGTTTGTCTTGTCTTTGTTCTACCGGTATGTTAAGGCATTGAATGTTTGCCTTATATGTGTAATGTGATCTGCCCTGAGTCCCCTTTGGGGTGAGAAGGGCGGAATATAAATACTGTAAATAAATAATAAATAAATAAATGCTTTTTTCATGATAAGTGCTGAGAATTTGTTTAAGCCCATGCATAATTTGTCCTGAAGTAGAAGAGCAATAGGCCAATTCCTGCCACATGTCTCTATAGTTCAACCTGTGGGTCCCCAAATGTTTTGGCCTTCAAGTCCCAGAAATCCTAACAGCTGGTAAACTGGCTGGGATTTCTGGGAGTTGTAGGCCAAAACCTCTGAGGACCCACAAGCTGAGAATCACTACTCTATAGCAAAGTCAGAACTGATTGGAGTATAATACAGTACATGTGTACTTGGAAATTAGTCACATTACGTTCAGTTGAGATTATCTAGGGCTTGTATATATGAGACAAATAATCCATAGTCATTGTGAATTGCAGTCTTCATGATGCACACAGTTTCCAGTAAGAATCACTTTTTCAAAACTTTAAAACAACTGCTCCACTTTAGGCAAAGTTGGGGAATACTACAGAGTTTGCTTGAAGCGCCAGAGTATCCTGGGGCTTCAGGGCTGTCTCGACAGCTGGATTAGGTCTGATCTGGATCGATCCAGTGTCCAGATAGACACTGCTGCTCTCACTATTTTCCTTCTTTTCATCAAGGCAGACAAAGGGGATTTGTCGTATGCCTGGTAGCCATTGCTACTCCTAGGCAGCCATGAAACTCTGTCTAAATGCCTGCACACTGGTTTCAGGAGATTCTAATTAACTATCTGACTGCTGCCTTGCTTTCAATCCCAGGTATGTCCATTACTTCAGTGGTCTGCTCTCTGGCACCATCAAAATGAACAACAAGCCTCTTTTCCTGCATCATGTCATCATGCACGGTATTCCCAACTTTGAGTCTAAAGGAGGTAAATGGCTTTTCATGCATTATACAAATACAGCTTCTGAATGAATGAAAGATACCCTGTCATTTGGTTCTTTGGAAATCCCACAACTTCTCTTTTTCTCTGTTGACTATGCTTTAGACTTGATTGATCTACAGATGCAACAGAATTCTGGCATGCTGAGGTGATACAGTGGTCTGTGCCATTTCAGACTGTGGTTTGGGGATTGTGTTTGTGAATGCTCTGCCACCAAATACACTTTGTAAATAGGAAAAAAAACTGCATAGCAAATGGTTTTAAAAATGTTTTTATTTGAAGTTATATTTTTCTATGTGCAGAGTTTTCTTTCATATAATATATCTGTGGAAAAATGTTCAGAAGTGGAACATAATGCATATAATTTGAAGTAGTGTAGCCTATTTTTCCAGCTCAGCATTTGGCCACCTCATCCTACTACCGAGACTGAGCCAGGCTCTCTACCACTTTTAGCCCCTGATTTTACTTTGGGCAGCTTAATGTGTATGTCTGTTCCCTGAGCAAAGATGTTTTCACCTGTTCAAAGGGAGTTAGGATAGTTCCAGCACTTGTTTTAAAAGTTTTCTCACTTTCAGAGGCTCTTTAATTCTGTTTTAGGTTGTTACATAACCATGCTGCTAAAGCCAGTGTTTACCCTCCATGCAAGTATCTTGAATTGTTAGTCCTATTCATTTGACTCAGGGTGCATCTACATTGTAGAATTAATGTATTTTAACTGCCATAACACAATGTTATGGAATCTGGAATTCTGGAGGCACCAGTGCTCTTTGGCAGAGAAGTCTAAAGGACTTGTAAAACTACAGCTCCTATTATTTCATATCATTGAGCCATAGCAGCTGAGTGGTGTAAAACTGCATTAATTCTACAGACACTTATGGCCCTTCCACACAGTCCTAGAATATGATAGCAGAAAATCCCACAATATCTGCTTTGAACTGGGTTATCTGAGTCCACACTCAGATAATGTAGGATTTTCTGCCCTGATATTCTGGGATATAGGGCTGCCTGGAAGGGCCCTCAGTCTGCTCAAGCTATTACAAAATCTGGTTCCAAACTCATGAGTCCTAATTAACAACATAATAATGTTTCAATAGAATCCCTGGCATAAATGTTGCACTTTTGATAATCTAAGAAGTAAACAGGCACATTCCTGTTTACTTCTGTTTCACCCACCCACCCATAACACAGAGGCATACTCTTAAATATACATGTGTACTTCTCTAATATGATTTTGTTATACCTATATATCTCATGTATTATTTACATATGTCACATTTCCTGTACTCAGGACCCTCAGCACACTTTTGGAACACAGAGCTGGACAAATAAATTAAATAGTGACTCTAAAGGCATCTCTGAATTCCTTTGGCATCAAAGAAGAGAAAGGTTCAGCTGCCTAACTGTGCCTTGATTTTTTTCCAAGGCATTTGTCACTGTCACAGACCTTGTCCTGTTGACTATTGGAAGGGCGCTGTCACTGAAAACCTCTCCTCCAGGCTAGGATGTTTGTCTTGACCTCTTACTGTTTGTGTTCCCTTCTCTGCAACTAAAATAGCTCACTGACTAATGAAAGTCTCTTTTTCTCTGTCTTTGATTTATGTCTTCTAGGCTGCCGGCCCTTCCTCAAGATATACCAAGCTATGCAACCAGTCTACACATCTGGCATCTAGTAAATGTCACATCTGAGTTGGCACTACTCTTTGACTTCTAGCATTCAAATTCCCCCTCTCTCCCTCTCCATTAATAGGGACAGGGCAGACATTAGTCCACATCACTCTGGGGTTTACATTTGGAATGTCTTCCAGCCATGTAAACCACCCTGGCTGGTCCAAGGCAGCTTGCATGGCTTGTAGGAAAACTATATCGAAGGAAATGTGGAAAAGAAGGAAAGATAGTCTTTTCTCTCTATTTTATTCACATCAGCAGGTTTTCAGACTCCATCTCACTAATTAATTCATTTTCTTGCTAAATTTTGTGCACATAAAGATGTGATTTATTAGCTTATCGACTTAACTTCTGTTAATAAGAGGGGAATGTCATCACCATCACCATCATCATAGGTAATCCCTTGTGGCTGAGTATAATTGTCTTCCACAAGTAGAGTCTTGGTGATGGCTCAATGACTGTAGAGACCTATTCTATATCCGAAAGCAAGGCACTGAATGAGATGCTGGACATGACAAACATTCGTGCAAATACACACAAAGAATGCTGCAGAAAAGATAGGTACTTTTTGGTACTGATATTCACAGTGAGAAATTCAGGGGATCTACAATTCGATCAAGTTATACCTTTGGAAAAGCCAATCAAGCAGAGTTGGGGCTAATGTGTGAATATAATACAAAATTAAGGTTATGGAATGGAAGAGGGGAGGGGGAGGAAAGGAGATAAGTTAACATTTGCTAACATCATCTGTATAGCTGGGCTCGGGCTGTGGCTCGGGCTGTGGCACAGGCTGGAGAGCAGCTGCAATGGATCACTGCAATGAATCACTCTGACCAGGAGGTCATGAGTTCGAGGCCCGCTCGGAGCCTATGTTTGTCTTGTCTTTGTTCTATGTTAAAAGGCATTGAATGTTTGCCTATATGTGTAATGTGATCCGTCCTGAGTCCCCTTCGGGGTGAGAAGGGCGGAATATAAATGCTGCAAATAAATAAATAAATAAATATAGTCAGGGTCTTAAACTGGAATGGAGAATAAGACACAGTCTTAAATAGATTGGTTTTATTATTAAGTGTTGCATATGCTTCATCCAATGTACAACATGGCACAGCAATTCCCCTCATTAAAAATACCTGTTGTTACACTAATTGGTCCCCAGTTATATTCAAAATATTTGATCAAAAACTTCTGCATATAGAAGCAGATGTGGACTATACAAACCATTTGTGATATACCCTGGGGCCAAATCTGAAAAAGTGACTTTCATAGACCACAGTCCTTGCAGTCTTCCAGTCAGATTGGGCAGTGTGATTCTGGAAGTTAAAGTTCAAAAAATAATTTTTGAGTTCTGATCAGGAATAGACTGTTTGAGGATTAGTTGAAACAAACAGTGTAGAGGCATTTCCACACGTTACCATTAACTTCACTTGTGCGGATCAGTGCAAGTCTAAGTAGGTTATCAGGATCAGATGGAGATAATAAAGCCGCTGTAACACAACATCAGAAAATAGCAATATCAAACTCCCACATTTGTTGGAGACTGTTTTTCAAATTACCTGTTTAATTCTACCATGCATGGGGCAAGCTTTTGTATGGACACACTTTAAATCGGGTATAGCCAAGCTATGGAGGTCAGTTTTCTAATCCCAGATCCTTCAAGGGGGGATTGCTCCACCTCCTCCAAGTAAAATTGGAAGTGATCAGAAAGTTACATCTAGTTTGGGGGTGATCTTAATTACTTCTGATTTGGGAGGAAAAAAAGCAATTTATTTGCTAAGATATAGAGTGTGTACATGTTCTTACATAGGATAATTGTACCCCCTGAATACAGATGCATTTTAGAGGAACAAGCAATCAAAACATTCTTTTTAGACTAATGAATATTTTGGAGGACCTAGAGCTGGAAAGATAGCATCAGGGAGCCATGCACATCCTGTGAGATAGATGATTTCCACCCCTGACTTAAAGAGAGAGCATCCCATCTGTCTCAGTACTCAGGGTCTATTCTCAGTGCTTAGCTTCTTTCTTCTTCTTTTCAGCAATGTGCAGGGAGATAGCCAGACCAGCATCTGTATCACCATAGAGCCTGGACTGCTCTTAAAGGGAGATATATTGGTAAGAATCAAATATGCATTATTTGTTTCTATTTTCTACCAACGTAAACCTTTGCTACACTAAGCGCTTCTTGCCAATCGAGCCTATTTTGAAGATAGGAGAAGGACACTAGGAAACATGTCAATTCCAGTCCATTTCCTCCAGGCAAATTTCAGCATCATTTTGAGGAAGAATCCAGAAGAGATGAGAGCCTGGAATGATGGGAGAGTGGATGTGTTCAAGTATAGTTTTATAACTCCAGTTCCATTGTGGGGAGAAAGATAGAATACAAATGTGAAACTGATATAAAGCTGATGGCAGTTTTCTCTTACTATCTACTCATCTTTTCCTCCTTCCTGGCAGCTGAAATGCTATCACAAAGAGTTCCGCAGCCCAACACGGGATGTTATCTTCCGGGTGCAGTTCCACACATGTGCCATTCATGATCTGGCCGTTGTCTTTAATAAGGAAGACCTGGATGATGCCTTTAAAGGTAAACATTTCATCCCAGCTGTATAAGGAGAATAAAAAGAGATCTGCTTGGTTATCAGGATTAAAGTGTATACTGTTTGGTCAGGGTGTTTTTATGGTGTCATTGCTTTTTCAAGTGGCTCACATGGAATGATAGAAGAGGGTATAAATAAATAGGCCTGTCTTTATTTTGTTAAATAGAATGTACTTGGATATCAGGACCCTTACAATAGTCTGGGTTGATGGCTTGCTGAAGGGATGAAAGGTTCAGTTCCAAATCTTAATTTCAAACATATATCATTTCTGAAATGCAATGTGGTCATTAAGGGCACCAGGACACAGGGTAATGTAGGCACCTCATATAAAATGCTGTATTGGGAGTGCATAGATATGAGGCAAGAAGATAAGAGTAATGTGTTCTGTGTCCTGACCCCCATAGGCTTCCTATTATCTTCTGATGCAGTGGAAGATGCTATTCTTTCATGATTACTAAAGTATGATTCATCCATCAGTATGGTTGTCTGTTGTTTGAGAGACCATCATCTTTTCCCCAATGAAAAATCCCTAGCACCAGTCATGATTTTATTTATTTATTTATTTATGTTTCACATTTCTCATGATATATGGACTCAAAGTGACGAGGAGGGAATGATTGCCCCTCACCCCTTGCTTTTATTTATTCCCAGGGAAATTGAGGAAAGGAGAGGAAATACATTGCATATATAGCCAGAGAATGGACCAGAATAAAGCATACACTTGGGTTTATCTGGTCTCCATGTTGAATAACTTGGCAGAAGTCTGTTGGCTGAATTTTTTCCACCCCTTTCCAGAAACTTTGAAGACTGCATGGGCTTCTGAGAATGGGAAAGGGTAGTCATTGCCAAATAAAATGGCACTCAAGTGTTCTTGCCAGCTGTCATGAGCTGCAAACGCCTTTCCTAGTGAGTCATGTATGCTGTTCCTGAACTAAACTGCCATTGCTCATTTTTATATCTCCTGAAGTGATCTAAGAATTTGTCTGGAAGTGTATAAAAAGAGTCTGGGAGGTGTTTTTCTTCTCTTCTGACTTTGCAAAGAAATTGAAATATCAGACATTAGAATGGGCTCCTGTCCTTGGTGTAATTGCCCTGCCAGTGGTAAGCAGAGATCAATATTTGTGCAGGCCATGTGAGTAACCAAATATGGCCATTAGCCATTCTAGAATTAATTACCTTTTAAGAATGTAGAGAACTGGCACAGCATATTAAAGCCATAGCTATGCATCCATCTGTATTGATACTGTCTCAGAATTGTTTGATTTTCTTTTGAGCTATACACTTTTTAGAGTTCTCATGGATGTTTCAAAATCTGTTAAAAATATAACAACACAACAGTAATATAATAAAACAATGACTAAAGTTAGCCAAACACCACCAAGATGAAACCCCAGTGTGAGAATAAAATATTTCAAAAGTAAGGGCAGTTTCAGGTTAAAAGTGCAAAGTTGTAGAAGGTCAGAAATAGTTCTTCAGCTATCTGAGTTATTGAAAAGACAGCAAGTCAGCCCCTCTGGGAAGGGCATTTCTCAGATGGAGGCCACAACTGAAAAAGCCCTATTAAAAATTGGAATTGGAATTATTTTGAGTGAGACTCCAGGAACCTTTTTTAAGGAAATTGAAGACCTGACTCTTGGACTGCTAAACTTACATTCCCTAATGTTTTGTTGTCTAAATATTTTAACCTAAAACTTCCATCAGCCCCACCCAGCGTCATCGGTGATAAGGGATTGTGGAAGCTCTAATCCAAAATAGTAAGAGGACCAAAAGTTTCCCATACGTGCTGTAACAGATACCTAGGACTACAGCCCTTTCTGCAAACTGGGCATTATGGTTTCACTTTCTAGGTTTTCACTGAACATATGCATACTGATATACCTAAACCCGCTTCCTCCTCCTCTTTCTCCATGACAGATGAGCGATTTCCAGAGTACGGGAAGGTGGAGTTTGTTTTCTCTTACGGTCCTGAGAAGATTCAAGGTATTACACGTTTCTAGTCACCAAACACTGACATAAATCACTTGCATTCCATGTCCCATGTTTGATCCTTTTCATTTCTAAGCATTTCAGATTCCTGTGTGATCCTCTTGCTGATTTCTGAAGAACCATTTTTGTATATTGTAGAAATCAAATTTTCCAGGTCTAGCTTGGGCTCTGATCTGAGAAGCAGCTGTAATGTTGAAATCTTTTTTTTTTTTTTTGAAGGGAGGTGCGGAAGGACAGTAATATTCTGGTCTTCTGAGTATCTTGATTCTGTTCTGGATCTCCTTGTGCATTATCCAACACTGGATGTCTACTGACTGAACAGCAAATCAGTTGTAGTCGGGAGGGGATACAATCTTATATTCCCCCTTTACTCCACTCCTTGCATTGTAGGATGCTTGTTCCCAAGGGCTGGAAAAGCATCAAGAGCCAGTTGCCAGGAAGTCCTGCAGGCTGGAGAATGGAGAAACCAGTATAATGCTGGAGTTAGGCTCTTGTGCCAAACTCCAGCATTAAAAAATAAAGTTGTTGTTGTTGTTGTTGTTATCATCATCATCATCATCATCATCATCATCTGCCCTTAATTCACGTTCCTTTTATGTTTTAATTTGTGTTTTCCTTTCATATGTTACTGATTTATTTCATGTCTGATCCCATCCTTCATGAAATTGGTTAGCCATGTCACTGAAATCATGCTATCCTTGCTCCATAGGCATGGAACATCTTGAGAATGGTCCCAGTGTCTCAGTGGACTACAACACCTCAGATCCACTTATCCGCAGGGACTCCTATGAAAGCTTTAACCTGCATCGAGAAGACAGCATGGAGGGTAAGTGGCTCAGCATTCTCTTGCACTCAACCCAGCTTTTCAGATACAAGGATGGTTGTGCCCCACCTGACTGTATAACATTTCCCTAAAAGCAGGTCACTTACAAGAGGCAATCTTGGTTTTTGGATTACAGTGAGACAAATATTAGTAGCCTCCATACTTTTTACAAATACAAATATTATATAACACTGATAGAGTATATGACAATCTGTAGTCCGGCTTCTTTGGTATAATTCTGGCAGAGCCATATTATGTATGATTTTTACAGAAAATACATTGGGTATGTAAGGCCTCTAGATATTTTTGGATTCTAACTCTTATCAGATTAGGAATACAGTTTCTTGCTAATTTCATTCTCAAAGAAATCAATCAATAGTTTTGGCTGTTTTCTTCCCTCTTCGAGTTTGGAACTTATTCTGCAAATTAATGCACAGTTTTGTGCAGAAAACAGAATATTATGTGCAGAAAAATGCTTTCTCTGCAGAAATTTGTTTCAGAACATTGCTGTAGTTGGGGCATTTTGTGCAAAATACATGTTTGATGTTTTTGCACAGAAATAATTTTTTTGAGCAAAAGACAGAAGTTAATACAGAAAAAAATGTATGTGTAAAATACTTTTATATGTTGAAAATGCTATTTCCTATGCAAAGATCTTTGCATGAACATTATATGGAATATATTTTGAATTGTAGAGTTCAGGATTGTTCTAGAGGGGGTTTTATGGTTCTTGAGAAACACATTTTTGACCATTTTTCAAAAATTGACAAATATATTGCCATTTCAATTCTAGCCCATACTGCTATTAATAGTTAAACGGGAAACTCAGAAACATTGAATACATTTTGAGATGTCAGAAGCTCTTCAACAAAGGAAGGTTCTGATGAAGTATCCAAGTCATATATACTATGGTGGAGCAGATAAATAGAGAAAAGAGCCACTCATTGTGAGCCTCTTATACTCCGAACATTGATCATATTTGTGATGTAGTAGTTTGAGTATTAGACTGTAAACTCTAAGACCAGGTTGAATCACCACTTAACAATGGAAATCCACTGGGTGCCCTTGGCAAGTCACGCTCTCTCAGTCTCAAAAGCATTAATTATAAAGGTCTAAAATGTGCTTTTTAATATTGTAATTGATATTTTAATAAGGTAAAAGTGAGTTTGTTGTACAAGGGAGCAATTTCAAATGCAAATAGCCACAGCAGACCCTTTTTGTAGTTCAAAAGACAACCCATATAGCTGCATTTTCTTTGAATCAAGAAAAGTGCATTCAGTTTGGGATAATTTGCTTGTTCCTTCCTCTTTCAAAGAATTGGATTGGCTATTATGCTAAAAGGTTGCTTCCTTTCGCTAGGGCCAATATCCACTGAGGTCAGTAAAGAATACTTGGCTGTACTATTTTATTTCCCTTAGCTTCCCAGTTGCTAAGTCATGGTCCCTCCTGGCCCAGCCCACATACATAGCAGAGACTCGGTCACGGGTGGCCTGATTGCCTCAAAGTCTCAAAGTGCATGGACAGGAATGAGGAGAGGTGGGAACAGATGAATTTTCTGGATAGCCTGAAGGTCACAGGCTGCAAATGAGCCATGTGTGAGAAACAGATGGCATGAGTCAAATGTTTTGCAAAGTGACAGAGTAATGTGTATGATACAACATCAAGGAAAGCCAAGATGTTCTGTTAAGTCTCTCACCCAAAATCCTGGAGTGAGTGATGAGTTTCAAAAACGCAAAATGCTTTGGCTTCCTATGAAATGTGTGTGTTAGAAGGGACAGGGAAAGTGAGAGAACAAGCATTCCAGTTAATGAGCTGGCTGGAATGGTATTGCTGCTCTCCTTTTTTTGCTTCATGCTTCACAGACAGGGACTGAATAAAGCTGGCATGGTCTAACATACGGATTTCTGCCAGAGAATGGGCACATAGGCTTGTGAAGGGTGTCTTGTAGCTCAGCATGAGCTCACCACTGCTGTGACCAGAACAGGCTGTTATCATGACTAGTTTCTCAGATGGCAACACCTCTCTGTTTACATTTGGCTGGGATTGCTCTGCCATGATGGTTTGCTAACTTTTAGAAATGGTGTTAATTTATGTTGGGCCTAACTATGTCAGGAACAAAGATATTGGTTAGATGGACTGTTTGAAGAAAGAAGGAAAGTGACATTGGCCTATAACTAACTGCATGTGTCGACAACAGTGAACATATTGAACCAGAGGGGTTTACATGAGTTATGTTGATTTCCCCAACCAGCAGTTCCTTTGTTGGGAGTAATTTAGTTGGGATTAGCCATTACATTTATGACAGGGGGGAGCATCATTCAACCCTCCAGATGTTGTTGGACTACAGCTTCCAGAATTCACTGGCTATGCTGGCTAGGGCAATTGGAATGTACAGTCCAGCAATGTCTAGAGCACTGCCCAGTTTCCAACTCTCATTTAGACCATGGTTTAACCTTCTCTTTTACTTACGTCCTTTAATGTGGTGACAGTGAAAAGAATTCCACTTTGATACTTCCCTCAAAAAATAAACAAAATAGCCATTGCAGATATTCAAGATAATTATCACTCCAGTTGAACTAAAAACTGTTTGGAAACCAATTTCTTTGTGCTTGGACTTTGTGGCCTATTTGATCAGCTCAAGACATACCCTTTGTGCTTGAAGTTAGAAATGTGTGTATTTTTGAAGCATCTACATTTTATGGATGACCATGATGGATGATGCCTTATGAGAAAATGGTAGGGTAGTGTGGTAGAGATTTTCTCCTATGAGGTTGGGTGGATAAATATCATTTTTAGTATGATTTCCAATGAAGGCTGCAAGATAACACAAAATAAATTGATTTGGCAATTTGGTTGTTGTATTGGGACTCGGGAATTGGAATTTGAACTCAGCCATGGAAGCTCACTGATGACCTTATGCAAGCCACACTCACAGCCTCAGAGGAAGGCAAAGGCAACCTGCTTCTGATTAACTCTTGCAAAGAAAACCTCTTGATATGCTCGCCTTAGGATCAGAAACGACTTGAAGGCACATTACAACAACAACAACAACATTGCTACATTTTATTTTTCAATTCAGCTGGTAATTTTTACCCATTACACATGAAATGGCTGTTTGGGGGTGTCTTTGGGTGAGTTGGAACTTGTTATTTTTTAGTATCTGAGAAGCAATGCATGCACAATGCCCTGTCTCCAGTAAATGGAATGCTCAATAGAAATGTCCAGGTGCAGAAAAGCAACAAGGCCTGTTTTATGCATCTGTGCTGAATAGGTCCCCTAATATCACCTTGGAATGTACTGGAACTTGACTGCCCATCTTCCATGTGTAGAACTCATTCCATTTCCTTGTAAGGTCAGCAGAGGTTCCCTTTTCCAGAGCCATTAACTTCCAAAGCACTTGATCCCATATGTAAGAAGACATTAATGATAATGGATGGGTTGTGAAAATCTCAGAGGGATCCATGCTTAAGCTTTGGTATTTATGGCTTCTCCTTGCCTGTCAAGCTGTCCTGTAGTTTCAGAAGACAAAAGGCATATGGAAAAAAGAGCTGGGATTGCATTTGTTAATATAGGGCTTTTCATTCCTGGCCAAAGTCCCTGCGTGACAGCTACATGGAAAATACTCAGGTGAATTAGGTCAGAAATCTGCTTGAGAGTACTTTGATAATTTTCCAGTTTGTGTTTGTGTGTAGACGTAAAACTCTTCCCTCCTCCCCATCCCTACCTTCACTTCCTCACATTCACAGTTTTAGAAAACCTCTGCATCATTTTTCAGAGTAATGGGCATGACAGAGAATTAGGATCATAGAGACCTCATGGACCATCCAGTCCAACCCACTGCAAAGAAGCAGAAAAATCACATTGAGAGCACCCCCAACAGATTGCCATCCAGCTTTTGCTTAAAAGCCTCCAAAGAAGGAGCCTCCACTACACTTTGGGGCAGAGAGTTCCAATGCTGAACAGCTCTCACTGTGAGGAAGTTCTTCCTAATGTTCAGGTGGAATCTTCTTTCCTGTAGTTTGAAGCCATTGCCCGCGTCCTAGTTTTCAGGGCAGCAGAGAAAAAACTTGCTCCTCCTCCCTATGACTTCCCCTCACATATTTATACCTGGCCATTATGTCTTCTCTCAGCCTTCTTTTCTACAGGCTAAACATGCCCAGTTCTTTAAGCCACTCCTTAAAGGACTTGTTCTCCAGACCCCTGATCATTTTAGTAATCCTCCCCTGGACACATTCCAGCTTGTCAATATCTCCCCTAAAATGCGATGTCTAGAATTGGACACAGTGTGATTCCAGGTGTGGTCTGACCAAGGCAGAATAGAGGGGTAGCATGACTTCCCTGAATATAGATACAGTAGAGTCTCACTTATCCAAGCCTCGCTTATCCAAGTTTCTGGATTATCCAAGCCATTTTTTAGTCGATGTTTTCAATATATTGTGATATTTTGGTGCTAAATTTGTAAATACAGTAATTACAACATAACATTACTGTGTATTGAACTACTTTTTCTGACAAATTTGTTGTAAAACATGATGTTTAGGTGCTTAATTTGTAAAATCATAACCTAATTTGATGTTTAATAGGCTTTTCCTTAATCCCTCCTTATTATCCAAGATATTCGCTTATCCAAGCTTCTGCCGGCCCGTTTAGCTTGGATAAGCGAGACTCTACTGTACTATACTCCTATTTATGAAGGCCAAAATCACATTGGCCTTTTTTTGCCGCTGCATGACATTGTTGGCTCATGTTTAACTTGTTATCCACGAGGACTCCAAGATCTTTTTATTTAATGAATTCTTCATTAAATTAAAAATAAATAAATAAATAAATAACTTGACTTCTTCAGCAAGACTATTGCAATTGCCTTCAATTCACTAAAGGCATACTGGAAGGGTTTGGAAAAGTTCCTTTTTGGGATGCAAATTCCAGAATCCTGTATTCAGCCCCCAAAAAGGTAATTTCTCCAAGTACTACTTCATACCCAGCCTGCACCAGCAAATGCATTTGGCTATTCTCTTGGCAGTAAGCCAAGCGCCCACATTCTCCCTGGAGGGAGTCTGGGTACCATAGTCCAAAAGTAACTGTTCCAAGTCCCACAAAGTAGTGATGTTGGTGCAGCTATCTTCACAGATGCAGACTGTAGTGTTGTACAACTCTGGTGGGGGAGTGGGCTCTGTGAGATAGTTAGCTGTACTTTAAAGTAGAAGTACATTTGATTGCACCTAAATCAAGGAGGAACTTTAATCTCCTCACAACATTTGGTTGCATGTCAGAAGACAAATGATAGGAGCATTAATTTCTGCCCAGGGGTGGAAGCGTGTCTCTAACACAGGAATGTATCTTCTTGAAATTTAATCCAAGATAATCTCCTGAGTAATTTTTGGCAATATCTAACACAGGAGCAAGAAAGCTTTTGGCCAGGTTACAAAGGACAAAGTATTAATATTTAAATGCATACTCTTTAAATAACAACCCAAGATGATAGAGGTAAATTCCCTAAGCAGATTCCTTTTCCGGATGTTATTGGAAATTCATGTATTTTAGACTTCACTGAATTGACTACTCCCACCTCCTCCCAGTCTGGGATTTTTGCCCCTTCCTCCCAGTCTTTCTCTTTGGTGGAATTGAAGCTAGAAAGTAGGGAATTGCAGAAAGATGTTCAGACACCACAAGTCAACACAGAGAACAGAAACTGTGAATATTCCTTGCTATTTCCTATATATTATATAATGTCTAAGGTATTCTGAGAAAGGCAGAAGGCACAAGAGAATGTAGACAGATGTTTTTGCTGTTCTTGTTAGCCGTAATAGCTCAAGCTCAGTTGGGAGGGGCCTTGGTTTCCACTGAATGTGTATATGACTTTATGTAATTGCTACAAATTTGAAGTAGGAACAAGACCTGGCCAAACCATTGCATTTTGTCTTCTCTGGCAGAAGCTGTCTTGGAAAGAGGAAACATGGTCACAACAAGACAGAGGATTTAATCCTAGGCAAATGTTACTTATTTACAGCTTTTCTTTCCTTATTAGGTTAGGGAACTATGTGCAGTGTTTCTGGCACTGCAATAATAAGTGTGTGTATTGGTCAGGAGGAGCTGCTGGCATAAAGTGGTGGAAGTCAGAGAAAGACTGGACAGACAGCGGCTTTGTTCCCAAAATACTCCTCCAGAAGATCCAGGCAGCACTGGTTGGATGGAAAAAGGAAGTAACAGGGTGACGAATCTTCCTCAGGCAATGTGATAATTTCACTAATGTTCAAATAGGAGCCCCTGATGGTGCAATGGGTTAAAGCTTTGTGCCGGCAGGACTGCTGACATGAAGCTTGAGTTGCTGACCTGAAGGTTGCCGGTTTGAATCCAACCCAGGGAGAGTTCAGATGAGCTTTCTTTGTCATTTCTAGCTCCATGCGGGGACATGAGAGAAGCCTCCCACAAGGATGATAAAACATAAAAATCTGTACATCAAACCCATTCTGGATTTGATCTGTTGTTCATGATTCAACAGATATAGTAGATGGGGCTGGCTCTGGAGATAAAATGCCTAGGTTATCTATCTGGGATGGTTGCAAAGCATTTATGTAGCTTACTGTAAAAAAGGGTAGCATAGAAGACCCAATTAATAACGAATAGCTGTCCCAAATAATAAAAAATAACTGCCACCGATTAGTGGAAATGCAGCCACCACTGTGTGGAGAGACACCTTTAGATTATAAAAGTGCTCAACCACCCAATAGCTCAGAGGAAGTCTTTTACTTTATTCGGTGTTAAAATGGTAGCGCAATTGTGCTGAGGGAGTCTATAGACGACAGAGGCTTTGATGTAAAAAGAACAATATCAAGTTTATTCAGGCACAAGCTTGGTGGTTACAAAAGATGTTTCACTTAGAGGTATTCTTATTAACAGTTACAATACTAGAATGAGATGAATCAAACTCTCTAAAGTATCACTTCTTTTACTTAAAGTAGTTAAAACTTCTTCCTCTGCTCCTTTCTAAACTGTTACTTCAATGGATCTATGTGAGTCCAGCTGGGATTGGTTCCCAAAGTCCGAAACTTGGACTATCCAGTGACTTCAAACCACAGACACCCCTGTGATATACTATCACAGATTCTCTGTGCCTTTCCAGGACACAGACTACATTAAATAAGTCACAAAATTTATTTGAAACCAACTCAAAATGAACAATTGAGTCTCCTTGATCCCATCAACCTGGAATCAATCTTCCCTGTGCCTCATCAGAGCACAGACTGAGGCTTCACTTTTTAAAACCTGTTCACTTCTCCTCCCCTCGGCAGATGGCTCCACCCACATCTCCATGGCAACTGTCTCAGAGGAGAACCACTAAATGGCTGCAGCCGTCTCACACCTACCTAACCAAACCACAAGCACATAGTTAAACACAACAAACATGAATACAAAACTCATACTTCATTACACTTACCTTCTTCCATGTGTATGCACATGTGTATTGGGAGGACAGCCCTTATTATACCAATTTATCACTACATTTTGCCTTTGCTGGTTTTCTTCAGATTGAACAGCAGGAGATGGAGGGAAGGAGTGGGGATAAAGAAATTGCCAATCTGAACCTGTTTTTTTTTCCTAAGTAGAATTAACAATTTCTGCAGTCATGCCAGTCATGCCAACTTTTCTACAGCCAGGAATTGTTGTCTGGCTGCAGGCTCCTTTTTTCTGAAGTCTGGGAAGCAGTTGGCTTGCAGGCAGTATACAATTGTCTTTCCCAGTCATATCAGGAGCTAGACATCTGCAGATTGAAACTTTTAGTTAGATATAATTGCTTCATGCAGCACAGTTCACCAGACAGTGGTTTTCAAATGTTTTAAACAGTCAGGGATGTTTCTACCAATGAGGTGCCACTGAGATTCATGTCACAACAAGAAAAGAGATTGTCCCTAAACATTACAAAAAACTGTCTGATTGTAAAGCTGATTGACACTAGGATATGTCTGAGAGTTTAGTGGAGTTTCCTTCTCTGAAGATATTTAAACAGGGACTGGATGGCCATCGGTCAGGAGTCTTTGGCCCCTTCTACACTGCCTTATAATCCAAAATTTCCAAGCAGATAATCACATTATATTCTTTGAACTGGATTATCTGAGTCTACACTGCCTAATAATAGAGAGTGTGCACGCCGGCATGCAGGGCGGGCCCATGCTGGTGTGGGCCCGCCCTGCGTTCCAGTGTGCACACTCTCCACCCTTCCTTCCGTAGATTGAAGCAGATGGAGAGCGACGCATGCTGCCCGGGAGGCCCAAGATAGCCGGAAGGTGGCGCCATGTTCTCGAAGGGTGCAGTTGAGGCGCTCCCGCATGCGCCTCAACATGCATGCGTGCTTGCATGCGCACGCACCCGGGAGCACCTCAACTGTGCCCTTCGAGAACATGGCACCACAGGCAAGTGCCTAGTTGGCCTGGCGGTAGAACCACCTCATCTATTTCAAAGCAGATAATCTGGATTTTATACAGCAGTGTAGAAGGGGCCTTTGTGTATTCCTGCATGGAAGAGGCTTGGACTGGATGGTCCATGGGGTCTCTGAATCTATAACAACCAGGAGGTAGGAAGATGCAAGATGTATTTAGATCTTGCAAGAAAGGAAGTTGGGTAGCAAACTAAAGGTACCTGATTTCACCTCTGGGGACATTTCTCTCTATTTCTACTTCCCATGAGCTCCAATAGTTATCAACAACAATGGCAAACAGCAGTATTTTTGCAGCCATGCTACCTGAAACTTCCAGTTAGGTTTTTATGAGATTCAGAGGAGATTTGGGGTTCTGGAGGCAGGTAGGAGGAGAGCAAGGGAAAGTCTTGTTACATAATGAGAAGTTTGCTTGTGTGATAGATGGAACCGAGTGTGCTGTATCATTGACAAGGGATGAACAGAGCTGTCCATTTTGCTTTCAGTTGGGTTACCTTTTTTTAAAAACCATCAAGGCACATATGTTGAATTTATGAAGGACTTTGCAAACATTAATGTGTAATAGTAGAATAAAAATCAACCAAAATTCTGACCGATCTTTATACCTCTTGGGTACTCCCAGTGATAGTAATTAATGATATATTTTAAAAGACCTGCAAACCACAGCTAAGAGCTATCTTTGAAACAAAAGTGCAGAAAGCGTGGTGGTTCATATTCTAAAACTGAAACTTTATTTAAAGATAAAATTGATAAATGGGCACCATTTCCAGTTTCCAGATACATAAAACCCATAGGAGATGTGAGGCAATCATAAAATGAGTAAACGTTTTTGAACTTTGGAAGAAAGACCTGGGTTAAACTCATTTGGAAATGCAAAAAAGCTACAATTGCTTATAGGAATCTTAGATATGTGAAAGATATTATGAAGCAGCAAGTTTCAGTTGGCTTAAGGAATGGATCAAACTGGAGAAAAGTGAGTTATTTAATTTAGAGGGCCATAATCTAAGATTTGGGTGGCATACCTATCATTGGTATGAGAAAGACAAGGTGAATAAGGAATTTAATATATAATAAGAGCTAATCTTTTAGCAATGTGTAAAACGTATAAGGAGAATATCAAACCCAAAACTCTGTTATGGCTGCACCCATTGGAAGCAGTATTGAGACCAAATAGCCATGCAGAATCAAGTATATCAGAATATCTTACCAAAGAAAAAGAGCAATGGAAACTTAATAGGAGACAAGAGTTAGGAATAAATGACTGGTTTAGCTACTATCTCTTACGTGATAGATTTACAAAATATTTGAGAGTATGGTTTTCAGCCAGAAAATTGGAATTAAAGAACATTTTCGAAAAGGGCAACAGAGGCCTAATCTCCATATTATATAAATATATTTTAAAATACAACATAGAGGACAATCGAATAAAAACTGGGATGATTTTGTGGGCTAAATATTTAGGGAGAAATGTTGATTTGGAGGATTGAGAACATCTCTGGAAAAAGGAGTTTAAATTTTTGATAGCTGCTTCAGTTAGAGAAAACATGTATAAAATGTTTTTGAGAAGTTATATAATCCCAGAGCTAATGGCCAAAATAGATAAAACTTGTTGAGGGGAATGCTGGAGGCACAGGATGCAGAACCACTCCTTTTTTCATGTTTGGTGGTCCTGCAATATAGTACAATTTCTTTTTTAAAAGATGGTGATAGAAACAAATAGTATGATCACCAAAAAGGTTGAGGAAAAACCCAGAAATGTGCCTTTTAGGGTTATTCAGAAAGAGTATTAGTGTAGGAGACGAAAAAATTGCCAGTACAGCTTTGTTGTGGCAAGACTAACAATAGCAAAATCTTGGAAGGGGGAAACAGAGTTAATTATTAAAGATTGGAGAGAGAAAGTACTAGAGTATATCCAAATAACCAAGCTAACTAATGGTATTAAAAGAGGAAATCATGAAGCATTTGTAAATAAATAGAGGCTGACATTTGGCTATCTGGAAAGGAAGACAAAGGTACTGTAGATTCGAAAGTAGCCACAAAGGGAATTATTAAGATAAGAAATAAAGGTAAATGCTTGTTAGATATGAGATCCACATTGAGTGGTGTCAGAGTTCTTGGGTGATGGCTTCACGGGTGTGGGGTAAGTGGGGTAGGGGTTTGAATTGAAGTGATATTTGTACAGTAATTAATATTTTATATATGATTTGCATTAGATACCTGTATAAAGTCTTTTCTTTTTATACATGTTTTTCTTGCCTTTCTTTTTCTTCTCTTTTTTTCATTTACACAACAACAAAAAATTTATCTGGAAAAAAATGTAAAAGAAAGGGCTTACAAAGTCAAGTTTGAGAAAAAATACTCATCCTTATCACAAGTAAATGAAACCTTATTTATTTATTTATTTACCTTATTTATACCTTGCCTTTCTTTACCCCAAGGGGGACTCAAGACTCAAGCTTTTCTCTGGAATATTATCTTGTAGTTTTACTGATTAAGCATTAAAGAAAGCATCTGTCTAATTAATATTAAATATACATCAAAATGCAAAGAGTTTACATTGAAAAAAATAATAAAAAAGGAAATGTGTGGCAGAAGCCCTTGTCTTTGCAGGAGAAAATGAGAAGCAAATGGACATACTGGGCCTTGCTAGCAATAAGAGCCTGGGGCTTGTGCCTCTTGCAAATTTAGAGAAATTGTGGGAAATACCATACTTGTTTAAAGCTGAAGTTCCCATTGCATTTCCTTTCAGCTGAGCCAAAGGTCTCATTCCACTGTGACACTGGCAAGACACTTCCCTTCCCTTGCAAAATCGTCTTGGCCATACCAAGCCTGGTCACATGGATGGGACAATGCCAATGGCATTCCCGAAGACAATTCTTCCACAATTGCTGCATTGTTCAACCACAGCCCTGTCCCCCTCCCATTGAATTATGCTCCTGGCTTCTGGTGAGGGCAAGCGAGGGTAGTCACAGTCTAATCAAGTACCTCATTAAGAGTTCCCTTTGGCCCGGCCACCATAGAACTTGGATAAGAGGCCAACTTGCAATTCTGAAGAATGGTGGGATGTTATGGCAGCCCTGCAGAAGGAAGGAAAGAGAAAAGAAAAGATTAGCCAGAAGAGAGCCACTGCAAATGTACTTTGTGTGCAGAGAACAGAGGCTGGCACTTGTCCAGGAAACTGCCCTTTCTTTCCTCTTCATTCTTGGGAAGATGAGTCCTGGAAATCAAGTATATGCAGTGCAGAAGCTCTGTACAGTCTTGTGCATATAAACATTCCCAAACTGTGTACAGTACTGTGTTTACATATACCAGATGTACAACAAATGGCATTATTTAACCAGTTTCTAGAGGTTCCACTATCTAAGTCTGCTCGGGGAAACTGCAACAACCGACAGTTTTCTGGCACCTTAAAAGTCAACAAATGACTCTGTGGCATTTTAAAGCTTAGGTGTAAACATTTATCCCACTTTGTCCAAAAAAGCCACCTAAAAATTACATTAAGATGGAGGAAGCTGCTTTATGATATATGTTACAGAACTCCTTTTCTTGTACCTTAGAAACAAAACAAGTTTACAAGTTTTAGATTGACAACAGTTAATGGTGTCGCCCTAAAGCCAGAGATTGTGTCAATGAGTATCTTTACTTTATTACGGTCCATGAACTCGCAGCTGTTAATTTAATAACATACAGGATTTTACAGAACATTCAAAACTGGGGAAATGTGCTAAACAGACACATACTACACAAGGTCAGTAACACCCTGATTGGAGACTAGGCTCTTTCTCAGCCTTGCTGCCACTGCAAGGAACTTTATCACCGTGAGGGTCACCTTGTGGTGCTTATCCTCCATAAGGTATCTGACCTTCCTTTGCGGGGCATGGTCAGACAATCAGGCCAGAACTGGGCGTATGAGTTGACCTCGTCAGGCTGAGTAAAAGCGGCACTGCAACAAGATGTGTTTTAATTATTCTATTTCATTTCCACCGCATGGGCATAATCTTTGGGAGTAGGGGATACCAGATAGTCTGCCCAATGAGTATCTGGATCTAAATTGCTTGAGTACGGCAGGGACCAGAGCCCCCAGTGGCGCGGCGGATTAAACCACTGACTGCTGAACTTGGTCACCGAGTTGGCAGTTCAAATCTGGGAAGTGGAGTGAGCTCCTGCTGTTAGCCCCAGCTTCTGCCAACCAAGCAGTTCAAAAACATACAAATGTGAGTAGATCAATAGGTACCGCTCTGGCGGGAAGGTAACAGCTCTCTATGCAGTCATGCTGACCACATAACCTAGGAGCTGTCTACAGACAAAACAGGCTCTTCATCTTAGAAATGGAGATGAGCACCAAATGAGAATCAAACATGACTAGACTTAATGTCAGGGGGAAATCTTTACGTTAACCTTACAGCAGAGACCATGCTTCTGTGTGTAAGTTGGGTCTTTATGGAGACTAAAGGTAGTGAGGAGAAAGATGTAACAGGCAGAATGGTGAAGGCAGACTCCATCTCAAGAAGACCGCTGAACTCTTTGCAGGTGCAGTCATTTGGCAGGGGCATCTAGAGCCCTGGTTTCTCTGTAATGCTGGATTAGCAGCATGAAAGATGCATCTTTCCCTACACCCAGGACAGGCTGCCAGAAGCAATCACTCCTGTTGCACTCTAATTACTCCATGGCATCTTGCCAAGAGACGTTCCTACCAGGAGAGCTTGCTGTGAGGCGGGCGACAGTGCAGTTCCGTGCTGTGTCTGTGTGTCTAGAAGGTATTGTTTTTCTGTGTTGGGATCATGAACTACAATAAGAACAAGTGTAAGTCCATTTGTTTATGCACACAGTGGGTATTGACCCTTTGCTCTTTAGCATGTACTTCTCTGCAGTTGTCTGCAACATGCACTGAAGCGCAACTGGTTGAAAATAATAATAGGAGTTCAAGTACTTCCATCATCTTGTTACCTTGAAATTTAAAACTTTCTCCTTTGCAGGTAGATATTTTAGTTTAATTGAAACCTGGGAAGACTGTATGGCTGCAAGATATACAGTAGCGCTTCCATAAGGCAACCCTAAAGAGCAATTTGTCATGTTAAGGATTATGGCATGTGTTATGTTGTGCTATTCATTTTCCAGGTGTTTATTCACAAACACATGTGCATGCATTTACACATTTAAAGGCTACAGTCCTTCTTTTTGTGTATGTGATGTGTTTTGCAGCCTTCATGAGACACATCTCAAAGCATAACGTTATGGTCACAGAGCATAACCTGAAATGTTCAGTTTCGGTTAGTATAAGAAAGGCAACAGTGCCAATCTGTACTGTTCATTCCTTTCAATAGCACTTGCACAATAATATTCGGAGTGAATTGCATAAGTATGAACAACTACTGCATTTTGGTTTGGAAATTAATACTATTTAATTGGGCTCGGGCTGTAGCGCAGGCTGGAGAGCAGCTGCAATGAATCACTGCAATGAATCACTCTGACCAGGAGGTCATGAGTTCGAGGCCCATTCGGAGCCTATGTTTGTCTTGTCTTTGTTCTATGTTAAAAGGCATTGAATGTTTGCCTATATGTGTAATGTGATCCGCCCTGCGTCCCCTTCGGGGTGAGAAGGGTGGAATACAAATGCTGTAAATAAATAAATAATAAATAATTCTTAGGCACCATCTACACTGTCATAATCCAGTTTCAGAATGCAGACTAATTTCATCGAACTGGATTATATGGCAGTGTAGATGGGGCCTTTGTTTCACTGAACTTGTCTACACAATCTGCTGATGGGCTAGATCAGTGTTTCTCAAACTCTAATTTTCCAGGTGTTTTGGACTTTGCCTTCCAGAATCCCTGATCATTGGCCAAGGCATCTGGGGCTTCTGGAAGTTGAAGTCCAAAACACTTGGGGGAATGGAGTTCAAAAATAACTGGGCTAGAGAATCCCTTTCTATTTAAAGAAATTCTTATCTGTGAAAATGAGCCTTAAAAAAGAATAAAAGGGCATTTTCTTAAAAAAGGAATGATTCAGAATCCTGCTATTTTCATTGCATGCCACAGACCTCAGAATATGTTATATATTAAATCACTTGACTTGAATGTGTTGGGAAGGATTTAACTATTTTTTAAACATTTTTCACAATAAATGAATTTATTGGATAAGTAAAGACACAAATTAGTAAGGTGTGCATTTTAAAATGTATATAATGTATAGTTGATTTGGAGGATTTGTGAGTTTAGTGCACAATTCTACATCTTCTGAATTTTCAGGATGAGCTCCAAATAGCCTTTGCTGTGTACTATGAAGACGTGCTTGATATGTATGTGTGTATGTATACTTGTTACTTGCTGTTTGTATCTTTGTGCCATGAACTAATGCAGTAGCTTCTTGTCGTCAGTGTATCTATATGTTACAGGCAGTCTCTCCTTCCTAAAATGTTTGGCATGCTTTCCCTGCTACAGCAAGCACATTGTTATTTACAGTTCAGTATGTTGATCCCTCCCCATCTTTGGTATTGGTGTTTTATTCACCAAGCTAACTGTTGAAGCCCCTGTAAATCATTTCCCTTCACACCAGGGAACACAGCAATATGAGGGGGCTATATCTAGTTTGTGAGTGAGGTCATTGAAGGTTGTGGCATGGAAACTATACACAGCAGCTGCTTCCAGTACAAGAGTCTTGTCTCCCTCTGGCTTGCTAATATCCTCAGGGTTATAAATAATTGAATTTAGGCAGGATTTCCCACATTAGGATCATATTTGTTTGTCAGTGTCGGACAGGCCAAATTTCAACCCTTTTCTATCAGGCCAAATCCCATTGCTATTTTTATAATGCACCTACTCATACTCTTAGAGTAATCTTATGCCATTTGTTTTCTTTCTTTAATGCTTGTATGCATGTAAAGTTCATTTTGATATTAGGTTAAGCACAAACTCACTATGAAAAGTCCAGCTCCCTCCCATGCAACTATTATCTTGATTCTAAACTTGGATTCAAAATCGGAGGAGGGTGAAGGAAACAAGCAGAGGATTGATATGCCACTGTTTGAGAAATTTATGATGGAGTCTTTAAAAAGAACCTGAGCTAGCCATCAATAACCAACATTCTCAAATAATCTTTCTCCAGAAACTCAATTTAACTGAGAAACCAAATGCTGGCAATTTGGTGGCATCTTCCCAATAATGCAGAGAGTAGGTCAGGCAGGAAGCCGCAGAAATGAGGAGAATCTTAGATGGTTGGCTCCTTGAAGATTTAGGAGTAGAGCTCCAAAGTGACAGAGTGGGAGGAGAGACTTGGAAGAGCTTGGTTCACTTGAAGTTCACCTGTTTAGAACTCCACAGTGATACTAAAATCACACTCTCAAATGAATTCCCCATATCCAAAGGGACTCGACAAGGATGCCCACTGTCACCGTTAATTTTTATTTTTTCCTTAGAGATTCTAATGAGAAATATTAGAAACAACAAAGATTTAAAAGGATTAAAAATTGACAAGCATGAATACAAAACAAGAGCATTTGCGGATGATATAATTTGTATTATTGAAGAAGCTAGATCAAATATAAATAGATGGATGGAAAGTATAGAGGAATTTGGAAAAGTGGCAGGCTTAAAAATTAATAGGAAAAAATCAACAATTTTGACTAAAAATATCTCAAAGAAGAATCAGGAAAAACTGGAACAAACATCAGGCTTAAAAATTTCATCAACGGTAAAGTATTTGGGCATTTGGATAACAGCGAAGAACAATCAATTACTCCAAAACAATTATTTAAACAAATGGAAGGAAATTCAGAAGGAACTGGAGCGTTGGAAAAAGTTAAATCTATCTTTATTAGGCCGAATTGCAGCAATAAAAATGAATATCTTACCAAAAATGATCTATCTGTTCCAAAATCTCCCAATAATTCGAAAAACGAAAATATTTACGGATTGGAACAAAGACTTAACGAAATTCATCTGGAAGGGGAAAAAACCAAGAATAAAATTCACCGTTATGACTAATCTTAAGAAAAAGGGAGGATTTGGAGTGCCTGATCTGAAACTATACTTCGAAGCGTGCGCTTTGGTCTGGATAAGCGACTGGATAAAACTTTCCAAATCAAGGGTACTTACAATAGAAGGTTTTGACTTAAGAAGAGGGTGGCATTCGTATATTTGGTATGGGAAGACAAAAATAGAGAAAAATTTTGGAAATCATTTTATTCGATCAGCACTAATGAGGGTATGGGAAAGGTATAAGAGAAATTTTTACACAAAAACTCTAAAATGGGTATCGCCTCTTGAAGCTAATCAAAGAAGGCTATTAGGGTGGTCTAACTGGCCCCCATATAAAGACTTACTAAAAGGAAAAACACCTACTCTTCAATTAAAATCACATGCAGAAATACAGCTGAAATATAAAGAAGTTACCTGGTTACAATACTTACAAATCAAAGAATATTTTAATATGGATATCAAATTAGGATTCTCTGAGGAAGATTTTTGGGAGAAATTGATTAAGTTAGAGAAAAAATTAATTACTGTATTATATAATAAACTCCTTGAATGGTCTACCGAAACAGAACAAATTACTAATTCAATGATAAAGTGGGCAAAAAACATCGGAAGACCAATACAAATTAAGGAACGGGAAGAAATTTGGAGGAAGAAACTGAAATATACTTATGCATCAGACTTAGAAGAAAATTATTTGAAAATGCTCCACCGCTGGTATATGACTCCAGCAAAACTTGGGAGAATGTACAAGAATATGGACAATAAATGTTGGAAATGTAGGATAAATGAAGGTACCTTTTTTCATTTATGGTGGACATGTAAAAAGACATCTGATTTTTGGAAAAAGATACATGCTGAATGTCAAAAAATTCTTAAGAAACAGTTTCCAATGAAACCAGAATACTATCTTTTGGGAATATTTGACCCGGGATTATTCGCAGATTCAAACATGGACAAACTGTTCACTTTCCTATCAACAGCAGCGAGAATAGTTTTTGCTAGAGACTGGAAGCTGGGCACGTCCCCAAATGTAAATGATTGGATCATCAAAATAATGGATATAAAAGATATGGACAAATTAACTTTTCTATTAAAAGATAACAGTGGCAAAGGAATGAAAAAAACAGATTGGTCACCTTTAGAAGATTATTTGGAGAAACTTTAAAGATACAAGTGGGAAAGAATTTATTACCAATATTAACAGTGATAGTACCAAGGTGTTACTTTCTTTTTTTTGTTTACAGGAAGAGTTAGAGTGGAAGTCACTGAAAACCCCTGTATATATTTTTATTTTTATCCTTTTTTTTTTTTGGTTATCTTTCTGGCTTTTCTATACACTTATTGTTCCCCCACTTTCCATGTCAGGGGGAACAATATATATATTTCTTTATCTCTCTCCTACTTCCTACTTTCTATACTGCACATTGTTCCCCCACTTTTTATGTATATAGATCTTTTTCTTTATTAATAAAGATTATTAAACCGAGAAAAAAAAAAAATCACTGGCCCAAGTTGTCTGATAGTTAACTGCTTCAGAATCCTATAGTTTTCAAGAGAACATATGCATGACTGAACTTTACAAAAATTAGGAAGATAGAACATCTCTTGTTCTTTTCATAGCACATAGTGGGATCCCTTAATCTATTTACTTTAGACCAGGGCTTCTTAAACTTTTTCCACTTCTGGCCTCTTTCTACTCCAGAATTTTTTTATGTGACCTGAGGTATATAGGTATATAAGAAAAAGTATAAAAATCGAACATTTACTGGTAAAAAATCGGCACTTGCAAGGCTTCATAACAGCCTGATTTCCCATTTTGTGGAGTACAACTGCAAGATTTTCCGCAGATCCTCTGTAAACACTGCATGTTGTTGGTAACAGATTTGTGTAAATGGGTTGCATTCAGAAACTCTTTGCTGTTGCCAATTTTTTCATGACCCTAACATTGAGCTAAGGTGACCCCATTTTGGGACTGGGAACCACACTTTAAGAAGCTGTGCTTTAGACAACAAGTTTAGAAAAACAAGATGGATAAAATAGATATTAAAAGAACTGAGTGCTACTCTTCCATTTTAAAAGAGACGTGGAATAAAAAACCCCCCACCTAGAATGCTTCTTTTTAAAGGCTAGAAGGCATGTTCGGAGAATTATCACAAAAATAATGATCAGGGTAGTTCTCTTTGCTAGTTGCTTTTTACTTGGTTGGTTGTTTTAACACTATGCTCTTCAATGCTGATGGAGCCATGTCATTAAGAAATCAGCCATTCTAGGAAAATCAGGTGGTTTAGATCCTGCTACAAAACTATTTTTTTTAAGTATGGAAGCTGCTGAATGGTTCAGCAGAATCAGGACAGTTGCATTCCCTCATCTATCTCCTGGAATTATAGCAGTGATCTTGAAACCAGGCTTGAAACCAGATTCATTAGAATCAAAATGGCTAAGGTCATCCTGTAGTTTTTGCCTCCCTTCCATCACCTTGCTCAAGAGTAACATATTAGAAATTGATTGCTGTTTGTTGTGTGCATGGGACATGTATTTACTGATTCTTTGGCCAACTGCGAAGTAGTAACTTTCACTATATAAACCACAAACTACTTTTAATTTAATTCTACCCAGCTCCATCTACTTAAATCTTCAGCCTAGTCTTTTCTGCCGCGGTGATGGAAAACAAATCTGAGTGAAACCATGCAGGACTAATAGAAATAGATCTTCCCAGGGTGTTTATTTAAGGGACTATATCTGTAAGGCTCCATATTTATCCTGTTTGTCCGGGGTTTTGTGGCTGTCTCATAAATAGCATTCAGGGTAGGATAAGAGTGGCAGGGATTGTAACCAAGCTACTGTGGGTTTCTAAACTATCCTGGGACACTGGAAAGATTGGGGGAAATCACGTGGGAAATGTATGAAGTTCAATGTCAACATGCTGTTCTTGGCAATCACTTCTCTCTGTGTATTTTCAACCACCCTGTGTTGTTGTGGTTGCTTGATCATCCTGGGGAATTCATGAAATCTGTGTACATTCCAGGGATGCAATTCCTTACTGGTTTTCTTCTTGAATAAGGCAATAAGTAATTTTAGGAATTTTCTTCCTGCTGCAGGAAAGGCTTTGAAATGTGCTCAGCTTTTGAATCCTATTTGCAATTTGGGACATATTATGAACAAAAATCTTATATAGTTGTTTAGAAGCCAGTATTTTCTGCTCATCAATCACATTTTCTGTTCAGAAGATAATATTTCTATGAAAAATGCTATCAATATAAATGATCAAAATGATGTTTTCAAAATCAAGGTGAAAGCTCAAGGGGGGAGTGGATTAACTTTGCCACTTTGGCAGCACAGTGGCCAGAAATTACCCTGCATTGGTCTTAGTGCAGTTCAGTCCAACCAGGCCTCCAGAGGCCAAACAGGTTTCACACCATCTGCCCTTCTTAGCTCTTCTATTCTTTCATCTTCTGAGAACCTCTCATGCCAAGCACACTTATTTTGTTCTGAAATGTTCTCAAGTTGCTTCACAAATGTGTGGTGGGAAGTGTGGATTCAGTTCTAGTGCTATATATTCAGACTGTGGAAGGTATGGTGCACTCTAAATCCTTTTTCTGAGCCGCATGGAAGGATACAGGTTGGAGAGAGATGTACAAATACCTAATGTAGGTTATTTAGAATTCTGAGTTTGTCTTAATGGATTCTTTTATGATCTCCCCATTCTCGTAAAAGAGTGTCAAGAGTATTACCTCATTTCTGTCTCCATCTTTCCCTGGCTCCATCAGTGGTGGCTTCAGAGATCAGCACCTGCATAGTTTGTGAGCATAGTTTGTGGTGTGGAGCTGTTGTGAGACTCCATCACATTACTTATACAGTTCCCATTCTCTACTTGCAGCATTCTGCCTTCAGCCTGTGGTCATTGAGTCTGCATTCAATGGTGACATTTAAGTCTAATTTGGTGCATAATCCTGGTAGAATCTGCTCCCTTAAGCTGAAAGGGTTAAGTGGTCTGCTTTGGTGTGACCCAAGAGGTCCAAGAGAACAAGAACATCAAAAGAATGCATAGTAGAATTTAGAAACAATAAAAGTAAGAATGCATGTGAAATACACAGAATGGAAGCTGATAGGTAGATGGTTGTGCATGCCACAATGTAAATTTGTGTAATGGCAGAGAAGGAACAAGTTGCACAGTTCATACTTTGCATAATTTCTTTATCAAGGGAATAATTTAATGTAGAGGTGGACAATCTGTGGGCCACTAAATGGTGTTGGACCCCCCCACCCAATCATCCTTCACATCTAGCTATACTTGAAAGGGTTGATGGAAATTGAAGTATAATCATATCTGGACGACAATAAGGTTTTTAATGCTTTTTGACAAAACTGCTCAACATTCCCCATTCCCACCCCCACCCCATTGAAACTGGCTGCCTTTCAGTGCATCAAATATTTCCTTCTTCACCTTTCCAAATTGAGGATTTTGTCAAAAATATGTTGGGAAAGATGTATCAAAGGAAAGGCTATGCATGGCTCAGAAGATTCACTGCATCTTTTTTTCCTTTTCCCATATTTGTTATCTTACATTTGCTTTTTACAAAGACATGACTCCTATTTAATAAAATAACTTAAAGACCTCTCCAGAAGCGACCTGAGTCTTCTGCCATCAAGTCAGTATGTGTATGATCATGAGCACTGCCCATCACTCATTGCTCCACCCAATTCAAAAGCATGGTTTGTGTGTGTGTTTAGTCTCATCTCCAGCAAAGAATAGCAATGATCTCATTAGTGGAAAGACTGCAGTGTTCAATACACCTTCAAACCACAAAAAGCTAATGGAGAAGGAAAGAGAAGGTTTGTCTGCTTTTCTTTCTGAACAGAGCCCAGTCTGCCCAGACTGCTAAAGCCATTCAGAACCCCATATGAAACTCCCATCAGCAAGTATAAGGCTTTTGTTTCATCTCTGATGTCTGGCTCCTTCCCTCCCTCTCCCTTCTTCCTCCTCATTCCTCATTCAGGTCTATAGGGAGATGAAGGCTGCCTCCTTTCCTTTCAACAGCTGGATTAAAAGAAGAGGAATCTGCCCTATCTTCTTCTCTTTTTTGTTGTTATGGACATCCTTTCTTCTTTGGTCTGAGATTTCAAGGTGCAGGACTGGGGGCTCATAGGGGCTCTTCTTGACTTCCACAGGTCAGGACCTTTACTGAGATATGAGAGCATTATGGAAAATGTGAAAAACAGCTTTCCCATTTACAATTCTAGCATTGAGCATAGGCTTCCTTGGTTGCTGGAAGGTGTATATTTCCATATTTGCTCTCTATGGATCCTCAAATCATTTGAGCTTTCAGATTACTTACTTACTTACTTTACTTAGGTGATCCCTTGTTGTCCGAGGATGATTGTCTTCCAGGTGTAGTGTTCTGGTGGTGGGTTCCTTGGATGTCTGTGGAACTCTATGTTCTTCCACAATGAAGACATTTGTTTCCAGACAGAAGGTGGTCCTGCTCATAATTGGCTTGATGCCCCTTCCCCTTGGCACTTTTCTCCCTTTTGCCATCCATTCGTGCCTCTTCAAGTTCCATAGCACTGCTGGTCACAGCTGACCTCCAGCTAGAGTGCTCAAGGGCCAGGGCTTCCCAGTTCTTGGTGTCTATGCCACAGTTTTTAAGCTTGGCTTTAAGCCCATCTTTAAATCTCTTTTCCTGTCCACCAACTTCCATTTTCTGTTCTTGAGTTGGGAGTATAGTAACAGCTTTGGGAGACAGCAATCGAGCATCCGGACAACGTAGCCAGTCCAGCGGAGTTGATGGCATAGGAGCATCGCTTCAGTGCTGGTGGTCTTTGCTTCTTCCAGCATGCTGACATTTGTCCATCTGTCTTCCCAAGAGATTTGCAGGATTCTTCGGAGGCAACACCGATGGAATTGTTCCAAAAGTTGAGTGTGATGTCTGTAGGCAGTCCACATTTCGCAGGCGTATAGCAGGGTTGGGGGAATAATAGCTTTATAAACAAGCACCTTGGTCTCCCTACGGATAACCAATACCCATTCTGCTGTCTGCTCCACTTACACATTTGTAGAAACTCTCTCTCCATTCTGAAAGTGCTGCACCAGTTCAGCTGGGCTCCAGATGTAGAGCTTGGAAAAGTTACCTCTCTGAAGCTCCATGCCCAGAATCCTCCAGACAGCATTGCTATTGACTATGGGATAATGGGACCTGTAATTCAGAAAGTAATTATTTTCTACTTCTTCCCAGATACTTCTCTGTGAAGCAGTGGGGGCATTAAATAAGAAGGCCTTATAGGAAAAGGCCAGTGCCCTTTGTAGTCATTTTTAGTCTTCTAGGTGTTTGTTGAGTATGCTGATTCTGCTGGGGTCTTTCATATTAGCTAGCACCCAGACCTGAAATCTATAGCTTGTTGTTGCCCAGGAACTGATGAAACAGCCATGAAAAAGAGATGGGCATTGGATTTATTGGTGTTGGCTCCAGAATTGGTGCTATTCTCTGCTCTTCGTTATATGAGCAAATGAAGGCGCTCTCTTTTGCTTCCTAAATTCCCTTCAAACGCAAAGCAGTCTGAGTAACAGATTGCATTTGGCTGGAATGGCCATTTTGGAACGTGCATTTGCCAAAGATCTTCCTGTCCTGCAGCTGGCTATTAACACTGCAATAGCACTAGATGAATCTAACTTCCAACTTCTGAACAGCTTTTGAAAAATAGGCTTTAAATTTTGTAGAGTTAGTTACTGTCCCATAACAGTGACTTGCCAGTTCAATGCCTTTTGCTACACATACACAGGTGGGCGACTGAGTTAAAGCAGGGGACTAGGACACAGGTGGGCGACTGAGTTAAAGCAGGGGACTGTCTAGGAACATCAAGGGAAGGGATTGCCATGGGATCTTTGGGGCAGAGGAAGAAAAGTCAATTATTCCAAGGTTTCTGTTGTTGTTGTTGGGTAAAGGGGAGCCAAATGTCAAATTTTAATAGCAGAGTTTTTTCCTGAAGCTAGAGGACTGATGGTTGAAATCACCAAAATAAATGTTAAAAAGCAAAGCAGGAACACAATTTCTTCTCCACATATTTTGCTGACACTGATGTAGCAATGTTTTTTGGACTACATCTCCCAGCTTCCCCATGCTAACTTTCCCAGGCTCCAGAAGGTGGAGAGGGGAGCCAGCCCCAACTCTGTTCTCCTTGTACAGCAGCTGGAAAAATGCTGCTGTGGTTGCGTGGGGTCCCTTTGGAAGAAAAAGAAAAGTTTTGGCGAGTGTGGAATGGAAAGGAATGAGCTGGCTCTGTCCCTGGTCTCCTCCCCCTAGGGCAGAGCTGTCTCCCTCCCTCCCTCCCTTCCATCGCTTTCCACTCCCTTCTGTCATTCTGGCTTTTTCTCCACCTCTTTCCCTTTTCCTCCCCCTCTTCCCCATCACACCGCACTCCCCAAGACTCCCTCTTGAGTTGAGCCTTTGCCTGGCTGGGGGCTCCAGCCACCCTTCTTCCCAGCTCTGGGTTCACTCAGCCTTCTCCTGTGTGATGTCATCCTGAATTCACATAACTGCGGGATGATAAGTGAACCCCCAGGGATTTGACTGGCTGAAATTACAGACAGGGCTTTATCCCCCCGCTCACTTCCTACAAGCCAGGGGAAAAATAAACCTCACTCCTATGCCTGCCACAGTCGGGAAAGCCGTGCACCTCCACTAGCGGATTCTTTCAGTAGGAGCAGCAGCCGCCGGCGTCTTATACTTCATCAGCTCTGAAGAATAAACGAAACCAAGTTCACTTTTCTCCAGCTGAACAGAGGCTTTCCAATTTCCATAGATGGTGAGTCCAGCTTTCTCAGGTGGGGGTTTAGGTGGTCCTCCTTTCTATCTTGGGGTTAATCTTGTGCCAGTTTCAGCACTTGCCTGCCTCTGGGACAAAGGTATGGCAGTTTGGCTAATCTCGTAAACCAGGCTGGTAGTGAAATAGCAAACAGAATCTGAGCTGGCATTGGGGATCTGTGTAAATAGTTGAGTTGGGAAAAGCTTTGGAGTAGAACTTTTTAAAATTCCTCAACCAATGGATGTGCCTGCTGGGGATTCTGAGGGTTGTAATCCAAAGAGATGGGTTTTTCAAACCTCAGGTACTGGGGGGGGGGGGGGGGTGCTCACAGCTCTATAACCTCTGGGTCTTCATCCACCTGCCTGCAGAATATCTTTGTGGCATAGCAGGGATTGGCAGATGCAGGTGCTGCTCTTAAGTACAACCAGAGTAACCTAAGGGAAGGTATTTCACAAGAAGCCTTTAAAAAAAATGAATAGAAAAGCAGCACAAAATACATATACGGAAGCCTTATATTAACTTGATAGAACTTGTAGAAGTTAATCTTCTCAACATGCCTATTCAAGGTGTTTTCATCCCCTCCCTTGTGTCAAGACTTGCTATCAAATATCTCAGGACGGTAGAAGGGAGAGGGGATGCTGAAGCTTTACTCAGAGTGACAGTTTGTCAGAAATAGCTTCTAGGTGGAAATTAACTCAGTCTGGGGTCAACGGGAAGAACAGGGTGTGTATATGATGTGTGTGCGAGCGCTGATTCATTCCAGGTGCTTTACTACTCAGTATCAGAGGCTAAATGCAAGTGGATAAGCCTGGTGTCATGCAAATTCAGTTGCGGAGAGTAGACAGTCTCTGAGGAATACAACTCATCCCCCAATTATGCTCATCTGATTTTGTCCAAAGCAAAAGATTTCATTTTGTACTCTCTTGTCCTGTAGTTGTTGTTTACGCTCTCATGTAAATAATTCCATCTCCTTGGTATTTTTACACACAGGGGCACAACTGACGCCACTGAGACTTGCAAAAGTATATTTGGAATTGACCAAGCTGGAATTGGTTTTGATTGACAGCACTGTCATTCTTACAGCTTCTTCTTTTTATATCTTTCCTATATAACAGCTTGTGCTTTTTTTAAGAAGAGGAGGGGGATATGTACAACAGAATAGGTCACTCAGTCAAGTTTATACAAATACATGGCAAACATCATCCTTGGTTTTGCAAGCAAATGAATTTATCAGAATTTATCACCCTGCAACAGAATAACAGGCTACCTGAGCAAACTTTTGTATGTGTTGTTGTGTGCCTTAAAGCCATTGCTGATTTATAGGAACCCTGAGGCGAACCTATCATAGAGGTTTCTTGACAAGATTTCTGGGATTCAACTTTGCCTTCCTCTGAAGTTGAGAGAGTATGACTTGCTGAAGGTCACCCAATGGGTTCCCATAGTTGATCAGGGAAGTGAATCAATGCTTAAACTACTAGACCATACTAGCTCTTTTTGTATATATGCATATATTTAATTTGATCTTTTGATCCATATTTTCTTGAATGGGCTCAAGCAGGCATACATGACGCTCCTTCTCCAAACATTGTCATAGCAGCTCTTGGAAGAAGATCAGACTGAGTGAGAGGGTGACTGGCCCAAGGTGACCCAATGAATTCCATGGCTGAATATCCCAAATCCCAGTGTAACACCCTAACCGTAATAACCCAAGAAGAATGTATTATTGATTTAGATGAAAGATTTATGAAGTAGGCAGAGTCAGGGTGTGGTATAGATTCATGTTCTTTTCCAGCCTTAGAGCAGAAGGGGAGGGGGGGAGCTGTGGTGGCAGAATGGTTTTTTTATCTCCTGGCATGATGATCCCATTCTTGCTGTCTGAATCAATACCATAACTTCAGCCCCCTCTTCCCTCTTACACACTACTTCGGTATCGAATACCTCTTGACAGCTCTGACAGCTGGGTCAATAAACAACCGGGTGTTCTTCCTCCTCTCTTGCCTTGCATGTCTCTTGACTGAACAGCCTTGCTGGCGCTCATTACTACAACAGGGAGTAGATCGACAAGAGAGGCACCTGTTACTATTAGGCCATCACAACAGGATTTGTTTCATCTGACTTTGCTTTGGGATGGTGGGGTAAAGTCTCTATGTGATCTAGTCATGCCCTTTAAGTGTGTACAAGAAAGGGACCCAAATGAATTTTTCAAAATGAAGCCTGTTGATAAAGGGTTCTTCACATTTTAATAATAATAAAACTTTATTTTTAACCCACCCTCTCTCCCTGAAGGGACTCAAGGCAATTTGTCTGGTCCTTCAGTTTCTGCCTGGGTCACATGCCGCAATACTACATCAGAACAAGGTACCAACAGTGGTGTTGATCTTCTATGGAAATATAACAGAAATAACACACACACACACACACACAGAGAGAGGGTAGGGCTACAGTTTAGATGCATCTATACTGTAGAAGTAATGCAGTTTAATATGACTAATTGCCATGCCATAGAATCATGGGAGTTGTAGTTTGATGAGGCACTCGCAGCCCAGCAGAGAGGGCTAAAAACTAAAATTCCCATAATAAAGGGTAGAATGCTGTTACTTGTTGTATTTTTTTCTGCAATGAATGGGGCAAATAGTGAAAAATGAATGGTCTCAGCATTGGCTCAACAGTTACCACTCAAAATGATAGAGAACCATGAAAGTGTTATGTCTCAGATGTCCTTCACTGAGTAAGGACGTAGTAAAGCTGTCTCTCAGAAATATTGTCATGCCCATTGTAATCACTTGGAGGCGTACAGAGCAATGCCTGTTCTATGGAAACCCCACTATTCTCAAGTATCCCTGCCCTTCCCTTGGCAGTGACCTAATTTGGTGAGTAACCCTCTAAAAGTGGCAGTTGGGGAAGGGATTTAGCCTCTTTGCCCTCTACTAATGTTACCATGCACCCTTCAAATAGAATGACACCCAGGATGCATTCTGGGATGTTTTCCGGCTGTGTTTTTAATTTAAAAATAATCACTTGAGCTTGGTAGCAGGATGACTTCAAGAAGGTTCTACCAGTATCGATGGACCAGTTGTAAAGCCATTAACGGTGTACAGATATTTGGTTTTCCTTCTTCTGCCAGGCACTTTGCTTTTTATTTATGTGACTGTTTCATCTGCCCATAGCATAAATATTACGTCCTTGTGTTACACATCTGCATATAGACAATGTTTAATATTTTATCTTGTGAAAATAGGTTTCCAAATTACTAAGAGGGCCTGAAATTAGCTATGGGGCTTTGCCTGGGGCTTTGAAGAACTGTTGTTCCTTCAAGTGCAGAGGGAGACTTCTCCACTGAGTTCCCTAGCTGATTTAAACCTTCTGTTGAGTTTGTGGTTGCCCATTCCTTGGTTAGAATGTTAGAGCTTCATCCCATCCTTCTTTTTAAAGAAAAGCAAAGTGGGAGAAGTGCTTGCAAGTGGCTACTTGAGCTACAAATAGCCATTGTGGGAAAGGTCACCTCAAAGGAACTGACTTCTGGAATGAGGGAAGAAGAAAGGATTTGGTAGAAAACCCCAGGAGCTGCCCCAGTCTATCTTATGTTAATCTAAATAAATGTTGAATGGATGATGGTTGTGTGTTCATATCACTTTTCTTTGATGGCTGCTATAGAATTTTTTGTGTATTTTTGCCTTGTCTGTATATGCCAGTTGGATTCTGTGGTCTCTGAATGGTTTCCTTGGTAGTCGTTCTTCGCACACAGATATGCCTTCATTGTGCTTGTTGCTCTGAACAAGAACACAGATATGCCTAGAATACAGATCCATCTATCTTGCTGTGTATACTGCATTCGCATACACAGAGAATGCTTTTTGGACATATACAAATAGTATATGTACATTTTAGATATTCCAGAATAATTTTGAGTATTCTCCTGTTTTGGTACTTAAGAGAGAAAAAATGTAAGTTTTCAACATTTCATACAAACGATTCCAACAACAACGAATTCTTGTTTATTTCAGTTGCTGGATAGTTTGTCTCAACCAGTGTTCATTGCAGAGTTGCTGTTTTTTCTCTAACATGTTTGTCCGTGTGTGTATGTGAGAAAGAGACTGGAAAAGTTACTTTTCTGGATGACACCTCCTGTAATCTCCCAGGCAGCTGGGGGTTGTTCCGGGAATTTTAGTCCAAGAAAAACAGCCTTCCCAGGCTCTGGCTGTGTGTGTATACATTACTACTCACAGCCGGGGTTTAGTGGAAAAGACGTCCAGTTCCCTGCTGGCAAGTTTGGGTTATGAGGTAGTTCTGGAAGTGTGTGCTGCCTGCAGATAGGAGCTTTCTGATGTCCTGGATCTTCCATTCGCCCATCTTCCTTTCCCTGAATCAATCCTTGGCTCATTGCCAGGTTTAAAAGTCACTTTTTCCTCCTAAGTGAGAGCATTCCATTTTTCAGTTCCAGGAAATTTCACAAAGGGACCTGAGAGAAGAGGCAGGAAAAATGGGGAGGGGGAGCCCATTTCACCATGCAGTGTGATGAGAAATTTAACCAGTGCCACTTTAGTAGAGCATTAAAAAAAAAAAAATTAGACACCAGTTCATGTGCCCTCAAAAGTCTCTCATGAAGCAGTCAGGAAGTCTCAGCTACAGGATAATGTTAGATGTATGTCAAAGGGGCTATGGCATTTCCCACGGACAACACACATGAATATATGAATTAGAATACCACCATCCCCAGATGAATTATTACTGCAGCCTTGACTTCATTTTTAGCCAAAGTTTTAAAAAATGTCCATTGGAAGAGTGGGTGGGTGGGTGGAGGACTAAAATTTGCAGAATCCTCTTGTGGATTTTTCTAAGGATTGGTTTTAATTTACTAAACATTATTTAAATATCTCCTGCTTTGTCATCCAAGAATGGTGGAGAAGATCAAAGATCTTCTCAAAACATTACTAATTTGTCCTGCAGACCAAATGTAGCTTGAGGTTCTTTCTCAGATCTGTCTGTGTTGCTTAGTTCTCTTGGCACTGTTCCCAAAATAGATGGACCTTCCCTTTATAGGGTTATTTTAGGTCAACAGAGGCACATTTGTCATGGAATACCATGTTCAGGAAAAGGAAATTTTGTTTTCTTCAGTATCTGCACACTAACTGTTGTTGGAGATCTCCCTCCACCCCCACCCCCCACCATCAAGGCCATTAATTTTATTTTGTGCTACACTATTAATACAACAGTGGCACAGTGGGTTTAACCCTTGTACTGGCAGGACTGCTGACTGACAGGCTGGTGGTTCAAATCCGGGGGAGTGGGCGAACTTCCTCTGTCAGCTCCAGCTCCTCGTGTGGGGACTTGAGAGAAGCCTCTCACAGCATGGTAAAACATCAAACATCCAGCCGTCCCCTGGGTAACGTTCTTGCAGATGGCCAATTCTCTCACACCAGAAGTGACTTGCAATTTCTCAAGTTGCTCCTGATACACCCAAAAATACAATGGTATAAATTAGTGAAAAGAAATTTCAGAATTTCGTAGTACTGTAGAACCTACCTACTATATGGGATTAGCATGTTGTGAGTCTTGGTTGAAAAGATTTTGCTTTAGCCAAAAATATTGAATAAAATAATGGCTACATGTGCTGCAGCTACTGGAGTGCTGAAATACAGGTGCAAAGCCTAACGCAGGCATGACTGTGGGTGAATTACTATTTCTCAGTCTGGCCTACCTCACAGGGTTTTTATGAGGACGAAGATGGGGATGAGAATGATGAATTCGTCCTTGAGATCATTGGAGAAAATGAATGTAGCTGAAAATGCATGCACAAATTGGCATTCACCAAGCCAGAGCCAGACTATCAGCTCACTGTTAAGTTTGCCAGGTGCCTGAAAATTATCCTGTTCTTTGTCATTGCAGACATACAACAAAAATAGAAACATTACTGAACTCCTTGCAGTCTGCATTAGGCTTAATGGGCCACAAATTATAGCAAGATGGCTTTCTGGTCTCTCGGGGTCCTTTTCTTTTGTGGTTTCCTTGCTTGTTTTCCATTTACAAAAGAGGTTTCATTTAGCCATGGATCAATGCAGGTGCATTTGCTACATAACATCCTGTGTTTTGATAGCAACAAAAAAAGCAAATAGCCAGTAAATTTGTTTCCCTCCAGTAACTGTCAGCACTTCGCTGGTTGTGATCAACTCCTATGGGAATGGAAAATGGCAGGAGCAGTGCTGTCCTCGAGAGAGAGACGCCAGCGCCTCCTTTGCCAAGGTCTGGAGGGCACATAGTGTGTGTGCGCGTAGGGGGGAGGGGAAGTGTTTGGCACACCATTGGAAGGGCTATAGCTTTCCTTCTCATTGTGAGTCAAGGCAAAGGACCAGCACTGATGTTTTAATTGGATCTATTTGCTTTTGTGGTATCATAAGCCAATTATTTACGACTTCTTCCCCTCCTTGTTTCCCTTGTCTTCTCCTTCTCCACACAGAGGTTGGACACACCCAAGGCCCCCTGGATGGCAGCCTTTACGCCAAGGTGAAGAAGAAAGACTCGCTCCACGGCAGCACCGGCGCCGTTAACACCAACCGCATTACCCTATCTGCTGCTGCCAACCACATTGAGCACACTCTTTCTGTCAGCAGTGATTCGGGCAATTCCACTGCTTCTACCAAGACAGACAAGACTGATGAGCAGGCAGTGCCAGCACTCCCCGGTAGCAGTGGAGGGAGCAACCCTATACTAACTCCAGAAGAGAAACGGGAGCTTGAGAGCTTGCTCAGTGGTTTTGGATTGGAAAACGAAGCCACCATGCATAACCACAACCCCAGTGGGGTAGGCATGATCACCACTGCCCCATCAGGCCGCCACATAGTCCCAGCTCAAGTTCATGTCAATGGGGAGGCTACTAGCAGCTTGGTGGCTGAGAGGGAAACAGACATTTTGGATGATGAACTGCCCAATCAGGATGGGCACAGTGTGGGTAGCCTGGGCACTCTCTCTTCCTTTGATGGCACCACTAACACTAGTGACCTGGGCTACCATGAGGCCCCCCGGATGGAGAGCCTTGCTTCCTTGCCAAATGGATCATCCAACTTCAATGGCATAGATAAGCTGCATGATTCAGAGACAGTCATCAATGGTGGCTACCCTTATAACAATCAGAACACCTTAAGGAGCATGATGGGGCGTCACCCCCAAGACCCCTATGGGCACATACGGCCCTCAGTGTCTGCCCAGGAAAATTTGGCTGACTACTATCAGCATGGCTTCCCCACTCCTGCCTGGCTTCAACCTCAGCCACCAGCCTGCAGCCAGCAGTACTCCTATGGCTATGATCCAAATGGCATATACCGCTCCCAGTCCTTCCCCACGGCTACAGCAGAGAGCCCCCAACTCCCCCAGGCACCAACCCGGAGCACAAGTAGCCGGGAAGCTGTCCAGAGGGGCCTTAACTCTTGGCAGCAGCAAGGTGCAGGCAGTAGGCCACCATCCCGCCAGCAAGATGGTTCCCGAGACAGCCAAAGTCCTAGTGTCTCCAGTGCTAGCCCTCAGCCCAGTCCTTCGCAAGCAGCACTTACTCAGAGCATCAGCATCCCTGAATTTCCTCGTGTGGCATCCCAGAAGGAAATAGAGCAGTCAATTGAAGCCCTTAACATGCTCATGCTTGACCTGGACCCCTCTTCCTCCTTGGTAATGCACAAATCCCAGAGTGTCCCAGTGGCCTCTAGAGAAGAGAAACCACATCCAGTGGCCCTTTCCATGTCTGCCCAGCCAGTGGCTGGTCCTCATGTAGTGCAGCCTAAATCTACCAATGCTTTTGGGCCCATCCCAGGAAGCCCTTCATATAACTCTATGGACACTACTGTGTCCCAGCTCCCTGAGGCACCACCTAAAGCGCATCCCACCAGACTGCTGCTCCACAATGCTGGAGAGCCAGAATTCCCATCACAGGATTACAGAGAGGCCTACTCACCCTATGGCTATCAAAACCAGCAACCAACACAAGCCAGGAGCTATGGTCAGAGTGCAGGAAGCCCTCCAACATCTCCCAGGCCCCATGCAATGGCATACAAACTAATGGAGGGGCAGCATCCTCTGCTGATATCACCCCCATCTCCTGTAGTATCAGTCCAAGCCCAAGTGCCAGGAAAAGACACAGAGAATCCCGAAGAACCCTCTCGGCCCACAGAGGAAGAGCCTTTGCATCTGGAAGGTCTAGTGGCCCAGAGAATAGCAGGTAGGAAGCCTAATTTTCTATTTTCTTGTAAGTCATTGGATCACAGAGTCTTTCATGTGCCTGGGTTGAGTAGGGCATTAGGGTTTGATTCTTGAGCAATTGGGTTTTGTTAATGTGCATAGTACAAAGCAAAGTGATGAATTATTTTCACAAGGTATGCAGCCCTTCAGCATAGAGAAAACAAATTATTCACTTGCACCCACAACAAGCAGCCCATCCCTAAATGATGTTACAACTGCCTACAATTTATTAAGCTACAAGCAGTGGCCCAGGCTGTTAGCATCACACACAGCTCCATGGCTCATATACCCCCTCACCCAACCCTAATATTTCAGATGAAGTAGGACAGAGAAGACAACCCAGTGAAACCATCTAAATGATGGAAATTAGTGGTTTAGCATGGCTAGAAAGGAGAAGCCATGCCAGTCCAGGTGTGGAAATGCCTTAAGGAAGTCCTGTCCCAACCACACCTGCAAATGCAAGTACATAAAATATGTGAGCATCTGAATATAGTGTTGTCCTAACATAAATTAATAGTATGGGTAGCAAACCTTTTTTCTGAGCTTTCTGCACTTAGTGAGGTTTCCTTCCTTTCTCCCATGGAGAGCTAGAATTGCTCTGGAGCAACCGTAGACACCATTCTGGATTTAGTTATTTCCTTTTGGATCCTAGGGGCTATTGCTGAATCTCTTCTGAGCTTCTCTTTCTCCCTTCTTCCAAATCTGTCTTTTAGAACAGATGAAAACTGACAAGTCCAATTTGTAACTGCTGGTATTTGGCGTGAAGCCATGCAGTACAATGTTGACGATGGGGTTTGAGTTTACGAATAAATTGCTCAGCAACTGCTTGGGGAGGCTTGCTGTAAACAAAACAGGGCTTTGACTTGATTTTCTGCTCAGTGAGTGAATGGCAAAAGGGACTTTAATGTCTTTGCTGTAAATATGTTGTCTCAGGAAGGAAATGCCCACCGCACCCATAAAAAGAAAATATTCATAGTCTTAGGGGTATCCTTCATGCCTTCCTTGAAGAACTAGTACTATAGTGATCTTGGCCAAGACTCTGGGTTCTTTGGGCCAAGGAAACCAAAACTCACTCTGAAATGGGTGTAATTCATACCTTTTTATTTTTGGTGTGGTATTTTGGGTTTTGCAGAATCCAGGATATTTTAATGACAATTCAAGCAATAATAAAAAAGAGAGGTAGGGAGGAAGGTATGAATGGAAGCAGATGGGAAAATTAGTGCTAATAGCTGTGTTAATGGAACAAAGTGCTGTTTTTTGCACAAAAAGACATGGTTGAAATTTGCACCCAAGTAGAGCATTTTCTGTGTAAGAAACAGCATTTTATATACAGAAGGAGAAGAAGAAACTATGTGAACTTTGTGTAGAATTTTTTATGGCAAAGATTGTCATCAGTCCAGATTCTTCCTGTTTGGGTTTCACAACACTTAAAAAACACTTCTCATTCATTTTTGTGATAACTTAGAATATTATTTTCTTCCCAATTGTGTAACAGTTCATAAGGTTTTTAAAAGCTTGCACAGGAATATTTATACTCATTTCTCTTTTGCTATGGAACTCTTACATAATGAAGATTTTTTTTAAAAAAATTCTATTACATAAAAGTTTGGTACATCATTTTTACTATAGATATTTGTACCCACTGTCTCATTTTTGTAGGTATTTTTGATCATGTAGGTATTTTTGATCATGCCAAAATTCAGAGATGTATAAATGCTGGCAGATTATTTGTTTTCAGTTGATGTGCCAGTGGAGAAATATTAACTGAATATAAAATGTAACCTGAACAAATTAGGTGCCCCCCACCCATTTTTAGCATGCTGCAGAGTTCAACTTAAATGTGACACAAGAGCTCTATAATTGGAGTTCCTGGCATTTTTGTTTTTCTGGGAAACAATAGAAAAGAACCCCATGGCAGCCCTGGATTTTGATTGTGACAACATCATGGAAATAAACTTCACAGGCAGTTGTTGTGTGTGCCTTCAAGTCATTTCTGACTTATGGTTACCCTAAAATGAAACCATCTTTTTCAAAGAAGATTTTTTTCAAAACAAGGTTTCCCATCTCTTTCCTCTGAAACCAAGAGTGTGACTTCTCCAAGGTCATCTGATGGTTTTCCATGGGAGAGCAAGATTATAATTCCTGGTTTCCCAGGGTCTTGGTCCAGCACCCAAACCACTACACCACACTAGCTCCCAATTGCCCGTATCCCAATCCAAATTGCGTTCCAAATTCAACAAGAAGGGGCACCAATCGGCAATCCACAGAAGGGAAAACATACTAACTATAGAGTTTATACCTTTCTGTCCTACTTGCTTCACCCACCACTTATATGCAGATTCTAGCCGAATCTTTCCTTGCTCCCACACCAGTAATCTTCTCAAAAAGAAAAAAGATATCTAAGCTCCAAATATAGAGCTTTCATGTGACATTTGATTTGATCTATTACTTGCCTGCTATTTTTTTTTAAAATTGTCTGAGACGCTGAAGTCCTGAAGCATGCCACTTAAAAAGCTTGTCATCTAAGAATCAAAAAGAAATAAAAACAAGATTCTACATGTTTCAACTCCAGTTCTAGATAACATACCTTGTGATCTAGAAATATATATAAGTAGAACTTTTAAAAAGTGAGTTGTAATGTAATATATTTGCAGTGCTCTCCAGAGTAATATTACTCTTCTTTGGAGCTGCTCGTTTTGGTGCTGATTAATTACTATTATTATTAATAATAATTATATTAATAATAATAATAATCATTATAATTATTATTATTAATTAATTACTTAATTTTAAATCTAAAGAAATGAAAAAGAGATAATGGAATCACATACAATTATGCTCAAAATGTCTCTTAAACACCCTAAAAGTAACTAAAAAGCCCCGGTGGAGTAGTGGATTAAAGCCTTGTGACTTGAAGGTTGGGTTGCTGACCTGAAGGCTGCCAGGTTTGAATCCCACCCGGGGAGAGCGCGGATGAGCTTCCTCTATCAGCTCCAGATCCATGTGCGGACATGAGAGAAGCCACCTACAAGGATGGTAAAATATCAAAACATCCAGGCGTCTCCTGGGCAAGATCCTTGCAGACAGCCAATTCTCTCACTCCAGAAGCAACTCTAGTTGCTCCTGACATGAAAAAAAACAAACAAACTAAAAAGTAACTTGAATATGTTGCAGGAAAATATTTTCAGTCTCATTCCGTTCATTGATCTGTTTTTAATGTAACTTTGTTATGCTCTAGTTACCAACATGGAAAGTTCCTGATATGTTCCTGCTTGTCACTCCTTACTCCCAAGCAGACAAATAAAGACATGAACATTTATTTAGTAGATGTAGTGAATCCTAAAAGAGAACCCTATCACAGGTTTCTTTTGAGCATTCTTCTTACTTCTCCAGGGATAACATCATGGATCAGGGTTGCTGAAGTATACATTACAGCAGGTACACTTGCCAAATGTATTAGTCTTTGGAACTGAAGGATTGGGATTCTCCATGAAGGCAGTTACACTGCTGGTTTAGGAAGATTGCAATGACTGAACCCCTTATGCAGGCTTGGCCTTGACAATCCTGGGGCTGGTAATTACACAGAAAAGTTTTTAATTGCAGAGCTCTTCAGAAATCTCCTGGACCTAATCCAGCATGGAAATACCAGCCTCTGTTGAGCTCGGTCCCTGAGCCACAAGCATTGAAGGCATTCAGTTGAAGGGGATGGGTGAATGCCTTGGTTCTGGCATAAGGAGTGCTGCAGAGTGGAAAACAGAGCTGGAGGTTGAGTCACTGTGCCACTTCAGGGAGTATACACTGTTTGAGTAGCAAACCCACAGTTGAAACACCCTTGCCACATTTTCCTTAGATGCATGGTTTTCGTTCCCAACTTAGGCAAGGAGACAAGTTCTATGTATGCATACCAGAAGGTAGCTCTATACTATGTTTATGACCTGGAAATTAATTCCGTAGCTAACCCACAGTCCCCATTTTTTCAACATGGCTGGATGGCCATCTGTCAGGTGTACTTTGATTGTACTTTTCCTGCATGGCAGAAGGTTGGACTAGATAGCCCATGTGGTCTCTTCCAACTGTGTTATTCTATGATCCCATGGGGTCTTCTATTTAAAAAGAAAGTAAAAATGCCAGGCATGTATGGAATGTAAGAAAAGGAATAACAAACTAGCTAGCCCATCTGAAGCAAAGTGTGGGGACTGGGTGAATAACAAGACAGGTTGATGAATTAGTATGTGATTGAGGATCACTGTGCTTGTCAAAGGCAATGTTTAGGGAAGGACGAGCTGGGCTATATCTGCAAATGGAAAACACACACACATATACACGCATGCCCACAGAAAATAAGCCCTGATAATAATAATAATAATAATAATAATAATAATAATAATAATAATAATAGCCCTTCCCTATAGGAAGTCTTCAAGCATGATGTGTCATTTATAGCCTTTGTCCACCTGCTGCTCCTTAGCAAATACACATTTGCATATAAAAGGTACCCATAAACAGGTTAAGGAGACAGAGCTAGTGATGAATGTAAAGGATAGTCTCCTCTCCTGGCAAATGCAATCAAAGGAAGTTGGAGTCAAGAGTAAGGCCCCTGGTTTTGCTGCAGATATTCAGCTTCAGTGGAGCTAGGGGTGCTTTTCTAGAGTTTGCAGAGCTCAGGGAACCAGAGAGTGATTGGATTGTTGATGGCTGTGATGCAGGGGGTAGACTAGAGCTTTCTCGTATAAAATCTCACCTAATTAAAAATCCCTGGTTTTTATAGGATGGCAGTTAAAATGGTTTTAAACTGCTGTCAATGTGTAATGTAGATAACATTCTGATTAATAGTAAGAAACCCAAAGGCAAGCACTCTGAGCCAAGCCCTGTGTATGGTTCAGTCAGTATCTTATGTCCAAATTACAAAGACATCTTTGATTTTATTTTCATGTTCATGTTGATTAGTGTACTTCCCTTTTGTCACACACAAATACATCTTCTGTGCCCTTTTACATCCTGCTATTTAAGGCAGCAATGTTCCCGACTTCCCAGTAGGCAGGGTGAGATGATTGCCTCAGATAGTAGAAAATAAGGAACAGAGACTTGGGCCCCAGTTGCTGTTGCTCTGGAGCAGAGGAATGACCAGTTTCCAGCTGCAGAACTGGCCAGACACCAAATGACTTGCCCTTATCTATACTCCGAGCAAGGTCCTGTGGAAAACAGCAGAGCTGGCCCAGAAAATCATCCCTGCAGTATGTGAAGAGTCTTCATCTGAAGCTAAATGGAGCCACTTCTCAAATGAAATGTGCTAGACATTTCATAGCCATACATCAGCGCTGCCAAATCAGGTTCAAAAATGGGTAGAGAGCTATAGCTAGAGTAGCAAGGAATCAAGGGCTCTGTATATTCCTTCTGCATGTTGTCATGCAGAAAATACCTTGTGGTTATTTACACTTTAAAGTCATGCCAGCATCTCATCTATATTTGCCAGCCACACCAACAGAAAGCAATCCTTCCTATTTCTTTTACACACAGAGAGGGACAATTGTATCCACAACTCAGGGATGCTGGTACAGGTGGGAAAGCACCAGATATCTAAGTTAGTGCTACAAAGTTTTTACTACATTTGAGTTTCCTCTACTGTGGGCAAAAACATCTTGGCTAGCCTCAAACCTCTCAACATCTTAAGAAAAAGGAAGAGAACAGTTGAAAAGACAGCAGGAGGGAGGCTTGTTGAACTTCCTAGCTGGAATTAGACAATAGAGTCTCACTTATCCAACATAAACGGGCCAGCAGAATATTGGATAAGTGAAAATGTTGGATAATAAGGAGGGATTAAGGAAAAGCCTATTAAACATCAAATTATGTTATGATTTTACAAATTAATCACCAAAACATCATGCTTTACATCAAATGGATAGAAAAAGCAGTTCAGTACATGATAATGTTATGTAATAATTACTGTATTTATGAATTTAGCACCAAAATGTTACAATTTATTGAAAAATTGACTACAAAAAACATTGAGTACTAAAAGGCAAACTGCGTTTGATAATACAGAACCTTGGATAAATGAGACTCTACTGTACCACTGTAGTAGAGTCAGCTGAACCACAGCTGGAGATTTAAGAAAGAAAACTTCTAACTAGGTGGCTTTTTAAATTTATATGTGTTGTCTTCCCACATGTTTTAACCTCATGATTAAAGGTGGTGGGGCAATATATTTCATTTTGCCATTCAGGCCCCAGTCCCCTCATCATCATCATCATAATCATTATCACAACAACATTGTATGACACAGCAAACAAGATAGATATGCTGGAATTCTTAACACAAAATCACAAGTCGAACACTTCCCAAGCGTCTAGGACTGTGTGATGTATTTTCAGATGATGCGCGCAGATCCTAGTAGGGTGGCCTTTTGCAGTTGGCAGATGGTAATTTTGTCTATTATTATTATTATTATTATTATTATTAATTGATACCCCACTTTCTCTCTCTACAAAAGTGGCTTGCAATCAAACCAATGAAATACAATTTAAAACCTAATATATACAAACATTAAAATAGAATTAAATATTAATGGTATTATTTATTTATTTATCTTATTTCTACCCCACCTTTCTCTAACCCAAAAGGGACTCAAGGAGGCTTACATATGGCGACCATTAGATGCCTTAAAATACATACAGAGACTTAAAATCAATTAAATGTAAAATTAATACATCTTGAGCATTTAAAACATTAAAAAGTAACTGTTTATTAAAAAGTTCAGTTAAAATCCTTAAGAACTGATTAAAGACATATTCAAAGATAAAACCACAGCACCCCTGACTTGATCTTAAAGTCATTGCACCACCTGGCATTGGTACAGATTGAAAGGTTTGCCCTTAACCAGAATTAAGGAAGCCATGAAAAGAAATAGGCACCATTAAGCATTGCTCCAGAGATGCCTGAAGATCAGAGATATTTCTTTTCATCTACAAGGTCCATGTACATGAATTACATTCAAGCATGTTAACTATGGATATGATTGCACCTCAAATAAACTGAAAACAAGAAATGTAGGATGTGGTGGAGAGGGGACTATCTTTCACATTTATCACTCCCCTATATCTTCTCCAAATGTGCAGATTTATTAATCACCTGAGTCTTTTCTCTGTTTTCAGTGGCATATGTTTTTACAGGCACAGCATTGTATATTTATAGTTAGGCTCGTGCATGAGCTTAGGAGTCCTGCAAGAACTTTGTTATGATCACAAATGACCCCATTCCCATCAAAGAAGTACTCTGAAGAGCACAATTTGTATTGGGCAATTTCATGATCACAGATCAGTATGGATTGAAGCAAAAGATCATGCAGGTGCTGGAAAACGATGAGAATGAGAATAGAGGAATGGGATCTGCATAGAGCAAGCTTGGAGAGAGCAGCTTGTTATTTGCAAGACATGCTGCTATAAATTGCCTGTTTGTTCCAAGGCGGGTATGTGTGGAATTTCACAGATCATCAACCTCCCTGTCATGAGAATTCAGATTTCCTACACAGTAGGGCGGGGAGCAATTTTGTAATGATTAAGGGGTAAAACCTCTTAGAGGACTCACCTCCCAGAGAAAGCTAGTCCACCCCAGGCCTGCTCCCAACCGCTTCAATTTCTGACTGGCTCAAGCCATGGAAGGCACCTGAATGGAAGGCCTGAAACAATTAGCTGGATCCAGCTGAATCAGATATGCCTCCGTAAGTCATTTCATTCATGTCTGTATATTTACTAGGCTTGATCAATCCACGAAAAATTTGATTCTAAACTCGTTTCAAAACTAGAGGGGGGCAGCTTTTCGTTTCTGATGGTATTTCCGAATTTGGCCCCCCAAAAATTTCGAAATTAACGAAAATTCGTTATTTTCTAAATTAATTCGTTAATGGCGGACGCGCATGCGCAATTCCCAAAAACAGCACAGAGAGGACTTTACAGGACTCTCCCACCCTCATTTTTTGAGTGATCCTCTTCAAACTTGGTACAGTGGTAGAACACATTTAACACTGATAGCTCACCAAAATTTGGAACGTTTCCCTTATCCTCTGATTTTTGGCGAATTTTCATAGCTTTTATAATAAACCATTTTTTAATAATTGCAGAAATCTGTTCCTGCTTTGAAAGTCTTATTTCCTGTTAAATTGGGTTGTCTTTACTGTGAAAGTCATTGTTCTACTTCAGAAACTTTGTTTTTGTGGCTGAAACTTTGTTAAATTGGTGTGTGTGTGATATATACTGTGTATATAGTCCCTGCATAATGTGTGTGTGTGTGTGTGTGTGTGTATAGGTAAAGGTAAAGGTATCCCTTGACGTTAAGTTCAGTCATGTCTGACTCTGGGGGTTGGTGCTCATCTCCATTTCTAAGCCCAAGAGCCAGTGTTGTCCATAGACACCTCCAAGGTCATGTGGCCGGCATGACTACATGGAGTGCCATTACCTTCCCGCCAGAGCGGTACCTATTGATCTACTCACATTGGCATGTTTTCAAGCTGCTAGGTTGGCAGAAGCTGGAGCTAACAGCGGGCACTCACTCTGCTCCCGGGATTTGAACCTGGGACCTTTCGGTCTGCAAGTTCAGCAGCTCAGTGCTTTAACACACTTCGCCATCGGGGCTCATGTATATATAATATACATACACATACACACAATGTGGAGAATATGTGGAAAGGTAGATAGATAGATAAGTTGGGAGCCACAGCGAAGGCACCTTCCTGGGAGCAAGGTCTAATAATAATAATAATAATAATAATAATAATAATAATAATAATAATAAAAAATCCCTTACAATATCCAAGATGGGTACCATTATTGGCAGAGAAAGCCAAGCTGTAGGAGTTGAAATCCAATCATTTATCCTCCCTATAGAATCAATTTTATATGCATTTTTAGCTACAGAAAAGCTAAAATCAGGACAGTAAAAGAACAACACCCAGAAAATGGGAATTCCAGACAGGAAACAATCAGGGCCAGCTAATACCTCCCAACAAAGGATTCCCCCAGGTAGGAAGCAGCCAGGCTTTGAAGCTGCAAGGCTATTCAATGCTAATCAAGGTGACCAATTGCAACATTCACACTTGCCTCCCACAGACAAGAGTTCTTTCTCCCACCCTGGACCTTCCACAGATATATAAACCCCACTTGCCTAGCTTCGCACAGACGTCAAAACCTCACCGCCGGGCCCCTCTCTGTCTCTCTCGGTCTCGGCTCCATCCGCCGCCTTCCCGCCTCAGAGAGACACCAGGCCTGAGCTGAGGCGAGGCGGCGGCGGCCATTTCCCCCCTCCATCTTCCTCCTCCTCCTCCTCGACCTCCTTCCCCCTCCCATTGGCTGAGCCCGTGACGCCCCTTTTGCTGAGGGGCAAAAGGAAAGGGCCTGAATGGTTTGGGTGATTTGCAAAAGCTTTTTTTTCCTAACGAAGAAAACGACGACATAACGAAAAACGGCCTCTCGCGATTCGAAACCGCGATATCAGACGTGTGGACAACCAATGCTTCAAAATTGCTTCAAAACAAACGAAAATAACGAATTAACGGGGAAAACGAATTATTTGAGCAAGCCTAATATTTACCCACTCTTAGAAATCCTCGTGAAAGCAGTAAATCAGAGATAATCCAAATAGCTAAATGTCTGACCTCGGGTTCTTAGTGCTAGCTATCTCAGAAAACTCAAAATTTGCCTTGAAATCAAAGTGGATCGAAATCCTCTAGTATAGTTCCAGCTTGAATCAAAATTTGAGAAGATGAATAGAGAAGATACTGTATGTCAGTGATAAAGAGTATCTTATCAGAATTGCAATTGTTTAAGAATAAAAGCACTGGGATGCTCACTAAATACAAATTTAGAAACTGGTTGCTATTTGGGAACACATACCACAATGGCAAGTCAAAGTCAGGAGCAGAATGTGGTTAAATGCAAAGATATAAGCTTCTTATAAAAATTTGAAGTCCTGAAACACTATAAGCATAAGGTTCTTTCTGAAAAATTCTATGAAATTGCCACATAAACTTCGTCGCATTATGTGACTGTGTGGCCACAGCGATTTTCTTATACAAACACAACTGACAGCCAGTAATGAAGGCAATTTATGGGGGTAGAAGGAGGAGGATCCAAAGGAACCTTACAAAAAATCTCTGAACTAAATGTAATTCTATGTGGATGAAAGTATTGGGGATTATGCAATCATAGAATAGAGTTGGAAGCGACCACGTGGACCATCTAGTCCAACTCGCTGCAATGCAGGAATGAAAAATGAGTGTGTGGATTCAGCTGAATAAACCCATGAAGGGTGTATGTGTGTGTTGTAAATGTTTGCTTAAGTGATTGTAGAAAGAAGCAGGACAATGTCCAGTTTGGGAATCATTCTGAGACTTTGGATAGAACATGAGAGGAAATTTTTGCTGCTGCAGTGAGGTACAGGTTTTGCAATATCAGAGATGCATTCTTTCTCAATCATGAAAAATACAACTAGCAACAGTGCCAGATTTTCCTAACACAAAATGTACATTACGGTCATTCTTCCTGTCACAGTGCTAACTTACTGAGGAAAGTAATTTCATTTGAGTCTCTCTGCCACTGTCACATCCATTTGCCCATTCGTTTGCTTAGCTGCTCTGGAGTCAATCCTCAGCAGAGCTGAGAAGGAGAGGGCAAGATCTCTTGGAGGCTGCTCTTCTCCCTGCCCAGCAACAGTATGAAGACACTGCAGGCACCAGCCTATGATACTAGTCCAGGTCCAATTTCCTGTGTCAAATTGTTGCAATATCTCTTTCAGCTTCTGCAGTCATCATTCTAGTGATTTTAGAAGTGGCTTTCCAAAATTGTGGATTGAATCCTGAGTTTCAGAGGCAAGGATGAAAAACATTGTCTGCATGTGGTCCTGGAAGGATCCAGTGTGGATCCCCACTGACTTCTCTGAGCCTTCTGCATGACAACAAACTAGGGAGTAACCACCTAATTTTCAGGGGGGATGACACCCCTACCTCAAACTAATATATATTGGTTTAAAAAGCTGTCTCAGGAGGCTCCTCCACATAAAGGCAACTGGGAATGATGAGGCACCATTTCCAATCACATAAATTGGGCTTTTTTTGGTTCTGGATGTGCCCACCTACAAGTACAACATAATTATTTAATATGGCCAAGATCTTGCATAAGGAATCAGCCTTCAAATACAGTTAACTTCAGGAAGTTACTTTGAGCCATGGCTATTTGGAGCACAGTTGAGTGGAATGCTTCAGGATAATGCATCTAGTGCCCACCCCCACAAGCCACCATCCTACATGGGAATGTCCACTTTAAGTAGTGGGCAATTGCATTAGTTTAGTGGTGTCTCTTACTATGTTTTTGATCCTAACCTGCACTCCTTACATCACAACATTTTAGGCCTGGGGTAAAATTCAAACTAATATTTTCTCTTGTGTTTTCCCTCCCTTTTTCTTCTTTGTCCATTGTGATGTTTGTTCTGTCTCTGACTCCTCTTTCTCTTCCACAATCTCCATGATGGATTTTGTTTCATCCTTGGTTGACCTTCTCCTGCTGCTCCTCTGCTCCTACCCACCCTACCTCCATCTACCCCTGTCAGAGTACAACGCCAAACTCCGGGACATCCGGAAGAGTATAAAAAGCCCCCATCCTCCTCTTCACCGACAACGATCCTTCTCCTTTTCTGGTTTGTTCTGTTGCTGCTTTTCTTTCTTTCTCCCAAGTCCTCCTTGCCCTGGCTTTCCTGCATGGTCACCAGCTCCCTTGCATGGATACTACCAGAGCCGAGAGGTGAGGCTTCTTTCCACTTGGTAGGAGTGGAAAGAGTTGGCTGTTTGGAGTCCTTTTCAAAATGACACCATCAAAACTATGTGTTGTCTCCTAATTTGCAGAAAGGCCTGAAGACTTTGATTTTTCCTTCTGACAGTGTCAGAGCCTGTCTTCAAAAACAACAGTTATGTGTTCTTCTGGGAAAAAGGGCAGGAATTTGCAATGGAGCAATCATTTGTTCCTACCAAGATTTCACTCTAAATACAGCCAGGCCCTCATCCCAAAGCTCCTTAAAAATCATTAATTGTAATTCCTTTCCCCTTGCCTTTCCCCCGCCTTTTGCAGTGTGTCTAATGAGCTTGTTGATGGAACCATTTGCTGTGTGTGATGTTCATCTGTGGTGTGTAACCAGAAATCACTTGCAAAAGACAGCAGGGCTGAGTGGGGAGCAGCTTTGTTTACCCCAGTGTTTAGCACACTCATTGTTGCTTTGTTGTTGGTGCTGTGTCAGTGTGTCACCATGAATGTCAAGGGGCAAGAGTTTGCATGTGGTTCTGGGAAAGAGGGAGAAGGATTGGTATTAAAGTCCAGGAACTGGACTGGTCACGTGCAGTATTGCTAGGCCATACACCGTGGTTTATTTAAGGGTATGTGTGTGTTGTACAAACATCTCTGGGGATTATGCACTTCAGATCTTTCCTCTGTGCCTGGCAGCAGCATGGACTGGCATCAGAACAGGGGTTTCCAGTTCTGCATGGCTAGCAGAAGGAGTCAGCAAGTGGGTGTGTAAATTTTTGGGATCTCTATGGCTCTGCAGAAAGGAACTTATCAACTAATTTCAAAAGTGTGGTTGCTCCCTAGCACCCTTATTACAAGAATAGTATTTAGGGAAAAATTGCTCATGGAGTCAGAAGCTCCGCAGTCAAGAGCAAGTTTTCATTGAACTCTCAAATTAAGCAGTAAGGGGTTCCTGGAACCTTTTCTTTCTTGGTTTTGTTGCTTTCATGGTGCAGCAGCTTGGATATATATGCACATTGATAATTATTTTCTCAGCGATTTTAGGACTGCTTCCAAAATCTGTTTTGTTTTTATTGGGGTATCTCACAAAATAATGAATTGCCATCCTAACAAAAGGTTTAGTGGTGTGTTGTTTCATTTCTCATGTTTTGATTCCATACAGGCTACTTGTGTCTTCTGAATCTAACTATCTCCTAACAGGTTTGGAATTTGTATGCTTGTTAAACAACGAACCTTGGTTGATTTGGAAACTGGCTTATATTCGCACGCACACACCAGAATCTAGGGAAACAATCTCAAGATTACTCCACAATATTGTATGCCATTCTGGCCTGTTCTGTTGTGTACATATGCAGTGCCTCATCTAATTGTGAAGGAGCAGAATATCCACACTCTAAAATGCCACACTGGAAAGCGAGCAAAACAGTTGAAGGACAAATTCTTGTCCATACCTGTGTAATTTCATTGCTTTTGGATATACAGTAGAGTCTCACTTAGCCAACCCTCGCTTATCCAACGTTCTGGATTATCCAACGCAGTTTTGTAGTCAATGTTTTCAATACATCGTGATATTTTGGTGCTAAATTCATAAATACAGTAATTACTGCATAGCATTACTGCGTATTGAACTACTTTTTCTGTCAGATTTGTTGTTAAACATTATGTTTTAGTGCTTAATTTGTATAGTCATAACTTAATTTGATGTGTAATAGGCTTTTCCTTAATCCCTCCTTATTATCCAACATATTCGCTTATCCAACGTTCTGCTGGCCCGTTTATGTTGGATAAGTGAGACTCTACTGTATGTCTTTCTTAGACGCCTGCATGTTCCACAAAATTCTGGATAATGGTACAGGGAACCAAATCTCCGTGACCTCATAAATAGCATTACACCCACCCTCCATTGTCATGGTGGAGTCATGGTTTTTCACTCAAATATCTCTTATTTCTTCAGATAATTGTGCCACCTGCTTTTCTGGGTTGTCCCCTAACACACCCATGGTGAGATTTCAATTTATCAGTTCGAGTCTCAGCAGGGTCTTTGTTTTGCAGATTCACTCCTCTGCAAAAAGGTTTGCTCCTTTTTGAGTGGTATGTGCCATAATACTGGTTCTCCTTGACTCTTTGCAGCTTCCTCTTTAGAGGGCATCCCATTTTGTGTTGGGCACCCCATTTTGTGTTGGGCACCCCATTTTGTGTTGTCCAGCTCTTGATGGTAGCACCATAAAGGCAGTTCACACATAATCCTTTCCAAGATATAATGAATTGGAATGAAAGGAGCAGTTCCAGTTCATTTCTAAAGTCTTAAAAAATGCCCATCTGAGACTTGAATCCTATCAGTTGTTGAATACTTATGTAAGTCCAACTGATCCAATGAGCCAACTTTAGCTGGGATTAACCAACTGATTTCTGGCCTAAAATGTGAGAAATTGGTGTCAAATAAGTGCTTTGTTTTTACCATGTGCAGTCTTTCAGCTCTATTTCTAGTCTTGTGCGTTTACATTTTTCAATAACTTTGTATGACTTTTTAATGATTTATTTTGTTTCCCTGTTCACTTTTTACTTCTGTGCTGAAGTAGTTTATTTTTAACGCCAGTTGTATTGTTGTTTTGCTACTTCCCCCCCCCCCCCTTAAATCACCAGGAGTGAATTTATATTGTCACTGATTTAAGTGATGCAATCATATTGATGGGGGATGGGGTGCACAAGAAGATATATAGATTTTTTACAAAAGAGAAAGTTATTTTCTTCAAAAAGTTGAAGACTGATATATAAAGATCTTTCACTTATTCATTTTAAAATATTTGCTGTACTCTATCTTCACTGTAAGTTTGCACAGTGTAGTAACAGTTCAACTGCCTTAGAAAAGTATAACAAGCTGATGCCCTACAATGTGAACAGGATATTTGCTTGAGGTCTTTCCTCATGTCTGGAATTGATTCCACCAAAACTTGGAGATTTTGCACACTTTCTTCCCAATTGGACATGACTCATGAAAATGTGTGACCTGGCAACCAAAATGTAGGCTCTTTGTCCTTTAAATGACATTTTTGGGGGTCAACTTTTTGATAATACTGTGTCATACCCACAGCAAGAATCCAGCCTTGTCCCATTCCAGTTAAGATTGGGGATAGTTTAAAGGTAAAGGTTTTCACCTGACATTAAGTCTAGTCGTGTCATCTCCATTTCTAAGCCGAAGAGCCGGCGTTGTCCGTAGATACCTCCAAGGTCATGTGGCCGACATGACTGCATGGAACGCCATTACCTTCCCACCAGAGCGGGACCTATTGATCTACTCACATTTGCATTTTTTCAAATGATTATGTTGGTAGAAGCTGGGGCTAACAGCAGGAGCTCACTCCACACCAGATCCGAACAGTTGATCTTTCGGTCAGCAAGTTCAGCAGCTCAGCGGTTTAACCCTCTGTGTTACTGGGGGCTGAAGATTGGGAATACTACGATGTTAAACACAGTATGCACATTATGAATGCTTCAAAAGCCTTCACAAAATAATAGGAGAGGGTGTCTTTTAGGATCCTTAAGCTCTAACATTGGGGTCTGTTTCTTCATTTAATATAGATAGGCTGCTTCTTATTAGTGAAGAAAAGCTTCCCAAGAGATTTTCTTGAATGTATTAATTACAACAGACCAAGGGTAGGTAAAGTGCAGTCTTGTGTGGTTTAACATTTCAAAAAGCCCAGTTTTCAAAAGCGGGTCCCTCTTCACGATCTATTTTTTGGTTTTCTGTGCAGCTGAGGTAGATGGTCCCCACATACATGCCACTCCTATAGAAGACCAAGCTGAGATGCCCTAATTTTAGTCTGTTGAATCATAATTTATTGGACAAAGAGCAAACTTCTGTGTCTGCTAGGAGTATCAAGAAGAGCCTCCGATTTTCCTTTCCTTTGTGAAATATGGTATCAATCAACACATTGAGACACCACTTTTTTGGTGGGGAAGGGAGAAGAACCAGCAAGATTTTTTCACTTCAGGAAAAAAATTTTTTGCTACTTTTCACAAAAGACTAGGGCCACTTTAATTTGGAAACAGCACACCTGGATATATGAATCCTTGATCTAATCCAAGATACTGCTCATATCCTCAGAGAGCCCATGGATTATGCCTGGCTCTGGGAGGTGGTGTTCTCCATCCTTCATGATTCACATAAAATCTATTTTCCTATCTAAAATTGACATTCATTTGTTGATGTTTTTGGCTTATGTCTGCAGGAACCTATTGATATATCTGAAGAGAAAGATTACAGAAGGCGGTGACTTTTCCTTAAAGATAAGATGCTTTGTATCTTAGCATAGGATTTTTCTAACAATCATAGCACAGAAGGTGGGAAAATGTGCCAGAGATTTAAGTCAAAGAGTGCCACTTTGCAAACGCCCATCTTTCCCTACTTATTCTCAATAATTTCTGGTCCAAGCCTGGTCGGTCTAAGCCAAGACGTTGCCACTTTTGGCTCTGAAACACTGGTTCTGTTCTTCTCTCTGCCCGCACCCAACCCTGCCCTGCCACTCTCTGCTTTACAGAGAATGGGGAAACAAAGCACAGAATGGTAGGAGACACTACTGAAGTGTTTCTAAAGTTCCGGCAAGGGGGTGGAGGATTTGAAAGCCAGTGTAGGAGAAATTTGAAATGTGCCTGCAGCAGCAGTACAGAGGGCATGATGGCAGCCACTCTCCTGGCGTGGGAGTTAAGTGGAATGCATTGCTTTGGAAGGCAATGGCTCCTCTCCAGGCTTTCCCTGCACACATAGGCAGAATGTTTCTGGTCCTTGCTCTCATTGCAATGCGGGCTTTGTTCATTCCCCTCTGTTTCGAAATGAGTCCCTCATTCAAGCTGAAAGTGAGGCTGTAGATTTCTCCCTCTCTTTTTGTCTTCTCGTCACTGTACCTTGAAAGCTTATCTCTACTTCCCCCTGAAAATAACAGACTTATGCCTTCCTTCAAGGATTTCTGGATCTGAAGCTGGTGTTTTACTTCATCTTTGACTGCATGTTTTTCAGGATAAAACTTAACATAAGTTGCAAAAGGATTTTGTGTTGACCTTCAGCTTTGAGCTAGCAGCTGCCAAAGTATGATTCAACTTTTTAAAAAGAAAGCCAGTTTCCATCCATCCATCCATTCACCCATCTTGGTGATGTCACATGATGCAAGTATAAACAGAAGAGGCATTATCTCTCTGCTTCATTATCTCTGCACTGTGTTATTTTGCGCTCCAATATGTAACTTCAAAGAAGGCAGCGGAGCTCAGAGATAGGTGGAATGTATCTACAGCTATATTCTGCTGCTATTTCTTGAGGGTTTTTTTTCCAGCTCAGTGATTTTGTAGTAAAAGTCATGAGAGGCGCTAGTGATGTGATTAAAATAATATTTTGCATGTATCAACTATTAAAATTGCAGCATGAAACAAAATAGTCTGGGAAGGATTTATGGAGATGTCAAATGAGCTAAGCAGCTGTCCTGGCACAAAATAATCTGTCTCAGAAGTTAGTTTTGGGGAATACAATTCCTAGAATGTAGCACCCATAATAACCAATGGAGGAGTCTGGGAACTATGTCTGTCTGTATGTCATATGACATTGAATGTTTGCCATGTATGTGTACATTGTGATCCGCCCTGAGTCCCTTTCGGGGTGAGAAGGGCGGAATATAAATACTGTAAATAAATTAAAAAAATAAACTATGGTCCAAACAAGTCACTTTTCCAAGTTAAGCCCCACTCTCCCTTTTAAGAAAAATATATCACTGATCAATTTAATGAATGTTACATGTGGTGTTATTTGAGCATGAGCTTTTCTCTCCCACAGTCAATGGATTTTCCTTTTTTTGCAGATGTTACAGTTTGGTTGCTTTTGTCACCATGGAGTCCAGTTCTCTTTACTTTCTCTGCCTAAGCAAGCTTCTGTATTGGAAATCTCAGAGCACAGTCCAAAACCTGTACTTTCCCATTCTTCCCCCACTTTATTTTCTTTTTCTCAGCTGTCTGAAAGGCAAAGCTCTCTGTAGCTGAGAAAATGGCATAGCTGTTACTAATCCAGGAGAGATCCAGATTTGCCAAGGAGCTCAAAAGCAGTTCCAGAGTCCCACGAACTGGCTTGGCCAACGTTTAAAGAGTGCATTCTAAGGTGTCACCATCATCACAATTAAGTGCCTTGGTGAAATGAAATAAAACAAAACAATAATTCAAATGTATTTGAAAGGTAGGTTGCTGGGGGATTGGGGGAAACAATGCTGCTTATGGAAACAAATAGGCTGAAATGAGATCCACCTCTTAGGCTCTTTCTGCTGCCTGTGATTTGGACATGCTGAAATGCAGCCTTACTTTGTATCTATATTGGTAAAAAATAGAGTAGAACTATATTTCTCCTTACAGTGAGCAAGACTCTCTCTAAGCCTTTTCTGTGGTGTTAATACCCACAGGGCTACTGTGGTTTCCCAAGTCCTATTCAAGGCTGCAGCAGCAAACTTTCTCAATACCGCTTCCACCAGGTAAAAGGAAAAGTAGGCACTGTGGTGGGCAAGTCTTTTGAGGTCGAGATAATTAAGAGCCGAGTCTAAACCTCGGAAAAGGCTGTGATTAACTCTAATTTAACTAATAAGAGAAGTCTAAATTCAGTCATTCACTTTTGTGGGTTTCATAGTCTTTGACTGATAGTTTTGCAGTGTGTAGAAGGCAGACTTGGAGTCTCTAAGAGAGAATTCTTAGCATCTACATCAAATAGCATTTTTCCTGCTTCATTGGTAAATATGCATTTGTTGTTAGTTGCCATGACGTTGCTTTGTCTTATGGAAACTGTATGAATGAGAGAGCTCCAGGTCACCTTGTTATCAACAGTTCTGGCCAGGTCTTGGAGCAATCAGAGCTATGGCTTCTTTTAAGTCTGTGCCTATTAACTGTTAAAAAACAACTGAAAGCCCAATTAAATTATGTCACAATTGCAAAGTGTATCTTGGTATAGATGGATTCAGAGAATATGAACGGAGAATACATAGCAAACCAATTCACTATGACCATAAGTACTGCTATTCAGCACCCAAGCTTATCTGCTGATCTCCAGTGTAGCAGCAACAGGTCCTTATATCAATGGTTTTTTGCTGCTTTGAGTGCTGGAAATGATAAGATAAAAGCAGTATATATCAAGCACAGCAACTTTATCTCATTTCACTTTACAATCTAGCATATAGAGGGGGATTTGTTACAGCCTTTCCTTCTGTTTCCTTAAATTTTCTCTAATAGGTGAGGGAAGAAGTCCAGAATAATGAATAATAATTTTTAATATTGTGCATGTTTTTTCTGGGTCTGTTAGTCTATTATTCCCTTTGATGTGTAGCTTTGCTCAGCCACAACGGAACAGAACTAATCCTTCTGCAAGCCCTTTCTCACTGCTTCTGGCTCAGAGTGAATCCAGATTATATAAGTAGATCTATGAAGGACCAGTGGATATATGGGTATATGTTTTGGACTTTGAGAGAAGGGTGTACTACATAGAGTATGAAGCCCGTTCCATTCCAGTAAGCTGTTTCTTCTCTTTCATAATCTATTTTCCTAATCTGTGAATCATTTTTTAGGCCAATGTATAAAAATGTTGAGAATGGGGAGGGATAGATTTCTGATGAGGATGTTCAAAGTGTAAAAGGATACATGGCAACATCATGAATGAAAGGTAACTAGTAATTAAGCAAGGAGACCATCAAATTTGTCTGTTCAAAGTACATGCCATCTGAACCAAGGTTCGAGTGTTCAAAAGTCTCACATACAGAGCGGCCCCTGGCCACAGACATAAAGAAAAGTAAGATGTGGAATATTAATCAATGCCTGGCCTTTCAGAAATTCTGCTCATATGATCACTCTTCCTCAAGTGGATGCACCATCTCAGGATCATTTCCTCCTTCTATGTTTTATGCCCCATGTGGCTGTGGCAGTACAAGAACTTTGTATGTGTGCTTTTCAAATGTATGAACCAGACTAGGGCCATTCTGAGTTGTTATTTGCTGATTTTTCTTATGATCTGCTGGTAGAAAATAGGATGTCTATTTTCTTCCTTGTTAAGCCATTATTTTATCCACTGCCTCTTTCTTTCCTTCATCTCCCAGGACACAGCCTAAAGATCTGAATATTAGCCCCCGATCTGTACAGTATATGTATTAAGACTCACATTGTGATGGAGATCCCCCTTTCTGACATTTGGTAATTGAACTTTCAGGAGTACAGTCACCACGGGAGAAGTCACCAGAAGAAACAGAAGCCCCTGTCCGAAGACGCACAACCAGTGAAGGCCAGTATGAGAACAGTCCTCAGGACCCAAGTTCACCCCGAAGTCCCACCGTTCGCTCTCCAGTTCATTGTGTCTCACCAGAGGTGGTTAGCACCATCTCTGCCAACCCTGGAGGAAGACCCAAGGAGGTAATTTCTTTTCAGCTTTTAATTTTTCTTGACCATACTAAGTACATGCAGAAAAGTCCGGGCAGAAAGTGCTTGAAACTGGATAAAAAAGGCCATGTTGTTGGATGAAGAAGCATTTGACTTGACAGTAAAATGGGAGTGAGCACCTAAGTATTGGGGGGAGCCTTTCCAAATACCCTTTAAAGGTTAATTCCTTCTTGTTGTTGCTCCCCTAATTTCCAATGTAATAAATAATGGCATAGATGTTAAAAGAACCTACATTGCTTGGCCTGGAAAGAGCCATCACTCTTTCTTCCCTACTACTGCCAGCTTGGGGGGCAGAAGACATTGACTGCACTAGAATGTTCTTTCAGATTAAAGTAGAAGTGTTGTTGTTGTTGTTGTTGTTGTTTTTAAAATAAGAAAAGAGACCAAGCCATTTTCAGCCATATCAGGTGGAAGAACATCTGGAAAAAAGGAAGCAGGGATCCCTACTGCACAGTTTGTAAAGGATGTGCATGAATAGGCTGGAAGTGTACAATGCTGGGTTCTTACCACTGATTCTGCTCTTGCTTTTCTCTTTTCTCTTTCATAGCCCCATCTGCACAGCTACAAAGAGGCTTTTGAAGAGATGCAGGGGACTCCTCCAAGCAGTCCACCTTCCAGTGGTGGTGAGACCTCTCCCCCAACCCCTGCCTTCCCTGTCTCACCACAAACCCCTTACAGTAATCTGTGTAAGTTCGGTTCACTTGGGCAAGGGGATGGGAGTTGGCTGGGGGTTGGCGGGTGGCTTTGGCAAAGCCAGCCTTAGAGGCAGCCAGTCAGACCATTGTCAGCTTTCCAACACCCACCACCATTTTGATCACAACCCCATTTTCTCTTTCCTCTCCACCTGCCACTCCTGGCTCCTCTCTCATCACTTTTCATCTCTGTCTATCACAGTCTCCTCATGATGCCACTGTTAAGTTTGCATTACTTCACAATAACAACAAACAGCAACTTTTTCCAACTCTTGTATATGTGGAGGAGGATGTAAGAGAGGAACCACAGTTTTGAATGTTAGCATAAAACATAACAATATGGCCCTATGTTGTTACTTGAACTTTGTTTTTCTTTACTCAAAGGCCACAAATATCCATTGCTTTCCAGAAAGGTTTGACAGTCAAGAAAGAGAAAGGTTGCACATTGTAGACCTGCCAAATTGAATGAAACTCACCCTATGCAATGGCTACTTGAAAATGTTACTATTGCGGCTACAATTTCCCAGTCTCAAAGCTCTGCTGATAGGCCACTGAGGGCTTGATAATTTTCCTGTTTTTGTTGGCTGCTGGGGAATGCAAGACTAAGGTTTTAATTGCAGTACATGTCTGATGCATTTGACTTTATGGGTCACTATTTGTGTTGGTCTATTTCAGATAAAACAAGTCCAACATTATACTTACAGATAATAAACATCTTCCTAAATTTACAGGAAAAATAACTAAATGAGCCAAAATCTTGTTTATCTGTTAAGTATGAAAAACTGGATAAACCATATCATCATGGAGGGAGAAAGTTCTTTTCATCCATCAAAACATATAGACTTAAATGCAATTTTAATGCTGACTAGAATAAGCACATTTAATCAGTGCAACTAATATGCTTATTAACAAGTCCCCATTGATTCATTGGATCTAGTGAAGCTGGATTTACAATTGAATTTAGGCCTTAACAGGTATAGCATGGGTTCCGCAATGTATTTATAATGTGATTTATTAACCCCTTTTAAAAATCCCAGCAGAAGCTAATTTCCTTCATTAATCAGGAAATATATTATTTCCTACAGTGATGACGCCCAGTGCATAAATTCTACATGGGAAGATATAACCAATGTTTCTGGTATTTATTACTCTAAATGAATTCCCAGCCCCATAAAGCATCTGGTAGAATCATGGCCCAAGTTAGTCGTTACACTTCACTGATTGACAATTAAAACATAGTAGCAAACCTTTGTGCATAAAGCATAGAAATCCTTTTGGTCTGGTTTTTCTGGAGTATTCTCCATAGATTGTGCCATCATCATCATCATCATCATCATCATTATTATTATTATTATTATTATTATTATTATTATTATTATTATTGCAAAGTATTCACATGCCCTGTCCTTAAAACTATATATCACAATGTCAGTGTCACCAACAGTTTTCTTTGACATCTTAAAAATACCACAAATTTACCAAGACTGATGAAAAAGAAAGTTGAATCAGGTTTGAATTAAATCCAACACCTGAGTCTGATGGTGGAATATCCCAAAAGAAATGTATTTAAAATGTTGACTTTTGGCACACAGACCCTACTTTAGGTAATTTTCCTATGGCTTCCTCTGAGTCTCTAAGTAAGAGAGAGACAGGAGGCAGACGTTTTCTCCAGGTGGAAGGAAATTAAAATTAACCCAAACCTTAAAGACACATTTCAAATAGCATTTCAGTAATGCACACCTACATAACAAGACACATGCTCATGCAGAACAGATGGTGAGCTGTATCAGCTTTTAGCATGGAAAAGTCTGCTTTTCTTCCACCCCCAACACATAGTACTGAGGGCCCTTTTGCCGGCTTGTTCTCCTTATGGTTTGCATCACTCTTTTGGCAAAATCACCAAACTGTAAAATAGGACCAGGTTGGATGATGTCCAAATTACCTTTTTTAATGATGTGCACCATTTTAAAGCAAACCTTATTTGGCATAAAGATGGGGTTAACAAATAGAAAAAAAATAAAAAAACAGTATATGCATAATACCGTATTTTATACAATGCATATGTACAAATGAGCACGTACTCTAAATTAGGGAAGTATGGTTTCTATTCTTCATGGACATGATTTTAGGATATTTACTGTGGTTCATACCTGTTAATCCTACAGGCCTCAAACAAAATACAACACCAGATTTGCTTTTAAAAATTGTTAGCTTGACTATTTCAGGAGAAACCAATTTCCCAAAGATACCCAAGATGGCAACTATCATCACCATCATCAGATTTGGAGAAACAAGAGTAAAAGAATCTCATGTGCTCTTTAATTTGTGGCTCTCCAGTGATTAATCTAACTACAGATATACCCCCTTTCCCTTCCTCTGTGCAGTAAGCCTTCCAGGCTGACTTCCCCAATCCCAATTTACCTGCTGGCAACTGCTGCAGTGATGAGACTCTATTCTCCTTTCATAGAAGCATAGAATCATAGAGTTGGAAGAGACCTCATGGGCCATCCAGTCCAGCCCCTTGCCGAGAAGCAGGGAATCGCATGTAATCGCTTTCATCCAGAAAGCAGCTGACTGACATTTCTACCTCTGTCTATGAACAGGAAGAAGCAGAGTCCATGTTTCAGTTCCTCCTTGCACCAAAGAACATTCGCATAGGGAGATGATAGGAACATCAGTCATCTGTTTCCTGAGTTCCATCAGTTGCAGTGACTTCTGCACAATCGGTGGGAATTAGAAGACTTTCACAGTCCCTAAATGTCTCCTGATTGATGAACACTAAACAGTTTTGGATGCATAACTCTCAGTTTACACATTTGTAACTCCCCAGTAGGTTTCTAGCCAACATTTATTTAAATGTTGTGTTGCTCCTCAAAAAGTAGACTATGGGTCAATGAACTCTATTCAAGGACAGGCAGTACTTGCCTCAGCAGACATCTAATCAAATGATCTGATCTAAACACTGCAAGAACTATCCCTCACAACCAAGTTACAATGTAGTAGTTACAGGTGCAATGAAACAAACACAATTTTTGAAATAAACTTATTGTTTAATGCTGTACATTCTAGACCAGTGGAAAAGGAACCATCCACAAAAGGGTTCATTTCAGTTACCATCAACATAAGGCAAGGTTGTTTTAGAAGTATTTCCTCATAGATCTCTTGCTCCTCCTCCTCAGCTGATAAGCTGGCTGGGATTTCCGGGAGTTGTAGGCCAAAAACATCTGGAGACCCCAGGTTGAGAACCACTGCCTTAAACTCTTTGCTGATTTCTTTTTTCCGTCTTCTCTCACCTCTACTCAAATTGTCCCATTGCATCATGTCTCCACACACTGTTTTTTTTTTAAAAAAAGGTCAAGAAATAGACTATGCCTTCTAAGATTCAAAACATCAGGGTGAATAGTCCAAGACCTTTTTACTCTTTTTTCACTCAAGGGACATCAGACCACTTAAACCCTCATGGTTTAGGTTCCAATTCTTCTTTAGTTCTCCCCTCCCAAGATAGTCTACCAATAGCAGACAAACCTTGTGACTATCCCCATTGTGGGGTTGGGAAGGCTTTGACACTTCTTAAGGTGTGGTCCGTTTCCACATATAATGAATGTGTATTGAAGACAATAAGCAAAAGTGACTTGATCAAATTCATCCAACAACCAAAACACTGATTTCTCAGGTTATTGGCTTCCATAAACACAGCAATGCACCAGGGCATCTCCCACCTTTTGGAGGAAGGAGCCATAACATTGGTACCCCAAAATGAAAAGTTCAAGGGGTATACTCTATCCTCTTTATCATAGTCAAAAGAGGAGTGGGGTTCACCTAGTACTGGATATCAATAGTTATGTAAAGTATAGATTCTTCCATATGGATAGCTTTCAAACAATTCAAGAACACATATTTCCAGGAAATGTCCTCTTCTTACTCAATTTAAACTTAAAAATGAAACTGCCCATTATACCAGGTCAGTGGCTACCTTAGGCTAATTCAAATAATGTTCCCTTGGAAGAGATTTGGAGGGCGGCTAGTCCATCTACCTTTACAAAGCTTTGTAAAGGTAGACAAATTTGCCTCCATGAGGGCCTCCTTTGGCAGGAAAGTGTTCCAACAGGTCCACTTGGAATGATTTAATTTCTTTGCCACTATCCCTCCCATTGTTCATTTCAGCTAGGGCAGTTCCCTTACTTGTATGGTTCAACTGGCTGAGAATGGTCCATCGTGAAGGTCCATTTTATCTGAGGAGAAGGAGACATCCATCCCAAGCCATAGGTGGCAAAAATAGATTTCCTTTTTGGGGATTTTCTCTTTTTTCTTTGCTTTGCTTGGGAACGAACTGAGAAAGAGCTAGGGGTCTAGGAGGAAATACTTCCAACATACGACGTCTTGCATAACCTGGGTGGCAAATGGAATTAAGCTTTTCTTGGATGGCTTCTTGTCTTTTACTAGAATGGACCTTCAAGGTAAGTTTCCCTTTAATTTCCTGTTGCATGTCCTATCTTTCTGCTCTTCAAGTCAAGCATGCCTCTGATGGACTAATCCTTGATAACTTGGTGGTGGGTTTTTTAAAATAATCAGTTCAGACTTGAACAGTTCGGCAAATATTTCATTGGGCCAAGGTTAACATAGGTGGCTATTGGCCGATGAGCAAATGGGAAACAGCAAATATTGCTAGGAGAAAAGAACCCCATGGTTTTAAAAATAGCTTAGTTTTAAAATTAGAATAATCACAGGTGCTCCCAGAAGTGTGTGCCTCATATTTTTGAATAGCCTTAGTGCAATTTCAAGTAACATGCAGCTTAGTATTCTACCTGGTCTTTGAAGAAATAGGGATAACAAAACTTCACAGCTGCCTCTTTCATAGAATGTTCTAACGTTATATACAGGTCACATCATTAAGGTTAAACATAAACATATCTGATCTTTACAAGTCTGCAGATTTTGTCAGTTTGTCCTGATTTATACCAGTTCCCAAGGCTGACAGAGGCCCCATCTACACTGACATATAATCCAGTTTCTGGATCCGTATTATCTACCAGTGTAGACCCTTATAATCCAATTCAAAGCAGATAATTTGGATTCAGAAACTAGATTATATGGCAGTGTAGATCCAGCCAGAGTGAAGATTTGACTAAATTATATGATATATTTGGTGTGCAGTCCATTGTCACTGTGGGAAATATCCAGGAGGATTTCTAACCTTTGCCACTATGGTAATATTGTTAGAATTTTGGATTGAAATCCTATTAATAAATTCACTCTGAGACTTTAGGCCAATCAGTCCCTCTGTTTCAGCCTCACCAACATTACAGAGTTATTGTGAAGATAAAGTGGAAAGGAGGAGAACCATATACAGGCAGTCCCCAAGTTACACACATCTGATTTACAAACGTCATAGTTAAGAATGGGGGTGAGACAACAGGAAGTGAGAGAAATCTACCCCCAGGAAGGAAACTTCACTCTTGGAAGAGTTATCATGGGGAAAAGATGTCTCCACTGAAGCTTTACCACCAAGCCTTGTTTCCATGACATGTCAAAATTTTCAAAACCCAATTGTCACAGGAACAGAATGTGAAGTGAAATCTTCTGAGCAGGGGTACAGACAGCAAAATAAAGACCACAGGGGTGTTAACCCTTCTTTATGTTATCCAAAGAGTGTGTGTGTGTGTGTGTATGTGTATGTATGTATGTATGTATGTGTGTGTGTGTGTGTGTATGTATATGTATGTATATATGTATGTGCATGTGAGTGTATGTGTGTGTGTGTGTGTGTGTGTGTGTATAAAGTGACATTTTACAAAAGTACCTGTTCTGACTTTAAAAAAAACCCCAAATTCAACAGAAGAACAAACCTACAGATCCCATCTTTTTCATAATTTGGGGACTGTCTGTATACTACTTTTGAAGAAATGTAGAATATAAATGTAGGTAATAAATAACTTGAGTAGCACATGTACACCCGACACAAATTAGTCCCAATTCTATATATTTCAATGAAACATAGAACCTTATTCCAGAAGTAATTCCTACTGAATCAGTTAAACCTAAGCTCTAGCTACAAGTATATGAGATTTAGCCTTCATTACAGATTACTGTTATTTTATTTCTTCACATGTTGTGGAAGACAACATACAGTAGAGTCTCACTTATCCAAGCCTCGCTTATCCAAGCTTCTGGATTATCCAAGCCATTTTTGTAGTCAATGTTTTCAATATATCATGATATTTTGGTGCTAAATTCGTAAATACAGTAATTACAACATAACATTACCGCGTATTGAACTACTTTTTCTGTCAAATTTGTTGCATAACATGATGTTTTGGTGCTTAATTTGTAAAATCATAACCTAATTTGATGTTTAATAGGCTTTTCCTTAATCCCTCCTTATTATCCAAGATATTCGCTTATCCAAGCTTCTGCCAGCCCATTTAGCTTGGATAAGTGAGACTCTACTGTACATCCATATTCTTTCTGGTTCTCATGAACTACAATACTGTTTTTTTCAAAAGTATTTAACAACCTATGTTGTTTGGCTCCATTTACATTGCCATATAATCCAGTGTGAACTACATTGTAAAGCCCAGTGTAGACTCATATAATGCAGATTGAACCACATTGAACTGGGTTATATGAGTCTACACTGCCATATAATCCAGTTCAATGCAGTTCATTTGAATTCCGAAACTTGATTATAGGGCAGTATATATGGGGCCTTTGAGTTATGGGTTCTTAGATGAGAGATGAGCTCCACCTGCCCAAAATTTCCAAATGAGCCATAAAGAGAGATGCTATCAGGCAATCCTGCAAGATTTCTGTAGTTCAATAGACAAAAATCCAGTGTTGCCTGCTCTTGGAGATGCTGATTAATGTCTGGCCTTACCTGTGGAATTGAATGCTTCCCAATTGCTCATTGGCCCTGAGGAAAGAATCCTAACCAGCTAAGGCACTGGTCTATCATGAAATATTAAGTTCTTGGTAACTGGCTTTCCTTTAATGCGCCTGCCTCCCTCCCTCTCCCTTCCTTTGTCCATCCTTCTGCTGTTGTGGGCCTGGCGTGAGGCCCATCTGAAGCCATAAGTCAGAGGATTGCAATGCAAGTCATGGAGAGTGCTTTGAATTTTTCCCTAATGGTCAATAGTACTGCATTTGTCTCCATACGCCCACTAATCTGTAGGGCAAGAACTTGAGATTCAAGTCAGAAAGTCTGGATTGTTTGGAGCTGGTGAAGTGAGCTGTCAGTTGCAAAGATACCAGTAGAACGAGGTACTGAAGGTGGAAAAACCCACATTGGAAAGAGTTTTTGTGAGACTTGCTGTTTCAAACACATCTTACATGTACATCATCTGTCAGATCCATTTCTGCCGACTGTGTGTATATATTCAGTGTATATACATGTTTACCCTCTAAATTATTTTCATTTAAGATTGGTTAGGGAAAACATTTGATATATTTCGATGCCACTCAGAAAATGTGTTGTTGATGGGCTTGTCATAATTATAGCTATCCATGTCTTTGTATATGATGTATAATATTGATACTTTAAAATGCCCATGGTATTATTTCCGCAGTCATGATCTTATCAGGTGCCATGCCCACTGTGTGGCAAATATTTGACATAAGGCAATGCCATTGTCCACTCATGATGATTGTCTTTGAAATATCCTTGTACTTGGATGGGAATGTTGTGGTCATTTCTGTTTTGTTGCTGTTCTGGGCAGATCAACAGGAAACTTGAGGTTGCTGGGTATCCATTCCCATGCCTACCCTATCATCCTCATAAACTGAGATTATGGGAAATGTGAATTATACAGTGGTGTCATTCAACACAATTATTAAAAAAAATCTTGTTTATTTTATTTTATTTTTGGTCAAAAATATGTGCACATGTAAATGTGTCCCCACTTCTCTGCCAGGATCTCAGGAGCTGGAGATATTGCTCCTCCAGCAATGCAGCTCCATCTTCTCAGCAGAATCTATGTTGGATGATGGGGTTTTGCCATATCTGAGAATCCTGCTGTCCCCCACATCTTTGGGGGATCTAGTCCTTCCCTCTCCTTGGACCCTCTTGGTTCTGTACTGCCCTCATCATTACCAATCTCTTCCTTCTCCTCCCTTTGCTATTCCTGACTCCCCCTTCAATCTCCCCCATTTCTGCATTTTAAAAACAAATTTAGGTGACTTGATGTAATTGACCTTTATGACACCACTGGAAGTATGACAGGATTGAATAAAACTCTTTCTAGTACTTAGAAAAGAAAGGTGGAAATATTGAAGTAGCCACCTTATGGTTTCCCAGGGGGTGTTGCACAAAGAAGACTAAAGTAAAAAAAACAACAACTGTATTTCAGCCCTGTGCAATTATGTGCAAGGAAGTTTAATTTGCTTCAGTCCTGCCAAGGGACATAAGCATTTAATTCCATTTCAGTGGGATTCAGGTTTTGGACTGGCTCATTTTTCATCCCAGAGACTGAAGAGGAAGTTATATAGTTACCCTTAAAGAGTTCTAATGTATGTTAGAGTTATTATTATTATGCTTATAACTAATTCAACATGATAGATATTGGGTCAGGGCTGAAGGCATGAATAACATGAAAGGATGTTTAATAGCCCTTAGAACTGGAGGTTTGGTTTACCGTGAATGAGGATCAGCGTTGCCCTGCTGGAAAAACATGATGTCAGCCTGAAATAACTTGGCGCTACATATACAAGTCCACAAAAGCTGTTGGCTCCCCTCCCCCTTTTTATTAGCCTAGTGACAACACAAAGGATAGTCATTCATGAGTCCATGACATCAATGAATTTGTGCTCGCCATAGATGGCTCACCCCCCCGCCCCCCGAAACCACAGCATTTGAGCCTTCCACTGGGAAGGTTCATTTCCACATATGCCTTTTAAGAAGTCATAAAGGTATGTTGAGATGACCCTACCCTCTCCAGCACTGTTTATGTTTTCTTTCGTCTTTGGTGCACACAGCAAAGGAGGCTTTCTCAAACTTTTCTCCAGAAGACAAAAGTTGTTCTTTAGCCAAAGGTGTAACTGGAAGGGGGGGGTATACTTTGTGTTATATTTCTGTAGTTTCAGCGAGGAAGCTGCCCTGAGCATTTCTATCCAATCGTGTATATAGTTCAGCTATCATATTGTTTAGCTCTTGCCATAAACTTGTATTTAGTGGAGAGACTGGCATTTAGTGATCTGTAAATTTAATTTGTCTTCTCGTATTCTGTTTTTGCTGATTTATTTCTCTTGATGTGTCTTTTTGACAACAGTACGCTCTCCACCAGGATTGGCCAAGACTCCCCTTTCAGCCCTGGGCCTGAAGCCCCACAATCCAGCAGAAATATTGCTGCAGCAGTCAGGAGGTAAGTGAGAGGGATGCAGAAAAGTCAGGGGAACAGGAGGGTGTTGTTGGATATTGTGATAAATGTTGTTTTCCAGCTCATTACCCCATTTCCCAGGTGGAATGCACTCACTGATACAATAATGCGATCAGTAGTCTTGAAGATAAACCATATATTCAGACTTTGAGTCTATCTGAAATACCTTTGACCTTTAAGTTATATCTGTATCTACAGTCAGCCCTTTATATCCATGGATTTTGTATCCACTGATTCAATCTTCCACAACTTGAAACTATTGCAAACATTTCCTAAAAACAAACCCTGATTCAGCTGTTTTATATAAGGGTTATCATTTTACTATACCTTGGTATGCATAGGGGGTTCTGGAACCACACTCCAGTGGATATCAAGGGCCCACTGTATATTAAATCAAATCATAGATAGATGTAGCTATAAATATAGGTTATATATTCTTCAGTCTCACAGCATCAGATATTCTTAGCATTCAGGTAAGCATTCTCTTTTTAAGTTGTACCATAGCTTCATCCTTCTTATTAATCTTTTGCTAGTGAGTTCCAATGAGCCTCTGGTGGCTCAGTGTGTTAAAGCCCTGAGCTGCTGAACTTGCAGACCGAAAGGTCCCAGGTTCAAACCCGGGGAGCGGAGTGAGCACTTGCTGTTACCTCCAGCTTCTGCCAACCTAGCAGTTCAAAAACATGCAAATGTGAGTAGATCAATAGGTACCGCTCTGGCGGGAACGGCGTTCCATGCAGTCATGCCAGCCACATGACCTTGGAGGTGTCTACAGACAATGCCGGCTCTTCAGCTTAGAAATGGAGATGAGCACCAACCCCCAGAGTCGGACACGACTGAACTTAACATCAGGGGAAACCTTTACCTTTTACCTAGTGAGTTCCAATAGTCAAAACCATGTCCAACAGGGAAGAAATACTCTTGCCTGTGTGTTCCAATGTATGCTCCAAACTTGCCAGAATTTTGTGTTCCAGTGTGAATCATTTCCACTCATTATTTTTTGACACAGATGCTAGGGGAAAGTAAATGTTATGCATGTGATCAAAGTAAATTTGAAGAAGAGTAATCGGATTCAAATGTGTGAGTTTGTATATCTTGGGTTCCAAATGTTGCAGAATTTGAATTGCATTAATAATATTCCAATTGTGTTGCCTGATCATCCAGTTTTGCCACTGAATGCAAACCTCATATAGCCCTGATCTAATTCTAGAACAACTAACTGCATAAATGACTAATCGTCTCTGATGGGAAAGCATATCCTGGTGTGCTTCCAAAGCTGCATGTTGTGGGGCTCAGATAAATTTACAGGGGATTGAGAGTTTTTCCTTGACAGATACACTGATTTTTTCCAAGTTTCAGTTTTTCAGTTTCGTAATTGAATGGTTCACGTTTAGACCCAGCAGATGAATATCACTGGTTTGTTCAATGCATTACATTATCCAATACTGAATGGTGTCACAACCTTTGTAGATACAGATTTTGACTGTTTGATTCAGTAACTATGCCTTGCTGTTTATTATTTGTTTGTTTGTTTAGTTATTTATTTAGAGTGCATTTTCTTCAGTAGAATGCATCTCATGCAACTATTATTGTTACATAAATAATGGTTATGTACTTATAATATACTTTAGGGAAGACAAAGTAGTGAAAAATAGTAATGGAGTAACTTGGGTCAGATGGTAAAAGCCTTCTTTTAAATCCTTCGCTTTTTAAAAATAAGGTGAGTCAATAATTAGCTCCCAGAGGTCAGAACACTTTGACCTGATCAACATCTATTAGGTCTTAACTAATTATGAGGTAGAAAACTGAAGTTTATTTCTGTAACTATCTATCACTTCTCTATGACATTCAAATTCTGGTCAGCCCAATTAGCTTTAACTGACAGTTAATGTAGTTGACATGAAAACCATGGCATAATATTTGACTATGTCTGAGTCTGTGTGTTTATCCATGATTATCATGTATCTGTCTTCTGTAACTCTTTACATGTGATTCTGCTCTGACAAACTGTTTCAGAGTTTAACCTGATAGATGTTTAAATGAAAAAAAATCAGATTTCTTCATTTCTGTAATGTTTTGCCCATGTACGTCTTGGCTTCACTTCCACATTGCTCTTCTGCAACATATTAACTATCCCAGGCTGTTCCAGATTTATTCCAGATTATCAATGCCAATATATAACTTGCTCTATCCTAGGGTTAGGGTTCTGTGGTGTTTCCATTTTCAAAAGTAAATTTCACTCTGGTGGAATAGCTGGGAAAGGAATGATGGTCTGTCTTATTCAAAAATCTTTACTGACATAAAATCTTAAGCTCATGCTATATATGGAGAAAGAAAAGACAGACATATGGCTGACATTTCTGGAAGGTCAGCAGGACCAGCCCCAAGAACAGTATTATAACTTTGCTGTAAACACTTTGATGGGTGTGTGGAGAAAATAATGGAAAGTCTGAAATACAGTGCTTCAATTCTCAATAATATCTAGCACTATTTTATGGTGTTCAAAGTTTTTATGATGTTCAGAGATCTAATTTGATTGTACCCCTTACAAAAACTCTACAAAGAAGATTATTATCATTGCAATACAGATGGAATATTTTGGGGGAATAAGGGTGCTCCATGCAGTTATTCCGGCCACATGACCTTGAAGGTGTCTACAGACAACACCAGCTCTTCGGCTTAGACATGGAGATGAGTAACAACCCTCAACCCCAGTTAGTTGTTCTAGAATTAGATCAGGGCTATATGAGGTTTGCATTCAGTGGCAAAACTGGATGATCAGGCAACACAATTGGAATATTATTAATGCAATTCAAATTCTGCAACATTTGGAACCCAAGATATACAAACTCACACATTTGAAAACTTTTATCTTTACAAGGGGGTTAATAAGTCAATGTGCTTGGTTTACAGCCCAGACACCTGGTAATAGTGTTAGATCACTTCTTTAATTGAACAAAACTATGTGCCTCATATTTGTCACTATATGGTGACACACCCATTATTGTTGTTATACAAAATCATACATGAAAATGAAATGGTAAACATTATTTTTATAGTTCTCCAACACTGTTATAGGACACTTCATATGAATCTATTTTAATCTTGTTAAGTAGAGAAAAATAGTAATGGAGTTACTTGGATCAGATGATAAAAGCTTTCTTTTAAAATCCTCCACTTTTTTAAAAGAAGGTAGTATAATAGCTAGGCATTTGGCAAAGTTACTTTTAATTCTACAGCTCCCAAATTCCCCTACTCAGCAATACATTTTGTCTTGTTACCTTTGAGATTCTGAGAGGCTGTGAGGGAATATCTTACCTAAGGTTACATACTGGGTTTGTGACTAAGTTGTTATCCAAGCCAAGCTTTGTCTGTTGAATGCTATACTGTACCAGCTTATATATTTTTTACACTCAGTAAAAATCTTCACAGAGCTGTAGATTGTTAGTGATAAATCTGGTTAAACCAAAATGAAATGAGGCTCTGTGATTGATGGTCAAGGTATATAGGTAGAGGAGCTTTGGGAAAGTTGGAAGGAGGTATTCCTTATGTGCTGATCTGGGGCTCTCAGAGGATAAGAATAAAAGATATAAATGTTTGAAAATCAAACAAGCTAGAAATATGAAATAAAATTCAAAAGCTGAATAGTGGAGGTTGGTTCCCAGTAAAGGAAATTTACAGCATAAAGACTGTTTTCAGGGGCCAAGTCAACATTGTCAGTTTATATAAGCTTGCTACACAGTCTTGCATAAGCATGAATTTGCTAACCCAACCAAAATTGAGTCAGATTAGAAAAGATAGAAACCTAAGTCCCAAATGAGGCTGAAATGTCTATTTCAAATTATCCTGTCTTCATGAGTATAATCAGCCAATGTCGCTACAGTGCTTTATACCATATAAAGTCATTAAAATGACTCCATGGTAAGAAAAAGCTTTCTTCATTAGAAACCTTGGTTAATGCATTGTGTGATTGGTTGCTCTCAGGCTTTGCAGGTGATATCTTGGTCTTTGGGGCATGACATGTTAGAGCAAATCATATTGTTGTTTGCAACGAAGTTGTCAAAAGACTATATCTCTCTAGGTGTTCTGCAGAAGGTATAAAAGAGTTTCTGACAATCAGTAGTTTTATAGTGATGACTCCCTAATTAGGATGTCTTGGATGGAAATATGAGTGGAAGGCACATGAAAGGGTTGTATGTGAACTCCATTTCTGGTAGTGACAACCAATTCCTAAGTGACGCATGTGCTCAAAGGCACCTTGTCCTACAATACAGCCACTGTTCGGATCTGGATCCTAATGATAGCTTTCAGGACTGAGGTGGAAAAAGAAAGCAGATCCCAAAGCATAGACTCTTTGCCTTTCCTCTTCACAACTTTCCTGTCTCAGAATATACAGGGTGCCCTTTCATAGCTAATACTAGCTATGGTGATTATTTGAAGGCCATGTAAATTATATTAAAGGCTAAGTGTGTTTTTGAAGGTTGGGTAAATCTATATATATAAAAGAGTGATGGCATCAGGGCAGCGGACAAAACAACAAAACTACAGGCCCCCCAACCTCGAAATTTGACAACACAACCCATCATCCATGGCTCTAGGTTTATACAACAAAAAGAAAAGAAAAATAAAGTCCTAATTAGAGGAAGAGGAATCATTGTTTTTATCCAATTGCTGCCAGTTAGAAGGCTAAGCTCCGCACACTTGGTCTCCTAGCAACCGACTCAGCCCAGGGGACAGGCAGAGTTAGGCTTCACTTAGGCCTCTTCCACATATTATCTAATTTGCACTGGATTATATGGCAGCAGACTCAAGGCCCTTCCACACAGCTATATAACCCATTTAGAATCTTATATTATCTGCTTTGAACTGGATTATCTTGACTCCACACTGCCATATAATGCAGTCATGCCGGCCACATGACCTTGGAGGAATCTACGGACAACGCCGGCTCTTCAGCTTAGAAATGGAGATGAGCACCAACCCCCAGAGTCAGACACCACTGGACTTAATGTCAGGGGAAAACCTTTACCCTTTACCTTCACTACCACCAATTCCTCAATACTTTATTTCCCATATCACCATACTTCACCACAGCAACGCGTGGCCAGGCACAGCTAGTAAATATAATAATTGTGTAATCAGAATTACAGAGTCCATCTTAAATGGCAATTTTATTTAAGGTGCTCAAATTGTCATCCCTGTGCTGTAATGCACTGCTCATATTGTTGAAGTTGAAAACTGCACTTTCTTGTAATTTTGCAATACTTTTACAAGGTTGTCAAAAAGTTATTTCCTCAAGTGGTCTAGAAGAGCATCAGGTTGGATTCAAATTACCTTACACTGCTACTATCTCCATGCCCAAATCCAAGACTGGAAATTAGAATGATTAACCTTTGCAGCTTTTTCCAGGGCAAATAATACTCCAGCCACACCTTCCACACTTACTATTTCCGATTAATATTATTTAGCAGACATTTGGAACCCTTTGAATCAAGTATGGGGGGGTTTATATGGCTTGTATGTGTAATAATTGAGATTAACAGCCTCAACTAATAACATTTTCAATTACTTTGTAAGATAAATCCACTTAATCTGAATCTCTCTCTCTCTCTCTCTCTTCTTCCTTCTCCTTCTCCTTCCATTTCATTTTCCTTGCCACTTTCCTTTTCCCTCTCCCCCAAACACTTCCTTTTCCATGCTTGCTCCTCAGAACTAGATGAGGAGACAGTAGTTGAGTCTTATGAAGGTAAGGAGGGAATGTTTTCCTTTTATATGAACTGTTTGGACCTTCTAAAATATTGTCACTACTCTGGTTTACTGTTTCACCTGAGTGTCTTGCTATATGTGGTCAGAAGGCTAAAGGACATTATATATCTCTCCCTGGATTTTACCGCATGACAGATTGCCCAGGAGTTGTACATGGGAGTTAATCTCTAAGTAAATAAATGTGGGCAGAGAAATTGACAAAAAGGTGATGACATTTCTAAGACAAGCGCTTGCAAGCAAGTCTTCTTGACCAGCAATTATCACTTCCCAATGAGCTGGGGACCAGCACTACATGTCTTCTCTTTAGGCAAAACTGTTTGATTATTTTCTGGAAGCTTGTCAGGAACTGGCAAGCAATGGCTCAGGTGTCAATACTGGCCACTTTGAATAGCATTGATCTTTTGCAGGATGAGAGTCTCCACTTTCACCAAGCTGAATTTTTAGAGCTGCTGAGATGTAATTTTCATCATTTCTTCAACATTGCCATCTCTATATGTAAGAGATATTGCACAATCCTTCCAGACATATCCATAGGAGAAAGATCTGTTGAATTCAGTGATGCATATTTCCAAATATTCCTGGGACTGTCGCCTTAAGCATGATACACAGCATACTTCTAGTCCTTCTGGCAGGTAGTACTAGCGTACTTGAATATGTTGCCACATTGATATCTGATCAGATTGCATAAAAATCATGCTTGTCCTGCAAATGTAATGCTTAAAGCCAATCTTATTTTTCCACTGGCATTTTTCTCTTATCTGTCAACTTTTCTTACTACATTGACATTGTCTCCTACAACTGTGGATGATGTCCCTTTACAACATAGACCTGTGTCTTGTGTTCAAACTTACAGTCAAACTTGGATTAATCATTCAATTAACTTCATATTCTTGTTTTGGGGACAAAATAGGAGGGAGGGAACCATAGCTCTGGTGCCACAATATTCTTGGTGTGCAGTGGTTTTGGGGTGTGTGTATTTGTGGGATATAAACAGGGCCATAGCAAGAAATAAATTTGGAGGGGGGGGGGTTGAATTTCTTTTAGTGAATCATGAAGAGTAGTTCCATAACACAAAATAATTTAGGAATCAGGCTCTGTCGATAAACTTCAGTGGACACTCAAGACTGATAAACTTAAATGGACACTCAAGGGGATTTCGTTAATCAGTTAAAATTCATGAGTAAACCAGGGTTTTTTTTAAACCTGAAGTTTATTTTGGGGGGGGGGGGTGAACCCCTGAACCTTCCCCCACCCTTTGGCTACAGACCTAAATGTAACAAGTAAATGTATTCCACCATTCCTCAGAGAAGCACTGTAGTCTCACAACCAGCTTGTGTCATCTAGCCCTACATAAACATTGCTATCATTGCCAATGTTATTTGTTACCTACTTCTCCTCATGGCTCAAGGTGGGGTACAACACAGATAAAACCCATTACCATCAAACGTGCATCTTAAAATACATAGTACAACAATTAAAATACAATACTAATAGAATGTAGATTTAAAATGCATAGCTTAAAATGGACATAGCTTTGCAGAGGCTTCTAGTCATAATCAAGTGAGCATGAGCAGATTCTTCCTTTAGATCTACCCCCTTAAAATAGAAATGCAAGGGAGGACTGACACAGATCAGGGTGTGGACATCCATTGTGGTCACACTCAACCCCCTTTTCATGCTTTGCTCTTGTGTGAGCAGCCTATTCACACACATAGGAATCTCCTGTGATTCCAGTTGCATGTGCATGTTACATAATTATAGGTTTCATCTTTTGCCTATCATTTTGGAACTGCACCATAATTGTTGTTAATGCATAAGGATTTCTTATGCCTGGGTTCAAAACAAGTACCAGTCTACACATACTGAGGCCTATGTGGTTTTCTCTTGAATTGTATGTTTTGCAGCTGTAAAAGATGTGTTATAGTATAGATCCATGCCATGGGCAGGATTTTTATGCTGAAAAATGTTTTTTCCCAAATTACAATAGCACTGGAGAAGAAGTTTTCAATGTTCCATTCCATCATGCAACCCTTCTGCATCTCCATTCTGTAAATGAAATGAAAACTGAGTTATGGGTTATGCCATAACTTATCTTTGTGCAGTTAGTCCTAAAGGAATCTAATTTCTCTTCTCCCTGGACACATTTAGGCATTTCTCCCAACTGAGTGAAATCTTACATTCTTAATAATCCCCAAGATCCTTGCTACTTCAATCTTAATGAAACTGAGCAGATTGCTATTTAGGCCAAAACAGAGATCGTAGAGATCATTACTGAGAGCAAATTAGTTTTAGGTGTCTTAAATGCTGTTACATTGTATAGATTGAAATCTCAAGCAAATTAAAGCAGAATTCTAAACATTCCCCAGGCACATTGCTCATCTCTTTCCAAGTTGGAAAAAAATAAGCAAAATGTTTGTGGAAAATGTCCAGCTTTGCTGATCAGATGCATGAAGGTCTGACCTTGAGAATTGTTTGCTCTGTTTTTGTCCTATCACAGCACTCTTGATCAAATCATGTCATTTGACTATAAGAGGGCGTAACACAGTCTCCTCCTCCTCTAGTATTAATTTTACTTCAGGATATACTCTTTTTCTATCAGGGCAATTCTTGTTAATATGTCATTTCAACTTGTCAGTACTGAAAAGTTAGTTAATCATTTAAGAACCTTTTTAGAAGTAATGGAAAACACTCCTTCCTGGCTTGCTGCTTTCTTAAACCAAGAAGAGAATATTGCATGTAACCTTGCTCCAAATTTGTTTATTGATCCTGAACTTGCATTTCTAACTTTGGGACCCAGGAAGGGTTGCTGTTTAGGTGCTAGAGTTCATAAAAGATGATTTTTTTAATCAGCAAGTTTGGGTTCCCAGATTCTTTGGGATAAACAATTCTGCTTAATGCCAATAGTGGTCAGATCTAATACTGCTTTGTTGCATTGTTGTTAGCACTGGGGAAAAAAAGAGGACCAGTAATTTGTAGTCAAGAACAGAGAAAGTAATAGAAGTGAGAGGAACATACAACCTTTCATTTTAAATATATGTGCCTTCAAGTCACCTATCGACTTTTGGTGGTGCCATGGGCTTTATAGGGTTTTCTTAGGCAAGGAATAATCAGTGTAGTTTTGCCAGTTCCTCTCTCTGAAATATAGCCCAGCACCTGGTATTTGTTGGCAGTCTCCCATCCAAGTACTAACCAGAATTGACCCGTACTAATGAGTTGGACGCAGATGAGAAATCTATATATGTACCTCCCACATATAGGAACAACCAGAATACAATTTGGTATGGGGTTCCATGACTTTCATTTAATTAGTCCTTCTTTTAGCATTAATACCCTTGTGACGCACTGCCAAAATTGTGCTTGTGTACGTGGTATTTTTAGGATGTCAGTTATATTTAAGAAACGTTGAGTGCTTTGAAAAGTTATGTTTTTAGAGTGCATGTCCCAGGATCCTCTAACTAGCATGACTCATGCTGATTCTGGATGTTATAATGCAAAAGGGTAAATTTTCCAGGCTCTAGCATTATTTCAGATGAATAAAAATTTAAATATATATTTTTCTACTTTCTATCTAGAACAGTGGTTCCCCAACCTTTGGGTCTCCAGGTATTTGGACTTCAGCTCCCACACTTCCTAATACCTTGTAAGCTGGCTGAGATTTCTGAGAGTTGAAGTCCAAAACACCTTGAGGCCCAAAGGTTGGAAACTACTGAGCTAGAAGGATACAGAAATATGAGGTGAAAGAAATGCATAACTTGTGAAGTTGAAATTGTTGTTTTGTGTTAGCCAAACCTCACAGATGTGTGTCTTCACTTAACTGTCTCCCTTAGTTATTCTCTACCCCACAACAAACTGTTCTAATGCTTAACATCAATATTGTGTGGCTATTTTGAGATATCTTTGGATGCAACACAGAACCTGGAACTTTACCCAGTAATTTTAACATGAGCTCCAACAGCAAATTATCTTGTTCTGTGTAGCACTTACATGTGTTTTGCTAATGTAATTAGAATTCATTACATACATAGATGACGACTATGTGAGTGTTGAATGTAGACATGGAAACTCTGTATTGAACTATAGGTGTGGGTGGGATGGAAGAAAAATCCACAGCCAATTGAAAAAAAATCAAAAAGAAAAAATAATAAAGTCCATCCTTTATATTCTAAAATGTGAAGAAGAAGCAAAGGAAGCATCGTCCATCAGCTTGACTCTCTCTCCTCTTCTTGGCCTTGTTTTTGCCATTGTCTTGCTGTCAGAACCTCCTGGCTATGTGTTAAAGAGATCTATTCTTTTCTATTCTCCTTAAACAGAAGTTTTTGGTTTTTGAAGCAATCTCTTATTAGCCTCTTACAAGCTGGACACAGAGCTCTGCTATTTTTAGTTAGGGAAGGGAGCAGGAAATGTGCAGTTATAACAGAGGTAATTACTTTAATAGCTTATTATGCAAGTTGAAAGTTTTCTGGGGCTGTGCTTTAACCTAGCACCACGCCAGCCAAGTCTTCATGTCCTCCCTTGGTTTGGCCAAGACGGCTGCCTCCTGGAATGTTCAGTATGAAGAGGGCAGACCAGCCTTGTTGATCAACACTTCATTTCTATCCTTCCTGCCCCTCCTGCCTTGGTGGGCTTGGTTCATTGGCAAAAACAACTGTGGACATAACAGGATACGGCTTGCTCACCAGATCTATCTTGCCAGCTTTGAAATCCTACTTCATCTTCATAAAACTGACCATGTACTTAACTGGTTTTCAGCTCAGCAATACTGAAAGTATTCTATTGCACACATTTTTGTCAGCCAAATGTAAAGTCCCCCATGCCCAAAAGAAACAAAAAAGATTGTCCAGGAGTCACTACTAGACATAATCTGTCTATGGAGTTACTGAACATTTCTTTTAAAAATCCCACCTACCTTCCTGGTGTATCCCTGGGTATTCTAAAATGGTGCATTCCAACATTATAGTTTAGGAAGGGTTGGAAGGAGGTTTTATTGATTGCATTTTTAATTTATTCTGCTGATGACTTGTGAATTTTCAAATGAGTCTATCCCTCTGCCAGTGTAGGAATCCGTCACAAAAGGTGGCCATCAGTTTAAAATCTCTATAGCAAAGATGAATCTTTATCACTTTATGGAGCATGTCCTAAAGGAGGAGAGTAGTGAAGATGCCCTATTGTGGTTCTATTGCCACTCCAAAACCAAGTAATGTACTGACTTGAATTCCATCACATTTCTATGGGAACTAGGACTAACAACAAAACACGGTGACTGTTTCTTTGGGTATATGTTGAGTCTAATATTCTTTTACATTACAGCAAGAGAACAGTAGAGAACATGTTTTTCTGGCTCCAGTGCTCAGTAAGAGAGCATTTTCTCTTACTGAGGACATTTCCAGCAGAACATGTTAAGTATTTATTTGATTTATTTCCAGAAATATATCAAATGATTTCAGAGTGATATACAAGTAAAATCAATGGTTTAGAACTATTAAAAACAATAAAAATAATTTAAACCAGTGGCGCAGTGGGTTATACCTCTGAGCTGCGGAACTTGCTGTCCAAAAGGTTAGTGGTTCGAATCTGGGGAGCGGGGTGAGCTCCAGCTGTTAGCCCCAGCAAATGTGAGTAGATCAATAGGTACCACTGGTGGGAAGGTAACAGCACTCCATGCAGTCATTCCGGCCACATGACCTTGGAGGTATCTACATACATTTCTTCAGCTTAGAAATGGAGATGAGCACCATTCCCCAGCCATGACTAGACTTAATGTCAGAGGAAAACCTTTACCTTTTCTTATAGGTATATTAAACGTATGACTGAGCTAAAACAGGGCCAAACCATCTAAAATGTTTTAAAACCACGAGGAAAGACATCTTTTAATAAATCAGTTGCCATTTAGATGTCTAAAAAAAGTGATTATTTTTGTTTGCTCCAAAATAAAGTGAGTTGGTGTAGGCTCTAAAAGAAGGATGTTTCACAATGAGGGTGCCAGAACTGAGAAGGCACTGTGCCCTACACCTCACACACACACACACACACCATCTGCCAGTGTATTAACATACTGGTAGAAGACAGAGGAGGAGGCCTCAAGTAAGCACAGGAAAGGAAGGAAAGAAATGTGGGGCAAAAAAGAATAAGTGAAAGGAGGGAAGGATTGGATTCTCAAGAAGCAAGGGAGGATTGGTTTTATTTGCTCTAGGAAAGTTGAGAATAAAACAGTCATACATGTCCTAGGATGATAAGAGAAGAAAAGAGATAGAGCTTGGGAATGTAATGTTTTGAGTGGCCATGATGGCTGAAAGATTCTGGACATTTGTAGTCCAAAAATTAAATGTAAAGACCTGTCCTGACACATCCACAAATGCACCAAAAATGGAAAGGAGCTTGCTAGGATTCCTTGAAAATGAGAAATGAAATTTGGAAGCTTTTCTGTTGCCCCTGCTCTCTACATCATACGGTAGAACTTCATGCATCTTGCTAAGCAAAGTTGCTGAAGGATTTGGAATGCTTGTGTGATACTGTTCATACAATGTTCAATATAAAGAAGGGGGAAACGGTGGGTGAAGTAAGCAAAAGACCATTTACATTTTTTTTAAAAACTGCCCCCCTCACTCCTTCTTTTTGTATGTGTGTGTCTGTGTGCATGTATGTCTCTGTGGTTATTGTGGGTAGTAAAAGAGGAAATACTCTGAAATTGTATGGGACCAGACTGAAATTAAAATTCCAGATTTTTGTTGATATTGCTGTAACCATAAGATAACCCTGGCAGTAAATCAAATTCCCAGAAGAAACTGAAGGGCTGCCTTCAAGAAAGTTGGTGATAGATTCCAGGGAGAAAGATTGTGTTTGTAGTGTAAGCATGTTAGAATTTACTAATCTGGGCAGATTTGTCTGTATGTGAGTGGTCATACATAAGGATCACGGTGCAATCCCTTGGAAGGTAAGATGTATAGCCTGGTCCACCTGCAGGGACATGTAGAGCAGCCGTGCTGGGCAATCATTAGATCAGCTGGGGCTGCATTTTTCCAGATGTGTCTGAATCTCTGCAGCTCTATTCTTCCTTGAATAGGATTGCATGTTGGGAACAGTATCTCACACAGGGCCATGGGAGAGGGCCTTCTCTGTTGTGGCATCCCGTTTATGGAATACCATCCCATTGGTGGCCAGAGTGATGCCAAAACTGATCTTTTTTTAGACAAACAATCAAAACATATTTTTTTAGTTCAAGACTTTTGGACCATAATCTTACTAAACTCAGCCCTCCATCTTGGCAGGTGTGACTTTTGTGGATTTTGTTATTTGCATCATTTTCTCTTCTCTTTTTTTCCCATTTCACTTCAGAACCCCGGAGCTATGTGGAATCCGTGGCACGTACAGCAGCTGGTGGTGGCATTGGTGGCAGTGGAAGCCACACCGTTGGGAAATCTCCATCAACCCCAGCTCTGCAGATCTACAGCATCGAGACCCCAGAAAGGAATGGGTCTTTCACCAACTCCTTCACCTCACCAAGCCCTGTTGCGTCCAGCAGCCCCATGCACAGCACAGATGGGTAAGAAAGGGCAAGTGTAAGTCAGCAGTTTCAACGGAGCATCACTCACATGTATGGAGTGGGAGTTCTTTTGATAGCTAACATGTAGCTATGGTCTTTTTGCTTGTCTTCATAGGCTGATGCATAATATTGGAATAGCCCCCCCCCCCAAAAAAAAAGAAAAACATGAAAGATATGAGTTTACTTGTAGTCATACATTCAGCATCAAGTATTCAGGAATAATTGTTTGATTTTCTTGTGTGTGTGGAAAGGAATTAAAGTGTTAGTTTAATATTTAGTGACATAATCCATGAATCTGTTTTACTGGACTAGCAATTATATGTAGGTATAAGTATGCTGTTCTCTTATTTTCTCTTAGAATATGTCCTTTAATGGCTTTTTTTTTTTGGCAGCAAGCTGTCATCGACCTGTTAGCATTTGTCCACACACAAAGGTCACTTTCCCAGTTTATTGTGAAATAGTTTTGCCTCCAAAATATTTGCATTGATAGAGTCATGCGATGATTTTTCTAACTGAAATTTTAAAACAAATCCAAAATGTCAAATTAATCAAGAGTTACTTAGGAGAATGGAAGATGAATATCAAAATCTCTAAGAGCAAAAAAGTATCTTGTTATTTATTTGAATGAATATAAAGGTTACCAGTATGGGTGTGGGAACTGTTTGATTTAAGGAAGGGTTGACAGGGAAAAAATAAGTCTGAACTGATCACAGGCTTCTGAAATTAGAACAAGAGCTACAAGCTACCAAGCTCAGCCATAGTGTTATTTGGAGCACTAGCTTTTTAAAGAAAAAAAATGTCCTGCTTTGTCAGGTGGCCTCTAGTGATCTCTGATCTCTTCCTTTACTTCCACCAGGGCCTCGATAAACAGCTACCCTTCGGAGAACAGTACCAGTATAGCCATACCCTCCCAGCCCTCTGCTGACTCCAGCTTCCAGTCCAGCAATATTTCTCAGGTGCCCTCGGCACACAGCAGCTACCAAAACACATCAACATCAACTCAGGGCCTCCCAAGCTATATGAGTGCTGATTTCCCTGATGGCCGAGTTAGTTCTCAACTAGAGAGGTCTCAGCCTCAAGTCAGTGCAGTTGGGGTCCATGTCATGCCTGGAAGCCCCCATTCTCTCCACAGAACAGTGGCCACCAATACTCCTCCTAGCCCGGGATTTGGGCGGAGAGCTGTCACCACCAACATGGTGGGAACACCAGGAAGCCCAAGTATGAGCAGGCACTTAATGGGTCCACATGGCAACCTCGTTGCAGCACCTGGGAGCCCAAACCTTGTTCGGCACCAGCCTGTAATGGGAGGAGGTACATCTGTAGTTTCTGGTAGTCCCAGTTTGGATCGGCATGTCATCTATGGATACTCAACTCCTGAGGAGAAGCGCCCGGCGCTGTCCCGCCAAAGCAGTGCTGGAGGCTACCAAGCTCCATCCACACCATCTTTTCCTGTATCCCCGGCCTACTACCATGGAGTGAGCAGTCCACATTCTTCTTCCCCTGACTCAGCCATTTACAGGCAGGGGAGCCCTACCCCACCGCAACCGCAGCTTCCAGAGAAGAGAAGGATGTCATCAGGGGATCGATCAAATAGCCTGCCCAACTATGCCACAGTGAATGGCAAAACCTCATCACCCATCTCCAGTGGCATGTCCAGTCCCAGCAGCAGTAGTGGCATGGCTTTTCATCAGACTCTACCAGATTTCTCCAAGTTCTCAATGCTAGGTAAAACCTCACTTCTTCCTGTGTAGCACTCAGAAGGGGAAAGAGAGGGGAATTCTAGATTACCTATCCAGCAATAGAGGGATGTGTAAGCTTGGTAGATGAATCGTAGAATTGTAGAGTTGGAAGAGACCTCACGGGCCATCCAGTCCAACCCCCTGTAAGAAGCAGGAAAATTTTAGATCACTATGAAAAATTTCCCTGAAGTCCTTAGATTTTTTCATAAGTTTGTTGATAACTCCTCTGGGCTCTTTCTGCCTTATTTCCCTATAATTAAATAGATATGGCTGGATACAAGCATCATTCCTCTCACTGGTATCTTGTTACCATTCAGCCATGGCTTCAAAACATCTTATCATGGAATAATGGAATTCAATAAACAGAGATTTAAGGGGTACTCCAGATATCTTAAAAAGTAATCTAGTTTAGCAACAGCTCTTGGACTATCACTATTAAGTTACTCCTGACAGGTGTGCATGATGTTTTCCTCTTTTTAAATAGAATCCTTTAAGTTGATTCTTATTTGCTTGGTCAATTATGGTCACATCCCAATGTTCCTGTTTTTGAAAGAACATATTAATTCAGGAATCTTTTCACAAATATGGAAGTTGTTTTTTCCTTGATGTTTTTATTTAATTTGTCTTCCATCATGATTTCCAAGCATATATAGGATTCCTAGATAGTCTTCCAGCTGCACATTAATCAAACCCACACAGGTTTGTTACCTCATGTTCCTTGAAATAAAAAGGGGGGAGGGTTTGTTTCCTTTGAGAGCCACATTCCTTAGGGACTAGTTAGCTAAGGGCCATATGTTGGCAGTGGGCTGGGTCAGAAAAAAAATGATGTTGTCAACTCCTTTTTTTCCCTTGGCAATTCTCTCTCATGCATACACCCTGCTTCATTCTCTTTTCTTCTTTTCTTCTGTTTCTTAGACAATAGTCCTGAGACCAGAGCTAACGTGAAGTTTGTCCAAGATACTTCCAAGTATTGGTACAAGCCGGAGATTTCCAGGGAACAAGGTGGGTTTGCAGAAGATGGTATTCTACAAAACACCTAGGAATCAAATTCCAAGAATGTGATGCTGGAGACCAAATTAATCACAGAGCCAGCTAGAAAATACCAAATCACACCTTTCAAGAGGCCTCCTCATGACAGTAGTTGGAGTATAACATCATAACTCTGTTTTGCGAGCCATTTTTCTTTTGAGGCACAGTGATTCTTTTGGAAGTTATGAGGGATTACCCATGACACATTTGAATGTCACATTACAATGTTCTCATGATAAGGTGACATGGTGGTAGATGCAGAACCTGAAAGAAAAAAAGCACATTTTTTGGACTGCAGCTCTAGGAACACCCTATGTGGCTATAATGTCCAGGCTGGCTGGAGTACCCTGGAAGTTGTAGCCCAGAACGTATATTTTCCATGCTCTGCACATGATCAGCATACTTTAGGATGAAGGAGCGTTAGTTTTATTACCTATGTGGAATCACTAGTATTATTGGAGAGTGGAATTCTTCTTTATTCATTCTCGTGTTTAATCACATTGTTGTAATATATCAGGAAACATAATACATTTTACATTTGTCTTAATCAAATTCTCTAGATCAGGATTTCACAAACTTGGCACCCCAGAATTCATTGGAGTTTGACTTACAGATAATGGAACTGTTGGATGATGCAATGAAGTGGTTTGGGATAGGGTGCCCTAGGCTCCTTTTCTCTTTAGCTTTCTAGATATTTTCATATTCATAGACATTTTCCCTACTTTGGAAAACAGTTCTCTTGTTCTTACCTCACAGTTTCTTCCATCTGTAGACTAAACAGTCCAGATTCCTTCAACCATTTCCTCATAGCACTGGTATTCTCAAAGCATAACTTTCTTTGTTTCTCACCTTTGAACCTCAGCCAGTTTGACAGAATTAAAATAGAGTACAATTAAGCAGCTTAATCCTTTGAATAATATATCCTTTCATATGTACATCACTTAGAAAAGTCTCTCATTGGCCAGTTGTATATAATAACTATTTTAAGTTGTGATGGACATCTCCAAAACTATTGGTTGATACTACCCTCTACTCAAGAATATAAAGTTCTTTTGTATCCTATACATCTCTCAAATTAAGCCCAAACTGTGGGATTATTCTCTAATTTCAACGGCATCAGGATTTGATTTTGGAAGTATGTCAGGATTCAGTGAATGAACACAAACTGAATCAATCTATTGTAGAGGGACCCAGAATGCTGAGCAAGTGTGAGCTCTACTTCTTGTTTAAACCAGTGCTTCTTATTTTTCTGATGAGGTTTTCCAAATGTGTCAAGACTGGCATTCTATTTGTGTCCACTGACTCCCAAGTGTTGCTTTCTTTTTCAGGAAGTCATCATGGACTGGTAGCTTGTGCTGCTCAATAGACCTCTCCGTTGAGGAGCACTGGTTTAAAACGTGTGAATTTTTCTTTCCTTTCAAAGCTCCTCCATACACTTCATGCATACAGACCTATTATCATTCTGTAATATAAGATGATTCACAGGCATTATTTTTCACATACACCCCCCCCCCCCAAAAAAAAACCTTAAAAAAACAAACCTTAAAAAAACAAACCTTGAATGTTGACAATGCAGCCTCCCCCAGGTGGTTCACAGAATAAAATTTTAAAATATTTCTCATTATAAAACTTTAAAACAAATATTAATACAGTTAATTAAAACAAAATATAAAAAGATATTATTTTACACTAGCATAGCAATAGAAGACCATATAAATCTGGCAATTTTGAAACTTTGGTTTGTTGAACATATTTTGAACACTATTATTAGATTTTAATATTATTGCAAACTAATGTTTTGGGAGCCTCCGGTGGCCCAGTGTGGCCCAGTACTGAGCTGCTGAACTTGCAGACCGAAGGGTCCCAGGTTCAAATCCAGGGAGCGGAGTGAGCGTCTGCTGTTAGCTCCAGCTTCTGCCAACCTAGCAGTTCGAAAACATGCAAATGTGAGTAGATCAATAGGTACCTCTCCGAGGGGAAGGTAACGGCGTTCCATGCAGTCATGCTAGCCACATGACCTTGGAGGTGTCTACGGACAACGCCGGCTCTTCGGCTTAGAAATGGAGATGAGCACCAACCCCCAGAGTCGGACACGACTGGACTTAAAGTCAGGGGAAACTTTTACCTTTACTAACGTTTTGGATGTTTATTTAATGCTTTAAAATTTGTATTTGTCCATGTTTTAACTATTTTCGGCTTTACCTTATTTTCTAAACCACATTCAGTCGTACATTGGGAGAAAGATAACAAATAATGATAAACAAATGAAATAAAATGGGGTTTGGAAAATTTTCTGGTTCACGGCTCACTGATTTTCTCAGCCAGCATGGCCTCTAGCAAGGAGATTCTGGAAGTTGTGGTCTAAAAAGGGCACTCTCCCAGGTACTCAGTTCTGTTTTCAATGATGTGAAGCTACTTTTCAGATAGTTGTGAGCGACCCCTTTAAAGGACTTTGTTTATGTCTCTGTCAACAGCAATTCCCTCACCCATTCAACAGCTGAGGCACTTGGCAGCCCTAGGCTGCAGATCCGTCCTTAATCCAAGTACACGTCCCTTCATTTCCTTGATCTCTCCCCTTGCAAGGGTAAAGTGACTTGTTACTGAATGACTGTTGGCCCTGATTCAGACCCAGATTCTCTGGGAGAAGGACATTTGTGCCACTCCTGCATTTTCATGCTTGCCTCAATTGAGCCATAGGAAAAAAATCACATTGAAAATGACTTTACACATTGAAAATGAGTGTTAAAAGCTGGGTAAGGAGGGGAGGATAAGAATAGGTCAGGCATCTTTGTCCCATGCTCATGATGTTGTGAACGTGTTGTATTCCCTCCTTATTCATCCAGTGGGTCCAGCTGCTGCTGTCTTTGTGTCCCAAGATACAGTTATTTTTCTGTCTGACATTTTAACCATTAGTATCTAATGTCTTCCATATCACTGGGGCTGTGAATATGTTCCATTATTTACACTGAACTTTAAAGGCACTATCCAAGGTGCTGAACTCTGTACCACAAATAAAATCTGGTTATCTTGGATCACTCCTTTAAAGTTCAGACTAAAATCAAGACCACATTCAGCATTCACTGAAACAGGAACCAACAAGCTAAGTCTGTGCCTCTGAGTGTCTTCACCCACTGTTTATAAGTGCTTAACAGGAATGGGAGGAGGGATAATCTTCTTAATAAATATGTGTGTAATGAGATGATTTGAAACTGAACACATAGGTCCAATAAATAATTGCACCCAAGAATAATAGAACTATCCTTTTGGTCATAGAATCATAGAATAGTAGAGACCTCATGGGCCATCCAGTCCAACCCCCTGCCAAGAAGCAGGAAATCGCATTCAAAGCACCCTCGACAGATGGCCATCCAATCTCTGCTTAAAAGCCTCCAAAGAAGGAGCCTCCACCACACTCCAGGGGAGAGAGTTCAAACAATGAAACATTTTTTTATCCCCAACACATTTTAGGAATTGATTGCAAGGGCTTTTAATAGTGTGTTATATCACATGTCTTTTTAGTGAGTTTATTTTAAATGGTTTTAATTCTGTGGATAATCTAACTGTATTTTTAAAATAATGTTTGATGTGTTTTTGCTTATGGTTTTATCAATATTTTTAAACTTTTTGTAAGCTGTCCTGAATCTCATTTTGGAGGCAAAGATAGACCAGATGATGATGATGATGATGATGATGATGATGATGATGATGATGATGATGATGATGATGATGATGGTGTTTTTCTCCCTACCCCCAGCCATTGCATTGCTGAAAGACAAGGAACCTGGGGCCTTCATCATCCGAGACAGCCACTCCTTCAGGGGAGCCTATGGATTGGCCATGAAAGTGGCTTCTCCACCTCCTGGTGTTGTGCAGCAGAATAAAAAGGGTATAGTCTCTTTGCTGATCTAAGAGCCTCCTTTCTATCTACTATTCCAATCAGCCCCATCCTCCCTAACCCTCATATCATAGGGTCATATAGCCCTAGTTCAGATTGAATCAGTTGTTGAAATTTGTCATATTTTGTGAACAATTTGTTGGGATAGAAAACAAATGAAGAAACCTTCTGCATCATCTCCCTACAACTGACACATGCTTTGATTAATTCCCATATGCCCTCTCCAGCGACAGCAGCAGCAAAATCCTCTCTGGTCAGCCCCAGTTTTGTGTGTGTTACAGGTGGAGGCTAAGAAAGAGGAGAAAGGGGAGTTGATTGTGTCTTAGAGGACAGTTCCCCTCCTGCTGCTCTGTCAAGGAAGGAAGGGTCTTGTGGACTCAGGGCAGTGCCTGGTCCCTTCCCTTTTGCTTTAGGGCAGTGGTTCTCAGCCTGGGGTCCCCAGATGTTTTTGGCCTTCAACTCCCAGAAATCCTAACCACTGGTAAACTGGCAGGGATTTCTGGGAGTTGTAGGCCAAAAACATCTGGGGGCCAAGGTTGAGAACCACTGCTTTTGGAAGTATGCATCCACATGAAATTCAGTATGTGCACTTCTACACACTGAAAGGATGCCCAATGAGCCAAATTTAGTACTACCCATTTCTCCAGCGATGAGTCATACAAAAATGGAAACATTTTAGTTAACATGTCACATTTTCACAAAAAGAGGACTAAACCCGGTTCTTAATCATTTTGAATAATATGAGAATTAGAGAATATATAACTTTGCCCCATAATCTCACCCACAACTCTGAAAAATCAGATGGTACCGATTGACCTCTTCTTCTGCAACTTACTGCAATGTTACTCAAAGTTGTGGTCCTTGGACTAATGCCTGCCCATGATCCATTGGCTGGTACTCCTTCTACAAGAAGGAATTGTGAGCAGGGAGCAAAAATATGGTACTAGCACATGTTTGTGTGTGGGGTGTGTGGGTGGGTGGAATTACTGAACTTCCAGATCAGATATTTGTTTTGAAACCAGATATATTTTGTACTGACAAGAAATCAGTATATGTGGCTTTATCCCCTACAGGAGATCTTGCTAATGAGCTTGTAAGGCATTTCCTGATAGAAACCAGCCCTAAAGGTGTAAAGCTAAAAGGATGTCCTAATGAGCCAAATTTTGGTAAGCACACATTTTGTCCTCTATACGCTGTCCCATCCTGCCCTCTGGCGGAGGCTGTGTTTAAAAACAGTACTGTAGATATTCTGTAATTTAGGGAACAGGATTTGTAATATTAAGTGAAAACACTTGCATTACAAGTGAATTTGCTTTTCCTATGAAAGCATGATTTGTTCTAATGGCTACCGTAAAAAACTTCACAAGCAGAATTAGATGTGGCCATGGTCCTCCGGACTTATATAACGCTTTTACCACTCCCTTTTGCCCCATAGCTTCAGATGATTATTTATTGTATGTGTGCCCAATGTCTTTTAATTTCTTCTTATCACATGCATAACTTTTACTTCTATCTGTGCAGCCTTCCTTCATCTTACCACTTGTTTTATGCTTTTTTGGGAATGAATGGAACCTGAAATAGCATTTACGAACATTTTCATTATGAAAGTGAAAAGGTGTTTAAAGTGTGACAAGTGATTTTGGCAGTCCATTTTCAGTCTGAACCAGAGAAGGGCGACTAAAATGATAAAGGGTCTGAAGAACAAGCCTTATGAGGAATGGCTTAAAGAACTGGGCATGTTTAGCCTGCAGAAGAGAAGGCTGAGAGGAGATATAATAGCCATGTATTGATATGTGGGGGGAAATCATAGGGAGGAGAGAATAAGTTTGTTTTATGCTGCCCTGGAGACTAGGATGTGGAACAATGGCTTTAAATTACAGGAAATAAAATTCCACTAAACATTAGGAAGAACCTCCTCACTGTGAGAGCTGTTCGGCAGTGGAACTCTCTGCTCCGAAGTGTAGTGGAGGCTCCTTCTTTGGAGGCTTTTAAGCAGAGGCTGGATGGCCATCTGCTGGGGTTGCTTTGAATGCAATTTCCTGCTTCTTGGCAGGAGGTTGGACTGGATAGCCCACACAGTCTCTTCCAACTCTATTAGTCTATGGGAGACATCGACGGGGGTTTTTTTTGTAGCCCTAAGTGGTACTGAAATGTCAGAATTTTGTTATTTCCAGTTGAGTTTTTGTTTCTACAGATCTTCCCCAGCTTAGAGGAGTAACATTTTTCCAACTAGATAAAACCAAAAGTTTAAGTTGTTTTAAAAAGGCTAGGTGTCATGAGCAATAGTGCTGACAGCCCTGAGATGAAACAGGCTCAGATACATTATTCAGAAACAGCTCTAGAGAATATATTTCCTAGAACTGTGTAGTGGTCCCGGGTAATCTTAGTGCTTGTTCCATTTATGTTTATGTGTCTCTCTATTCATGTGGCCTATACAGAGTTCAGTAAGGAGTGTATAAGCAACATATCATCATAACAGTCTTCAATAGCAGAGTGTGAGTGACATCAATATCAAAACATCTTTGACTGTTTTAACTATCCTTTACACAGGTTGCCTATCTGCCCTGGTTTACCAGCACTCCATTATGCCTCTGGCTTTGCCCTGCAAGCTGGTCATTCCTGACCGAGGTAAAGGCACTAACATCAAGTCATGTGAGTAGGGTGAAATGCAGGGTACAGAAAATGTCACCATAGAATATTCATCTGCAAGATGTGCATGTGTTTGCATGTTTGGACATGTGCACTTGGGTGAGTTCAACATCTCTGAGTGGAGAAGTCACCTTCCGAATTCCTGCTTTGGTCAACATGACACAATTAGAAGCTTTGGAACTGTCCAATTTAGCTTGTCTCTTGAGTTTTAGAGTTCAATTTATGTAACTAATTAAGGCTATAAATAATATTGATATCTTTTTTTGTCCTTGTCCAGAAATGAATTTCTGAAGTAGATTTAATGTGGCTTTTGAAATAAGTTTTCCAATTTTAGGATTTTGAGGCCAAAATTTCATTTGTATAAACTATATTTGACCCCAAATGTTACATTTGTACAAAATGCAATGTTTTGTGCAGAAACATATCACTGCACAAAATGCAGAGATTGGTTTAAATGAAGTTTTCACAGAAAGCCCGGCGATTAAAAAAAACATTTTTTGGAATTTTTCATTTTCGTGTGTGAGAAAATAACAAGAGATATTTACATCTGTATTTATAAGATTCAGGTTTGAAATTATTATTATTATTATTATTATTATTATTATTATTATTATTATACCCCACTTTATCTCTCCTAAGGGAACTCAAAGCGTATTGATATAAAAGCATTAGTATACAATTTAAAATATACAAATATACAAATATCAACACAGAATTAAACACAAACAGCACTGAAAAATTCACAGTTAAAAGCCACAGCACCCCATGACTTGATCTTAAATTAAAAAGACAGAAGGATATACAAACATGAATTAAATGTGGGGAAAGGCAACAGCATCCTCATGTATAACAGGGAGTTGAGCATGTGACACCCTACTAGAAATCTAATACATTTTGCTTGTAATGGATCTTATTGAAACCTGGTTACATAACAGCATGCATTTCTTAAGATAGCAACTATTGTCTTTATGTATATCTGCCTGTCTATCCCTCGAGAGCCAGGTAGGTGAAGAAAATACTGTCCTTTTTTCTTGCATTGTATGAGTAAAAACATTCCTTCCTGTTATAATACAGTAAACCTGTTATAGCTATTACCTAATGATGCTATTTGTAAAAATGCTGAGATAAGAAAAAACATTCCCAATATATTAAAATGTATTTCAAATATTTGGCACAAAAAGTAAACCTATATTTTGTTAACCTACTTAAACCATATGGCTTGTGCATACAAAAGATGGCACAAATATGTGTTAATGAGCCAAACTAGTCGTCTTATCTGTTACCTCTCCTTTTTTTTGTTTGTTGTTTTTTAAAAAAAAGATCCCATGGATGAAACAAAAGAGACAACCTCATCAAGCAATTCAGCGACTGACTTGCTCAAACAGGGAGCAGGTAAGTGGCTTGAGCAGAAAGGAAGATCATTGACACTTCTAACACCAAAAATAGACTGTGAATTTGTTCAACTTGTGTGAGAGTAAACTCCACTGAAGACAATAGAACTTACTTCCAAATAAATACAGATAGAATACTGCTACACAAAGACTTGGGGAAACAATACTAATGCAGTTTGAGAGTACCATCACTTTCTTCTTATGTTTTAACTACCACAACCACCACTACTACTACTACTACTACTACTACTACTACTACTAACTTATTTATTTAGTGCCATCAATGTGCATGGCATTTTACAATTAAAACAGACAAAAACATTTAATCCTGCCAAAGGCATACAATCTATAATGTCAGTAAGTTCTATTTATATAATAGGTAAGTTCACTCAAACACATACGTTATAGATATACACACACACAACTATTTGGAAATAAGTTCTATAATATAAATAAAATATATAGGATTATAAAACAATATTAAGCGACAATTTCAAAAGCTTTGGAAAATAAGACTGTTTTTAACTTAGATTTTAAAATAATGAGGGAAGGATCAGTTTGCAAATGTTTACGGAAGCAATTACAAGAGTAAGGGGAAAGCAAATGAAACAAAGCCAAGCCACGAAAGAGTAAATCCTTGATTGGGTGAGTTCTTCCCAGTGTTTTTTAAAAGATAGGGTCAGGCCAGGCCTACACATTGTTCCTTATTCTGCATGTTCTCCATATCTTTCAGATTGACCAGGTTCCATATTTCCACCCATATAATAAATACACTGGGAGCCTCTGGTGGCTCAGTGTGTTAAAGCACTGAGCTCTGAACTTGCAGACCGAAAGGTCCCAGGTTCAAATCCGGGGAGCGGGGTGAGCACCCGCTGTTAGCTCCAGCTTCTGCCAACCTAGCAGTCCGAAAACATGCAAATGTGAGTAGACCAATAGATACCGCTCCGGCGGGAAGGTAATGGCGTTCCATGCAGTCATGCCGGCCACATGACCTTGGAGGTGTCTACGGACAATGCCGGCTCTTCAGCTTAGAAATAGAGATGAGCACCAACCCCCAGAGTCGGATACGACTGAACGTCAGGGGAAACCTTTACCTTTTAAATAAATACACTAGGCTTTTAGATGTATTTGTACCTCAGTCATCAGATTTAGATTTGTATACACCTGAACAGTTAGTTTGCTTGAAAAGTATCAATTAAAATAAGGGCTGTGGTTGGCTAATTTCTTTCTGAGGACCCAAGAAGGGAAGGAATTGGAATAAATATAGCAGGCCAAGATGGACAAGATGTATTGGATTGCATGTATTCCCTGATGCTCCCTCACTGTCCTATATTCTATGTTATATTTATTTCTTAAGAATTCCCTTACACCCTTCATGTTGGAGTCATCAGGGTAATTTTGCTATGCTTTCTGGCCCCCACAGGTGAATCATGGGTGCAGGGAGTCTGCCCCTGCCCTCCAGACCAGAAGTGATATTTATGACTTCCTGTTTTGAAAAAAATCCTTCCTGGTTCTAAAATAGCTTGGGGACAGCATAGTAACATTGTCCCTCATCCCATGGAAACAAGATTCCTCTTTCAGGGAAAATGGAGAGGACTGGCAAGGGGTTTGACCATTCCAAGGTCTGGAGTACAGACCTTTGGCAGTTTCCCACCCCTGTTGCAAGCAATGGAAACACAAGTGAATGATCTATGCATAATAGAGGGATGAGTGTATGCAAACACACTTATTTATTTATTTATTTAATAAATTTATATCCCGCCCTTCTCACCCTGAAGGGGACTCAGACTTACTGCTGTGTCCCATTGTTCAGGATTGCAATTTTAGCATTATAGATAAGCAATATCTGTAAGATGTATAAACTGAAGTAACTATACTATATTACTGTATATACTCAAGTATAAGCCGACCCGAATATAAGCCGAGGCACCTAATTTTACCACAAAAACTGGGAAAACTTATTGACTCGAGTATAAGACGAGAGTGGGAAAGGCAGCAGCTACAGGTCAAATTCAAAAATAAAAATAGATATTAATAAAATTGCATTATTTGAGTCATCAGTGGGTTAAATGTTTTTGAGTATTTATATAAAACTGTAATTTAAAATAATAAGACTTTATAAGATAAGACTGTCCAACTCTGAATACCTATGTACTCAAGAATAAGCCGACCTGAATAAAAGCCAGCAAGGACCATCACTCGAGTATAAGCCAAGGGGAGCTTTTTCAGCCCTAAAACAGGGCTGAAAAACTAGGCTTATACTTGAGTATATACAGTAATTTAGCACATTCATCCGCCTTGATATCTAAGTATTCAGACTCCACCATCTGGTTCAACATGAAAGTGACAGACATCAGCATGTTAACTGGTGAAAAAAGTAAGCCTGTTATTAATTTGTTGTCATAGAGGAAGACAGATAGCAATGCAAGTTCTCTCCTGTTTTTTGCAGTTAAGATGGTAGACTCTTTATTAATAGGAAGCAAATAAGCTACACATGTGTGTATTAACCTTCTCACCAAGTAAGCAGCAGCAGGCTGGTGTCAGTGTTTGTTTCTTTCCTCCATACCGGTCATTGTCTGCCCCTTCTTTTCCAGCCTGCAACGTGCTCTTCATTAACTCAGTGGAGATGGAATCCTTAACAGGACCACAGGCCATCGCCAAAGCTATCACTGAGACACTGGCCGTCGATACCCCACCTTCCGCTACTATTGTTCACTTCAAAGTCTCAACGCAAGGAATTACCTTAACAGACAACCAGAGGAAGTAAGAACTATATGCTTTGTTAAGTTGTTTTCCCAAAGGGAGAACAAACAAGCATTTTTCTCTTTGCTACCAGACATTTTCAAAACCTATGCAGGTTCTTGAACAAATGTCTTGCAGGGTGAGCCGCTTGGATGGGGAGGCAGGGAAGCTACTTCTGGCTTGCTACTCTCTAACGTTAATGCAGGGCAGGAAGGGATCTGGAAGCAGTAGCCTTTCGGGATCCTCAGTGGACTTAACCATTTTCTCACCCAGCATGGCAGAAAGGAGGGAGGTAGCCAACAATTTGAAGGCTGAAGCTTTCTAGGATCCTCAGCTGGTTCATGTCACATACCACGCACGATATTGAGAAGGTGTGGTGGCAGGAAGTCAAGGATTTTAGGCTATAGCTTTAAAGGTCCTTTTCTTGTTTTATCACTCAAAAATGCAAAGTGGATTTCTTTTTAGGATGGGGGCATTGAGAATATTCAGATGTTCTTCCCATCTCCATTAGAACCAAGAGAGATCTGACCTCAGGACAAGGTTTAGACTTGGAAATCTTCCATCATTATTCACCCATTGCTGATTTAGTTGCTGAGAAATTATTAAATTATCTGCAGGGTGGCTTAATGGAGCAGATACTTGGGACTTTTTGATTAGTGGGGACTATAACAAAATTTGCCTTTTGATTCCCTTTCTTTCTTTGTTTAGCTTATAGTAAACAGAGCAGAAATTTATTCTTTCAATTCATTAGGCATTATTCTGAGACATTTATGTTGTAACTTAAAATATTTTGAGAATGGCTTTCTGAACAACTTGTAGATAGGAAACCCACTTGAAATGGTTTTAGATCAATACAGCCTTCTGAACTTTTGGACTTTCTCTGGGGGTGTTGCTCTAGTGCAGGGGTCCTCAAACTTTTTAAGTGGAGGGCCGGTTCATGGTCCCTCAGACTGTCAGAGGGCCGCACAATGATGAAATAGTCCAAAATTAGGGTTGTTGTTGTTGTTGTTGTTGTTGTTGTGTGCCTTCAAGTCGTTTCAGATTTAGGTCAACCTAAGTCTAAAGTTTAGGACAGGGGCCAGGTTAATGACCTTGGAGGGCTGCATCCAGAGCCTCCAGAGATTATCAGTTTTGTCATCACATGTGGACTTATGTAATAAAATGTCAACATATGTAAGGATGATACAGATGATCTGTCACCCCCTTCATGGGATGGTTTGGCTATCTATATCGAGGGAACAATTTTCATTCATCTACCGCTATTTCATAATTCAACATAGTGTTGAATCATTGACTGCTATTCATGTTTCTGTTTCAGGTTATTCTTCAGACGACATTATCCCATCAACACGGTTACTTATTGTGATGTAGACCCACAAGAGAGAAAGTAAGTGTGTTTGCTGCTGGTCTGTCCTTACAGGAAATGAAACTTTACGCATATATGTGTATATGAAAAAATGACTTCCTGTTTCATGTGTGTCCAAAGAGAGAGTGTCTAAAATGTTTTTATCTCCTTTCTATTCCACAATTGAAGTAGAATTTTATTTATTTGAAGAGCTTTAGTTCCATCTTTCAATGAATGCTTCCAAAGTGGCCCTAGTGTAGATTTCAAAAATCAGATAGTTCTCAGTTCGTGGCAGTTCCAGAGACTAAAAACAAGTTCCTAGAAATTCTGATGATATCCTTCTTGATCAGCTATAGCCTGTGAATGGCAATCTGAAATATGGGAGAGATTAAAACATACATCATTATGTAAAACTCTGGCTGGAATAGAGAGGATTAGAATGCATAGAGTCATGAATAATAAGAAATGAGCTAATGCCAGAACCCTTCATTCCTTTGCTGCAATTGTGAGAGAGACTTCCTTGCAGATTCCGGCATCCTTGTAAGAGCAGAAATTAAACCTCTGTTCTCCTGTGATGCTGCTGCCAGATTTCTTTCATCTCCAAATGAATTGCTTCAAGAAATATGCCTAAACAAGAACACAAGAAATTGTCAACAGGAGTTAAGGTTTTCAAATTTCTCACACACTTGATCCCTCTTTTATAAATAACGATATTATCAACAGAGAACCAAGATGACAATGTGAACTTTGTTAAATGTTTTCACTCCATTACTATGCACAGTAGTGAAGGATCCATTTCAGATAAAACCTCACCTGGTTTATTGGCCTTTATTGGCACAGGCCTTTTGGGCAAGCCTGTGACTGAGATGGATTGCAAATATTAGACTGTTGTTCATTGTATTTTATGAGACCTGTTTTGTGGTCAGTCAAGGTACTGTAAAAGCATCATGTTCTTGAGTTTCAGAGTAATTTTCCCAGTGCATTATCATCTCACTGTTTCTGAGGGACATGCCTTAATATTTTCAAAGAAGCAGATAATTTTTTTTGAAAAAGTAAGGAATACCAGGGAAATCTCAAAATAATATGGAATAAAATAGCATAAGTGGCTGTTTTCACTTTTTGGACAGAAGAAAGAGGTCAAGGATACAATCACTAACCCAAGGTGTTACCTTTGGCCTCTCCCAGGGCACTGAATAGTTTTTCCTAGTTAAAAACTTTCCTTAGCAATCTTGTGATATATTTACCTATTGCTGCCATTCCTGTGGAAAGTAGCTAAAGGCTATTTAATCTCTTCTCAGGTGGACTAAATCCGAGAGTGGTGGCTCTGCAAAGTAAGTCCTGTTTTTTTTTTTTTATCAGTTTTCTACTCTGTGTTAGGATATCAAATGGCTCTGATGGGACTCCTTCTCAAATCCTTGGTTCTCCAGCACTGGCAGACAAACTCGGATATTTTCTTTAGGCCTAAATGGTTCCATATCACATGATTCACAAACAAGGAGGCAAGTTAAGAGCAGGAATGATCAAATGGAGCCTGAACCAGATTGATTGCAACCCATATATTCCAGTGAGTGCAACCTTTTCCATCAAATGGGCCACATTTTGTTTCTCTTGAAGACTCACAAGTGCATATGCATGTACACACATACGTATAACATGACACAGGGATTTTTGAGGGATGATATAGGGGAGAACATTTCTCCCATCCACTTAACTGGCTGTTTTTCTACATTGTTAGCCATAGAAAGAGAGCAGGCTCAAAAGCCAGTGGTCAGGTAGGTTGGAAAGAAAGACAAAACAGAGTCACTTCAGGTGTTGCACAGGTAGTGGCATGAAGTGAGCAGCTTTATTTCTCCCTTCCATGCCAGCTGTGATCAGCAAGGGAGGGATGGTCTCAGTCTTGAGACACTGACCAGATGGAGATACTTTAATATAGGGTTTTCAGACTGGATCCAGGATTGGGCTTCTGTAACTTTTCTCTGGCAAAAAGAAGGAAGCTTAGCTAATAAAAGCAGAACTGTGGGACTCCTGTGTACTTCATACTTTACTCTAGTCAGGCAATAGCCATGCTGGGAGGGACAACTGTGACAGAAAGGTGGGGCTTGGAAGTTGTGGGAGCACAGATACAAAGCTTTATGGTACTTCATCCTATCAAATATCTGTTAAACACTGACATTACACTAGACCTCTAGATTTTATCTGGCAACCATTATTTAACCCCTCTGACACACACTTACAAACCAGATACAGATCTAAGTTTCCCATTTTTGCCTTAAAATTGAAATGGGTTTGTTGTTTATTTGTTTATGTAACATCAACATAACATTGATTAATGCTATAGCCAGTGTGGTGTGGGGGTTTAAGCTTGAGTTATGATTCTGGAGAAAAAGATTCGATGCTCTGCTTGGCCATGGAAACCCACTGGGTGACCTTGGGTATGTTGCACACTTCAATCCCAGAAAACCCGTGCTTCAATCCCAGAAAACCCGTTGCCTTAAGATTATCATAAGTCAGAAGTAGCTTGAAGGCACATGACCTGGAACCATGATACACTAGAAATCCAGGGTATTTGATTTATCAAATAAACTTCAAGGAAATTTCTGTTCAGAAATTTCCTTGTAAATAGCCCAAGCATTTCGAGTCAGGTCATCTTTCTCAGGTCATGTTTCGATTTTCTTTTCCTGATGTTGCCGCTGGCTTAATAGCATTGGAACAGGCTCTATGGACTTATGATCCCCTCTAATTTTAGGTACCATGTATCACAAGGGGTGTTTTTATTAGAGTCTCCAGCTGTCAGGATTTTTCTTTCTCTAATTAGAAATGACAGGAGCAGGATCACTGTTCCCTTCCACGTAGCATTTATAATTTTCCTGTTTTTTAAAGGAAGTCACATTTTGTTTGTATTTAAAGAAAGGGTTTTTTCTTATTACTGATGGATGATGATGAAAAATATAGTACCATTAACATGCACAGTACTTCACAGAATAAGCAATAAGAAGAGAGAGAAAGGTATATAATCCCATTTTAATCTGTTTCTTCTCTTGGGAACAACAATCCAAATCTCTTCCAGTTGCTTATGAATCTTGTATGTTTCTTTTGCATCCATGTGTCCCAAGTTCCCCAGTTTGAACACTAAGTATGTAGATGGATTATCTAATACAGCCATATGAGCCTAAGGATATTAAGTCTGATGGCAACTGCTGTTCTGCAAATGACTGTAGGATTTTCACAGATAGTTGCTTTTTGGATCACAACTTCCAAGAGATTTCATTTGGGAATCGTAGTCCAAAAGGTAATTTGAATGCGCTTTTTCTGAGTTTCTCTCCCTCTCTGCTTACTGCTTATTTTTTGTCATTTCTGCAGGCTCTTTGGCTTTGTGGCCAGAAAGCAAGGCAGTACGACGGATAATGTCTGCCACCTTTTTGCTGAGCTGGACCCCGATCAGCCGGCTGCTGCCATCGTCAATTTTGTTTCCAGGGTTATGCTCGGCTCCTCTCAGAAGAGATGAGCTGCTGTCTTCCCCCAGCTGGGGGCTTCTTGCCCTTGAATTTTGAAGAAGGACTTGGAGTTGTTCCGAGAAAGAGTGTAAGGAAGTGCATGGTGAAAGAAGGAAGTGAACCAATGGGGGGAAAGAGAAGGGAAAATATGCCTGAATTGTTGGAAGGCCCAAACCAACCAAATGTACGTACAAAGCAGAAGCCAAGGAATTGACATTGTCACCTTTCCCTGCTGAGTTCCAGAGGTGGAGACAGTTTGGCTTTTGGATCAGCATGAAATCAGAGAATTCAGCCCCACAAGCCAAAGCACGGATCTTATTAACCTTTGTGGGGTTAGGACTATATAGTAGTTGCTTGTTTAGAAAATAAGGCAAACAAACAAACAAAAAATAATCATGAATACCTGAGCTTCAGGAATCACATTGAGAGACATGCCAAACAAGCAATCATTTCTGAAAGTTATTGCTCCCAACTCTTCAACTGCTGAATGTATGAAACATGTCAGTGTGGGTGTGCACAAATGTGTGCCAGTGTGTTTGTGTGTGTGTGTAGTGTTCACATGTTTTAATGTGTATCTGTGGAACTCTGCAGCATTAGGACCCTGCCTCTGCTGAATGTCAAGTGGTGATTATTCAGAATGTTTATTTGTTGACATCCTAATTAGCCCCTTCCATCAGGGATATAGGTTTCTATCAATCTGGCTGAGAGGAATATCTCCTGAGCAGATACAAACATTGTGAGATCTATTAGGGAGGTGATAAGTTCTGATTTTAACCAGCTGTGGCACATAACCAGACCCACAGTCTTACACACACACACACACACACACACACACACACACACACACACACACACACACACACACAAGAGTTGTTGAGTGGGAGATCTCTCCCTAGCTAGTTTTAGGAGCATGCTAGCCAAAATAAAAGAGTTATCTCTGTGCAGTGAAGTCAATCTGTGACAGGCCCTTGAAACAGAGACATTGTCCCTGCCTCTAAAACCGTGAAATACCAGCAGTTTGGGAATGCCATTCCTTTTATGTATAAGGTAAAAACTACCCTGTCCAGGTTTCTCCTTTCTCCTTTGGGAGAAATGCACGCAGTTTTGTATGTTGCATGAAATTTATTCTGTAGTGCAAAGATGAGATGAATGATCTGATCATGGGGAAGGGGTTTTGTAAGATTAATCTTTTTTTAAAAAAAGATCCCGGTTGGGGTGAGCTCTGGCTTAAGCATGGCCATAGGTGATCCAACAACCATTTAGTATGCAGCAAAATTTGTTCATTGGTTTGCCTCATTAATTTTTCTTTTGCTACAGAAAGCATCAAGCCTTATTCTGACCCACTAGCCCACTGTTAGCTGCGTGGTCTTTGATTGAGAATTGTTGTAGAAAGGGAGACAATTCCTTAATGGACTTGCGAATTGTCTCATGAAGAGCAACTTCATACCCATCTCCACATTGATAGAGGATCTATACCTTTTTCTGCTCACCATCAACAACCAGTCGTATTATCATGATTTATGACGTTCTTTATGGGGGCCACAAAAGTGTTGTATTTTAACTGATGGTTCTCCGTATGTTTGTCAAAAAGAGGTTGAATTGTCAGAAGGTGATTGACTATAGAAGGATCTGTTGTGGGTCTTCTGAGTTCATTGAGAGATTTTCTCACTGCCCTTGCAAGTCTTTTGCTAAATGAACAAAGAGCTGTCCCCATGTATCAAATCCTATGGGTTTATTGTGAATTCTTCAATCTGTACTTAAACTAGAGCTAAGGCCCTACTTAAGCAAGTTGCATTGTTTTGCCTTGTCATCTGGTCCAGGGCAGACCGGTCTGAAGAGACAGGTATATGCATGGCAACAATGTAAGTCTGTTGGCCATATACATCTTACACTGATAATACAGGATGGTCTTCATGACACACAGCAACAGTGGAAAGTCAGTTGGGTTGATGCCTTCTGGTAGGCTATTTCTCTCTCTCCCCCCCCCCCCCACCCCAAGCATTAAGATGCAAAGCCATATCCCACAAAATGTTGTCTGGCTTGTTGATACAACAGAACCTAAAAATATTGGGAGAAGACCTCTAGGGACAGAATGTGTGTCAATGAGACACTTCAGTACCAAGTCATGTAGTGACTCAAAGTCAAAAATGAATTCCAAGACATGCTGCCACTTAAATTCCCCTGGAGAGTGTGGCTCTCTCATTGCCTTGATATAATATATATGTATGTATGTATGTAAGTATGTACGTATGAAATATACTGACAAAATAATGTAAGCTAGTCAAAAAAATTTAAAAAGTGAAATTTCCAAGAAAAGTATTTATTTTTGCCATATTGCTTTTATCTATCTTTTATCTCCTCCAATATTTGCAATATCATGCCATTCCCCCTTCCCCATGTTATTGTTTCTTGTATGTATAACTTAGTGCAAAATAATTAGTATTCTTGACATGGGCAAGGTTTTAAAAGATGATGGCTATCCCTCTCCCAAGCTTCTTAACGTGTTTTTGATTTTGTACCACAATATGGCATCTTACGGTATTTTTCATCCCTGCCGCCTCATTTTTAGTAATCTGCCTGAGCAAGTGAGCATGTATGGATTGGTACTCTGTTGCTGAGTGATATGAGGGTTAGCGGTGAGCGCATGTGTGAAAGTGTGTGTAGAGAGAGAGAGAGACATTTTTTGGATACTGTACAAAATGTGGGTTTTGCATCCGAAAGCTGTTGCCGAGACAGGTCCTTGGATGGAGTGGGAGCATCAAGTTTTGGTGTCATCATCCAGTCTCCACACCCTATCCCCATCCAGATGGGATGCTGGAGATTTCAACAGCTTCTTCTTTATGTTGGTTGCAAATATTTCTCTCCTTCTGCAAAATTCAAGCAAGATGATTCCCCCTCCCTCGCCTGCAACTGTCTCACCCTGCCATTAACCAATTAGAGAAACACTGTGTCTATAGATATATAAATATTATAAATATATATATATATTTTTGAAAGTCTCTATTTTTCAGACTTCATTTTTTTTCACTGCTTTCAAGCACTTGCAGTTTCCTCCCCCTTTCCTTGAACATTTTCTGCCCTGCTGCAGAACGTGGTATTGATACTTAATTGTTTTATTTCTGTTTTGCCATTCAAAAGAAATAAGCTTGATGTAAGTCATCTAATGGTCATATATAAATAAATATCATCATGGCAAGCATGTGCATGTCAACAGAATACCTGCTTCTTGCCACAACCTGCTCACTACTAACTCACTCGCTGAAGATGGGAAGTTTAAGATCTCTACATCTTAGGCATTACTGCTGATAATGGCTTTTAAAAAACGGAAAGAGAAGAGAAGAAGCAAAGCTAATCACATTATGTAACATGTTGCTTTTTTTGCTTGCATCTAAGACAAAAGCTGCATTATAGGAGTAATGATTGTGTTTATCATCCCTGTGTAACTGAGATCGACCTCAGCTCCTCCAGCATGGCTTTTCATTCGGATTAGTGAAATGAGAGCCCACAGGGGCACAAGCGCTTGTTAAGGGCCATTAATTTTCCTTACTCTAAACCAGGAAATTCTTCTGTATATTTTGATAGGGTCAGAAGAATCCTGATTTCATTGCCTCCCTTCAACAGGCGTTGTGCCTTTCCAGGACAGGGACAAGTATTAACAAGACTAGAATAGCAAATAAATCATTTTTATGGACTGCCAGTCCAGCCATGATAGGAAGAGTGCCTCTTGAGGCATGTTTGAATTTTGAAAAGGCAGTTAATAGCTATCACAAATTTGAGAGTGAGAAGCCTTTGCCTTTGCCTTTGCCTTCACCTGCAATCTCCACCTTGCAGGCTATTAAGCTAAGCCATGTTCATTATCTATTGTGATCTGTCTAGATATTTGCCCAGAATGTGAGCAAACTATTGCATCGATGTTTCCTCTTTGGTGAATCAAAGACAAAAAGCCATACTCACAGTTATTTCATTGGATTGGAGAGTTGTTTTCTTGTAATGCTGGTAAAACTGATTTTTTTGGTTTGCCTTCTGTTGAATCCCAAATGCTGGAGGAGCTGCTGCAATCTTCCCAATAAACACACACATTTTGTTGATTCTATTTCTTTTAAGGAATGCAGGAGAAAAGACTGTCCCATTCGAAACACGCCCCTCTTTCCAATGCCTGGGAATTATGTTTACTGTAACTTTATCCCATGTATGCTATGTAATAATGATTCTATTAGTTCAATAGTTCAAGGTGGTATATTTTATTCACCAGCACACAAACATCTTCCCCTGTGCAAAGAGTATTGCATAATCTTGCCAAAGATACCTATTTGACATGCACTTTCCTCTTCCTGATGGTTGTACATTTATTTCATGTGCCTCTTTCCTTTTCTTGTTTTGTGTTCTATTAGGTTGGCTAGTGTTTTTTCGTTCGTTTTATCTAGTCAATTTATGAAACACTAGCCATCCTTCAATAGGTTGGCGATGTCATCTGTTTTATGTGTAATTTGATATATGAGGAAATTTATTGAGCAATGAAATAGCCAAAGTAACATATGTATATGTTAGAGAACAGGAGTAAAGCCATTCAAATACCCTCATATGCTTGTCCTCGAGGCCTTAACCTTTATACAAAATAGAGCTCAGTCCTCCCGATGGTCCCCTATTCCATATCAAATAAACAGCCATTTTATATTGCTTACTCAAATCGCTCACCAGGACATTTGAGAAAAAAATTAAAGTCAACAGCACTAGACACAGAAGTGTATCTTCGTATCTTGACATTGCTTCTCAGGCATTCACAAAGACTTAAATATGTTTTACTACTGTTGAGGTTATTTGATATCCAGTGCAGTGGAGATGTGAGAATTATGACCTGATAAATGTCTCCACCATGGTAGCCTGCTGCACTGTAGTTTTTTGCAGGACTATTAGTTAACATTGTAGTTAGCTAATCCTTCCTCTTACTGTACTCGTGGGAGCATCCACTGCCATATCAGACTATACCACAAACACTTCAATGAACCATCTCAGGCTGCAATCTGATAGACTGGAAATCAGCATAAAGAGGAAATGAGGCCAATATATGGGAAGGATATGGCTATCTACTTTTAGCCTGTAATGTAGTTGTTCATTCAAAAGAGATGGGATCCAGGTAAATTTTATGTGATGTGTTATCGAGAAATATTTGGTGAAATCCATTCATTTTATTCAATGGAAATAGGAGCCTCCGGTGGCACAGTGGGTTAAACTCTTGTACCAGCAGAACTGATTACTTGAAGGTTGGGATGCTGACCTGAAGATTGCCAGTTTGAATCCAACCCAGGGAGAGCGCGGTTGAGCTCCCTCTGTCAGATCCATCTCCCCATGTGGGGAGATTAGAAGCCTCTCACAAGGATGGTAAAAACATCAAAATATCCGAGTGTCCCCTGGGCAACGTCCTTGCAGATGGCCAATTATCTCACACCAGAAGCAACTTGCAGTTTCTTAAGTCGCTCCTAGCATGAAAACAATTAGAAATAGCTTTTCTAACATGGAGAAGATCATTTTGTGTCTACCTGCAAGTATTTAAAAAAAAGTCCATCAGGAAAGAGAGAGAAAGATATAGCACTCAGATGCAAAGGGATTCAAAACGAGATGTCTAAGAGTCAGATGAGAATGTCAGACATATAGGCCACATGTGAGACTGTCTTTTTTTATGCAGCCTTCCCAGGAACATCAAAACCCCCATCCTCCAATTTTCTAAAACCTTTTCATGAGTGATCGATTGCTCCACATTATCCAAACCATTGTCAAAACCCAGCAAGATTCACCCCCTAAAACCTCAAACAAAAACAAACAGCCCCAGTAGCTAAAAATAAATGTAAATTAAAGTCTAAACACAAAAGTATAACTTGCCAGGGGAGGGGAGGGCAAAGTAAAACCTGCCCCCCTTCCAGTGCAGCTGCCAAACCCTATTCTAATAGAAGAGAAGAATTTAAACATTGATGGATTGAATGTCGATTTTGCTATTCCCACATCCGACTTTTTCATTTAATTTTTAAATGCTGTGGTTGAATCTTTGCCATCAGCACTTTGCTCATCTTCTCATTAGCACTCACACTCAGAGACCATGTTGAGTTGTGGCCTTACACTTACCTGGAGCCCATAAATGGGCAGCCTAGTAACACACCCAACAAAGCACCTGGACTCCCAACCCTGCCCTTAGCGAATACCTCAAACTACTTGGACTGGTCAAGAGAATGTATTATAGTGTTATTTTCAAATGCAACAATGAAAGTATCTGATGTGACTTCTTGATTCCTGAAATGGTTTTGAAATATCAAGCCCAAACAGAAAAAAGGCTAGCTTTTCATACTTAAACCTGTTCCATGAAAGCAGATCCTGTAGAAACCAGGGAAACAAGTGATATGTTCAGAAATCATGTTTTCTTTTTCAGCAGGGATTCTTACTAATAGCAGTAAAAGTGACCCCATTAATCTCCACTGGCCCTGATGAAGCAAAATCATGAGGCCCAATAGACTTGCTCTGGAGCAAATCACTTTCTCCAAATGCTCAAGACCTGACAGTATTTACTAGGGAGTACATTAGTTTGATTTTTGTGGGTAAGTAAACCTGGGATAGCAACCAAATAGTGCAGACCCATACTTTTTGTTAACCGCATTTGCTGTTTTGTGACTCCTGTTATTTTTTTATTGTTGCCACAGATTTGTTGTCAGTATTAATAACTCCCTGAAACAACCCTTCATTTTTCCTTCTTGCACCCTTGCATTTTTAAAACAAATGCACAGATGTGCAAATGCATACTTGGGCATATACACAGAGGAGTCAGAGGGAGGAAAACCCCAGACTAACTGCCTTTCTATGTATTTATATAGACATAATTTTCCTTTATATTTTGTATCTTTGTGCCCATAATTTTCATCACAGCTCTGCGCCACTCATGGTTCATGTGTGAATGAACCATACACACCCAAGCTTTCATTTCCCTTTGTACAGTTATCTTAACTCATTGCAGTTACTTGTATGGCTTTATAAATGATAAGATTTTAAACAAAATCAATTATATGAAATATACTGTTGCTTGAAATGCCCAGCTTGGTGACTGGATTGCTGGAATTGTATATCAAACATTAAGAGAGTGAAGGAATAAAGGCTCTCTACTTTTTGCACAGGGAAAACAAGTATGGTGGGTGTGTTCAGTCCTGCACCCTTGCACTTTGCAGTGTACAGATATACCCTGCAAAAGAGTATCTCAAAAAGCAGCAGGATGGGTCTCCAATTTCATCCACATTTCAAATTAATGGAATGGTTCCTGCTTAAGAAAAAAAAATCAAAGGAAACTTGAATTTTTTTTGAAATGTCTAAGAATAGTTTTCAAATGATATATCATATCTAAGCATCCTCAACTTGTCTGACAGACTAGAGCACTGTCAAAATCTGAAAATGCTTGAAAGCCCCGCTAATGCAAGAAATCACACTAGATAGTTCTGAATCAATTAAGGGGAGAAGGAACAGCATGCTGAGTAGGAAAAAAAGGCAATGTGTAGTTGAAAGAGTGGACTGAGGGATGAAAGTGTGGTATATGGCTAATATAATTACAGTCTGTTGAAAGCGCAAGTAATTGAAAGTTAGTCATTAAAAGGCAAGGAAAACCTGTCTCTAATTTATTACTGCAGTTTAAGCTAATTTTAACATTCAGTCAATTAATTTCCACCTAATATAGCCCATTCTCTGGAGCAACATCATCTTCATCACTGTGTTGACTTTATTAGAGCTCACAATGCACACACACAAACCCTAATTTTTAAAAGTTGCATCGCATCAAAACTTGTGTACGATAAAATGGCAAAAGCCTTTTTACCATACTGAAATATGTACCAGTCTACAAACTGGCCGAATTTCTGCAAAATCACTAAACATTCACAATTTTATAATTGCTGAAGAGAATATTTTCCATAATGCTGAGAATGAATATGCCTACCACAAACTGGTGGTAAAACCACACACAAAACCTTACAGCTGCAAAGTAGTGAAAACAAAAGCATTACAGGATTCCCAAAAGAAAATGTTGGAAGTAGAAGATCCACATATGAGAGGAGGATTACAGAGAAGGCAAAGGATAAGACAGAAGGACACATCAGTGCAGCAAGTCAAAATGACTAAAGTAATAAAGATCATTTAGAGAGTGAAGCCAAATTTCCTCTAATAGGGGAAAGTAGATAATGGAGAAGTCAATAAATCTGTAGACTAGTTAACTGAACAGAGTCCAAGGATTGAATTAAGCATGTTGCTTTGAATTAACTAACCATTTTGTTGGTCATACATTGTTAGTGGTAAGTATATTTCCATACAAAATATTCCCAAAAAGATCAAAAGCACAGGCTGTGATGTTTCCTAGAAGCAACACAGTGAATGGCAATGCTAGTACAAAAAAAAATAAATCCAACAGCAATGCTGTGCAAATTTACATTATTATTGGGTCCATCCTGAGGGCCTGGATGAAACTGCATCATCGGATGTGACAACAATCGTAGCATTCCATTGTCGTAGTTCCATCTGACAATACCATGCCTAAAACCCCAATGATGTAGTCTGACTATTTATTTTTTACAATACTTATATCCCGCCCTTCTCACCCATAGGGGACTCAGGGCGGCTTACAATAAAACACAATTTAAAAATATTACAGACAATTCAATCAATTAAAATTAAATATATTAAACATTGGTAAAAATATAAATATAAATACACAATTAAAATTAAATATATTAAACATTGATAAAAATATAAATATAAATACACAATTGGTGCATTTCGAGTCTGATAACTGGTCTCCATCAATGCCTCCATCAAAGAGTTTCCAAGGAGCTGTACATTGGGGCACAGTGAAATTATGTCTTCATTGCCATCTATCATGGAGTGGATCCAGAACAGGCATCTGGAGGTCCTGCCCCAACTGCTTGTGTCAAGATATTTTGCAGTGGGCAGAGTGCTGATGAGGTCACTTCCCCATGCACTAATCTGCAACACCTCAGAAAGCATTTGGTTGAGGTATTTCCAGGCTGAAATTGTATGTTTTTAGAATTGCATTTGACATTAAATGTGAATTATCAACAGCTACAAGTTTGCAAATTGAGTTTACTGTCTCATACTTACTGACTAGGATGCCAGCTTGTATATATTTATGGGGTAATTCTGTTTAGACATATCTATAGTACCAATAGTGCAAGGCTGCCTGGTGATAGAATGAGAGAAGCAAAGGAGACTGGGTATCTTGAGATATGCAGAGGATTATCATAACAAATTCAGTCTCTCTGTACAAAAAGCCATAAGAAACTCCAGAGCAACCTCACTCTAGAGCAACTCCAGAATAACCACTTCCCAACTACAGCAGGACTGGGTCTGATTTGTACCAGCCCATTGTCTACATGGGGCATTGCTGCCATTCTTTTTCTCTTGCATTCCTCAGTAATAGGGAGAAGGGGATGAATCCTGGCCATATAACTGCCATTGTCACTCCCAGATGACCACACAAAACAGATGATAATGTGGCAGTTCAGTGAGGCAAATATGGTTTCAACATAGTTGGACAGTGTGAACATCAAAGTGCCACTAGTATGGGTTCAGGATGGCTCATTTGGCCACCGCCAGACCTGGTCCAGGGCACTTCTGCTCAGGACTTGCCCCAGATTAACTGGCCATTGTAGACTTGCCCTAAGCAGTATTTGTAAATATGAAACAATTAGTTGTGATTTTGATGTCTTTATCACAACTGACAATGCCTCCAGAGTCCCCATAAACAGGGAATATGCACACCTAGTTATGCGGTCCAGCTGGCCCAGTTAAATAATCAGAATATTTAGGAATGATGAAGAGATGTAGAAGGCATGCTTAATCGTAAAAAAAAAAAAAACTTTGCCAAATGCTAGAAGGAGCACAAACCATTGGAGGTGGATCGATTACTATTTCTCACCTACTTCGATTTCTCATATATTCATTCTGTCTTTTCTGTTTTATGCATTAATCTGTGATTTTTAATAAAGCGCAGTAGAAAAAGGTTTAAATCCATGTTTCAATGTATTTTCTAAAATGTCTTTCCAAACACATTTTATCCAAATTGTGCATTTAGCTGGCTTACTGTGTATGAATTACAGTGGTGTTAAATCAGACTTGCACCATCACACCTCACTTCTTTGGTTGTCATAGAGATCAGAATTCTGTTTGAACCATGCAACTACTGAAATTCTTTACAAAACCCTACCTTCTAAGCAGCACATCATTCCTTTCCCCACTTGATCATTTCCATGTTATAGAATCATAGAATCATAGAGTTGGAAGAGACCTTGTGGGCCATCCAGTCCAACCCTCTGCAAGAAGCAGGAAAATCTCATTCAAAGCACCCCCGACAGGTGGCCGTCCAGCCTCTGCATAAAAGCCTCCAAAGAAGGAGCCTCCACCATTGTCGCCAGAGAGCAGGGAACTAAGCAAAGATGCATCCAGATATTTTTTGTAGTTGGTCATGCTGCTAGGATATTATCTCCAGAAGCACCTCAAGGACTCATCCCCTCAAGTTTTCTGCAGGTGCCTGCAGGCAGCTACAGAGAAATAGCTGGATGCATTCCCACCCAATCTCTGATAAAAAGATAATTATTGAGTTGGAGGATGTGGTTTAGGGCAGGAAGCACCATCAGATGTTGTAGCTATCAGATACAGTTATCTGATAGATGTACATATCTTGATGCAACATCTTGGCCATGGTCAATTTTTAAACCAGAAATTGCATAACAAAATTCATAGAATTCAAAAAATCCAGAGAACAACAATGTCCTAGCCATTGTATTAGTCAAGGAGATGCTGATTAGGTCAGATCATACCAGAATTTACAACAATAGCAAATGGATTCCTCAAACATCCCTATGACCCCATCTCAGTTCTATTCCAGGAGAGGCTTTGCTCACCCAAAATTTCCAACTAGATGTTGCCAAACAGCTGTACCCCATTAAGAGGGAGGGTGTCTGTTTTCTTCTCTGGAAGTTCCCATTACCATTGAAATCATATTAGAATCCACTAGGTACTTCTGGGAGATGTGTCATTGCTCTAAGTCTCCATGTCTGAAAGCCATCTGGATCAGTGTGGTACAATGATATGAATATACCACAACTTTAGAAGCTCCACAGAGCTAGAAAAATGATGTTTTTGACTACAACTCCCAGAAGTTCCCAGTTTTAGTCCAGAACAGTAGCATTCCCAAGCTTTGCAAGTACATAGTGACTGCATCAGCTGTCTCTCACATGCAGCTGGTTCTGCTCACCCACAGTCTTCTGACTGATGTGTGTGTGTATCAGGGTGGGTGGGTAGATTTTCAATGACATTCTGCCTGGACTAGAATTCTTTGGCAATTCTATTTGGCAGTTGAATGGGTCCCTCTAGGAATGCCCCCCTTATTTTGTAAGCATTGACCTTCCCGAGCTGGAAAGCTTTATGCATGCTCCACCAACTTTAACATGGCCTGGAACATCCTGTTAACTGCCAATATGTCCTATATCCAACAACCTCAAACAAACTTTCTGATTCTGCTTCCATGGGCTTATATCTGCCTTTCTTAATTCCAATTAATTGTCATCATGGACTTTGCAATGGATACTTTTGGAAATGGGGTTTCTCACGTTACAACATTTGGATTCTGTAAGGGGGAAAATATTGCTGCTTCTTTCAAAAAATGAAAATTCAACCTTTTATTTTGAAAATGGCAGTCTTTCTGAGAGTATTCCTTTTCATAGTGTGATCTAAAATATTGAAAACTTAAACCTAAAGTGCTTTTCAAGTCGCTTATGAATAGTCTCCCCTGATCTCTCTTTGTTTTGATCCCTTTCATCTTATATATGCAAATACATTATATATGTTAAGAAAACACCATCCACCTTTTCTAAGCACAAATTGGAAAAGCTAATTTTTGGATTGCAAATCCCAGAATTTTGAAGCCATGTGGCCAGATATCCCATGGCCAAAAATATCAGGGAGTTTTGAGTTGTATCATTTAAAACCTTTTATAAGGAGAAATCTAATACTCTATTAAACAAGCCATTTCTTCGTTTTGACCACACAGGCATTGTTCTGCCAGCAACAGTGGGACTAGTTCTACCACCAGAATGTCCCCGTAATGAATTCTACATGGGGCTGCTCCTGAAAAGTGTTCAGAAGCTATAGATAATGCAAAATGCAGTAGTCAAATGATTATCAGATATGCGTTTTTGGAAGACCACATAAGAGTACAGTTAGCCTTCTGTATCCATGGATTCTACCTCCATGGATTCTACCATATTCTTATAATTATAATTACTATTATTATTCTGCTTTTTCTCTCCATAAGGAGACCCAAAGTGGCTAACGTTAAAAGCATTACAATACAATACACAAATATACAAATATTAAAACAGTATTAAAAATCATTAGTATTAAAAACAATTCAGATTAAATCCATAAAAATATCAAACCACAGCAGCCCCTAACATGATCTTAAAAACCTTTTTCTTTAAAAGCCTGCCTGAATAAAATTGCTTTAGCCTGCCACTGGAAGTACAGCAGGGAGTGGCCATTCAGGCTTCACTGGGAAGAAGGGAGTTCCATAGTCAAGGGGCAGCCACTGAGAAAGAAGGCTCTCTCTTTCATTCCCACCAACCAAACTTGAGATGAAGGTGGGACCAAGAGAAGTGCCTCTCCTGAAAATCTCAGATGTTGCACCCCTAGGCTACGAAGGCACCTCAAGACCACACTGGAGCCCCAGAATATAAGCAAGCAAGCTGTTTATTGAAGGTTATATGCAAGCAATAGCAAAACAAAGTTCAGAGTCAGTAAAATAGGTTCAAATCCACAAGAGCAAGGGACTTGAAGTTCATGAAGCAAGAGTCTATAAAAGTCACTCATAAACTTAGTCCAAAACTGGATATCAAAGTAAGGCCCAAGAAAGGTATCAAGACTAGTCCAAACAAGATTAATTCCAAGGCATGAGTCAAACGATAACCACAGGAAACAAGACTAGAATGCAGGATCAAACTCCAAGATAGTCCAAGATATGAAGTCAATGCTGAAACACAAGGCGAGGGTCTTGACTAGAATAGAAACTAAACGGCAAAGTCACTGGAATGTCCAACTGGATTCACAGCCAAAGTGAGGCTGGAACTTGAAGCAAGATACAAGGCTGCAGGAATACACAGGAACACGGTGCAAAGATCTTTCTCTCTTGGATTAGCAATGTTACCACCTCTGGCTGTGGCAGGGAAAGCAAACCTCTTTACGGGAAATTCAAGGTCCTTCTCCCATAAGAAAATTGCTCATTAGTTTGCTTCAAAAGCAAATGTCTGCTTCTTTTCAGAAACTCTCCTTCCCTCCTCTGGTGAGTTATTGCTGCACTCCTGTCAAACTCATTATCCCCCTCCAGTGTATCAGCTCCCACATACAAACAGAAAGTTCATCTGGCACCTGGAGATCCACCCTTGACTGCTGTGAGCAATGTGATTCAAAATGCCTGCCTGCACCATTCTGACTCTGGTCCCAGACAACACTGGCTGCTTCTCAGGCTCTGGTTGCATCTCAGTCCCAAACACAGAATCCTCTGGCAAGGCAGGTGCAGGAACAATCACCGGCTGAATGGGGCCAATCTCAGGCTGGGCTACAACATTAGGGCCCGGGCAGATTTGTACAAGGGGATGCAGCCAGCCAAATAGCCTGGATCTGAACTGTCTAGGACTTTAAAGGTCATCACCAGCACTTTGAATTGTTCCCGGAAACAGACTGGCAGCCAGTGGAACTGCTGCAGTGGGGCGGGCGGCGGGGGGGGGGGATGGTTATCTACTCCTTGTAGCCAGTCCCAGTTAGCAACTTGGCTGCAGCTGTTTGGACCAGCCTTCTCCTCCCAGGCCTGCAGCCTGACTGGTCTCTGAGGCCGCCTGTGGCCTGGCTGCCTTCGCCTCCTCGAGGCCAGGTCTCCAGGCTGCCTGGCCATGTTCTAGAAGTTTTCTCTCCAGATGGTTAACCCCACCTATGGCAGGCATCCTCAAAGGTTGTGAGGTCTGTTGGAATCGAAGTAAGTGAGGTTACATATCTGGACCTGAATATACTGTATAAGACTTCTATTATTCATTATTATTATTATTATTATTATTATTATTATTATTATTATTATTATTATTATTATGATGTCCAGGGTGGGAGAAAGGAAGAACTCTTGTAAGTGGATTTTGCCATTGGCCACCTTGATTAGCATGTAATGGCCTTGCAGCTTCAAAGCCTGGTTGCTTCCTCCCTGGGGGCATCCTTGGTTGGGAGGTGTTAGCTGGCCCTGATTGTTTCCTATCTGGATTTCCCCTATTTTCAGAGTGTTGTTCTTTATTAACTGTTCTGATTTTAGAGTTTTTTAAATATCGGGGGCCAGATTCCCTTTCGGTGGCCTTTTAATTCCTATGGATTCCTAAGGACCCTCAGGACTCTTCCACACAGCCATATCACCCAGAATATCAAAGCAGAATAACCCACAATATCTGCTTTGAACTGGGTTATCTGAGTTCACACTGCCCTATATCCCAGTTCAATGTTTGGTGCTAAATTCGCAAATATAGTAATTCCTACATAACATTACCATGTATAAACTGCCTTTTCTGTCAATTTGTTGTAAAACATGATATTTTGGTGCTTAATTTGTAAAATCATAATGTAATTTGATGTTTAATAGGCTTTTCCTTAATCCCTCCTTATTATCCAACATTTTTGCTTATCCAACACTTTTATTTTTCAGTGATTGGTTTGGGGAGGGGGTGCCAAAATTCTGTTTGCTTACACTTGAAAATTACCTTGGGCTGGCCCTGTGCCACCATCTGACGTAGCTGATAGGTACAAGTGACAGGGATTTCTCTGTAGTAGTATTCCAGTTGCATTCTCCAGGTCATGGAAGGCATTGAAAGTGATGGCTAGAGTGAACCCTTAGGATCCTTCTACATAAAAGGATCCATACAAAAAGAGGGATTCTGCAGACATCATTTCCCAGAACTCTAATGTACAGTGGCCTGGAAACCATTTAGTAAAGGCATTACCATGCTAAAAAGGTAGATTCTTGAGCTGAAAAGATAGGATCTGTTATGTATATGAATCATCAGTAATTACAGGATTGTAAGTCCTCTGGCTCAGGGGAAGACAATGGCAAACTCCTTTGAAGAAATCTTATCAAGCAAATCCTATGGTACTTTGCTCACAAGCAACCCTTTTCCCATCTTTTGACTAAAACGAATTCAAGGTAGCCCACAGATACAGGAGTACTATTTTTTTTTCTATCTGGCTTCCATTTATGCTTGAAAGGCCAGAGCCATCTTGACTCTGCAATGGCAGTTAACGTGGTGTCATACTGCATTAATTCTACAGTGTAGATGTCCTTTTCTCATGTGTCTTCACCAGAAGGGTGAAGGGTGAAGGGTGGGACTGCGAAAACTCTCTCCCAAGGATATTAAGGCCATTTTGTACCTCTCTGCCATGTACACACTGTCAGCTTTCTGGACTTGGCAAGGACAGTACCAATTATTCCCCTGCTATCTCATTTTTCAATTCCTTTTAAAATTTCCCAGGTTCTCTCTCCTCTTCTCAGTTTCCATTTTGTCCTTGTCTTACTACCACGGCAAAGTGAATTCAATGTGCAAAAGTCAATTAACTCAGTAGCTTTAGTTTTAATCTGTTTCTGTTTTTCTTTCTTCAATATAATGAAAGTAACTTTTATCAGAATCTTAACAAATATGAACCACAGCTTGGAAATGTTCTCTTTTTGGACCACAACTTCCAGAATCTCTCAGCCGGCATAATTTGCTTTTTTGTGGTCCAGAAATGTAACATGCCAAGCTCTGCAAATGAACAGAATTAATTTCTCTCTCATCTCTACCAAAAGACATCCCCATCCTATTGGGGCGGGCATTCTCCTGCCGTCCTCTGTTTTGTCATCATTTGCTTCAGATCCAGAGGTCAACCTAGCACCAGAAGCAAAACTTCACATAATATCTTAAAATGTAAAGCATGATAATAAAAAGCATGATGATGATTACCCCACATCTCGACTGTTTTCCTATCATACTCAATAGATGGCAGCATTGTACATTTCTATTTCTACAAGGGAAGAAGTAAAAATTGTTTTATGTAGCAGGCCCATCCTTTCCTCTTCTTTCTTTTTTTGGTTGACAAGAAAGGCTAAAGCAGGGGTTTTCAACCTGCGGTTCCCCAGATGTTTTGGCCTTTAACTCCGTGAAATCCTAACAGCTGGTAAAGTGGCTGGGATTTCTGAGATTTACAGGCCTAAAGCACTTGGGAACCCACAGGTTGAGAACCACTGGGCTAAAGGCTTCATTATTGTTCTGAAAGAAGTCCACTTTTGATCTTTGGCTTAATGCCTCTGAAGTCCATGCTTGTGTCTGTTCTGAGCTGTCTAAAGACTCTCATTTCATACATTTCTTAACAGTACACATAAATCAGCTGCACTTGCAGAAAATTTGACCAGGTCTTTTTGTATAAAAAGGAATACAATTTGGTATTGTTGACTGGTACCCTGTTCAGCAGTTACATTATCTTAAGCTGGACTTATGTTATCATAGCTGCTAGGGATTCACATTCATGGTCATGAGTAACAAAATGAATGGCTGCATTTACAGTCATAATTACTTACCTTTGAAGTCCAATAGTACCCAAACCAAAGGTCTTATGAGGATTTGGAGACTGGAGCTCTGGAAAAGGATGTCCACAGTGCACTCTTGGTTGCAGGATGCCTTGAATAAGCAGTCATGGCAGAACCCCAATAGACTTTATTTGATCATTTTGCCGTAAACAGAAACCCCCAGTATTTCAGATATTGTAAGTCCATCTTATGATGTCATAACTGCCGAATGAAATGGCAGCCATTATTTTAACTTTAATTACAACCCATGGTTCTCTCGTAACTAGTACTCAATGGGCTCCCCTGGAAGGGGCAAATATGTTGGGATATTGCAACATAACCTAAAAAGAAAAAATGCTTCCATTGACCTAGGCAAGTCCCAGGACTATTTGCAACATTTTGTTCTGCCTTAGCCAGAACAATGGAAAGGTGTAAAATGCATGATGATTCAACAATATCTGGAGGGTCAACATTTCCCCAGCCTTGCTATAGCCACTTAAATATAAATATAACAGCTTCTAGCATGTTGGTTCCTGGGGAAAAGGAATTGACCATGGCTGGGACTTCTCCATCATGATAACATATTCCACACAGAATTCATGAATTTTCTGTAAGAAGTGCTCTTTTCCAGACTAGTCTCCCTAACATTTCTTGTGCTGGCTTTGCCAGAGTGATGCTTCTGTCCCTTGGAAAAACACAAAAACCAAGCCACCCAATTTAGTTCAGGCTTGCCCCACCCATCTACCCAGCAACAGCTAAATCCCTATGTCAGCTCTCTGCTTGATGCTGCAATTAGTTTTGTCTTTAGATATGCTTTCACTGGCACGTGAGCAGGCAAGAGGTTTCCTCACACAGAGAAGAAAGTTAACTCAGTCCACAGAATGATTTTCTTTGGCAATTACTGCTTGGGGGTAGAAGCCAGAGTCCAAGTAGTTGTATAGGTTAGCTTCTCTTCCATCAGACATTCTGTACTCAAGGAGCATAGGCTTGAATCCTGTTCCTGCCCCATGTTGGTATAACTATGCTGACATTTGTTGCAATAGAAACTGGAAAAAGACCATGGAAGGAAGTGAGGGGTTGCAGAGATAGATTGCTCAGGGCTAGCGGATTTGAGCCAGGGTCCTATTTGTGTCTCTGAGTGAGAAACTGGGCAATTCTCATTGGAGTCAACTAATTGCAAACCATGGAATGCTATGAATCTGTGGCATCACAAGGGTTTGTGTCACCCGGTGAGGGAATTATTGGCGACATCCCCATGGGCCTCCTCCTATTCCACCACTGTATTGTACCTAAAATACCAGAAGATTTGACAAAATCAGTAACTATTAAAAACCACGAGCAATGAAAACTATAATGCGTCCTTGTAGCGTGTGCTGAAGAAACCATGTGACTTGAAGCGTCATTGTCATTGGGTCATAAGGACAGCTCTGATTGGAGAGCATGCATGTTAGAAGATTCTACAAGTAAGTCAGCATAGAGTTTTTACCTTTGAAGGTATATTGACACATGTAAGCTGGGTTGATGAAAAAGGTTTTTGAGGTTATATCTAATTACAGTCATTTCTCCACATTCACTAAGGTTTGGAGTACTGTGAAAGTAGAAAAATTGTGAAAAAACCTTTGTAAGAGTCTCTGGGTACTCCAGTGTGACTGTATGTTTAGGTTCTCCCAGAAGTTAGCCACTGGGAGTGGATCTGAGGTCTCAGAAAGAAGAAAATCTTTCCTTACCAACGTCTACATAGTATGTTAAATTACAGGCCACATCTCTATTTTCTCTTGAATTTAGCCTGGGCAAGATTAAAAGGTTTTAGCAATTTTAATATTTGAGGAGCATTGGAGCTGCTGACCCCTCTGCTTTTGTCACTGTCCTTAGTCCAGAATCTACAAAATCCCAGTTTCCATGCCATTGCCATCCCCTGCTCTCAGGACTCAGATAGTGGGGTAGAAGAGCAGGAGGAAGTGCCAGCTTTTGGGCCTAAGTTGCAGCTCCCAGCAGCCACAAAACTTGGAATTGGTCTTACCAGCTTCTGAGTCTGAAAGTACCCACAACACAAACTCACAGAGATATCTATTTTGCTGGAACATAGACAAGAAAGGGTTGGGCTCAAAAGATCCCAACACCTTTATCAGAAACACTTGGCAAGCAGGACACAGCTGCAGGGCAATGTGGGACTATAACTCTAACAGCTTTAGTCCTGGCAGTTTCTTTGTTGTCAACCGACCTCCATGGAGGCAGCTCTGAATCTGTGTAACCTGACTTTAGTTTCATCATAGACTTCTCTCTTGGACTTCCCCAGATGAATTCCTCTGATTGATCACTCTCATATGGATCTTGGACTGCTTGACCTAGTGAATGCACTCTTTGCTCTGCTGGTAATTCTGTTGAATTATCAGGGAAGGGAAACATACTATTAACTCTGGCTTCTTGGCAACTCTTGTGAGAAGCCCTGCATTGCCTCCCTGAACAGGATAGCCATGGGTGGAAGCTTGTGGACAACAACTCCAATCACCAGTTTCTCTTTTCTCCTTCCAGTGTTCACCATTGTCCTAATCTTACTTAAATTGCAGTTCAAAGCACAAAGGCACTTTACACTCAACTCAGATTATTTGAAGATACATACATGCATACATACATGAGTTTTACACAAATCTTTTACTGATAAACATTCCCATAATTCCTTTCAGGCTTGTTTGTGGGGATTTAGCCACTAGAGGTTAGTGCTCTTCCATGAATGAGGAGAGAAAGGGCCAACTGGAAATACTTTGGCCACGGGATGGACTGAATGCTATGCAGAAGTGTGTGTGTGTATGGCAGTCAGCAACTTCCTTCCAAACAGCTTTTTCTCCAGGCCTTGGGCCAGCTTTCCAGGGTTGGTGCTATTCCTGTCATAGTTTAGCCATAGAAAATAGAAGAGTGTGAGGTCTTTGAAGAGCAAAGGGGAAAGGGGCAGAAGAACACACTGCCTTGGTCTGCTGTGGGCGGCATGAGACAGACACTGAAACAGCCAGCACTTGAAAAATCTTCTTTCCCACAACATTCTGGAGCGGACCATGGTTGAATTGTTAACAGCTGCACTATATCTGTTCAACACATCGATGGCTGACTTTTCAGCTCATCCTGCTCCTAAATCTGTGCTACTAGAGTTTCCAGATGTCCGGAACTGGCCTTGAGTTACAAGGCCTGGATCCTCACCTCTGGGCCTTGGGACAAGAGAGAGAACCTTAGTGCCTTGACTTGTTAAACAATTTTACTGCTAGGTCCTGTTGCTCTAGGCTGTGACTGCCTGGTGAAGGCCTCCCATGACTCTTTTACCACTGAAACTTTTCATACCAGCATTTGGGCTCAGTGGGAGGGAATGGTTAGTGCAAGCCAGTACTGAAAATCCTCAGGATTTGCTCCCCTAGGAACTGCTGGATGGGATAATACAGGATTTCGGCACTGAAGCTTTTCCTTGCTAACTTTCGCTGTTCTTTCTGCATCATCTTCAGTTCATACTGCTTCAGTTACAGTATACAGTGGGCTCTTCACATTTGCTGTGGTTAGTGTCACAGGGCCCCATAAAAGTGGAAAAACTATGAATAAAAAGTGGCTGTTTTTTATCTGAGAAGCACCTATCTAGGAAACATTAGCACATCTCTCTGGTAAATTTCCACTTGAAGTTAACCATAGAATTGTGCTGGAGGATGCACAAATACTTAAACAAATATTGTTTCTTGAATCTTGAGGTCCTCCAACTTGACTCCAATGGACATACAGTAGAGTCTCACTTATCCAACATTTGCTTATCCAACGTTCTGGATTATCCGACGCATTTTTGTAGACAATGTTTTTAACACATTGTGATATTTTAGTGCTAAATTCATAAATACAGTAATTACTACGTAGCATTACTGTGTATTGAACTACTTTTTCTGTCAAATTTGTTGTATAACATGATGTTTTGGTGCTTAATTTGTAAAATCATAACCTAATTTGATGTGTAATAGGCTTTTCCTTAATCTCTCCTTATTATCCAACATATTTGCTTATCCAACGTTCTGCCAGCCCGTTTATGTTGGATAAGTGGGACTCTACTGTATTTGATTGTCTTCTGTCCAACTACTTCCTGGAAAACTTTCCTAGGTTGGACTATAATCCCATGTGACCTTAAGAATAGTGTTCCCAAAGGCAGAAGTTCCTGTACAGAGTGTGGAAAATTTAATTTCCATTTGATAAAATATTTTTGTACTAATTCAAGTTTTTATTTTAAAAGATAATGCAATGTTTTTAATGCAGCATGTTTAATGATTGCATAAGTGGTTACTCTCAGATTTTGCACTATAATTACAGGGGCTTGGCTGTTGGCTACACATGACCTCCAGCTAGGCAATCACCCATACAAAGAAGAATGATAATTGGACTTTTCGATCTTCAGTTATAGAGTTGAAACAGGAAATAGGCACTTCCAGTGTATTGGATGTCAGCTCCCAAAAGTTCCAGGCATCATGAAATCCCTGAAGGATCATATTTTCATTATATTATCAACAAAATACAACTTCTTTAATCGAAAATGGGCAAGGGAGTGTCTATGGACAATCAATTTACCAACAAGCCCAGTGCTAACAGCCCAGAACATATTTGTCCCAGGAAACATCTAGACAAACAATTGATCTTGTTAAAGTAGAATCAATGTGTGTGAATACATGGCCCATGAGAGCATAGAGAGGGTAGACCTATTATCTCAGCAATAGGAGCATGATTGTATAGCTTCCCATAGGAAAACATAGTTGTAGAGATGTCAAGGTGAAAGATTGTAGCTTAGCCTTCTTTTTAATGTACCAGTTTTCTCTATGAAGAAGCCACATCTATTCTGAAATGGAACATTTGAAACATCGTTCGGAAATGTTAGCTAGTCCATCTTGGTTAGATGATTCTTGCCTATATTGTACAAAAAAAACCCTCACCTTTTTCCAAGCCCTGTCTTTGATAATTTCAAATTGTTCAGTCCTTGCAGTTTGCATATGTAAATGTGATGCAGAGAATGACCACATCTACATTGGATACTAATTTATTCACAGTACTTTTCCACGCAGGCTCCTAAGGAATTTGATCTCCAACTTATTGACCAATATAGTGATGAAGACTTATGACCTCCTTACATAGGGCACTTTTCAGCGACATGCGCCAGCTCCGTCCTACTTCACTCATGGTGCCCGCTGGCTCCCATCAAACGATGCCAACAGGGCTCTGTGTGAAGTAGGGCAGAACCAGCACATACCACTGCCCCAGCACCACAGAAGGCTTCTTGTGTTGCCATAGAATCAATGGGGAGAAGCCGCACACTCCATGCTTTCCCCCAAGGGATTGTCCTCAGCTAGAGCTGTGACAATATGGGATGACTCTGACAGCTGTGTGACAAGGTAGAAAGTTATTAATTAGAACTTGTAGTTCTTGAAAGTTCTTAACCAGCACTGGTTGAGATTTACATTCTTCAACAGTCTTATTGGGCCTTTGGCAGAGAATTTAAACAAAGCCTTCCCTTTGTAGCCATTACCATCAAAGCATTACTCTCCATTTCTTACTTTGCCTACAGGGCAAAGAGAAATTCACCTGTACTGCATAGGTCTCTCTGCAGCACATCTAGTTGAAATGAAACTGGAAGACCAGAACAAGACAAAATTCTGGCACTGTAGGTTGTAAGTGGTTTATCTGAAATAATCATCTATACACAGGAGTCTCCTTAAATCCAGGTCTGGAACTTTTAAAGGTTCAGTCAAGGATCCTTACTGACATTGCTCTATAATACTGTCTTCATTCTCTTGCCATGGGTTTATGTATTTTTGAATGTGATGCACATGCATTTATATGGGATTTCAGTGCATAGTGGCAGGAACATCATATGTTGGGATGGAAGTTGATCCCAAAAAATGCAGCCGCCATGGGCAGTATTTAGTAAGCAGTCTGAATACTGCACTATCATCCATCCTATCCTATTTTGTAAAGAAACATATAAATGATGAATTCAATAAACTTCCCAGAGCTGGAGAAATTACTAGCAGCTGGTCTCTTTCCAAGCCACAAATGGTTTAAGCTGGAATACTTGGATTTTGAGCCATTTCACACCCATTGACTTCAGTGAACCTAAATCAGTTCAATCTAGCTACAAAGACTGAATTAATTTGTGGAGTGGTCTGACTGGCTCTTCATATTGAACTTGTACCTTTATTTCAACTCTGGTCAATTTTGGATGGATTTCTTCCTTTTGTAAATTCATCCATTTGTTTGCAATTTAGACAAGTTTCAAATGGTGGTTGTCCTACAGCACGAGCAAAACCCCAAACTGCTTTAAGTATAGGTGTAACTTGCAAAACGGCGTCTGGAAAATATATCCTTTCCCTTCCATCTGGAAATAGCTAGGGTTGATTAGCTTGTTCTTCTCACTCGCACACTGGATGCTTATATTTAAAGCGTGATTTATTCTGAGGATCCAAAGTATTTCTCATTTGCATGGGTTCACTTTCCCCCTATTAATTCAGCAGAGATGTTCTCACAGTGAAATCATTTTTTCCATGCACTGACTCAGATATGGGATGAAGAGTATTATTGTAACAGAAGAATGGCTGGGACAACGAAAGTAAGAAAGACAAAAAATGTGCACAATTTTGTAAACAGAGACTGGGAGGAGACACTTTGTGCTGGATTTCTGGGCATTCAGTCTGGTTGTTCTGGAAAATTCTACTGGCAGTATTTAAAAAGTCAGAATAAATAAATAAATACAAACATTTCCATTGGATCTTCCTTGGATTTTTGATCTGGGGACTAGAACATGGAGTTCAGCACAAAGTTCACCTACACAGTGTTTAATATATGGTGGCTATGGGGCTGTGTTAGAATTGGCAAAAACTTGTGAAAAGATATTGGAAGGGGTTAAAGAATAACATGTGCATGCAAATCTGGACAAATCGGTATGCATACCATAGGTCAAAGTTTACTTGACGGCAATTAACAACTCAGCCTGTGCAAATTTGGCATTCATTCAGTCATAAGTCTGTTTTGTATCAATTTCTGCTTCCATTGTGTAAAAAACTTTCCCCTAACTTTACATATTTTGCATGCACTGTCCCTTGAATATACCTATTTTGTATGCAACTGATGAACAGAAGCATGTGCTTTGAAGAATATCTGTGTTCTGATCCATATACAGGTAGATTTGAATTTACGTTGGGGTTGTGTTCCTAGGCACAACAGGAGGAGAAGCGGTAAATGTATTGTACAGTGACTAGTGCATTAAGAAGGCAAAAACAAAGCAAAGCATAATGTCCACTGAGTAGGCTTCAAGAGATGTCTATAGTGTTTATGGCATCATGTTTAGTAGTGTTTCCTCATTTGGCATTGTTACTGTTACCCATTTGCTCTTTCCTCGTCTCAACACCCACATCCAAACAGTGGAAGGAACACCTCTCCAGTCACCCGAAATTCCAAAATTTCAGTGTCTTCTTTTCCTTCACTTCAACTGACATTTTAAGAAGGCAAAGTGAAATATTTCCTTCTGGCAATATCAAGACTCCTGGTGTTTTCTCTTCTACTGATTCATCTGACCTAGTCAAGTAAAAAAAAAATCAGTGCAGTCAGATTTTTTTATGTCCAAACTCCAGTCATGTCATTATTTTCCCTTTCCTGTCTTGCTTAACTCACACACACAATGGGAAAGCTATGTATTGTGCATGGGACTTAGTTTTGAAATGCTATAAATGAGGGTAATGTAGACTACTTACCTGCAGTAGTCTTGAAATGTGAATGAGATCATTTTTCTGGAAAACGAGTAACAAATATTTTTACTCCCAATCCTTACTTGTATGTATGCTTGTAGGCCTTCTAATAAACTTTGTCCAAGTATTTATAAATATGTGGGGAAGGGTCTAGGTTCCACTAGTTTCACCTTTCCAACTTCTATGGTTCAGTGAAATGTCTGCATATTTTCTACAAAAAGAAGTAAGGAACAAAATGATTGACTCAGTGGAAACAGCAATGTTTTGGACTGAACCAATCACATAGGCCAACATTGTATATGTATTAATATATATGGGGAAATTCTCAACAATTCATGTCTAGCAATCATTAAATTAGAGGGTTAGATCTAGACACAGACATACTAAGGGTAGACCTATTAAAATGAATAGTCTTAAAAATAGAGATAGTATAATCCTAATTCAAAATGTTACCAATGGGAGCATTAGATTCAATGTACTTCTTAGGGCACTTCCAGACATCATAGAAATGCACACCAAAGCAGGTTTTTAGAATCCACTTTGGCATGTCTCCTCACCTCCCCCCAAAACCTGGGGGGATCCTGTCCCCATGCCATCACAGTAAGTACCGTGATGGCATGGGGTCACCCCCCCCCCCAAAAAAAATCTCCTTAAAATAAGAAAAACACTTATCAGGTTGCCATGACGGGGGGTGATTTGGCATCCCCACCTCCTTGTGTGTCATTTCTATGTGCTAGAAGACCTCTAGAGAGGCACCATGCTAGTCCTGTAAGGTTTTTCTTATATTAAGGGCATTTGGGGAGGATTTGGGGAGGGGATGGGTACTTTCCTCGGTACTCTGGGATCATAGGGCCCGAAGAACCGAGATGGGTTGTGGGGATTGGCCCTTGGGTAGTCATGAGACTACTGAGTAGTCAGTCCCCACACTGAGTAGTCAGTCCCCACAGGCCCCATACCCCATTTAGACCCTGGCCTTTCAGGAAGGCCCGGAGCTATTGGGATATCCAATTAATTCAGAACAAAGTTGGGTTTACCTGCTTTGTCCCAAATCAGGCATGTAGCCGGTGGGAGGGGGGGGCTTGAGGGGCTTCAGCCTCTCCCCCCAAAAAATTCTCAGGATGGTCCGCGAGAAGGTCTTACATTTATTATTTAAACTGTTACATTTATTCGTATCATGTTTTGATCACCATGCTCAATATATCCCACATTCATGGGGGTATTGGAATAATGATACAAAAGTTTGCTAGGCTAGATCTTCTCTCACCCAGACTCAGCCCCCCCCCCCCCCCGAATCAAAATTCCAGCCCCACCCTGAATCAAAATCCTGGCTACGGGCCTGTCCCAAATTAATCCTCCTTTACTGGAGGCATCATTTGGATGCCTCCAGTAAAAGTCTGAGAGGGTTTGTATTTTGGGCCCTGTCTGGAAGAGCCCCAATTCTCAAGAGATGAAAGTGACTGGTTGAATTTCAATGCATAGCATAATCCTGTTCTCTGCTCCTTCAGCTAAAACAATTGTTGTAGTGAGAGCAGCTTATGGCTGAGGAGATAGTACACTTAATGTAGAGCTGACTTGCACCGGATTCTCTCAAGGGTTCTGGTATGAAATAGAGTGGAACGTACCTTGATCATCTAAAAAGCTTCGGAGGCATGCAAATGTCAGGTTTTAAAAATATTACCTGTGCAGAGCTGTGTTTTCAACCAAGATTTTCAAGGAATCTACACCACTATTACCATCAGTTTTCTGTGACTTGTCCAATCTGAACTAAATTTAACATTTTAAACTACATCTAGTCATTTCACCTAAGAAATATTCCTTCAGATATTCTCCTGGATCTTTCATGCTGTCCACCCACAGTCCCTCCATCAGAACACAGTTTCTGGCTCAGTTTCTGGCTCAGGCCTAAGCCAAAACATATTTCCTCAGAAGTAAGTCCCATTGAAAATATATGGGGCTCACTTCAAAGCAAAGACATTTCAGATTAGGTTATATGTGTCAACAAGCAAACATATGTGTTTTCTCAAAGATAATACAAGCTTGATTAATTTTCCATTGCCATAGCCATATTCAGTTTCTTGTAACTGTTCGAAATGTTAGCCTGCTCACCTCTGGCAAAATTACATTTTTGGATTGTGACTCTCAGAATAACTCTACAACAGTGGTTCTCAACCTGTGGGTCCCCAGATGTTTAGACCTTCAACTCCCAGAAACCCTAACAGCTGGTAAACTGGCTGGGATTTCTGGGAGGTGTAGGTCAAAAAACCTGGAGACCCACAGGTTGAGAACTACTGCTCTACAAGCTTGATCATGGTGGTTAGGCAGTGCTAGGCAGTATAGCTTAAAAGGTTTCACAAGGCCTGTTGTTAAATAGAACACAAATCTCAGGAGATGAATCTTCCACTGATAAAAATAGGGGAAAGTGCTCTCTTGTTTGACAATTTATTTTCTTAACTCCTGAACAATTTAGTAAGAAGTGAAAGGAAGAAAAAAAAATCATACTTAAGCCAAGAATAAAGGACATGGTCCACATAGGGGCAGGTTCTTTTGAATTCCAGGTTTGCAGATATTTAGGATTCACTTTTATATACACTTGTCTGAGTGTAATCCTCAAATCTAAGCAAACTCAATGGAACATCCCTTGAAGAAGGCATGCCAAGAATCACATGGCTGCCTATCTGTTCAATGCTTTTTTTTTCGTGTCAGGAGCAACTTGAGTCGCTTCTGGAGTGAGAGAATTGGCCGTCTGCAAGGACGTTGCCCAGGGGACGTTCTGATGTTTTTACCATCCTTGTGGGAGGCTTCTCTCATGTCCCCACATGGAGCTGGAGCTGATAGAAGGAGCTTATCCTCACTCTCCCCAGGTGGGATTCGAACCTGGCAACTTTTAGGTCAGCAACCCAACCTTCAAGTCACGAGGCTTTAGTCCACTACGCCATCGGGGGCTCCTTGTTCAATGCTGATTGACACCTATAGGGCTTGGCAAATTTGTATCCAAAATATTTTTGTTTCCTTGAGGGATGGAGGAAAGTGTGCTGTGCATAATGAATTCTAATCAAGTGGCCTCATATGTCAGTGTTCTTGTTCTTAGTTCCTTGGCTCTACTGAGTGTGTTTTCAGAAGGCTGTTGGGCCTCTCCCCACCACTTCTTCTCCACCACCTTAGAAAAATCTCAGGAGGGGGAAGTTGCCTTCAGTTCAGTCCCTCGCTCTCACCTATCTCAGCCCCGCCACTCAGCTGTAAAAATATCCCTCACTGTAACAGAGACGTGAAGCCCCAGTGGACACCAACAGATGTCTTGATGGGCGATGAAAGCTGGGTCTATGGTGCTGCCAGTGGAAATTGGCTCAGGTGGTTAATGCCGTCATCCATCAGGGCTCTGATAGCTGCCTGGCCATTGGCAAGGAGCCACAAGCTTCATGTAACCAGAGGTGAAATCCGAGGCTCCCTTGGGGGTGGGGGCAGGTGAGCGTGGTGCTCTTTCATCACTCTGCACAGCCTCCCAGCCTTCCGCTCCAGTTAGAGAAGGGCTGCTGCCAGCAAAGTCAATCCCAGGCAAAGGATGCAGTTTGAGCCTTCATCTCTTTGCTCCTATACCATGTAAAAGGAGTTTTGGGATTTTCAAATGCTCCCCTCAGATGTGTTAAACAGCCCCATTTACTTTTTTGTTTTTGTTTTTTTTGGAAGGGATTTACTTTAGTGGCATCCTTGTTAGTACCAACAACCGAAAAAGCAGCAGATCTAATTCAACTTTACTTAGGTATACTCAGAAGCAGGTGCAGACAAACTTATCAATTTGCTTTCTTCCACATTTGATACAAAAATATCAAATGGCAAATTTTGGCAAGTTCTGATCAAAAGAAAAAAGGAAATTCAATTTCCACCAATCTGTTCCAGTCCAAATTGAACAGGTACAGCTGGTGCTGTCATAGAGGACCAGACTGTATCTATCTGATGTGTAGGTGTCAAAGATGAGGTGTCTGACAGGAAAAAAGTGGCAATAGACAGTGTAATAAGGCCACTAAAATAGCTCCATACTTAAGAATTCAAATGTCAGTCGAGCACCCAGTGTTTGCTGCATGGTAGATACATCTATCCATTTTTCACTCACCCATTTTATGGATAAAAATGAAATTATTTTCCTTTAAAAAAGATTTAGCATCATTTGGACTCCTAGCAGCAAACTTTTTGGACCATGCTATTAAGAACATGATATTGTTTACACAGTCTTGCATTTAAAATCAAATTCAAATATGATTCATCCATTCCCTTAAGATTGGTCATTTATTTACCTCTTTGCATTATGACAGGAACTATATTCTGGGGAAATATATACTTCTTTAAGGTAAAAGGAAAGGAAAATACACAATTTTGCATTGTGAATGACTGTTCCACATGAGAACCCTAGCCTGATAAAGCCCAAAAAGATGGGAAGAAAATTATAACTTCCGCACTGTTTTCTGCACTTTTTTGTCGTTGTTGTTGTTGCAAACACATTATTATTATGAGGATGTTTATATATACCCTGCTTTTTCTCTCCACAAAGAAGACTCAAAGTGGCCTATATTAAAAGCATTTCAATACAAATTAAAATTCAAAAATATACAAACATTAAAATAGAATTCAACATAATGGTATTAAATACAAATTTACATAAACTAATTTAAAATGTATTCATAAAACTGATTAAAAACCCTTCACATCCTATGAAAAGTTGTTGGAAAATGTACAAAAATGCAGTGGAGAAAACTTTTGAAATTTGAAGAGCAGGGCTGATTGATCTCCCTACTTTTTGCAGATTTCTGCAATACAGTAGAGTCTCACTTATCCAAGCTAAACAGGATGGCAGAACCTTGGATAAGCGAATATCTTGGATAATAAGGAGGGATTAAGGAAAAGCCTATTAAACATCAAATTAGGTTATGATTTTACAAATTAAGCACCAAAACATCATGTTATACAACAAATTTGACAGAAAAAGTAGTTCAATACGCAGGAATGTTATGTTGTAATTACTGTATTTACGAATTTAGCACCAAAATATCACGATATATTGAAAACATTGACTACAAAAATACATTGGATAATCCAGAACCTTGGATAAGCGAGTCTTGGATAAGTGAGACTCTGTAGTTCTGTTTCTCTGTAACAAAAGAACAAAATGTAAAACCCTTGTACTCTTATCTCTGCAGCCTTCAATCTTTTACATGCTCTCAGTTATCCATATTCATGGATTTTCCATTCATGGTTTTGATTATTAATGAACTTGTACTGTCGTGCTCACCTCAAAAAACTGGGGTGGCTTTGTACTCAGGAGATGGGCAAAAAGTGAGCGAATGCACTCTCACAGCATCCAGCTCCTAAAACAAAGTCACATTATGAATATTCACAGAGTGGTCCCACCTTCAGGAGCTGGGTATGGCAATGGGGGATCCCCCTCCCTCCCTCCCTCCCTCCCTCCCTCCTTCCCTTCCATGTGTTTATTATTGTTAACAGAGACTTTCTAGTTGGTGGTCCTTGGAAACGCTTCTTTCCATCTTCACTCTGCCTTTTTCTTTATCGCCTGTACCCAGTAACTACTGCAGTTTCCAAAAATTATCCAAAGAGTGTTTAAGTATTTTCTGATGCCCAGAAACTTGTCTTCTAGTCTAAGCTATTGTTCCTTCTTCATGACCATGGGTTTTCTTCTGATGACCACAGTAAGAGCATAAGCAGGCCTTTTCTAACTTGTGGTGAACTGTCTGGCATTCTCCTAGTCCCTCCATATAAATATGTATCTGCTCTCTCTTTGACACGGTATCTCAATTTTATATGCGCCTCCACTTGGCATGACACACCTCAGACAACTGGCACTCTTGAACAAAATAAATAAATAAATCTTGAATTGCTTCTTCCCGTGAAGACTGACTGCCATATGACTCCCATCAATTTCTGTCAGGGCAATCGGCCAAACCAACATTTTGCTGGCTGCCCATGGCAAATTTAGCAGCTGAATAAGTCTCTCCCACTCTCTTCCTTTCACCCTATATTTGTGTGTGTTCTTCTTGGATCAAGAAAGGAATTAGATCTTCTTGCCACCTAGGAGGAGGCCGTTTTTCATTGCCTGCTTCTTGACAACGGAAGACTTCAACCATATAATGTTAACACCCTGTGTTTTTAGATATCATGCTTATAACCATCTGGTGTTCTGCTGGCACCATTATGCTGGCAAATAAATGATGTTGCTTTGCAAAGGATGTTTTCTCAAACACACACCTGCAAAGTGATGTCCTAGAATGCGTAATTTCATTTCTTCATAGAGCCTTGGGAATGTGTCAGAGCTGGCAAAAGCTTTGGTTGTCTCTTAAGCTTTGGAGCTAGGTTACGAACCTTGGACCTCAATCCTTTTGGTTATTCTCAACTAGAGAAGACTCATTGGATTATTTGTTAAATGATGAGTTAGCACTTGTATACATTCAATGGATTTAATGGGTCTGCTCTGGGTGGGATTACTAATAGTATCCAGACTTTGGGTTCCAAAATGGGAAACAATTGGGCTTGAAACCAGGACTCTTCAGCCAAGAACCACTTCCTGCAGCATGTCTTCTTAGTTATATTTAACAAAAGGCATACATGATGCAACACTATCTTAATTTATCTCCCCACACATTAATTTTGACTAATTGCAAGGAGAGAAGAAAGACTTACACAACTTATATCATACCAGATTCCCCCTTCCCCAAATCTTACAGGAGAAAAATGTGGGCTGGGGCAGTCATGGGGCATTCATTTTGTTGTTCCCTTTTAGTACTGGAAAAATACAAAAGTGAGTAGCCATGTACCCATCATCATATCTAGTAGTTAGGCCTCAGTGCTGTTTCTGCACTCTTTCTTCACTGCTCCATCTGGTATGGCAGAGCTGGAGAACATTTTAGCTTTCTAGATGATCTCTAGCCAATGGCCTAAGTCTCTAAAGAAACCAAGTTCCACTGACTGTTGTGAGATTATGTTCTACCAACAGTGTGGAGCCATATACCTCTTCATTCCTATCTTCTGGAGCTAATTCTCAAAATGAAGGTTGGCTTATATCAGATAGTTTGGGGAGGCCTACTCTAAAAATAGTCAAGAGTTTAGTTTTGTTCAATAGCCACAGGATATCAACCAAGAAGAGAAAAATCTTTAGGGTTACATCAATTGCTGCAATCCAAGTTCTAAGTATTAAAATAGTTTGTACTCAATTATCTCAGTAGGGAGAAGAGCAGAGGAAGAAGAGGAATCCTGCTCTTCTCAATAGGCTTAGGCAAAAGCAAATTGCTTCAGTCTCTCCTAGTGTTATCAATAAAATTTGCAATCTTGACCACATTCTGATGTGGACGCATATGCCCTAGTTCTCATTCGAGGGAATGTTTTGTACTGACTTCATTGCCTCAATGCATTGTTGCAGAAGAGAAAAATCTGCCTTTACATTCTGAGTTCCTAAGGCCTAAATCCCCAAAGGCAACACATCCTGTCTGATCTTGAAAAATAAATAAGGTCAGCCCTGGTTAGAACTTGGATGGGAGACCATCGACAAATACCAGGTGTTATTGGTTATATTTCGGAGGAAAGAACTGGTAAAAGTACCTTTAAGTAGTCTTTGCATGAGAAAACTTTGCAACATTCAAGTCAATAGGCTACATGACATAATATGTATAAAATGCATGGATCATGCATCCATGTATAAGAGCAGAGGCACACATCAAGCTGTACAGGGAAACAGCAGCTTCTGGTTTTAGGCACACATTCAGTTGGAAACCCTGGTTATAGCAGCTTCCCCATGGCCTTTCTCCATTCTGCATCCAGATGTTTGTGGCCCATCTGTGGGCCTGATTGACTTGCTTTGTAATGGAAACAGCAGCATCTGCCTAGACAGTGAGACAAGCAGACTGAATGGAGCTGAAAGGCAGAGCCTGGAAAGAGAAAGTGTAAAACATTGCATGCAAAGCCTCAAAACATTTCACACAATTTAAGATGAAGTAGCTTTTACTCAGTTTGGGGCTTTATTTCTAGAATCATAGGGCAGTTCTGCATTGAATGTCATAGCATGATGGAGTGGGAGAGGACTGGAAAGGCATGGCAGTGTTCCTTCATAAGCTTGGCTGGGAAACATTATATACTGGAGCTTGGAAATATTACTTTGTTGGACTTCAACTCCTATCATCCTAGAATTTGAAGAGGTCTTATTGTTTTCTTTCAGTGGACATCTGACCCGGGGAATTCTGTGAACTGTAATCCAAGGAGTAACTTTTCTAGGATCTGCTTTATACTTGGCAATGATTGCAGTCAAGATCTTGGAGACAGGCAAATCACTCACACAATCAAGCTTCATTCTCTGTGCCCTAGGACCTTTGTGGCCAATGAACGAGCAACAAAGACAAGAAAGGAAGAGCAACTGCAATTTTGTTGTACGTGACAAGCTGGAGGATGCGTGCAGGCCTGAGAGTCCCCAGCCATCCTTTCCCGCCACATGATTATCCTCCCTGAATCTGTGGTAGGGAAAAGGGATCAGAGTGTCCTATATTTGGATGGAGATGTTGCAAGCCTTGTTCTTTATGGCCTTGCCTGGGGGTGAGCGTGAGTGGAGGGGAAAAAACATGTGGGAGTTTAGCCAAGGCAAGATGGTTTCAGTCACAGGGGCTGCTCCAACAGTAACAGTGTTGACAAGCAAAGTGATTGCACAAGACTAGCAACTGGACTGGCGTTCGTAGGCCTGCTGGAATGTCACCTACCACTATAACATCTTGTCCAATACCATTGGCTCCACTGCTGGGGCTGCGTTAACTGGGAACATATAATAGAGTCAGAAGTGTAGGCTTGTGTTGTAATGGAAGGAGACAACAGATTGTGACAGCTAAGAGTTTGTGGGTGCGTCAAGACCGCTGGCTCCTTGTGCTACCCAAATCATGCAGTTCTGATATGTGCTTCGTGCAAAATTAAACTGACTTTCCATGCTTCAGTGGGAAGACCAAAGATACAGTACTGTTTGTACATGTATCTCCTGCTGTGTACCATTCATAGTTGTGTGGGTGAATTTTTCAAGCCACTCTTTTTATCAACTTTTAAAACCAATTATGTTATGGATGTCAGATTGTGGGGACAAAAGCAATTAACTCAAGGCTGTTGAAAATCAAATCCTTGGCCTCTGTTTTGAATACCATTACTCTTAGTTTTTCTTCCTACTCCCCCCTCCCACCCAAAAACATCTGAAATATTTGTTTAGTGCTGGGTTTCCTCACTGTGGAAATTGTGAGTTATACCTCATTTCTTTGGAGTAGGTGTGCACTGCCATTCAGATTTCTGAATGCAGCCCTGATGTGTCCTGCCATTCAGATTTCTATGAGGGCTTGATGACAAGGTTGGCAATGAACCTGATTATTTTATTTAGAAGCACCCATTTTGCTTTGAATTCCTACTATGAAATAAAGAGGCCAGATACAAGAACATGGAGCTAAGAGGCCATTTCTTGACCTCTTTATTTACTATAATTTCTGGGTGAAGCTGTAAACTGAAATAACCTGTAAGGGAAAGAAATTGTAAGGAGATAACCATTAATATTACCTAGTGGGTAATGTTCTTCAGAAAGGTGTCACTCCCTTTGACCACCTTCAAGGACTATCCTTGTACGAGCGCCATAAATTCCGAAATATTTGGCTGCACACCTTGGCTGATCTTAAATGGAAGGCCATCCTAAGGGTGCTCCCTTCCAGACATTAGAGCTTTTTATTAGTGAAAAACCCTCATTCTAGCCCCAATGGGAACCCCCATTTTACAGCCCTACAAAATGTGTATGCCATGATGCTTACTAGGACTACATATCTTTAACATGCCATCAAAAGGGACCAGGCTGGCTAACATGTGTTTGATTCCTTCCTTGAAATAATTCAAAAACAACACATTCCCCTCAACATTCTCCTCAACTGAGAAGTGCAACATTATGTCAGAGCCATTGCAATACAAATAGTCATTCCCTCCCATTTTCCTCTGAAGCTTACCAGCAAATGGATGCTATTGGGATATTGTTGGTAACACCACATTACCTGCCAAAGCTCATTTCAATCATAGCAGATGGTGAGAAGCTAGTGGTAAAAGGGTGGGACTGAATGATGGAAAACCCAATGGAGTATTATGACTCGCTTTCACCAAATTATGATAACCTTACACCAAATTGTCCAAGTAACATGTCATCTCATTCAGAGATGGCATGCTTGCCAAGATGTCAAGATTAACAGAAGTTAATCATGGCATGAACATGGGCAAGTCATACTCTTCCCTTAGCTTCAGAGTGAGGCAAACACAAACCCTCTCTGAACAAATCTTGTCAAGAAAAATCCATGACAGATTCATGTTAAAGTCACCATAAGCCAGAAACAACTCAAACACACACACTAACAACACATTTATGGAAGCATTGCTGTGAGAATAAAATGTGCTATTCACACGTGCAGTATTTTGACCATTTTGAGGTACAAATGTTGATACAAATACCGCAATCGCCATAAATCATTACAGTAGAGTCTCACTTATCCAACATAAATGGGCCGGCAGAACATTGGATAAGCGAATATGTTGGATAATAAGAAGGGATTAAGGAAAAGCCTATTAAACATCAAATTAGGTTATGATTTTACAAATTAAGCACCAAAACATCATGTTATACAACAAATTTGACAGGAAAAGTAGTTCAATACACAGTAATGCTATGTAGTAATTACTGTATTTACGAATTTAGCACCAAAATATCATAATATATTGAAAACATTGACTACAAAAATGTGTTGGATAATCCAGAATGTTGGATAAGCGAGTGTTGGATAAGTGAGACTCTACTGTACTACCATAGATCAATAAGGTCTACTGAAAATTTTTGAAGGCTTTCATGGCTGGAATCACAGGGTTGTTGTGTGTTTTCTGGGCTGTATGGCCATGTTCCAGAAGTATTCTCTCCTTAGGAAAATACACAACAACTCTATTGAAAATTATTTGAAAGCTCTCACAAAAGCCTACAGTTTAGAATATGCCAATTCATTGTTTCTCACAAGATGAACCTAGACCATATTCTAAGCTGTATAACATGAAAAAGTCATTATTTTCCCTCTGCTGAAAGCCAGAGTGTGGCAAGTTATCTTTAAAAAATAATCAGTTACAACTGCTATTCCAATGCCCCAAGTAGTTATTTGCCATTATTGCTACACATGCTTTAAAAGTAACTTCTTAGTGACTTCTTTTGACGGCAATTTAGAACAGTTACTTTTACTTCCTAAAACAAACAAGAATGCAGTAGCATGAGGCATAGCAAGGTATATTAATACGATTGCACCATTAAGCAAGGCCATATTCCCACTATAGCCAATATAACTAAAAGTTAGAATTAAACTACAAAAGGAGTCATTTATACTTTATTACATTGCAACGTTAATGTAGTTTATTATTGGAAAAATGAACAGTTACACTAACTCTTTATTTGCAGGGAGTCAGGGATGTTCAAATAATAAGCAATGCACAGAGATCCCCTGTCAGAAGCATTGCTGATGACACATAGTCAGCCTGCCAGAAATACTTATGTGTTTCCCACTGTGTAAACTTTTCAACATTGTTCTTCCCATCTGTCAGCTAAAGAGTTGCATTACTCTGTACCATCAACAGTCACAACTCAGAACCAAGCAAGAATTAATGCTGTCAGCAGTTCCAACTCCAAATAAAACACAGACTGAAGTAGGTCTTCTCTTCCAGTTAATGACCCAGAGTCACCCATGTTTACATCACTTTCTGTGGGTCTTAGGTCATCCATCCCTGTCCTCTCATGAACATAAAGGACTCATTTGACCTTTTCTCTTCACTCTCTCCTCTTTGAGGCGTGTGTTTTGTGAATGTATATATGCCCGTAAGATATAGGTTCTATGAGGTCACACATATGTGGTTTCCATAAATTAATAGGCAACTTAAAGGCATACATACACCAAAGAAGGCATTTTTGGGGGGGGGGGGCAGTGCCAAAGCTTTAGAATGCGCTGCCAGAAGAAATCAGATCAGTTCCCCTCTCATGCCATTTAGAAAAGGAGTGAAGATCTTCTTGTTTGGAACAGCTTTTAATTGAATCTTATCCTAAGCCTAGCACTTTATTGTCATATGGGAATTTTTGATGGATTTTAATTTAATTTTAATTGTCTATAAGATGGATGATGCTATGGAGCATTCGTGTAACTCTGTGGGTTGGTTTAATCAATGGTTTTATATTATATTGTATATTTTAAAGTTGTGAGTTGCCTTGGGTCCGCCAGGAGAAAGGCAGCATAGAAATTCCTGGAATAAATAAATAATAAATAAAGAACAACATTTACTGACTCCTGGACATACTGCAGACTTGCTATAGTCCTTCCCCTTGGTCATTCTATGCCGGGTGAGTGTGTTACAAAATCAGTGAACGATCTGACTACAGCCCTTTAACAAGACTTGAAATTATTACAAGCATTTCAATTATTGGTCATAAAAATAATATACTCCTACCTTCTTATCCTGTATGATTGAATTTCATCAGTTGGTTTACTGTTAGGGGAGGCGGAGGATATGTGGGCATGGCAAGAGCTGTGTTCACCTTCTTAGGTGAGGTCAGTGCTGTCGCCTCCTACTTCCCAGCTATATGGGTGCTTGTGACGTTTTCCTTTTGTCCTCATTCTGCTGCAGTCATGGTAGCGTAGTTTCATTTATGTTGGAATGAGCAGAATGTCACTCTCCAAATACATAAAAGGATGCTGATTGAGCTTTATTCTGTTGCTTCAAAGAGCCAATGGAGAAAAACACAACTAATCTGATTTTGTCTAATTAACAGGTGAAACAGTTATTCTCAGGACTGATGGGCTTGGGAGTGATTTTATCTTCTTCAGTGGATATATATAAATAGAGTTGCCAAGTCAGGAAAATGTCAGACCCTGGAATTTCAAGACCAAGATGTGAAACCTAGGATGACACTTATGATGTAATAAGGCATGCCCTGGTGATTTCCTTAGGTGATGTAAAAAGGAGCTGCTCTGGTGTTATAATTAAGCATGTTACATTAAGCATCAATCAAAGTTGCACAAGGCCTGCCATTGAAATGAAACATTAAGGAAATAAAACAAAGGGTTGGTGTGAGTTTTCCAGGCTGTATGGCCATGTTCCAGAAGCATTCTCTTCTGATGTTTCACCCACATCTATGGCAGGCATCCTCAGAGGTTGTGAGGTATATTGGAAAGTAAGCAAGGGAAGTTTATATATCTGTGGAAGGTCTACAGTGGGAGAAAGAACTCTTGTCTGTTGGAGGCAAGTGTGAATCATAGAATCATAGAATAGTAGAGTTAGAAGAGATCTCATGGGCCATCCAGTCCAACCCCCTGCCAAGAAGCAGGAAATTGCATTCAAAGCACCCCTGACAGATGGCCATCAAGTCTCTGTTTAAAAGCCTCCAAAGAAGGAGCCTCCACCACAGTCTGGGGCAGAGAGTTCCACTGCTGAACAGCTCTCACAGTGAGGTTCTTCCTGATGTTCAGGTGGAATCTCCTTTCCTGTAGTTTGAAGCCATTGTTCCGTGTCCTAGTCTGCAGGGCAGCAGAAAACAAGCTTGCTCCCTCCTCCCTATGACTTCCCCTCACATATTTATACATGGGTATCATGTTTCCTCTCAGCCTTCTCTTCTGCAGGCTAAACATGCCCAGCTCTTTAAGCCGCTCCTCATAGGGCTTGTTCTCCAGACCCTTGATCATTTTAGTCACCCTCCTCTGGACACTTTCCAGCTCGCCCCTTCAATTGTGGTGCACAGTGTGACTCCAGGTGTGGTCTGACCAAGGAAGAACAGAGGGGTAGCATGACTTCCCTGGATCTAGACACTATACTCCTATTGATGCAGACCAAAATCCCGTTGGCTTTTAAACAGCCGCATCACATTGTTGGCTCATGTTTAACTTGTTGTCCACAAGGACTCCAAGATCTTTTTCACATGCAATGCTTTCGAGCCAGACATCATCCCCCATTTTGTATCTGTGCATTTCATTTTTTCTGCCGAAGTGAAGTATCTTGCATTTGTCCCCGTTGAACTTCATTTTGTTAGTTTCGGCTCATCTCTCTGGTCTGTCAAGATCGTTTTGAATTCTGCTCCTGTCTTCTGGAGTGTTGGCTCTCCCTCCCAGTTTGGTGTCATCTGCAAACTTGATGATTGTGCCTTCTAACCCTTAGTCTAAGTCATTAATAAAGATGTTAAACAGAACCGGGCCCAGGATGGAACCCTGCGGCACTCCACTCGTGACTTCTTTCCAAGATGAAGTCGACGCATTGGTGAGCACCCTTTGGGTTCATTCGCTTAGCCAATTACTGATCCACCTAACTGTAGTTTTGTCTAGCCCACATTTTACTAGTTTGTTTGCCAGAAGGTAATGTTGTAATTATGTAATTAAATGTTGTAATTAATCACCTTGATTAGCATTTAATGGGCACAAATATATAAACCTCCCTTGCTTAGTTTCTAACAGACCTCACAACCTCTGAGGATGCCTGCCATAAATGTGGGCTAAACATCAGGAGAGAATGCTTCTGGAACATGGCCATACAGCCTGGAAAACTCACAGCAACCCAGTGATTCCGGCCATGAAAACCTTCAATAACACAAAATAAAACAAACTTTCCAAGGTCATGAAATGCTGTGTTTATAGCAGAGGCTGGGCTATCATTTGCCAGATATGCTGTAGGTTCCTGCACTGAACAAGGCATTTGGATTAAATGACTTTCATGAACCCCTTTGACTCTAAAATTCCACATGGTATGAGAATGGTGCAGCTCTAGCCTAAAATACCAAATCTGTTCTAAATATACAGATAGGCGAGTTAATTCCATCTGAGGAAGAAAAGCCATGAGCTAATTTGTTCTGGAGGCAACGATCGAAGTTCCGTTACACGTCCCTCTGCAGTGGCCAGTAGGGAAAATAAAAAGCAAGCCTGCAACCTCAATAAAGTATTAAATTGGGGTCATTCCCTTTTAGGAGGCCACACTGGAAGATAAAGCACATGTGGTGCTCACTAGCCAAAGGATTTTATAAGAATGCAGCAGTAACAGACAATTGTTTAATAGGCAACAGATGGTCAGTTTTATTTCATAAGTTACTTTAACAGCATTCCAATTTAAGCTGCATTTGTTAAGTAGGGCTATTTTAAAAGGAAGAGAAAGAGAGAGACAGATGTCTAGAAGATTGGACATCAGGGTTTAATGGCTACTACCTCCTAAACAAATGGAAATAATAAATATATCTTTTAACCTCTATTTTTCAGCACCAGCTGTTTATAATTTGTGCACATTTGTTTTCTGCACCTTAGCAGCAATTTTTTTGTTAATTATTCTTCCCATGCTTCTAACTTCTTTAGATTTTAAAGATGAGGAAGAACAGATCTCTCTGCCATTTAAATTTCTGGAGTACACATGTCTATTGGTGCATCTACAGTGTAGAATGAATGTGGTTTGGCACTACTTTAACTGCTATGGTTCAATTAGATGGAATCCTGGGAGTTGCAGTTTGGTGAAACACCAGCACTCTTTGGCAGAGAAGGCTAGACATTGTAAAACTACAACTCCATGAATCCATTGAGCCGTGGCAGTTAAAGTGGTGCCAAACTGCATTAATTCTATAGTGCAGGTGCACAGACCAAAGCAGGGATATGGGGCTATACAGATAAATAGAATAGTCATCCCCCTCCACCCCCCGGTAGTACTTTCATCAAACTGACTACCTCCTAAAAGAGTTTTTTCAATTCTCATATAACTTGTGGTCATTAGCATTTCTCCCAACATTTAGCTGGAGTCAGCTTCCTTGTAATTTCTATCTGTCTGTTTAGTCTTACCTGATAGAGCAATGGGGAACATGATATCTTTCAAGAGTTGGACTCCCTTTTGATTTTTTTTTTTAAATGAGGATGGCCAGGTATGTCAACCTCCTCAATGACATATTGCTAGAGTTACAAAATATGTTGAATTTATTCTTTGCAGGCTAGTAGTATGCATGTTTACCTAATGCAAGTCCTGTAGAAGTCAGTAGGACTTACTTTGTAGCAAGTATGCAGAGTATGGTGCCCATTACAATACTTTTCATATATTCCATATATAATTGGTCATTTGCCATACATATTGGGTTTGCCTGGTCCCCAATATGCTTGGAACATAAAATAATAATAACTTTATTTTTGTACCCCACCTTTATCTCCGCGAAGGGACTCGGGGCAGCTTACATATGGCACAAGGTGCCTAAAACAACTCATAAAATAAACAGTCCGTACAATACAAAATAAAATCACGAGCATATAAAACAACAATCTGTACTCAGAACAGGGCCCAATAAGCTATAGTGTCATCTGTCGTAAAAACATGGACCAGCTGTAAACAAGAAGAAAGGAAAGAGATAGTGCAAGTTGTACCTAAGGAAGAAGAGAATGGGATGAAAGTGCTGTGCTGTATCATCGTTGCAGACCATTGGGCTAGACATTCTCAAAGGCTTGTCTAAACATTCAAGTCTTCACTTCCCTCTGGTGCTGGAAAAAACATTACCTTAGGGCTGGGCAATGATGATTGCGAGATAAACAATTATTCAAAGGCACATTGGAATAACCAAGTCTTCAAGTCTTTATGGAAAGTGGACAGGGTGAGGGCCTGCCTAATCTCCCTGGGGAGGGCATTCCAAAGCTGGAGGCCACCACCGAGAAGGCCCTCTCCCTCGTCCCCACCAACCGTGTTTGTGACGGTGGTGAGACCGTGAGAAGGGCCTCCCCGGCAGAACTTAATGCTCATGCAGGTACATTAGGGGGGGGGGGGGGGGAGAATGCAGTTGCGAAGATAGGCAGAGCCCAAACTGTTGAGGGCTTTACAGGTAATTACCTGGACTTTGAATTGGGACTGGAAACTTATCAGCAGCCAGTGGAGCTGTTTTAATAGGGGAGTTGTCCGCTCCCTATAATTAAAGTATAAACAGCTGCTATGGTACAAGCAGGGCCGTAGCCAGAAAAAAATTTCGGGAGGGGATTTGAAAATTTCAGGGGGGGGGTTGAACCCCTGACCCACCCGCCCCCCGGGTTCAGACCTGTCAATATCTGCTTGAGATAGTGCCTGGAGGGACTCTTAATGTTTTACGTCTCATAGACTTAGCATGGGGATTTGGTTAACCAGTTAAAATTCATGAGTAAACCAGGTTTTTTTTTAACCTGAAAATTTTTTTTGGGGGGGGGGTTGAACCGCTAAACCCCCCACCCCTCGCTACAGGCCTGGGTACAAGTGACCTGGGCTGGATCTACACTGCCATATAATGCAGTTTGAACAGCATTATATGGCAGTGTAGATCCAAACCTAGACAAATAGATCTAAATCTGAGAGCTAGTCCCATTGAATGCTAAATCAAAATTCATGCAAAACCCATTGGTCTACTCTAGCTAAACCTAGTGCTTGATTTAAACTACTGGATTTAAATCCATCAATTCTGTGGGCATATATCTATTCTTGTTTCTCTGCCTTGCTACGAGACTTCAAAAGTGAAAATTATGGACAACTAATATGCATGCAGAGATTTTTTAGAGTTTGCTCCCCCTTCAAAAACAAAACAAAATACTGAAAGAAGACCTTTGGTGGATTTGTTCCAACTGCTGTTTTCATGTGGCTTTAATTCTGACTGCAAAGTTTAGTTGGTAGATATAAAAAGGCAAATGAAGAAGGAGGGAGAGCAGAATGAGGCTGATAGTCCCCAAAGACCAAGGAGTCAGGAATGATGGAAGCATCATTTTCACAGACTTCTACAAATGTCCCACTATAAACATTTAAGCAGCCACCCCAGTACTTCAGTAATACATAACTGATCAAAGTTGCCAACACAACTACTGATGATGATAGAAAAGTAAAGATGCCAAATTCCCAAGGATCCAGACCAAGTTAACTTTCAACCCAGAAAGCCAAACGTATGGACTTTGTAGTAGCACCCCTTCCTCAGTCACTGAAAGCATTTCTTAAAGATTCTGCTTTACTGTCAGCTGAAGACTCACTGCTTCTTACTCCTGAGCTTATTTGTATTTATTTTCCCCTTTACATGTTTTGCCTCTGCCAGAGATTCTGGTAAATTTCAGATGAAATCTGGTCTTGATTTCCGCCACAGACTTTTGGAGAACATTACAGAGGACATGATGATTACGGTGGAGAAATAGCATCAAGCATCCTTTATTCATACCCATCCACTTTCTAAACAGCTGTGAATAGAAATATTTTCCATTCGTCATTGGGAAGAAAGATGCAAGAATAGCTAGCCCAAGGAATGATGCTTCACGGATTGCTTCCTCCGCCCCCAGCTTGGTTTTCTGTGGCTTTCCTGTAGCCTGAATGTTATGTGGTTAATAAAAGGGTAGCTCAATACAAATATTCCATTTTCATTAAGAAAGGCTCATTGCTTCAGAGAGACAAATGTCTTGCATACACTGGTCACAGGAAAAATTCTCTCCTTCCACTTTTGAAGAATGAATTGGAATAAGCCAGGCAGATCCATTACCAAATAAAATGCAGCAGAAGCAAAGTGAACTGAAAGATAAGGAAAAAGTAGCAATACATCTGTTGATATCAGAGGAAGCCAAAGGCCAGTACATGAAATGTCCAATTTCAGTGTCACATCAGGCATTGAATTTGAGGTAATTTAAAATAATGATCAGCCGGCATGGAGTAGAGCTGAGCCTTGACTTGACTCCCAATCAGAAGAGCTTATATCCTGTCTTTCTCACCAGATAGAATTTGATAGGGACAGACCTGATTAATCCTCTGCTGTCTCACTTTCTCAGTTGAATTTAAAACATCCCAGTTAATTACTTTCTCTTCATCCCTCTTTCTGCCTTTGTGGTCAACTTACTTCAGTTGCCGCAAACTGAGTTCAAAGTAGTAGCAGTTGGAGCCCAATTAACTTATTGGCAGGAGGGGATGGGATCTTGCTCTTCACCGTAGACTCAGGCAAAAGAAAACTACTGCAGCCTCTCTAACTTGTGTGCTCTTCTGATGTTGCTTAAACACACAGTGCCTTGGTTTTCATCCATAGATGGAACCAATTCTTCTAGGTAACTGGTTCTCAAGCTGCAGGTCCCCAGGTGTTTTGGCCTACAACTCCCAGAAATCCCAGTCAGTTTACCAGCTGTTATGATTTCTGGGAGTTGAAGGCCAAAACATCTGGGGACCCACAGGTTGAGAACCACAGCTCTAGGTTATCACAGGACAGACTAACCTCTATCCCTTTTTAAGAAAAACAAAAGTTAAGATAATACTTACATTTACCTTTGGATAAGTCAATTCAGGTTGTTTGGGTGGAGTTTCTAAACTTATACATAAACATAGTTAAAAACTCACAGTACACATCAGTTGAAAAATAAACTGTCAGAAAATGAAAACCAGTTAAAAACATAAAATATTTTAACCAATAAAACCTCAGCATATTATACAAGGCCTATTTCCCATAATAATGAATTTTCAAATTCATGATGGAATAAAGCTTTCCACTTGCTTGTAGAAAGGGAGTAAAGAAGATGCCATTCTAGCCACTTGGGGAATAGAGTTCCAGAGCCTAGGAGCACCATTGAGATGACCCCATCTCTCATATTCCCACCAGATGTATTTGTGAAGGTAGTGGGGCCAGGAGAAGGGTCTCTGTATTGATCTAAAACCACAGGTAAGTTCATATGGGAGAGTACAGACCTTCAAATAACCTGCACCTGTATCCTATGGGGGTTTATAGGTCACAACCAGCATGATGAATTGTATCCAGAAATGGGGTAGCAGCTAGTTACAATAATGGAAGTTCTTTCAGTTGATGTGTTTATTTTGGAAGAGATTCTTATTATTTTTCATTGATTTTGTATTGTTTTATCTTCAGTTTTCTTTATTGTTGTACTGCACTTGTTTTGAGAAATCTTGAATATCAATACCAATAAAGTGATGTGGCATTGATCTCTCTAATACAGTGGTTCCCAACCTTTGGGCCTCCAGGTGTTTTGGACTTCAACTCCCAGAAATTCCAGCCAGTTTACCAGCTGTTAGGAACTGTGGGAGCAGATGTCAAAAACATCTGGAGGCCCAAAAGTTGGGAACCATTGCTCTAATACCTGGTTTTTGTTTTTGTTTTGTGAAGGAAAATAAGCTATTGCACTGGGAGGATGTATTGACCACAGATTCAATGCTTGCTACAGATCCTGACTAAGCTTGCTGGATCCAGTGACCAATAATCATCACATTAAAAGAGAGAGGAGCATGAAAAATTCCCCAGATTTTTCCCTGGCTGAGATTGTAATTCAAACCAGACATCAACATCCAGGTTACTATTTCACATACTCCAGTCAAGCCCTAAATCTCCAAAATGGCAGTCATCTGAGATTTTCTTGGTCTTGAGTTATGCACTCAGTGTTCCTGAAGACTTCTTGTTGACCAATCTTCTGTCTGCCCGAACTTGCTGAGATTCTGGGAATGTGGGGCTATTTCTTACACCCCTTCCAGAAATGGAATTATCAGCACCTGTTTTCACAGGAACAGACTGTTTAATGTCATCTATTTAATCTGACTGTAACATGTATTACGTTAAACAGAATAAGGGGTACTCATGAAAACGATAGGTATGCTGGCGCAAGTGCTCACCAACATTAAAAGCGCTTCTTGGCCAAAGGAAGAGGCTGGTGGTGCTGGAATAAAGAAGTCACAAATTGTACAACCTCCCATGCTCTTTTAGTGCAAATCCCATAATATTTCATTGTTGTTTTTTTTGCTGGCTAGGCCTGATGGGAATTGTAATCCAACAACATCTGAAAGGGCACACATTTCTCATCCCTTTTATACAGGCTGCCACCTGACATAAGAAAATACAATTTCTATCTAATTCCATAGCTGGGATCAATATGTAAGGATAGTGGACTTTTGAAACCTTCTTGGCATTGAAATATTTTCCCATCTTGTCAGGTTATTTTTTAAAAGTAAATCAATCTGAGGTTCTTTCATAAATTGTCATAGGAAATAGTATTGTTCTTCTGGATTCTTGAATAAATTCACTTCCTTTGCTTCAGAAAAGTCCAGTCCACACCCTTTGACTGTAATGTTTCCAAGCTCAGCTATGTGGAGCAGTGAACAGAAGACAAGCAAACAAATTTTACATTTGAGTTACTTGTTGCCAAAACGTTTAAAAACACTAGTAACCCAATGGTCACTAGAAACCAGTTCTCTGAGAAGCTTGTTTGACCAGGCAAATGAGGACGAGGCACAGGGCCGGCCCCACTCATGCGGCAGCTGACGCCGCCGCCTCGGGCGCAGGCCCGGGGGGGCGCCGTCAGGCTGGGCGGGAGGCGGGGCACCGCCCTGACGGTGCCCCGCCTCCCGCCCAGTGCGCCCTGGCCCGTCTGGCCTGCTAGAAAAGGCCAGACGGGCGAGCGGGGGTAACGTGGGAGGCGGGGCCAGCTCTGACGCCGCCCCCCCCGCCCAGCGTGCCCTTGCCCCGCCTCCCACGTTGCGTGGGGCAGGGCCAAGGCACGCTGGGCGGGGGGGGGGGGGGGAGCGGCGTCAGAGCTGGCCCCGCCTCCCACGTTACCCCCGCTCGCCCGTCTGGCCTGCTACACAAGGCCAGACGGGCGAGCGGGGGTAACGTGGGAGGCGGGGCCAGCTCTGACGCCGCCCCCCCCGCCCAGCGTGCCCTGGCCCCGCCTCCCACGTTGCGTGGGAGGCAGGGCCAAGGCACGCTGGGCGGGGGGGGGGAGCGGCGTCAGAGCTGGCCCCGCCTCCCACGTTACCCCCGCTCGCCCGTCTGGCCTGCTACACAAGGCCAGACGGGCGAGCGGGGGTAACGTGGGAGGCGGGGCCAGCTCTGACGCCGCCCCCCCCGCCCAGCGTGCCCTGGCCCCGCCTCCCACGTTGCGTGGGAGGCAGGGCCAAGGCACGCTGGGCGGGGGGGGGGAGCGGCGTCAGAGCTGGCCCCGCCTCCCACGTTACCCCCGCTCGCCCGTCTGGCCTGCTACACAAGGCCAGACGGGCGAGCGGGGGTAACGTGGGAGGCGGGGCCAGCTCTGACGCCGCCCCCCCGCCCAGCGTGCCCTGGCCCCGCCTCCCACGTTGCGTGGGAGGCAGGGCCAAGGCACGCTGGGCGGGGGGGGGGGGAGCGGCGTCAGAGCTGGCCCCGCCTCCCACGTTACCCCCGCTCGCCCGTCTGGCCTGCTACACAAGGCCAGACGGGCGAGCGGGGGTAACGTGGGAGGCGGGGCCAGCTCTGACGCCGCCCCCCCCGCCCAGCGTGCCCTGGCCCCGCCTCCCACGTTGCGTGGGAGGCAGGGCCAAGGCACGCTGGGCGGGGGGGGGGGGAGCGGCGTCAGAGCTGGCCCCGCCTCCCACGTTACCCCCGCTCGCCCGTCTGGCCTGCTACACAAGGCCAGACGGGCGAGCGGGGGTAACGTGGGAGGCGGGGCCAGCTCTGACGCCGCCCCCCCGCCCAGCGTGCCCTGGCCCCGCCTCCCACGCTGCGTGGGAGGCGGGGCCAGGGCACGGGGGGCGGGGCCAACTCTGGCCCCGCCCCCTCACTATTCGCCCTGGCCCCGCCTCCCACGCAGCGTGGGAGGCGGGGCCAGGGCACGCTGGGCGGGGCCAGGGCGCCGGTGGCGGGGGCGCTTTTCAGCGCCCCCGCTTTACATCAAAAAATATCTCCGGCCGGCCCTGACGAGGCATGAAGGGTGAAAGGACAATGAGTAAACCTTCCCAGCCCAGCAGATGTCCCTGTGGTCCAAGGAAATGGTTGGCAGGAGTCAGTTTAATGGGGAGAAATGAAGGAGACTAAGCAGGAGAGAAGCAAGTCTCTGCAGCTGCAAAGTGTGAGGAAACAGCTGCAAGCATAGGCAACATAAAATCTGTATTGTAATCATGCCATGATTCGGGAACAGAAGCCAGGGCTGGGAGAGATGAAAGACAAATGATACAAATTAAAATAGATATAAACTAAAATTGCTGCATTTAGCAACTTAATTCTTTTCTTCCCAGGGTTGGTGACTATCCGCAATACTAAACCAAGCTATTACTATTATATGTTCCCAACCTGCCGTTGTTTCCAAAACATCATCCAACATTTTTTTTTTATTATGTTAGGTGGTTTGGCAATACATTTGCTATGCACAAGGAAGTTAAATACATTGAGAAAAGAAACATTCCTTTTATAATATATAAAACCCCAGGGTACTGACTGGGTGTGGTAGATGATAATTCTTACTGTAACGATAAACTGAAGAGTTGGAACTAAAGTGTTCTAAAAGGGGTTGTATGTGTGGTGCCAGTTCACAGGAACTTCTCATAGGAAAATCTCGAGTAGGAATTACTATTTTGTGTTTCTATTGCAAGACTTGCGCAGTTCAAGTAAAGTTCCTTTGGGACACTATTTCAGTGTCTTGTCCATATATTTTGGAAATGTTGCAACAGGTAACATTCCAGCAGTGTACCATGGCACAATCCAGTTAAAGCGATACATGTTTAAATTGTGTTACATCTAAATGATGACAGGGGATCCACTGGTATAGATCATTGGACTGTGGAAGTCCAAAAGGTTCCAAAAAAAAAAAAAAAAACAGCATGTGGTTTTTTATCATTAGTATAAACTGGAACCAAATTCAGTATTTTTTGAGCAGAGGAGAAGCAGGTACCAGCCACACTGGCAAAGCATTTGGTCCACAGCAAAAAATGTCCTTAAACTGCATGTGAATTGCTTTGGAGGCTCATCTACTGCAAGCATGGACCACATTTAATCTTTCTACTCTTGGGCCATGTCTGCTTGGCCAAAATAATGTGGACTCATCTCTCATGAAGAACAGCTAGATTTGTAGGAGATGTGTTGCAGCCATCCACCCACAAATGTCAAGAGGAAATTCCAGAGTTTCCAGGAAGCTCCGGAGTGATCCTAAAATTTCAAAGGTATAGACAGCTGGATTGGGGTAGCCTGATCCACTGTCCATACATCCAACAGATCCGTTGCATCTCTGGCCACAAGCAGCTCCCTCCCAGGGACTTGTTATGTGAGATCACAAGCACTCAGCCATATGGATCTCAGAAAGGTGGCATCACCAGCAAGCTTTCTGAATGTGTTTTGGCCTAGCTATATTTACGATTTAAAAATTATTTTGGTTGTTTATGTATTGTCTTTTTTTCTTTCTTCTACCTTTCATTAGCCCCAAAAGAAGACATTACTAGGCTGAAACATATTTGGCTAATTGAAAAAAACCCCAAAACATCTCTTTCAAAACCTTAAGACGTTATTTCTTCCCTGCATTCCTTCCCTGCAAGCCCTTGTTGCTTTTTGTTGTTTTACAATAAACCCTATCCTAGGATTTTCTTGGCAACATTGATTCAAAGGAGGGTTTCCTTTCCCTTCTCCTAAAGCTGAGAGAGTGTGGCTTGCTCAGAGCCACCATGTGGGTTTCTAAGGATGGCCAGAGATTCAAACCATCATGGTTCAGTATTCAAACCACTATACCATACTGGTTCTCTAGTGTAAAAGCTTACAAATATAAGAAATCATTTTAAAGAAGTGGGTCTCATATGGCCCTCCAATTGTTCTTTAACTTATACTTGACCTGAAATTCTTCTTCTTTGGCTATTTTCATTTTAAAAACAGAGTTGAGAAGGGCGTAAAGAAGTAGTGACAATCTTGAAGGCATGGAGAAAAGGAAACTGTGGAATGGAAGCAATGGGCTATTATGAGCTGGTAAGGGGTAGCTGATGATAACATCATCTCTGTTAATCTAAAAGTCATGACATTTAAACCTAGGAAGCCTCGGTTCTAATATAACATGGCCAACAGGTAAGACAATTGTACACAATAGTAGGAGAGGCAGCTTTACAGCTCAGTGAATATCAGAGTCTGACAACTTTTGATATGAGGATTGGTGATTTGAACACTTCCAGTTGGAGTTGAGTCATAATTGAACCATAATTGAGGTGGGGATTGCTAGCTCTCAATCAATATCTGCTTCCTTTGGAATTTGAAACACCACGTACGGTGGTGGCATGTGATGTGTGGTCCCATCTCAGTTTGTGCGAGACCTTTAGAACTCTGCATCTCATTGTGTTATTCCATTCTGGGCGAAAGCTCAAGAAATTATATGAGATCTCTCTGGAGTCATGTGACCAAAGTTGGAAACCGGTCTTCAAATTAAGTTGTCTGTTTTGGGGAAGAGAGAGAATGAAAAGCAAGCTGTCATTTGTAAATGGATAAGAAACCTCTTGAACTCTCTGTAAAACCCACATAATGAATTTAAATATTGAGGGTGAATTAATGTATGTTTGATCATTACCACTTGTAGTTGAGCAAAGTAACCAGATTGCTTGCTTCAGTGTGTTAAGATCATCACAGGAGCCAGGAAAGAACGATTTCTCTCTCCTCACCACAAATGTGCAATCCTGTAGAGTTGGCCAGGTGCTTTATAGAGGCTTACTGTCTTCCTCCGAGGCATAAGGAATTGGCTGCAACTACAGGAAGGATAACAGATGAGTTGGACCAATACGCTCCTTGAAAATGGAAAAGCCGAGGTTTGGTATAGGGCAAGTTCCCACATTTTGTCATTAAAATGGCTTTGAGAGTATTTTGATAAATTTACTGATCCCACAAAATCAGTTTAGGGGAAATGGCCCTTCCTTTTGATTTGGCGCACCACCAAGATGCATGCAAGAAGCCAAGTGAATGACCTCAAACATCCCAAATCCCCAGACTGGACTTTCCAGAGTTCATTTCTTTCTTAACCACAAGGCCATGCTGCATTCATTTCCCAAAGGAAAGCTGCATATGAAGGATTAAGCTAAACCGACACAGCTCCTGATGGTTTTTGAAATGTCTCTGTTGTAATAGAAGAGGGTCTGTGTTTATGTTTCCAGATCATCTTTCAGAATCCCAGTTTTCAGAATATTGTGAAAGTACTGTGACTTGGATTTTTGGATTCTGATACTCTTCCTTTTTATCCCTATTTTTATGCCAATATCTGTGACCCAGACTGAGTTGTAGAACTCCTGGGATAGAAAATGCTTTAAAATTATGCTTTAGTGGATTCATGCCAATTCTGACTAGCCATTTGTGAACTTTATTAGTGGACTCTCCTGATATATTTCACATGGTTTCTGCAGACCCTGCCTTGGATTCTCTCCAAATTTAACTCTTTGCAGATGGCACCTCAGAGAGAATGACTTACATGAAAATATATGTATGTATGTGTGTTGGAGATTCAACCCTCCTCCAAATTCCATGAACCCAGTCAACCTCTGAGCCCATGTTCATACTCACTTGTATACATGTAGGCCAGGCATGGGCAAACTTCGGCCCTCCAGGTGTTAAGAATTGTGGGAGTTGGAACTCCAAAACACCTGGAAGGCCAAAGTTTGCTCATGCCTGATGTAAGCACTTCACAAAAGATAAGATAAATACACAGAAGCAGGAGGCACATTCAATTTTTTGCATAGATTACACAAGCCAACAAGTATTTTTCATCAGGTATAATTTTATGTCATTCCTATAGAGATTTTCACGCTGATTTCAGATCTCTGTTTGTTTTTTCTCTATCAAACGTAGTTTTTATGATGAGGCTAATCAAATAAGTAATGCATTTATGCACTGATATCAATAGAACCTAATTAACTAATTACAAACCAAACAGAATAATAAAATATAAATGATACAACTACAGTGTGCTTGCAACTTCCAATGTCAGTCAGTAGGCTTAAGCTATCTATGTTTGTTCAGAAACATTTTGCAGATGATTTTCTGGCATATATGATTTCCCGATTTTCATGGTACAACATCCAGTAGTAGTCTCCCATCATGCTTGCATTCCACAAATCTTGGTAGCACTGCTCCATAAACTAAATATCTTGGTAGAAACATTCTCCCTACTCATCGCTCACCATGCCAAGATTTTCAGGAAAGAATTCCAGGTGGGAGTACAAGAAATGCATTTTCAGTGTCATGTTACAACCCAGTTTCTTGTAAGCATCAAACAGATTCTGGACTCCTTCTTTGTATGCTGGAGACCTGTGGTTACCAAGAAAGTTTTCACAAAGCCTCTTGAATGTTGTCCAAGACAAAACTAAAGGTAAAGTAGGGAGCAAGTTATATATAACTATATCTGCTAACTCAGCATTGCACCTTCAGTAATAAGCTATTATGCAATTGAATTCCTATTGGTCATTGGATATTGCACAACAGGGATGCAATCATCTAGACCTACTCCTGGCTGGAGTAAGATAATATGCTGACACACACAACTTACTTGGAAAGACATATAATTAATTCATTATACAGGATTAATAATAGCATATACAACATGATATGCTACAAAACATAAAAGCAGTCATTACTGATATCAGTGCATAAATGCATTAATTTTTCAATTAGCCTCGTCATAAAAACTACATATGACAGAGAAAAAAAATAAACACAGATCTGAAAAACTATAAGAATGACATAAAATTAAATCTGATGAAAAATACATGTTGGGTTGTGTTACACAAATATGATGCAAAATGTGTAGACCTTACAGTAGTCTGCTGTAATGTACCCTTTGTCATATTTTTAAAAGTTGACATGATGGAAAAAAATAAATACATATTTAAAATCAGCATAAAATTTATCTAAACTGTGCTATCCTCATTTCTGATGATTTCAAAAAGGTTAATTTTGTTGGTTTGTGTTATCAGGCCATAGCTGAAGTCTAATCCCAATATGGATTCTCAGCTGAGAATCAGATATAGTTCAGTTTAAAAATGAAAAGAGAAAGAAAAAATCCCCAAATGGGTCATCAAAAACAGAAGACAACACCAATGGACTAGACAAAAATATATATTTGTTCCAATATGTTTGGATCATTTTAATTATCAGGTGGTTGTTGCACTGTCAAAAAAGAGGAGAAAAGACAAAAGACATTTCAGATTTACAAATAGTAACTATAGGTACAGAAATATTTTATGCTAAAAACAGAAATGCAATACAAGCCAAAGCTATGATTTGTGTGCTATCACAAATGCTACCTGTGAGGAGCCATGGCAGTGCTTCAGCACTCCTTTCATATGGTTATCTGTCTCTAAACTGGATGGAGGATGTCTTTTATAGTCCTTTGGCACCTGCCACTTACAGGACTATCCTTTGTAAATATGGAGAAATAGTTATCTCTCTGTCAGAAACACCATGAAGAAAGTTGTGCTTGAAGTCCTGCCTCCCCTCACCCTCAGCCAGCACTCTGCCATGTTCTCCTTTTCATTGGATCACTTTAAATAGATACAGAAAACATTCTTTCCCCACAAATTAATGTCTGAGGTTTATAACAGCTTGGTGTCCTTCATGGTTTCTGTGGGAATGGCAGCATTTGGCTGGATGCTTACCAGGCCTCAAGGATTGTTCTGGAACATATGCAAGCTTGTGAAAATGGCTTTCAAAAATGTTAACCTTTTTTCAACCTTTCAAAAATGTTAACCTCTTTCAGTTTTTATGTTTCTTTATATCAAAGTTGGTGAATATTTTCTTTCCCCTGATTTATATAGCTTATTTGGAGACAGTGTACTGCATTATTCTGAAAGAAGAGCAAATTCTCTAGGAACATAAGTATACTAACAGAATACAGTGTGAACAGACTCAGATAATGATGGGGAGTTCACAGAATGTGACTGTGGGCTAGGCAGATACATTAATATAAGTTGACGATATTTCCCCAAAACACATTGGCTAATATACTGCATTTTCAGATGTAACTGATCACGGGGACCCATTGTTGTAGTTATATATAAGAATGCCACACACAAAACCCCCACAACACATCATATGGAAAAAATGAATAGACTCACAGGAAAAAGGTGTGAAAACTGGAGGAAGAAATATCAATAATTTAAAATATTCAGATGACATATTGCTGGAAAGACTTTGTACAATTATTGATGAAAGTTAAGGAAGCAAGTGCAAAAGCGACATTGCAATTACATATTAAATAAAAATAAGGATCAGAGGTGTTTTATGTAACTTAAAAGTAGGTAATAAATACATTAAAATAGATAAAGATTGTCTATGCCTTACTTTTTAAAAAATTATAAAACAATCCTTTGAATTTTGGCCTGGAATTTGAATAGTCCTGTCTGCCTTATAGGAGCTCAGGTTCCACAAACTATAGTTCTCAAACAAACCTCTACTTGATATCATTAACATAAAGGACATTCCTACAGCATTTTGGTTCAAATTGTGGAGATTTCAGGAAGGTCCAGCATGCATGGAGATGAATTTTTCTCTGTGTGTTTGTACAATGATTGATGAAGAAACGTATAATATTTCAGAAGAATAGCTCCTGTTCATCATACTGTTTGGTTGCATGCATTTGTTCCTCCAAACATTATGTTTTGTCCCCACATCCAGTGTTCCATGAGCATTGAACATGTAGGAGTTGGAGATTTAAACACATAAAATACATGCTAGACCTGAACATGAAGTGTGTAGACAGAAGAGAAAGAACCCAGAAAGGTAAAAAATGTGTCAAATGAGGAATTAAACTATATACAGAACCATGACAAAAAAGTGTGGGACTTGAGGGCAGTTTGACGTGCATGGGCATTGTAATGCTCATGTGAATGGGGAGAACTGTAGCTACCAGAATGTGCAGGCAAACTACATGATGTACATATGCCATGAATTATTCAATATACACATCACAGTGTTTAGTAATGATGGTAGTGCCTTGGCAGATTAATGGCAGGAGTAAATAGATAAAAGACAATTGGGACATGATTACTCACTTGCAGTGAATCATCATGGACCAGCAGTGGGTTTTATTGGCAAATTATTGAATTCATTTCTTACAAGCCAGTAGTTTTCACCTCATGCTGTATACGTCATTAACTAGTGTCACTCTTTCCTATTTCTGTCCAGCTCTGCGTCATCATCATTGCCATCATATTTATACCCTATGTTTTCCCCAGTTTGGGACTCAAGACAGTTTACAACAGGTTTTTAAAATGTCAGTAATTGAAAATTCACAAAACACAAAAGTTAAACATGATTAAACTGTCACAAAAAATTAAAATCAATTAAAACATGAGCCGTTGAAATATATGCACATATTTCAGGGTTCAGTTCTGTCCTCCAAGCCATTTAGCATATACATGAAATCCCTGCAAGTTTTGGGAGTCAATGTTATCAGAATATGGGTAAAACTCAGTTCTTCTACTTCCCACCACAATAAAATGCTTGTCATGTACAAGATGAGAGTGAACAAATCAAAAGTTAATCCAGGTAAGAGAGAGTTTACTTCAGTTGAAAATTAGATCAGCGAATAGGAAGTCATCCTGTGTTGGATGAGATTACATTCCCCCAGAAGAATGTAATGGGTGTTGTCTTGAAATCAACCTTAAGCCTGGAACCTAACATTTTGGTAGTGGCCAGGTGTGACAGTTCCTTGAGATATCAGATTTGGCCGTAGTGACACATGCCTTCATTACATCTTGGTTGGATGACTATAATACATGAGGCTATTTGTAAATCAAATGTGGTGGTTAACTCATTGTGCTCTGGTTGCAGAAAAGGCTAACATGCAGAGATTGAAAGAAATATAGTACTATGAATCAAGAATAAGAAGAGTGTATAATCTTATGGAGCTGCAGGTGGTGCAGCGTATTAAAGCACTGAGCTGCTGAACTTGTGGACCGAAAGGTCGACGGTTCGAATCTGGGGAGTGGAGTGAGCGCCTGCTGTTAGCCCCAGCTTCTGCCAACCTAGGAGTTTGAAAACATGCAAATGTGAGTAGATCAATAGGTACCGCTCTGGCAGGAAGGTAACGGCACTCTATGCAGTCATGACCACATGACCTTGGAGGTGTCTATGGACAATGCCGACTCTTCAGCTTAGAAATGGAGATGAGCACCGACCCCCAGAGTCGGACACAACTGGACTTAACGTCAGGGGAAAACTTTTACCTTTACCTTTACCTATAATCTTATAGTTCGAAGGGCTGCAAGAGCCATGAAGGAATACACAACGAAAGCAAATCCAGTCTATTTGAAGCCCTCCAAATGAGACTTCACCACTTTCCACAGCTGTCTAAACAAAGTTACATTCCAAAAGTAATTCAATAATTAAGAGTGGAGTTACTGTTTTGCTTTAACAAGTACAGTATTTTAAGGCATTTCTAGAGTAATTTTTGACATGAAATTTTCATGTTTATGCCATTCTTCTAGCAAACATAAGGTAATTTTTCTCTCTCAAAAACCCATGCAAAGTATAGAAGAGCAATAAGCATCACAACAAAAATATTAGTTATTTTATCTGCACTTTAATGAGTAATAAGTAACTTTTAAAACATCATAATGACTCATGAGAATAAATTCCTTTAAAAAAAAACTTTCAAGCTTTTCTAATATGTCACAAAAGCAAATTGTTTGAGATATGTAGCGGACTTTTAGAGACCTAGTTGATATGGAGGGGCTGCCAGGATCTTTTTTATTGTCAGAGGGCTGAGCCAGAAACCGAACAGGAAACATTGGAAGAGCATTTGCCCAAAGTAACAGGGACAGTCCAGGATAAACAGTGGGCTCTCCTCTTTATTGAGCTAGAGTTGAGAGCAAAATTTAAAAGGATGGCAGAGAGACTGGAATGACTCAAGTTAGTATCTGACTTAACAGCATCCAGGATTATAGTTTTTCCCTCACATAAAATGCAGTAGCAATCTTAATGGCCAAGTGGTCAGGGCTGCGGTTGTACATTCCATCCAACTTCGACATATTTACAATTGCATCCCGCAGAGTATGAATGATAATACAAGAAACTTCTGGAAAACCACATGGTGCTGGAGAAGACACAGATCCATTCCTGGGCTAGAAAATGCTGGAGTGAGATGTGAAGTGATCCCTCAGGCACCACTGCTTCTGGGAAAGGCGGCCCCCAAGCCATATGGCTAGTGGATGGAAAGGAGGATGGGAGAGATTTTCAAAACTGTAGAAAGCTTTGGGGATGAATTAAGTTACACAGAAACAGCTTGAGTGATGCATAACTGTCTTTGCAAAAAAAGAGAAGTGTTGCTAAACAATGACACAAAGCAACAGAGGGCCCGAATTCTTTTATACACCAATGAAGTGGGATCATCGGCCTTTGCTTTGAGTGCAATGTTCTTGGCAGGTGATATTTCATGCGGCAGTGACATCCATGCCTAGTGGAAACAGCCGTTGGTAATTGGTCTGACAGGCTGCCGTGCTTGTTGAATGAATACCTCTCTGCACCAGAGAACTGCAGCCACTTATCAGCAGAGGTGTCTTGCGGATGTGAGAATCTTGGGCTTTCGCACTGCTCTCCAGTCCTGCTTCATAATGGTTATTCTCTGGAAAAAGTCTTACCATTAGTACATTGCTAGCTCAGAGATTAGAAGTAACATGTTGCAAGTAATAACCGTTACCTATAACATGTCCCTTTTGAGGATAATGACATAAAGTCATCCTTTCTTGTGTTTTAATGTTAACGCTGTCATTACCATCCCTTTCCTCCTCCACCTGCTCCTTTTTTGTATAATAAGTTGAGTTTCCTTATTTCAAAAGGTTACTTTTTAGGAACTTTTGGAGGGATACTTGGTGACTTTGGTCTGCTTTCCCTCTCCTTAGAAAGATTTTTTAATTAAAAAAGAAAAATTAAGATTAACATCCTATATCAAAGTTACATAGCATAACTCACCGCATGTGGAACAATTTATTTATTTATTTTAAATATTTGGTTGCTGCCTTTCTCCCAGAGTGGGACCCAAGACAGCACTCATTTTTTACTTTGGTGAACAATGCAAGTCTGGGAAAATTTACCCGAGAATTCCTTGTCTCATTTAGATTAATATGCCCTGTAATAACCAAAGCAAAAAGAAGAATGCAAATTTTCTTCTCAAGGGAGTCATTTGCTGTGGGAATTGTTTGCTTCCTCCTAGATTCCTTCAAAGCCACAGAAGATACAATCTTGAGTGATTTCAGCTCCGAAGCCTTGAGATTGGCTAAGGCCATTGGGACATGCAGCCTCAGTGTCCATTTGGGCAGACAATCCCTACAATTTCAGGTTAACACCAGAGCCATTTGGAGAGGCACTCACATTTCCCTAACTGCAGACAGAAAGCTCAAAGTGTAATTACTGGATTAAAGCTGTAGAATCAAAATGCATCATTTGGAAAGAAAGGTACAGTTTGCTTTCTAGGGTACACTTTTAACCCTACTAGGGTTGTATGTATGTGTTGGAAGCAGGGGTGGTACTACTTAAGGGTAATGCCCATTCAGAATTGGAAAATTTATTTTAAATTGCAAGTATTTACATTTATTGTCCCAAGCACTCCATAGAGTAGTTAATTAAAAGCAGTGTTACTTTTTTTTTTTTACATTAGCTCTATTTGGATCATAATAAATTGTGGCAAGTTCTTGGTGGTATGGGGATACCAAGTCACCTTGTCTGTCACCTGAGGAATCTGTATAACAACAAAGTAGAAACAGTAAGAACAGACCACGGAACAACAGACTGGTTCAAGATTGGGAAAGGAGTACGACAGGGCTGTACACTCTCCCCCTACCTATACAACTTGTATGCAGAACATATGCAATGTGCATGGCTGGAGTTAAAATTACTGGAAGGAACAGTAACAACCTTAGATATGAAGATGATACCACTTTGATAGCTGAAAGTGAGGAGGAGTTGAGGAGCCTAATCACCAAGGTGAAAAAAGAAAGTGCAAAAGTTGGGTTGCAGTTAAACATGAAAAAAACCAAGATTATAGCAACCAGATGGATTGACAACTGGCAAACAGAGGGAGAAAATGGGGAGGCAGTGAGAGATGTTATATTTCTAGGCACAAAGATTATTGCAGACGCAGGCTGCAGCCAGGAAATCAGAAGACATTTTCTTGTTGGGAGGAGAGCAATGACCAATTTCAATAAAATAATGAAGAGTAGAGACATCACACTGGCAACAAAGGCCCACATAGTTAAAGCAATGCTATTCCCCATAGTAACCTATGAATGCAAGAGCTGGACCATAAGGAAGGCTGAGCGAAGGAAGATAGACACTTTTGAACTGTGTTGTTGGAGGAAAATCCTGAGAGTGCCTTGGACTACAAGAAGATCCAACCAGTCCATACTCCAGGAAATAATGCCAGACTGCTCACTGGAGGGAAGGATATTAGAGGCAAATACTTTAGCTGTATAATGAGAAGACAGGAAAGCTTGGAGAAGAAAATGATGCTGGGAAAAATGGAAGGAAAAAGGAAGAGGGGCCAACCAAGGGCAAGATGGATGGATGGTATCCTTGAATTGACTGGCTTGACCGTGAAGGAGCTGGGGGTGGCCACAGCCGACAGGGAGCTCGGAGTGGGCTGGTCCATCAGGTCATGAAGAGTCGGAAGCGACTGAATGATAAACAACAACAAAGCTCTATTTATATATTTCTCCGAATTAAGTAGTTGCTTTGTCCTGTTGCTTGGGTCTTCTGCTCCAAACTGACACAACAACTTGGTGCTTCAATTAAAAGAAATTAATAGTTTGAAAGGTAACTGGAAGCTCTTTTAAAAAGGGCAAAAGTCAACTGATTCAAAATCACTTTGGGTGAAATTTGATTCCATCACACATTCTTTCAATCTCCAATCTCAATTTTATGGTTTTATGCCTTTCATATTTGGCCAGCATACTTTAGGGGCTTTTCTGTTTCATGTTTCTTCCACCATTCCATGTTCTGTAATGCCCAGCCTAATGAAGAGTTTAAGAAAAGTCAACAGTTTATATTATTAGATATGTTAATTGTTCAATACAATTGTTTTCAAAGGCTGTTGTGTTGTATTTTGTTCATGGTTTATACTACTATGTTTCTGTCAGTTTTAGTAGCTTTTTTAAAATCTAAAAATTAGCAGATATTGGTCTATAAAAAGGAGGGGAGAAAAAAAAGAAACATGGCAGCATCTTTAAAAATAACTTTTTTAAATTTTAGCATAAGCTTTGATGAATATAAATCTACATCTTCAGATGCAGTGCCAGATGGTATTAAGGCCTCACATACTGCTCTGTAGTTCAAAATACATTTGTTTCACATACATCTCTCTATTGCCTTAACATCTTCAGGAGAGCATGAGGCAGTGATATGAGAGGCAGCTCCTGAACTGTGATGTTTTCCCTGGTTTGGCTATCATATTGCAAATTAAATCGTAATGTAATGTAGTTGTTGAAAAAAAAAAGACTTCAGCTCAAGTAACATTTGTAACAATTTGCACGGAAGCTCTGGGCTCATTTCTAGTGTGATACAGAACATAATGTGAGGCTCAGGCTTTTAACACAGAGATATGCTGTACACCTACAGCTTGGAAAAGTTATGTTTTGGACTGCAGTCCCCAGAATCCCTCACATCCAGCATACCCACTGACTTTGCTGGCTACTTGTATTACTATACACAAATTAGAAGGTACACAAATTTTCCCAATTAGTCTATGTAATTCTGTATACATTTTCCATTAATATGTGGAGTCTTGCACTCACTTTTCTCTAATGTTCATTCGTTTGTTCCTTCTGTCTTCAATTTATTCAATAACAACAGCTTCTGAGACTGACTCCAAAAAAGCTAAAAAGAATATAAAACAATGAAATAAATGTGAAATACAATATAGCCTTAAAAAACACTTAAGAAAACATATGCAAACAGTCATGAAAACTTTTTGGAAAAAATCTAAAACAGAGAAAAAAAGGTTTTTAACTTGGCAACGAAAATATAACAGTTAGATGATAGTGATGCTCCTTATGGAAGAGAGTCTACATATGCATTTATATGCACATTTTTGTGCACATTTTTCTGTCCATTGCAAACTTTCAAAAAGAGTGAATCCTGAGAGGTACAGTGTTCCCTCACTTATCGTGGGGGTTAGGTTCCAGGACCATCCTCAATAAGTGAAAATCCGCGAAGTAGGGACTTCTTCATTCACGCAGTCGTTTCCGACTCTTTGTGACCTCATGGACCAGTCCATGCCAGAGCTCCCTGTTGGCCGTCACCGCCCCCAGTTCCTTCAAGGTCAAGCCAGTCACTTCAAGGATGCCATCTATCCATCCATCTTGCCCTTGGTTGACCTCTCTTCCATTTTCCCCAGCATCATGATCTTTTCCAAGCTTTCCTGTCTTCTCATGATGTGAAGTAGGGACACTACATTTATTTTAATATTTATACATTATTTTAGTAGTTATACACTATTTTAAGTCTTTATCAACCAATTGTGTGTTGATAAATCGCCGCCTCCTCCTGTTGCTGCTTGGGTTCCTTTTCTCTCCCTTTGGCTTCTCCTTCTTCCCTTTCTTAGGCTGTAAATTGTAATTTTTTATTATTTATAATACTCTTTTAGAGTTTACTGTAAAATCGTGAAACAGTGAATCCGTGAAAAGTGAACCGTGAAGTAGTGAAACAAATCAAAGATCAATCAAGAAATGGAACAAAAGTATAAAAGATTGGACTTTTTTTTGGGGGGGGGACTAGATTACCAAAAAGATTTTACTACATATACTGCAGGAGGAAGTAGGGTGTGGACTACCAAATCTAGAAATTTACTACGAGGCATTTCAAATTAAACCATTATTAGAAATTAGAAGTGACAAAAAAGAAAAATGGATCAGGATAGAAAATGAAGGAAACAAAGGTGAGGGATGGCATGGGGTGTTCACCAGCAATCTAAGGTTAAAATGTTTATATATAAATGTATATCTATATGGACATCTCTGGAGAGTCTATATGAGAAGGAGAGGGACCCAGGATGGTGGAAAGAAATGAGAAGCAAAGGATATGATAAAATCAAAGATATGTATGATCTGAATGACCAGTCAATCCTTATAGCTAAAGTGATAAGAACTGGATAAAATTATCAGGTCTATATAACAAACTTAAGGAAAATATGAATGAAAAATATAGAAAGATGAATGGGGAGAAATCTTTAAAATAATGGAAAAATAAAAAAAGGGTTAACAGGAGTAATATACAAATTGATGGGGAAGGACTATGATTATACGATAAGAACATAACAAAATAAATGACAAAGAGAAGGACCACTTACAAATCAAATAATACAAGATATAATGAAGGGGATGAAGGAAATCAAAATGGATAGATAACAAAGAATTAAAAAGGAAATTTATACTAAAATGGTATAGGACTCCAGCCCAATTATCATATATGATAAAAGGAGTAAGCCCAATGTGCTGGCATTTTGGAGAGAACAAGGGATGGTACTCATATATGTGGTGGGAATGTCCAAAAGTAACCATATTCTGGGAAATGATAACAAAAATGATGGAAAGAATATTTAAAATGATTACACAAGTAAATTTAGAAATACTATTGGGAATATTAGGAAACAACAACAACAACAGCAACAACAACAACAACAACAATAATAATAAAAATAAAAAGAATTAATAAAAAGGAACAAGAACTGTTTAAAATTATGATTTGAGCTGGACAGTAATTGCACAGGGGGGGAAAGACAAAAAAAGGGGGATGTTGGTGAACTGGAACAATTGTATATATGAACAGGTATAATTCCACATTATGACAAGTGTAATGAATAAGGATGTGCAAGAGAAGAAAAGAGAGGAAATAAAAAAAAACCAAATGGACAGCATATATAAAATGGGTCAAAACAGATAAAACCAATACAAATAATATAAAGAAAGTAAGAGAACTGCGCACTTGTCTAAAGATAACAATACAGTGGAAAATGTGGTTGGGGAGATGGGTGATAGGGGATAAAACGGGAGTTTTACTTTATTTTTTCTATTTTTTATTATTGTCGGCTTAGAAATTTAGTAGTAAATGTTCATAAGATAAAGGATATGTAAATGTTTAAGATATAAACAAAAGAGATTAAAAATACCTAGGAATACTGGACAAGGAACAGATCAGAGATTATATAGTTGAATCAAACAAAAATTTATTAACTGACAAAAATTTTAGACTTTCTCTCCTCCTGAGTCCCACTACGAAGTCTTAATGAGTTCTGGCCAAACTAAGGCTCTTTAATCTTTATTTCTTCTTATCGTCTCTTTCTTGTATGGTGTTCAATTGCCTCTAAGATGGTCTCAATATTTAACTCTGACTGGATTTGAATACAGCTCGTACAACTCTTCCTGGACTTGAATACAGCTCATACAGCTCTGACTAGATGTGCTATTTTGTAGACCCTCTGACCCTCCTCTCTCTTCACTTTCCAGTCGCCAAAAGGCTGATTCTTTCAAGAACCAAAAGTACCTTGCCAGAGGCTCCTCCCCTGAGGGGAATCTTAAAGGGGCAGGGCAATGGAGGCTTCCAATGCAAAGAGGCTGTCTAGACCGACCCCCCAGAAACTGTACATAAAACATTGATCCCTCTAACTAAAAAGGGTTTAACTAGGGGTAAACAGTGAGGGTCTTCATGGGGCAAAACAGTATGGATAGACATGCAATATACATTAAACATGATAAAGTAAGTGATCTATAGAGAGCCAGTGTGATGTAGAGTGTTGAATGAGGACTCTGTCAATGAGGGTCTGAATCTCTGCTCAGCCATGGGAACTCATGGAGTTGCCTTGGACAAGAGACACTCTCAGGCTTAGAAGAAAGCAGAAAGCAAAGCTCTTCTGAACACATCTTACCAAGAAACCCCCATATAGGGGTTTCTATAGGATTTCTCTATAGGATTGCCTTGTTTGAAATGACATGAAAACAAATAACATGACATGCTTTTATTTTGATTGAGATGAAACAGCCTCTCAAGAGGAAGTGTTAATATGGACTGTTGAAAAGGACTGCTGACTAGAGGATGGTTTGAAGGGATCTTAAGGTTCAGTGAAGGTCAGAGGGGGAATTTGGTTGTGAATTAGTACCAATGTTTGGCATATCACAGAAAGATGTGAGTTAGAGTTAGTTGGTGTCAGTTATGATTTAGATGATTAAATAGTTTTTTAAAAATTTTGTAATCTGCTTCTGTTTAACATTTGTCCATCTGAGAACACAACACAAGGGATACTGGAAAAATTGAGTTCCCATACACCATAACAGCAGCAGTTATTCAAGGGTGGTAATAGAGTGTCTAGAAGGATTGAAGAAAGCCTTCTTGGTGGAAGCAGAGGGGGGATAAGCGAAAGCCCTCATAGTTCTTCATATCAGTAGCAATAAATATCTTAAATAAAAGAGATAGGTGTGTGAATTCATCTGTCTTGCTGCAGAATGTAAAGATCACTAATGGTACACTTCTATACATTTCTAACGAATACATTGTTCAACGTAACTCATTCCCAGGTAGATGCGCGCAGCGTTGTGTCCACATGGAATATTCCATGAAGCCTGGACAGGAAGCTTATAGCCACTTCTAACTCTTAGTACAAAGTGCCTGATTAAAGAGCTGCTTTACAGATAAGGATCTTGTTTCATTTACCCAAGTGGATCCAACGGCATGTCCTTTTCAACATCCCCTTACTCTAATTAAGCAAAGAGACACTCTTCTGCCTAGTCAGCATTTTTTGAGTAGGCAATCTAAAGAGACATAAAATATACCTTCAGCAAAAAGGCCCCGAGGAACAGCTTTTCAAGTCTTGCCATGTCTGGGCAGCAGAAACCACAGTTATGGGATTGACCTCTTCAGTGCTGCTTTGTTGATTATCTGATAAAAGACATGTCTCAGACTTTCCTTTTTTGCTGCTGCTGCTCCTACTTCACAACAAAGCAGAATTTAACAGCTTCAGGACAAGCGGAGCTTCAAAAGTGGAGTTTTTCCCATCGGAGGAAGAAGAGTAATTCAGGTAATCTGAATGTCATGACTGGATGGAGACATTTTTCTGTCTGAAGCAGAAAAGAAGTTGGCATTGTACAATTCCAGGCGAGTGAGCAAACAGGCGAGCAAGCAAGCAGGGGGGAGCGGGCAAGTGAGCAGGGGTGGATGGCAAGCAAGGGCAAGCGATGGTACACGTGTCAGGAGAGAGAGTGCTGCGTGTCCCTTCTGGCACACATGCCATAGGTTCACCACCACTGGCTTAGAGGAAGCCCATGTGATTCATACACTCAGCCCTCTGTAGCCATAGATTCCTTATCCATGGATTCAATCAAACACATTTTGAAAATATCCTCTGTTGCCAAATTCCAAAAAGCAAAGCTTGATTTAGCCATTTTTATATAAAGGACACCATTGTATAAAATGGGACATGTGCATCCATGGATTTTGGTATCCATAGAGTCCAACAATACTTGGGAATAGTGAGGTATGTCAGAGGCCATAGATCACAGACAATTAGTAGGCTGATGGAGGTAAGGTAAAGGTAAAGGTTTTCCCCTGATGTTAAGTCCAGTCATGTCTGACTCTGGGGGTTGGTGCTCATCTCCATTTCTAAGCCGAAGAGCCAGCGTTGTCCATAGACACCTCCAAGATCATTTGGCTGGCATGACTTCATGGAGCGCCATTACCTTCCCGCCGGAGCAGTACCTGTTGATCTACTCACATTTGCATGTTTTCGAACTGCTAGGTTGGCAGGAGCTGGAGCTAACAGTGGCCGCTCACGCCGCTCCCGGGGTTTGAACCTGGGACCTTTCGGTCTCCAGCTCCGTGCTTTAACGCACTTCGCCACCGGGGCTCAGGCTGATGAAACTTGTTGCCAAATAATATTTGGATAATCACATGTTGCCAAACCCTGTTTTAGATCAAACAGAGGGGTAAGAAATAATGACAGTGGTTCACTGGGACAGTTTGATTTGGAGACAATGTCATATAGCTCTCAGGAGAAGGAACTGTGCACAAATGGATTAATAAAGTTCTCAATTCTATTTATGGGCAGAAATGTGTATGTTGGGGAAGGCTATTACATCTGATTATTAAAGTGTGATGATAAATTCTTCACCAGTTTTCCCAGGGATAGTTACTCTTAGCTATCATAGTATTGGACACCTTTCCTCGGCCCTTGCCTTCCTCCTGGGTGGCCATAAAATAAGCAATATTACATTCAGTGGCTGATATCTTGATAAGCAGTAACAGTGCATAAGCCAACGGACACATTTTTACTGTTCAATTACCCTGGTATAAGACCAACATATCCAAGAGTTTTGTCAGTCACACTCATTGGAAGTCCTCTGCTTTAACACATATTTAAGATCTAGCAATTCAAAAAGCATGCCAAATTGTGCACCTTACAATTTTTGATAAGGCTCAATACCATGGAAAGGAAACATTAATTTAAAATTAAGGAGACATGTTTCAAACCCTGGAGTCAGTTATCTCATCCACCGCATTTCATTTTGTCCTGTATAACATGGCAACAAGAGAAGATTTCAATAGGGATGCCAGGACTTGATTCCACAAATAACTTAAGTCGCTCATTACAATTTTTCAAAAATCATCTTCATTTCTGTGCCACTTGGTCTTTTGTATTTATGGTACAGCTTCACCTCCAAAAGCCTATTATCCATTGTGCTGACAAGCCCAGTAACATGGCCAAGCCATGTTTGACCCATTTATTTCCCACGTGGGTGTTTGTAACACAATGTTAGTCATACTGCCAGACAAGGGGACCACAGGAAGCTCTAATTTGAAACAACAGAAGGAAGGCGACAGGGAGCATTTTTGCAAATATGAAATACATGTTTTGAATTACCATGTCGTCATTGTTCCTATAATGCAGAAGAATCTGCTGCAGTCATGTCTTGACAGAAATTGAGGAAAAATGAAAAGGAATTGGATCATTTTATACAGGCAGTATCACAAAAGAATGGGCAAAATGCAATTAAAAAAACCTCCACCTCCAAAGGAAAAATACATTAGAAATTGAGAAAGAAATAGAGAAAATGCAGATAGACTTTGTTGCTACCACCTATACTGCTACAAAAACCCATTATAGTCTCTGTATGTCCTTTGAGTGAACCATAATATGAAAGGCCATCCATTTGTACATTTTTCTGTTCTTTTTTTAAATAGTTGATAAAAGAACAAAGGGAGTTGTGTAACAATTCTTTGATAAATACATCAAAACAACAGCCACCCACTCTCCCACATACCATGCTAAGTTCATCCAGTCACAATTGAAAATGTCTTGAAGAAAATACTTGATAAGAAAGGGTACCTATGACAAATCTGACATTTGCAATTTCACATTTTCCTTTGAGAATCTTTCATAAATCTCTCCCTGGCCTCCTCTGTCTTGCATTTGCACACATGCAATAATTAGCTTTAAAGCCATTCCTGGAACTTTTGTGTGGGAGGGAGTTTCAGTTCACTGAATATAATGGGACTGATGTCTGAGTAGACATTTATGGGGCTGCACGACTTTCGACCACTGGCAGAACTCTGGTCCAAAAGGCAGAACTTCATTTTCAAAAGATGAGTAGGAAAGGAGAGAAAAAAAATGAGACTGTGGAAATGCTACATACTTTGAATGCTTAACTTATTCTACCATTTTGATGAAAAAAACATTCCCCCAATTTGACCAGGATGGGGGAATTGTTGTCTTTCTCTTATGAAAACAGGGTTATGTGTGTTTCCTACTAGTTGTTTTAAAAATCTCTGTTACAAGCAGAATTCTTTTATGTTCCTTTTGTTCTTCCCACAACCTCTTAGTTTAAGAAAACAATATCAACAAAAGAGTGATTCCTTTATTGACCAACCAAAATGTGCAAACTCTGATGCAAGCTTTTGAAGCTCTTCTGATGTCTTCATTGGATAAAAGATGTTAATAGGATGAAAATAAGAAAGGTGTTGGAGTCACAGGCCTACAGGTGTTGTTTCTGATGTTCAGTTGAGTTCAGTTAAGTCCTCTTATCTTAGATACTTTTGGGTGGGGTTGGGGGTGGGGTGGGGTTTGCTGTTCATTAGAAATTAGCCAGTCAAATAATATGTAACCTGGATTGTTGTGTGTTTTCCAGGCTGTATGACCATGTTCCATAAGTATTCTTTCCTCATGTTTCACCCACATCTATGGCAGGCATCCTCAAAGGTTGTGAGGTGTGCCTACCATAGATGTGGGCAAAACTTCACGAGATTATACTTATGGGATATGGCCATAAAGCCCGAAAAACACAACAATCCTGTGATTCTGGCCATGAAAGCCTTTGACAATATGTAACCTGTACAAAAGAGAGGCCATATCTTACTCACACCTCAATTTATCTAAGTAAAATGTTAGTTTTTGAACTTGATCCATCCCCACTCTTTCTCTGTCAAGCAGTTTACTTTGGCAGTGCTGTCAAATAAATTTAAGCTGAGTGTGTATGATGCCACCTTTGAGAACCTTTTATATGTCCATCCCTGCTTTGCACAGAGGTTACAGCCTGACTCAGTCTATCCATATGCACTTGCACCCTTAGCCAGATCAAGACTCTGCCATTCTAGAATATTACAGACCTTTCTTGGAACAGAAGGAAATAATAGCAACAAAGAAACTTCCTATTTCTGTCTCTGACTGAACAAAGATAGAGTCAGTTTAAGTTCCATCTAAATTTCGTCATGTGCAAACCTGGCTTCCCTGTAGAGAATGTTTCTGTACATACTGAGAAGAAGAGATGGAAGACTTGCAGGACTTTACAAACTTGAGTTAAAGTAACAGATCAGAATATCTGCATATTTGTTACAGGGACAGATGCAGTTACAAATGTTTTCAAACTCTCCAAGTCACCTCTAGAGTGTACTGTTGCTCTATGCTAAAGCAGAAAGAGTCTGTGCATTGGCTGGCATACCTGTTCTTTTTTCTAACTCCTGTCTCACATGAACACCTTGAATAGAAATGAGAAAGCTCCTTCAAAAGCTTTTGACAAAGAGAAGTGAATATATTTTTCCCATTAAGTTTTCTTCCAAGATGAAAAGCTGAATCCACTGGATGTTCTGATACACAAATGGCATTGCTTTTGATGAATTACCCCCCAAAAGCCATCTGGGCAATACTAATATTTCGTTTCACCAGCAGAGCTTCTTTAGGGGACTAGGCCTCAGGCTAGCTTAGGACTGCTACCCTGAGCTCTTTTCAATGAAAAAGTTGCAGCTTTTGCCAGTTTGGAATATCTTTCTTTGCATTACAGATTCATAATTTTTATTCCAAGTACTGTGGTCCCTAGTTATTCATGGCATCAACGTAACACCTCCAACATTTCACAGATGGTGAAAGGTATTAATGAGGAAGGACAAGCACATGAAGACAGGCTGCAGGACTGCTTTTGCTCGAGTCTACAGGGAAGAGTAGGATTCCTGCCTCTTTTTTCCTTTTTTTCTGCTGAATTAATTGAGCACAAACTATGTTTGCACTTTGAACTCAGTTTGCAACAATGGAAGTAAACTGAGGACAAAAGGGGAAAGTGGTGTGTGTGTGTGAAAAAAGAGGATCAATGGGACAGTTGGAAGGTATGCAATATGTGACCAAAGGGGTTATTTATTTATTTATTTCTGGTATTTCAACCCCGCCCTTCTCCCCTGGGGGACTCAGGGCGGCTTACAAATTGGCAACACAGTGCCATCACATCTGGCAAAAAGTTTAATCAAGGAGCACATCAAAAAACAAACAACTAGCACATCAAAAACAGTTAAAATTCTTCGAAAATTAAACACTACATACTTAGTAAAATCTCAGTCCTGTGAACCAGAGGTCCTTTCAGATGACACAACTATATGATTCAGCTTTGACTATTGTGACTGCATTCAATGAAATCTTGGTATTTGCAATTTTGTTAGACACTGGAGGTCTCTGGCTGATAATTGTAAGCATTGTTCCCTAAATTTTAAATCCCAGGATGCCACAGAATGTTGCAATGGCAGTTTAAGGTATAATTGTGTAGTGTGAACTGACCCAAAGTCCAGTGAATGTATGACCCCATCATACTCCATCCTCTCAGTGTCTTTTCCCTGTTTCTCTATGTGCTGAAATGGAGTCCCACGAAGTCCATCACATGACACAAGGCAACTTCCAGCGGGACTCTGTGGGGCTCTGTTGCACCCCTAGACACCTCAAAACCACGCTGGAACCCCAGACTTTAAGCAATGCAAGTTGTTTATTGAAGAATATATGTAAGCAATAGCAAATCAAAGTTCAAAGTCAATGAAACAAGGTTTTAGTCCAATTGGCATGAAGGTCCACAAGAACATGAAACAAGATTCCATGAAGCATGAAACAAGAGTCCATGAAACAGAAACAATACTCACGATGAGCAAAGTTACCACCTCTGAAAATCTCTCTCAGAAGCAGTTCCTCTTAAAGCTGGAATCAAAGCTTCTTTCTATTGGAAGTTTGCTCAAAACCCTTTATCATTAGCAACCGTCTGCTCCTTTCTTGTCTCTGTTGACATATTGCTTTCTTTCTGTCAACCTCGCTACTCTTATCACAACTGGAATGCCCATCTGCCAAGGGATAACTCAACCTTGACTCTCCCAAGGAATGCGGTTCAAACTGCCTGCTTGAAACCATTGTCTGCCTGCTCCCAGAATCCTCCGGAACAAACTCTGGCTGTCCAGGAACAGCAGCCTCATCCAACTCTGGCTGCATGGGAATCCTAGGTCCCAACCCAGATTCATCTGACAGGTCAGGTGCAGGTACAATTACAGGCTGAACAGGCCCAACCTTAGGCTCACCTGACAGCTCAGGTGGAGGCTGGGATACAACAGGCTCTGTTTTGACAGCATAGAGAAACGGTGCCCAAAGTACCTTTTGAGGCGTCAGGTATTACTTGACACCAAATGGCACTAAGTGGGGGAAAGATGGATCTCTATGGAGAAAGGACGTGGGATGGCAGAAGACAACTTTCAATAGGAGGGAACAGAGCAAGACAGTTTCCTCCACTGTCCCATTCCTGCTTTCCCCCACTTTCTCACTGCTAATTCAATGAGGTCCATAGTGAAGTTTGTGATACTCTTTCTCTATCTTCTGTTAGGCTGAGAGAGAAAATGACCAGTTCAAGATAACCTAGTGAGTTTTAGGGCTACCAAATGCAACACTCTTGCCACTACATTGTACTTGATTTCAGTTTGATATTGTCCACAAGTAAACCCAGTGCTCTTCTGCAGATATTCAACCCTGATACATGAAAAATGGTCGGTCCAGCCTGTTAATAATTCAGTAGAAAGGACAGGACTGCTCTTCTACATCAAGCTACAGTTATAATGATAATAAAATGATGGTAAAAGACTATAACATTTTCAATTTCAATTTTTATTTCTCTTTCTTTCGTTTTTTCTTTCTTTTTTACTTTAGACAGATTTATTTTCTAGAGGGACTATAAATCAATTAAGATATTAATATTAAAATAAGTACTCTTTTTGTTCTAGGCTCTGACAGCTATTGCATGTTCTACCAATGATGTATGTTGGCTTCTTCACCCCAGTCCAACCCCTGAAATATTTCACAAGTCTTTCTTCCCTAAACTTTGAAGCAGAGGATAGAAATCCTGGAGTTCTTAGATGTTTTTGACTACAAATCTCCATGACTTCCAGCGTAGTCAATAATAGATATGACAACTCAGTATATTATAGAGAGCATCTACCTGGAAGAAAGAGCCTGGAAGTTGGAGGATCTCTCCATCTGGTGCTGACCATATGCCAAACACACACAAATGTGTTGGTGTTGTTATTTTCCATCAAGCTAACTTTAATATATGACAATTCTGTTGAAACCTCCAAGTGTCCCAGATATCAAGAACCCTGCATAGGTCATGCAGATTCAGAGCAATTACTTCCTTGATTGTGGTATTCCTCTTTTCCTCCTGCATTTTCATTTTACCAAACTTTAGTATCTTTTCCCAATGAGTCATGTACAAGTAATAAACAGAAAGGTGTAATTTGGATATGTTTTGAGAGCAATGGCAGTTTCCATGAGCCAATATTCCCATATGGCTGAAGTCAGTAATTCCCTTCTGCCTTTCTGGCCTTCCTGGGATGTCATGATCAAACTGAAGCAGGCACATATCCCTGAGGCAGATATTAGTCAAATTAACAATTCACAAACCACTCTAAGAGTCTCTGTGGCTGAAGAGCAGAATATAAATCCTGTAAATGAATGAGTAACTCTTTCAACTAGCTTATTCAAGTAGAAAAAAGGTTGCTGGGAACCGGTATTTACACTTGTACCAAAATTATGCAGCTCTGTTCAGAGTTCTAAGTACTGAGAGATAACACCTGTATCTTTTACATCATTGAAAACTCTGTGAATGACTTAGGGGCCTCTAGTCTACTAGGGGACTGTTAGGGGACTGTGATTCCATTTGAATCCACGGTACCATCCAATGAAATCCTGGGATTTGTAGTTTCTTTAGGTATTTAGAATTTAGTTAGAGATAAATCTTCAGCTTCCATTAAATAGAACCACTGCACTAAAAATGGAATGAAACTTCCCCCAATTTTGCCATATGAAAAGTCTTTTGTTTTACATGACTGGTATTTTACTAAGGACTTCATCACATTGATGGAGGTGTGCGAGGCAATTTATCAGCCTCTGTGGCAAATCTGCGGGGCAGCGGGGCAATGCCAGTGTCTTGTCTCACCCACAGAGACGCTTCCCCAATCACACATGGTGAAACGTCATGGTGCAATTTTCCCCGTGCTGGCTCCATTGTTCCCAATGAAACATGGGAAGCATCCAGTGTTTTGGGCAGAGTGTACTAGGACTCATGTGCCACACTTGATCAATGGAGCCCTGATGGAAGTTAGTGTGTGTTGTATCATGGATGGTGTGGGGCTCTGTGGATCAACTGTGCTGCAAGCATCCTAGGACGCGAAGACATGTATGATGAAGTCCTAAATCTGCTTGACATTTCAGGGAATAGTGCAATTCTTGATGTGTTTGCTGCTTAAAGATCTTCCAAACTGGGTGACTGATCAGTGCAGCTTTCCTCTATTTCATGGCTTCTAGACATTTTAGACTTCAGTTCTCTTTATCCCCAGGCCAGGTTGGGGAAGGGAGGATAAGTGCATAGTGTAGCTATGGGATTCACAACTTAATTAGATATGCAGATTCAATAGACATTTTTTGAAACCCTTTCAACTTTTAAGAAACTTTTAAAACATTACATCTGAAAATCAAAATATCTTGTGAGTATACGCCATTCAAACCGTATTTTGAGTATTTTTAATGTCCAGAGGAAAATCAGATTTTAAAATTATAAAGTGATGCAATTCTTCTTAAATGGCTCAGTCCTGAAGGTAGAATGTTTATCTCCTGCATATGTTTTCTGGCTGTATGAAGTTGTTATCTTCTTTTAAGGTTGTGGGAAAAGGACATTTTTTTCCTTAAATTCATGAAGATCAAATGAAATGCAAAGTGCTAAGGGGTTGCACCAAATTCCATATTCCAAAGAGGAGTTTGAACTAAGATAAAAATCACCAACTTGCTTGCTTATCACTACTGGTAATGGGCTAGATTGCACAGAGTGCTGGAAGGCAGGGAGGCTGGGTAAGAAACAACAGGGTGGGATGTGGTGATATGTACGTGAAGTACCCACCATGTTGACTTGGATGTTTGAGAAATGTTCTCCCTGCCACCTACGGCTTTGCCTTCTTACAACAATTTATCAAAATTGGACGGTGTAGTCCGTCTATTTATCCTGTATCCATCCAAAAGAAGATGCAGATGCAGAGAGGATGCTTGGTTGCTAAGCAACTACACAAAACCTACACTCAAACATTTGAAGCAAGACAAAAGTGTAGGAGAGCGTTTGTATATCTGTGTACCTCAGCCTAGAAGGTGCTTGGTAGATAAGCAGGGAGTCATCTCCTCCTGAGCCTAATCTGCCTGCTTGAGAAATACATCTGCTGTGGGGGGAAATGAAATGTGGCGAGTTTCCTATCATGGCTGGCCCCACCATTAGACAGAGTGTAGTGGTCTGGCAAAGAAGAAAGGGAAGGCTATGATGGTGCCGTTAAGTTCCAGAGAGCAGTACATGAGGGATTTTCTATTTTCTATTTTCTAGACTGGCTTTGATTACTACAGTATGTACATAAATCAATGGTTCTCAACCTTTGGGCCTCCAGGTGTTTTGGACTTTAGCTCCCATAGTTCCTAACAGCTGGTAACCTGGCTGGGATTTCTGGGAGCTGAAGTCCAAAATACCTGGAGGCCTAAAGATTGGGAACCACTGACTTAAATGGAGGGAGGGATATCCTTGCTGCTTTGCCTCAGGCAGTAAAACCTCTTGTGTTGGCCTTGTTTCCCCGGTTATCGCAGCTGGGCCGGGCTGTGGCGCAGCTAGCTAGTAACCAGCTGCAATAAATCACTACTGACCGAGAGGTCATGAGTTCGAAGCCTGGGTCGGGTTAAGACCCCGACCATTAAATAGCCCGGCTTGCTATTGACCTATGCAGCCCCGAAAGACAGTTGCATCTGTCAATTAGGGAAATTTAGGTACGCTTTATGCAGGAGGCTAATTTAACTAATTTACAACATCATAAAACTGCCACCAAGACACGAGGAAAGGAATGAGGAAATACAGCCACTAGTGGACAGTGAAGTAACAGCTCCCCCTGTGGCTGGAATCGTGAAGCTGGAAAAAAGTGTTAAATGCCTCTGTGTCTGTCTATATATGTTGTTTGTCTGTTCGCATTGAATGTTTGCCATATATGTGTTCATTGTAATCTGCCCTGAGTCCCCTTCGGGGTGAGAAGGGCGGAATATAAATACTGTAAATAAATAAATAAATAAATTCACAGCCACTTCAGATTCTTGCATCTCATCTAAAATGCAGGTGAACAGTTCAGTGGTGATATGCATGTCTTATATGCAAAAAACATGGAAAAACATCAAACATCCAGGCACCCCCTGGGCAATGTCCTTGCAGATGGCCAATTCTCTCACACCAGAAGTGGCTTGCAGTTTCTCAAGTCGCTACTGACACAAGAAAAAAAAAAGAAACTCTTAGGTAGCATCAGTATCAGGTATACGAGAGTGGGAAGCATCAGGTAAAAATAATAGATAAAAGCATTTGGTGGCATTTGGTAGGATAAATTTTTGCCTAAAACCCTAAGGAATGTTTTATTGAGGTGGGTAGATTTTTTCTGGTTTGCTGGTTTTACCTGTGTTTTGTAAAGCTTTGGCAAAGTCTGATTAAAAAAATGATCAAAATCAAAATTTTCACCCATTACTACTACAGTGTTCCCTCACTTATCATGGGGGTTACGTTCCAGGACCACCCACAATAAGTGAAAATCCGCGAAGTAGGGAAGCTATATTTATTTTAATATTTATACATTATTTTAGTAGTTATACACTATTTTAAGTCTTTATTAACCAATTGTGTGTTGATAAATTGCCTCCTTCTCCTCCCGTTGCCACTTGGGCTCCTTTTCTCTCCCTTTTGCTTCTCCTTTCTCCTTTCCTTAGGCTGTAAATTGTAATTTTTTATGATTTATAATACTATTTTAGAGTTTATTGAAAAACTGTGAAACAGCGCAGCCACGAACAGCGAAGTAGTGAGGGAACACTGTATCATGTCAGAATAGATAATACTAGAGCAGATAGTGACACTAATTTAACCTTAGGCTTTAGATTCATTATCAAGACAGATTGCAATTCTTAAAAAAAAACCCAGTCTAAATAGGTAATAACATGAAAATAAATGACAAATGGAATCTCAAGAAACCAGAATGTGAATAATTGTTGTTAGTTTGTTGTGAGACTTCAGATCACTTCTGACTTATGGTGATCCTAATGCTATCATGGGATTTGTTTGAAAGAATTCGTTCAGAGGCAGTTTGACCTTCACTTGAGGCTGAGAGTGTATGGCTTGCCCTATGGTTTCCATAGCTGTTAGTGAAGAGAAGACATGACTACACTCTTTAAATGCTTCAGGTTAGGATCAGGCTTAATGGTTGTTTTTTTTAAAAAAAAAACAACAACATTTTAATAATGACACAGTAAACAGATCCATGAGCAAACAGTAAGCAATCCATACGCTGACAATATAAACACATATACAGTAAATCAGTACTGATATTCTTCCAACACTGTCAACCTAATCTTCTCACTTCTCATCACCTTCATTGTCCACTCAATCATAGCTGCAGATACCTGAATTAGTTTTAACATGAAATGATCACATAGTCTATGTGTATCTAAAAGTCCTACATTCTGCAGTATTATCTTCTTATATACAATTAAATTTATTTGATTGCTTCCAGACTCTAATCCAGGTTAACAAATAAAATGTTATGGTTCCATCAAATTTTCTAGTTCATATATCTCTCTCTCTCACGCGCACACATATATAAAATCACATATCCATTTAATAGTTCTATTAAATGTTGTCTGTATCACCAATGTTCTTCTTTCTGTCATTCCTAATCATTTATCATAAAATTTGTTAATGACCAATCTTCATAGGCTTTCTTTAAATAATTCAAAAATGGCTGCCAGTTATCTTGAAATCTTGGTATGAAATTATTTTTTAAAAGTATTTTATCCAATTTGCCAAATTGAGAAGTTTTGTCAACCATTCAGTCACAAATGAAATTGAATTTTCCTTCCAATGATGAGTAAATACTATTCAGGCAGCTGTAACCGCATATTGAAAAAATACCATGTCCTTTTTGTCAGTTGTGTCAAATGCCAATTTCAGTTGAAACACTTCTGGTTTAAACTGAATGTTTTGTTTTAAAATAATTTGTAATGTCTCTTTAACTGCTATGTAGTATACATGGGTTTTTGGATGGTTCCACTAACCAGGAAAAAAGGTCCTTCTTCCTTTTTATACTTCCATCATTGGTAATTCGTGCCCTTATTAATTTTTGGTAATTTAGCAGAAATTATGTATCATCTATGAAACAGTTTTCTTTCAATTCATTTGTTCTGGTGAAATTTAAGATCTTTATTCCACCCATTTCCCATGTGGCTAAGTTTTTATTATGTCCTACATCTCTTGCAAACATGCAAAAATTTACTTGTTCTTCTTCAGACTGAATGGTTTTAGCTGGAGATCCAGCATGCAGCAGGAGGTTGTACTTGAAGGCCCAAGAGGCCCCTTTCAACTCTATGAAGCTGTGTGAAAGCCAGCCTTATTATTATTGCTACCTTGGGTTCAGAGGAGAATTGCTAAGGATTCCTTGATCTGAACAGATTTTTACCATAAAGTCCTCAACTCTGTGGGAGGAATGGCTCACTAATCAAATCTAGAGAACTACAGACTACTTGCCTGGCAGGGGAGATAACATAACTCTCAAGTATACATCTGGTTGTGAAGTAGCTGTTCACACCTTGACCACAAAGATGGATTTACTGTATGAGTTCTGATTTACTGTATGAGTGGCCAGAAGTTGGCCAGAATCCTATTACAGTAGACCCATTGAATCGATTCAATAAATAGAATGATCTAGTTGATTAATAGGTCTTCTCTAGTTTGGACTAACATTAGGATTTAGGCCATAGTTTGTTAAGAGATGTATACATGCAAAATGTAAAAGTTTTAAGCCTGGTGATATTTGACAAAGCCTTACTTAGATTGGCTTATTTCTTTATCCATCTAACTACAGCCTGGGACCATAGTCAAGGCTAATGCTGTTGATGGATGTAGCTCAAGAGGAGATTGTGGCCAGCAGCAACAAGTGTGAAGGATTCAGCATTTTGTGTGTGTGTGTCTTGTTGGGAGGCAGTGAAAAGGGCCGAAGAATGAAACTTGCCTACTGTCAGCTTTGATTAAGAGATAACCAAATTTTTGATGAAAGAGAGAATCACGTACCATGTAGTATTTCGGTGAGCGAAAGATTTGGGTTGAATGGCTTGCAGGGGGAAGGGAGGATTTAAAAAGCAAGCAAGAAGACATAAACATAGCCTGCAGGCTTGTTTAGTCACAGGCTGTGGGACTAATTGGGATACACCCACAATGCTGTTCACTCACCTTTCTGCTGAGATAAGCCCTTTTCTGCTTGACTGACATTCATATGGCAAGGATTAAAAAGAAAGGGAGAGAGGAAAAAAATCCTCTAAAAATAATAATTGTAGCACGATTCTTTCCCCTCCCTTACCAGAGGCACCAACTTTCCAACTGTAGCTGTTGAACAAGGAAAGAAGAAACGAGTAAAACTTATCTGGTAGTTTGGATCAGAACTTAGAATCACTGTTTTCTATGAGTAACACATTATTATTTAATTCTGAATCACAAGTGGCATAACATGTCAGCCTCAAATATATTTTTATATATAAAATAATCATCCCTTGTCCACTCTTTGTCCATATTAACTGGACACAGTTTCAGACAAATGTCTTACTTTGAAGATGTCAAAGATGGAACTGGGAATCTTCTGTGTGCCAAACATAAATTCTGCCACTGGATTGCAGCCTTTTTCCAAATGGCTGTAAACAAAACATAAATGTCCACCTTACACATAGGAGCCCCTGGTGGCACAGCAGGTTAAATCGCTGAGCTGCTGAACTTGCTGACTGAAAGGTCTGCTGTTTGAATCCAGGGAGAGGGGTGAGCTCCCGCTATTAGACGCAGCTCCTGCCAATCTAGCAGTTCGAAAACATGCCAATGTGAGTAGATCAATAGGTAAAATTTTAGCAGGAAGGTAACGGTGCTCCATGTAGTTGTGCTGGCCACATGACCTTGGAGGCATCTATGGATAATGCCGGCTCTCCAGCGTAGAAATGGAGATGAGCACCAATCCCCAGAGTCGGACACAACTAGACTTAATGTCAGAGGAAAACCATTACCTTTACAAATAAAAACATGGCTTCAGTATGTTTGAATCAGGAATTGGGAGAACTTGCCCTCCTCAAATATTGTTGGGCTCATCATTGCCTATTTTGATCAGGGACTATAGCATTGGCAGTCTAGGAACATGCTCTCCATTTCAGTGTAAATGCAATGAAAATGTGTCTTGACATACATATTTTCCAGTGGCCTAGGATTGGTTTAGTGACTGCCACCTTGGAAGTGTTCAGGAAGAGCCTGAAAACCTGGCTCTTCAAACAGGCCTTTGAAGAAGTACCGCCCACTGTATACTAAACCCTGGTACTAGCAGGTTCTTCTGACCAGTTGTACCTGTTGGTTAACTCCTTGACATAGTCTCAGTATTCACCCCAGTCTAAGGCTTTTCCCATGACCTTATAGCACCTTAACTTCCTTCTTGTTTACAAGTTCCACTCAGTGCACTTTGCCCAGCTCATTTTATGTTTTTATTGCTGTGTTTCTCAAGTGTTTTATAATGATTGTGATTTTTTAATGCCTTTTAAATTTATTTGTGTGTTTTTGTATTTGATATTATTGTATGTTGGTTTTATATCTGTAAGCTGCCCCGAGTCCCTCTGGGGAGATGGTGGCGGGGTACAAAAAAAATAAAATAAAATTTTAAAAAAATGTGTCTCCAATGAACTAGAGCCATGTGGTTGTAGACGAAATACGGTGGAATGAGGGGGCAGTAAGCCCTCTGGAAAGACTAGACTAGTTGATTTAGTTCAGAAAAAAGAACAAAAACAAAACAAAATCAATCTTATTGTTGATGAAATTAATACTCATTTAGTATCCCTTATTCCAAAAATCCAAAACATTACAAAATCTTAAATTACCCACATGCATGGCTGAGAGAGCGATAGGTTTGCTTTCTGATATTTTAATGTACACACATTTTGTTACATGCACAAAAAGATTACAAATATGGTGTTTAAAGATTACAAAGAATTGTATAAGGTGGTTTATACACAACATAAATGAATGTCATATTTAGACTTGGTTTCTATTTCTAACATATCTCACTATGTAAAGGATATGCAAATATTCTAAAATATGAAAAAATCCCAAACACTTCTGATTTCAAAACATTTTGGATACTTAATCTGCGATATCATTATCACCACCACCATCGCTGTTGCCATCATTATGGACATAATCCCGCAGGGAATTATAAACGCATAGCCTAGGGCCTTTTATTTATTTCCGCTGTAGCCTATCTTTCACACTTTTCCAACCCCAACAAGGGTTTCAAGATAGCAAATGCATCATGCAAGAGATTCTGCCAGCCTAGCTCCTTTAAAAGAGAGTCCTACATGCAGAGAGTAGCCACCAAAAATGCAGATCATGAGTAGGTGTACATCAGAGTGTAAGCCTGCGTCTGTACAACTCATGATAAAGAACTGGGATTAATTAGCCATGTCTACAGGAATGTTTATCCTTGTACTGGTCTTTTGTGTCTTTACTTGCTCTGCAGTCTGCATTGTGCCTGCCCTCTGTGCTTTGCTAACATGTTCTCTTTTACTTATAAACTAATGAATAGACTTTTCGTCTGTGTAAGTTCATTGCATCATTTTTGCTGACATGCTGTCAGTCCTGTCCCTGTCCTTACTTGCTGTTGCGGAATGCACAGCTTTGTTATTTCTTGATTCAGCAAAATGAAAGACACAGCAAAGCACGTTACATCCTGACTTAGAATGCAGCCATACACAGCAAATATTTACAGGACTACTGCTGCTCCTTTCTTTATGTTTCTTATAAATCTTTGAAATTGATATCTGGCTTCTTCTGATCATTAGTTTCTTCTTTAACAGGGTTTCACCTGATTCTCTGCCTTGCCAGCCTTGTCTAATGAAGGCACTGAAATTATACAGGTGGGTGGAAGAGAATTCTGTCTGATGTTGATTTGTCGATCAACTTAATTCACATTTCCCAGGTTGCCAATACAAACAAACTCTAACTCAGATTGGTATACTGATTTGAATATCCCTTGGTTCATACATGTATCCAGATTTTTTGATGTGATTCTTTATACTTTTTTTTCATGTCAGGAGCAACTTGAGAAACGGCAAGTTGCTTCTGATGTGAGAGAATTGGCCATCTGCAAGGACGTTGCCCAGGAGATGCCCAGATGTTTGATGTTTTTACCATCCTTGTGGGAGGCTTCTGTCATGTCTCTGCATGGGAGCTGGGACTGACAGAGGGAGTTCACCCACTCTCTCCAGATTCGAACCACTGACCTGTCAGTCAGCAGTCCTGCTGGCACAAGAGTTTAACCCATTGTGTCACCAGGGACTCCATTCTTTATACTAAAATTGTGTAAAATGTGTAAATATTAGGAATGGTTTAATATAGAGGTATGTGTTCAGGGGTTCGTAGGTGAGAAAATAAATGTGATATTTTTGTATGGGACTACCAAACCAAACTATAGACTAACCTAGACATTGTATGGATGACCTTGTGAATCAGAACTTTATTGCACAAGGGAGGCAAACTGGCATTGAATTGAGGATAGTATATGAAGGGGAGGAAGGGGAGGAATGGTGTTTAACTGACCTTTGCTCTTCTTTTTGCTGCAGTTGGAAATGTAATTCTCCACTATAATAGCTTTTGAAGGAAGCAGCGGGTAGTGCTAGCAATTTTGTTTCTGCTCTTAGTTTTTGAAAGACTTTGTGTCTTTCAAAATTCCATTCAAAACTCACTTGTAACTCACCCCTCATCAAAAATGCCAGTTTTGCACAAAAGATATTTATGGCCAGTTTCTTGAGTTCTGGCACATTTTGCACCATTTTGACAACTTCCAATTAAACATGGAGGAAATATCTATTAAAAGATATCAACTGCCTTTGTGTCCTGCACAAGAAAAAGGTGGAATATTAACTATAGCATATACTCATGTCTAAGTTAACCTCATCTGTGAGCTGAAGTTGGGGCTGCAGTTATGGATTTTGATATGACCCATGGATGTGCTGAAGATAATTCTGTGGAGAGGGAAAAGCATCAGCACTATCCCAGGAGGCCAGTCACCCTTGGCTGCTGACATCATTTTCTTGCCCAAGCATTCAAAAAGGCCAGAAGAGGTTTCTTATCAAAAAGAGAAGAGGGAGATAGACCAAGCTCTACTCAGAAAAGGGAAGGGTTAATTTTTTTTAATAAAAGTTACGGTACAGTCCTTACATTGCCCAAGGATAAGTCAACCCAGGTTTTGAGGCTGATTTTTGGACTAAAATGTATAGACATACATGCACCTATAGCATAACTACATGATTCAGGTCCAGGCAACGGAAACCCACCTCTACTGTCAGGTCTACTTAGACAACTTTTAATCATGAGTTTTCATTTACATTCTATTGCTATTTGCTACTATCTGTCAATTCTGCATCTGATCTTGGTATCAGTTTTTAAAAAATATTTTTTGTATTTTTTATCTAATGTAATTTATTGTATATATTTTATGTTCATATGTTTTGAATTTGTTGTACCATGTCTCAATCCATCAGAAAATGTGGATAATAAATAAATTACTATTACTATCATTATTTCCTTATGCAAACATCTTGAGCACTCTTTCATCTCTAATTCAAATTTACAAACTGTTTTCATTTCTGATATTTTTTTCAGCTTTGGCTCATGGTCATCCCTAAAACTTTGGACAGAGAAGATTACAAGTCAACTCTTCCCAACCAAAAAGCTCCAGACCACATTACAGTGGTGACAACTTCAAACCCAAGGACTTTAAAAAGTCAGCAGGTCAATTCATGGAGGAAAAATCCATTAACAGCTATTAGCTGAATTTGTCTCCATATTCAAAGCTCTATACCAGACACTGGAGAGAAATAATAGGAGAGAACTGATACGTTCACATTCTGCTAGTAAGCTTTCCAAGGATGGCTATGGTTGGATTCAAGAAGTTACCAAATTGAATGGAGCCTTTTTCTGATCCACAAGCATTTGTCCATGTTCAAGCTGAAAAAGTGAGCATCATTTCCAATTTCCCTGGTTTTAATTTTCAGTCTTTTAATCATGATTTGCTTTCATTATGTGCATTAAGTCATATTTAGCTTTGATAAATTTCCTCTTCTCCATCATGGCTATGCTCATCATTGGCATAATAAAACAAAGCAACTTCATTCCTTGAGAATAAAGGTCAGTTATTATAATTATAATTGAAGGCTGCATTTCCTTGGAAACAAAGGAGAACTTTACTGACCAATCCACTGTTTTTCTGTTGTTCCATTACTTGGGGGCAGAACTCTTTCAGTGATGCTACCCAAGCGAATCCTTTGTTTCTTAAAGATACTATTGCCGTTGTGGGGCTTTATAGCCTGCAATTCAGAAAACAGTAATAAGAAACCTTATGAAGTTTAATCACCAGAGCTGAGGAGATAAGCTGTGGCTGGTAGTTGCTTCAGGGACCCAAAGAGCCCTATGTCTGCCATTTTGAATTTTTGGAGGAAGGATGGAACAGAAATAAATCTTATCTGCTGGTTATCAACTATATAGCCCTTGGGTGCAGGTTATTGGAAGTATCATGTTTTCACATTCACTCCTGCCTAAGCTTTGAAACCTTTGAGGTAGATTCTTTTCTTAATTCTGTTACATTAAAGGCCCTTCCACACAGCCATATAAACCAGATTACCAAGGCAGAAAATCCCACCATATCTGCTTTGAACTAGGTTATCTAAGTCCATACTGCCATATATTTCTGCTCAATGCAGAAAGTGTGGGATTTTATTCAGCTGTGTGGAAAGGGCCTCAGAAGCATATGGGGTGAGGATCTTCTTGGTGGTTGCCTGCATTCCACTTCTCATTCCATCAGCTACCAAATATTGTTTTATTTAGGTGAGTTATTGGCAACAGACAATTGAGAAGGGCATTGAACACGTGCCTTTCTTTAGTCCACTGACTTTAATCAACTTGTTTGTAATACTGTGGCTTGTTGACTTGTGTTTTAATATTATATTTTTATCTTTAACTTTTTACAGAAAGATGGCCTATAAATCAAATGAGATAATAGTATAAATTATATAGTATTGCTATCCAGGCTTTGAACTTTTGGATGACTCTGGTGAATAGTACACATGACAAATTATTGCTCTAGCCTTACTCAATTCCTGCCCCTTAAAATATGGATGCAATCATTTTGATATTTAATCTTAGACATTTCTTCAAAATATTATGCTTTTAATATTAACAGAAAGAAAATGGTTCCATAAAAATGTAATTAGTTTCCTCTAGGATTAAGCCATTTATGAAGAACAGATTTGTTAACTGGTAATTTGGAAAAAGGAAGCTGTCTTGAAAAGGTTCCCAGTGAAATCTTGACCAGCGCTGTTATGGGTGTTCTTGGGATTTTCTCCCATGGCTAAATTGGAACAAATTCTGGCCAACCTTCCTGTTGATGTCAGAACACTTTTATTTGTACAAAGGGTGTATTGTGTATGTTCTGTTTTCTGGGAAATTGGTTGCTGGGGGCAGCTGATATCACAACAGGATGAACTGAAGCCTCAAGTGTCTCTCCCTTGTTTATGGAGGAGAATGGATTGCCAAACCAGACCTTTTCTTGTTGATTCTGCTATAAAAATGGCTAATTGAGGTTTGAAAATATGGACGGTGATCTGTGAATGGACACACACCAGTTTCACATCACTACCTTGAGTCATTCCATCAATGTCTGCTTCCAAAGGTAAGTGTGGAGAGAGATTGAAAAGGTCATGGAACTAAACAGTGTGGTGCACGGCGTAACTACTGTATATACTTGTGTATGAGTCAACCTCATGTATAAGTCAAGTGCAGGTTTGGGGGCCAAAATGATGGATTTTGACATGACTCATAGATAAGTCAAGGGTTACTGGGTGAAAAGGGGAAAGTGCTTGACTATTTTCCCACCCAGGTGTTCAAAAAACCTTTTGCCACTCTACTTCAAAAAGGGCATGTTTTTTTCTTGATAAAAGTTAGGGCACACATATTCGCTTCTATATATAAAAAAGGAACCATCCCCTTCTTTGAGTAGAGTGGTCAGAGCCCTGGCGGTGCAGTGGGTTAAACCCTTGTGCCGGCAGGACTGCTGACTTGCTGTTGCTGCCCTGAAGATTGCCGGTTCGAATCCAACCCAGGGAGAGCATGGATGAACTCCCTCTATCAGCTCCAGCTCTATGCGGGAACATGAGAGAAGCCTCCCACAAGGATGGTAAAAATATCAAAAACATCCAGGCCTCCCCTGAGCAACGTCCTTGCAGATGGCCAATTCTCTCACACCAGAAGTGATTTGCAGTTTCTCAAATCACTCCTGACATGAAAAAAACGTAAAGTAGTGAAAGCTGAGAACTTAATCGATTCCCCAGAGAACCTAAAAGAAGTGCTTGCCCGTCTACTCTTCCAGTGCTCCTTTGAACAGAAGTGGCAAAGGTTTGCCACCACATTTTTCTATCCAGGCATTTTAAAAAGCCAGAAACAGCGCTACAGCAAAAGAGTAGAGTGAATCGGTTCTTCTTTCATGTTTTATTGGGACAGACTACGCTCTTGTGTTCTGCCATTCTAATCAAAGAAAGGGATGGTTCCTTTTTATATAACAGCTAATGTACAGTACTTACATTGACCCATGGATAAGTTGACTCAGATTTTTGGCTCAATTTTTTGACTAAAATGTCTATACTTAGAGATGAATGTATACTGCTTTTGCATGGAGTGCTATCTCAGCATCTAGTTGACGTATACAGTAACATTGTCCCAATTAATTCATACACTGTTCCAGAGTAAGATAGATACAGAATTCTACAGGCTTCAGATTACCTGAAGAATTGGATTCTTCTCTGACACGAGTTATAGCAGGACAAGAATTCATATGTGATAATGCTTACTTCATATTGAAAATAAACATCATTCATCTCCATATCACATGCATAAAGTGGAGATGTGGGGTGAGTGAATTTAAAATGGTTTTTAAATGATTCTACAGGAATAGTTAGAATAAACTCGAATAAAAGAGGTTAGTATTTGGGAAACTTTGGTTAAAAACTTTGAGGCCTTACAAATTTCCCTTCTGAAATGAAAATACATCTATTTGCAAACTGCAATCCAGTTCTTACTGTGAATACCACACCCTTCTACTTTTGAGGATTCATTATTTCTGTATTCAAAGCCCAGTCTACTCAGACCTCAGAGAGAAGAGCTTCTTCCTTCGTTCTCTTTACAGTCAGTTATATTTGACCCATATATTTCCATGTTGTGAGATGAAACATCAATTTAAACTACTGTATATTTCAGCCAACACTGACTCTATATATGGCAAATTAAGTAGACTCAGCTGTTAATGTGAGTGGGGGCACAAGACTGTACATCTAGGGAGGACACCGGGATTACAAATTTATACGTCAGTCCTGTAACACACACTCCAATTCCTTATGTGATTCTCTTATTCTGAATATAGTTCCATAGCTCAAGTTCAATGGAATGTAAATGTAATCTGAGCTCCATTTCCCTTCAGCCGTTACATTCACTGTGGATCCTCTCATACTGTATCAGCCTCATTGATGCCTGAAAAGTCATTATCCTCAGCTCCCATGTGATAAACTCAGTCTGCAGTGAGTTCGATGTTTAATGGTGCAAAGCAACCTGAAGCATTTCTCACTGAGGTAGCTATTACTTAGGACAGCCTCCATACCTCTGAGAACCTTATTTACCTGGGATGACAGCTCATTAATCAGCATGGTCTGGCATTGCGAAGTCAAAGGTTCAGCACTCTGGGATTTTATTTTATTTTTGCAAAAAAGAAGTGACTGATTTCCAAACTTCTAGAACACTTTGCATTCCAAATAAGGAAAAGACTAACAGGAAAGGTCTCAAAGTTGCAACTCAGGAAGCAGTTTTCTTCCTTTAAAATCTCACTAGCTCAATATTATATTAATGGCTTTTGCAAACTGGATCTGCACCTGTGAATGCACCAGCTTGAAACTTATTATAGAATTATGTAGGTTCTCTAGTTTTAAGATAATATAGGAGTTGGTGAAAGGCTTATCAAAGCATTTTTGATACATTAACCTTAGAATACACATCCTGCGTTTTCCACACCATAAAAGCCATCCCCCTAATGGCTTGAGAGGTGACTGAAAATGCTACTTTCACTTCAGGTCACCTAAAATGGAAGATGTGATAGCCCATAGCAAACCTCTGGAGCTCCAACAGAGCTGAAAAGTGGGCACTGCAACTCTCTGGCCCATGACCTGTGTCCACCCCAATTTAGAACATATATTTTACATGTGCTTCTTAATGGAGTATACATGCTAAAGTCAGAAAATCCAAATAAGAAGCAAAGACAACACAAATGGTGGAGAAACAAAGTAAAGGTCTTAAGGTCTTCCTGTAGAAGCACCATTAAGGTAGGAGCTAACACTGTCCTAAGCTGGTTTTACTTCCCGGAAGGAGGTGTGTGTTGGGTGTGGAGAAATGAGAGAGGAAAAAAGAGGTGATAAAATCACTGAGGGTATCAGTTTACACCAGGGATCAGTCATAATAGGTGGACAAGAGATAATGAGACTCTCGGTCTCCTATTTAATCCTATTTCTCTTGCTCTTTTTGCAACCATTCAAACTCTTTAGTACTATGCATTGTTACCTGACACCTCACATGTATTTTTGTATTCTCTTCTTCCTGAATGTGGGAAGGGACATGCAGGCTGAAGGAATGAAACAGCATGGCCATTATACAACTTTCTGCTGTGTAACATTGAAATGAGCCACCTTATATCCAGGCCATCCTGTGGTCCCATCACACCATCCCAAGAACTATCAGACACATGTAGCAAAACAAAAAATGAAATTAAATAAAAAGCAAAGATTTATCCTGGAAACTGAGGAGCAAAAAGTAAGTTTTTAAAAATCACATGGAAGCCAAAAAGAAGCAATTTCACCTCTAAAATAGTCATACAGTAGAGTCTCACTTATCCAAGCTAAACGGGCCGGCAGAAGCTTGGATAAGTGAATATCTTGGATAATAAGGAGGGATTAAGGAAAGGCCTATTAAACATCAAATTAGGTTATGATTTTACAAATTAAGCACCAAAACTTCATGTTATACAACAAATTTGACAGAAAAGGTAGTTCAATACGCAGTAATGTTATGTTGTAATTACTGTATTTATGAATTTAGCACCAAAATATTACGATATATTGAAAACATTGACTACAAAAATGGCTTGGATTATCCAGAGGCTTGGATAAGCGAGGCTTGGATAAGTGAGACTCTACTGTATGTCTAAACCAGCAAGACTACTGGCTTGCAATGCAGAAACTGTTGTGAGTATCTGTGATTAATATCATCATTACTATGATCAAGAATTGGGAACACTGTGGCCTCTCTAACACTAGCAGTTGCCTATCCCTGTTTGAAATATTTCATAAATGCATAACTGTGAGGGGGCAAACTATTTTTTTTAGACAGTCTTGCAGAGAAGTTTGAGGAATTCTTGAACTGGCAGAGGGAAGATGCAGATGTCTCTCCCAGGCCTATGCCAGTGAGACAACCAGCCAAGGACAAGAGCCAGCTGTGAAATTTTGTGAAACCCAGAAAGTATTTTGAATGTAGGGGGCCTACCCAGTGTGTCAAACGCAATGCGGAGACTTCTTAGCTTGGCAAAACAAAGGTGATGGAACACAGCTGCTTTGACGCCCCAGGATGGGAATCCTGTGCCTTCTCATAAGAGCTGTACCTTTTGTCCTGGGCAACAGCAGCTCACAGGCAGAATCTAGCATGCAATTCATGAGGAATATCATTTGCTCAATGGAAATAATTCTCAAAAAAGAAAGAAAATAAAAAAGATCCTGAGCTGGATGTGGGCTGTAAGCCAAATGTCAGGGGTGGCCAAGCTTAAAATTTGATTTGAGAATAAATTACACACTTGACTAGAAACTGTTCATAGATGGAATATAGATGGAAATAATGCTAAACTCTGTTAATACATCATTACATTATGTTAGCTTTACTAAAGTGTTTATTTTTCGTAAGTAGATGCCCCTTTATGTAACTAAATGAAAGGAACCATTGCTAAACCCTCTATGATATAGCTATGTATCTAAATCAGTGGTTCTCAACCTGGGGTCCCCAGATGTTTTGGCCTACAACTTCCAGAAATCCCAGCCAGTTTACCAGATGTTAGGATTTCTGAGAATTGAAGGCCAAAAACTTCTGGGGACCCCAGGTTGAGGATCACTGATCTAAGTGTTTATCCAGTAACATCAATATTAGAATTGCTGGAAGTTTTCCCATTTCTAAGAGATACTATTTTCTTTTTGTTACAATGACCCCAAAAAGGGTAGTTATTTTTATGCTAGATATTAGAGATGTGCGCGGTATTTGTTTCATCTGTTTTATTTGTCTAGTATCGTCTATCCGGATGCATGAAACGAAAGATGCCATTTTTGGATGAAACAAAAGGTGTCACGAAACAGAAAGCTGCACAGACACCGTGCTTGCTTTCATTTTATTTTCATTTTGGCCACGTAACAATAAGCAGGTACTGACAGAGGTCTGCTTTCCCACGACAGCTGAGATGTACAAAAGGGTGTTAATAATATTTATATTAATAACAACAGTTACTCTGGGTCCCTAAGCTGTGTCTGAGAGAGGTCTGTTGCCCCATGACAGCTGATGTGTGCCAATGGGTGTTAATAATAATAATATTAACAATAGTACTCTGGGGAAGACCCAAACGTTTTAAAAGTTGGTGGGCTAAAAGGGGTCGAAATCCCCTCTGTGTGTGATGATTTTCACCCCTCTAGCCCAAAAACCGAGCCAGGTGGGGGGAGGGGAAGCTGAGCCTCGGAAGCCCTCCAATTGCCACCAATGGTCCGAAAAATTTTGGTTATTTTGGACGCAAGACAAAAATTCTATTCCCCATTTTCAGAAATGGGGATGAAAACAAAACTGAGACAAAACGAATGAAACTAAACAAAACAAACAGTGATTCCATACAAATGCACACCACTACTAGAGATAAAACATCTATCCTGTTTAGTGTATAATGGGAATAAAAATGATATGCTAGTAATCTCTGATCAAAAGGCATGTATCCTCCCTTTCATTATGGTGTTGCATGTGCTTGCACCAATACTATACTTCAGCAAACTTGTTTCTTAAAAGAAACTGTTAGGGTCTAATTAAATTTCAAAGCCAGTCTCTGTATTAAGACATAACCAATGAATTCTAGTCTACCTGCAGGCCCTGCTTTGGAAATATGCCACCCAGGAAGCCGTGGTTCAGATGTGATGATATTTCATAGTGTTAACATGCTCTATATGTGTAGGCAGAACTAGGTGTTTGTTTTTTTAAAAAAGTGTGTTCATGCACACTTCTGACAATTATACTAGTGGTGTTACTACATACCTCCATCTCCTCATCCACCTACTCGTCCATTCCTGTCTATCTATATTCAGATGTCAAGAAAATGTGTTATTATATGGAACATAATATTCCCTCCTCCTCTAGATTTTCTTGTTTGCTCAAAGGAATCTCTTTTCGCACTTGCAACCTTTCCTCACTTGCAACCACCTTGATTTTTCCATGATAGTGTAGTCTCTCCATGAAAAAGAGAGGTTCTCTTCTTTAGAAATGTCAATTTTAAATCAGTTGAGTGACTATATAAGGCAGAATGGATGTAATGGTTTGAATGCTGGATCTTAACCTGAGAAGACCAAGGCTTACATATTTGCTTAATAACAGAAATCCACTGAGTTAACATTTGGTAAATCTCACACCCTGCCTCAGATGAGGACAATAGTAAATCCCCTCTGAATAGATATTGCTAGGAAAAACTTTTCATAGGTTCACTGTAGGGTTTCTGTAAGTCAGAAATGTCTTGAAAGGACACAATGCCAAGAACAGGGAGATTCAGAGTGGAGTGCAGATCCTCCACCATATTAATCGACATATTTACTGAACACCTGAATATGGGTTATGTATCTATCCATCTGCCTGTCTATTTTGTCTCAATAGGATTATGACATATTATGTACCTGATAATGTAATCCATTTCAGGGTCTATAGCTGACGTTATCTGAACACATAACATTATAGGTTTGATGGTTTTCAAGATCACCTGCTTTCTTTAAATGGGACTTCAACAGTTTAGGGAAAGGATTACTTACATAAAAGCAATATATAATTATGTTTTGCTTGGATTTGTTATACATATGTAAAGAGAAAAGGATACCACCTGATCAGAGTTACTCTTCTAATTCTTTCTTTAAAAGACTAGGTATGATTAATAATACAGGGTGTTTGAAAAATAACTCTCTATTCACCATTTAATTTAATTAGGGAGTTCTTTTTCAAACACCCTGTATATCTGTAAACAAATATGAGTGAAACCAAAACAGATTATTAATTGAATTAATTTACTTAAATACACACAGACTCAAAATGGGGATTATTTTCTCCTGGTGTGGCAAAATAAGCAGGCTGTCTTTCTGGATCATTTTACATCTGCAGGCTCCTAGCAACTAAAATGCAAGATGGCAATATATAACCATGGTATTTATAACTAAGGATGGAAAAGAAATGGCATTAATCAATTTTAAAATGATTTTATCCAATTTAGGATCTGTAGGACTACTAAGAAAAGCACACATCTGCCTTTTGCATCCTGTAAACAGGTGAAACAGCAAATATCAGATTCTTTTGGGCCCTGTTATCCTTTTCAAGTTTGTATACAAATGAATGTGCATCACTAAAATGTATATATATTTTATGTGGGGGGGGGGGGAGCACGGAAATACATTTTACACTGGAGAAATATGTGAAAGAAATGAATTCACTTAAAAATACATCCAAGTTGCATACATTAAAGAAAAAAGTACTTACCATAATACAGATGAACATTCATGCAGGAAGGAAAACACATACATTAGACCCCTTTATAGAACAAGAATTTTAAGAAGATGCAATCAGAACTCAGAGAAAAAAAAAATACTAAGAGAGTATAACATGCCAAACACTACCCAGTAGGTTTCCATGGCCAAATGGATATTCAAACCCTGGTCTCCGGTGTCCTAGTTTAATACTCAAATCACTGTATCATGTTGGCTCCTATGCAGTATCTAGATATTTACTATTGATGTTTTTATGTGCCTAAGTTATTTTTGACTTATGGAAACTCTAAGACAGTGGTTCTCAACCTGTGGGTGCCCAGGTGTTTTGGCCTACAACTCCCAAAAATCCCAGCCAGTTTACCAGCTGTTAGGATTTCTAGGAGTTGAAGGCCAAAACATCTGGGGACCCACAAGTTGAGAACCACTGCTCTAAGATGTACCCAACATGGGGTGTTCTTGGCAAGCTTTGTTCACAAGGGGCTTTCCATTGCCGCCTTCAGAATATAATAGGAATAGGAAACATGTCTTTGGCACATGAACAGGGCTTTTAATAAAAAATTCTGACAATATTTCTTTTACATAAACTGTGTTTGTTTAAAATAAAATTCTATTAAGAAAGAACTAAAGTGACATATACCAAAAAAGGAAAAGAAAATTGCACTGTGAGTCCTTTGGGTGTGATTCCAAGGCCACCACCCCTCCCTCAATAGATACCAAAATCTGTGGATACTCAAGGCACAATATCTACAATGGAGTAGCAAAAATGGTGTTGCTTTTATAAAATGCAAAAATCAACATTTGTCAGTGGGAAAATTGAATATTTTCAAGCTGAAGGTGGTAGATTCTGTGAGTTCGGAGTCCATGGGAACAGAGGACTGGCAATACATATAAAGACTACAAATATAGGTAGGTACAGGAGTATTTTAAAATGATGTATGACTTTTCTGTGCAGAAAAAAACATGCAGTACTGTGCAGAATTATTGCTCATCAAACTTTGCAAAACACAGATGTCAAGAGCAAACTGCACAGAAAACTCACTGCTGTATGTTCTTCAAGATAGTTTCTTGATTGCTGAGAAACTTTTTTCTTGCTGAGAAGCAACTAAAAAGGAATACTGTATTCTTTTTATTTGTAGTTGAAAACAATACTTATTCTTAAAGATAAGGTGTTGGATCCATTATATTCCAGAGGAGGTCTTAACAGCCATAATTTCAGTGAGTCTGTTCAAGTTAGATTTGGTTTGAACTCTTCGTCCAGTATGTTGAAAAGAAATTACCTGGAGGGAGAGGAAGGAGGAATATGGTGATTTCCAACATGTGAAAAAGAAGCAAGCACTTTTAAGGGAATTTAGTAAAATGAGCATTCAGTCCTTATTAGGTCAATGTTAACACTTGTTGCTTGGTAGGAAAAAAAGTAGCTAGATTCACCTGGCAACTATCCCAGATCTACAGGTGTTTGACTTTCTCTTGAAGCAATCACTTTAACCTGCAATCATTAAAAATGTTGGCAACGTTTCTCCTGATCCAGGCTCAGAAAAGAACTTTGGGGGCCTGTTAAAGTCCATCTGAAAGGAAAGGTGAGTTTTACAAGTTTCCCAAACATATCCCTCATTCACATAGAATTCCAGTCTAGAGAAGAATTACCAGTTTTGCCCAATTAGCTTGTGCAAGAAAAACTCCACAGGGAAAAACTCCACAGGAAAAAGAGGCCACACTTCATCATGTAGTCCACCGTCCGTCAGTCGTCGTCCCCCCCCCCCCCGCCAGCCATTTAATCTCCACCCAAAGATATTAGTAAATCGCTCAGAAATGATGGCCATCTAACCCTCCACCCAAAGATGGAGAATCCAGTTTCTGGGGCAGTCCATTTCACTACTCCAAAATTCTTATATTAAAAAGTTCATCTTAATCTTTAGGTGAAATCTCTGTTCTTGTAATTTCAATCTATTTGTTCATATTGGTTAATATTCTAGTCTCTGAAGAAAGAGAAAATAAGCTCAGCCTATCTTTTATATGACAGATATTTAAACATAACTGCCATGATACCTCCAAACTAAAGATAACCATCTCCTGAAGTCATTCCTCATAAGGCTTGGCTACCAGTCCGTTGATTACTTTTGCTACTTCTCTTTGTACTCATTCCAGTTTGCCAATATCCTTCTTGAACTGTGTTGCTGGGAATTAAAAAAAATAATTCAGTGAAGTCTGGCTAAACATGGAGTGGCATCAATACTTTTCTCTGGACCAGTGGTTCCCAGCCTTGGTCCTCCGAGTGTTTTGGACTTTAGTTCCCACAATTCTAACAGCTGATAAACTGGCTGGGATTTCTGAGAGTTGAGGACCAAAGGTTGGGAACCACTGCTCTAGACTCTATCCTCTGTTGTTGCAGCCCAGAGTTCCCTTGGCGTTTTAAGCTGCCACATAACATTGTTGGCTCTTTTCCTGTGTACTGCTTTCAAACTAGGTGTCACCCTTCCTATATCTGCACTAATTTTTCTTCCTAGACATTTTGCTAGTTTTGGCTGAACTTTCTAATCTGTCAAGGTCATTTTGAATTTGTTCCTGTCCAAGGGGTATCAATATAGTGTTATCTGAGAATTGATAAGCATATCTTCTATTTCACCATCTATAGATAATTTATAGATAAAGACATGAAATATTACAAGGGTCAGAACAGAATCCTGAGACATGTTACTCATCACTTCTCTCCAGGACTAGGAGCAAACATTGGTGAGTATTTTCTGGTCTGTGTCAATGGGTTAGGGACCTACTTTAATTTGACACTGCATAGTTCCCAGTTCACTAGCAAAAACATGGTGTGTGTGTGTGTGTCAAGAATCTACTGAAAGCAAGATATACTAGACCCATAGCACTCCTCTAACCTACCAAAGATATAACTATTTAATAAAAGAGAATAGCTTGTTTTTGATAAGTCCTTGTTAGAATTATTTTTATTTTTAAGGAAATCCCATACGTCACGACCCTATTTTCCTAAGCATACTTGATATCCAGAGTGTACCTAACTATGGTCCCATCTACACTGACCACTTGGTTGGAGTAGAAAGCATATGATTCATCCTACCAGGTTCCACTGATGCTTATTAACTAATACTTGACTTCTTTTATTAAGAATTTAAGTTCACCTCATTTATCTTTCAGTCTATCAGTCCTTAAATTTTGCTTCGCTGTAAAACATCTCTAATAAGTATTTGGGGCAAATTGTATATTGAAAATCTTACACAAAAAATAAAGCTAATACTTACAATTGTTATATTAAAAAGTCATATAAGTATCAGAATTCTCCTGCCAGCATAGACAGTGACTGTGGTAGAATCCACATCAGCAATATAAATGGGGGCCAGTATGCTGTGTTCTACTATGGAGCTGCCCATAGATTCATTCTTTTAGCATCACAGCTACTTGTAATATACTGGATTGAAATTGTTTTGATAGCCAGACATTTCCTTTCCCCAAATTCAAATCAGCACAACTCCCCCCCCTTTCCTTATCTCCCTCAATCTCCAGCTGAGTCCAGCCATGAGATTAATTGTGAGAAGGTCAATCTACCTAACCATGAATCCCATGGTTAGGTGCCACATTCTGGCTGAAACCTTTGTCTCTTTGACCCCAGAGCAGGCAACTTTACTAGCAAAGCTCTGGCTGGGAAGGCAGTGGTCATAGCCCCGAGGAAGAAACCTTGAGTCCTAAGGGTAAATAGATATTTTAGTTTTTCTTTTCAATGGTGAGAGGCTGGATCTACCCCCTTCATCACTGATCTCATGGGTGGGCTTTACTGGGGAGTGGATGGAGGCATTGAGGAGGAGCAGAAAAAATGTTTCTCCTTGGAGCCACTGGTGCTACCTTTCCAGCAAAGTTCTCCTTCTCCTCAGGGCCACCACCCCCTTTGCTGTGATTCCACCCCCAGCTAAGCCCACCCATGAGAACAACAGTACTGCTTATTAATAAAATAATAAATTAGATTAATTGTGTTAACGTTAAACACATCAGAACACTTGTTGGATGGAGCATGCCACCAGCCAGTCTGCCCTGCCCACCATTCCCATGTCACCCTGATCCAGACAGGACAAACTATTTTTGATTTTTTGCAGAGCAAAAAATTATATTTTTAAAAATAGTATTGCAGTCTTCACGAAGCACTTTCATTGTTAAAATGGTTGCACATTGCATGTTCTTACAACATGAGAATATGGGCAGATGTGGATTTATTGCTAGTGTGAAAAAGGCCTTTGTTAGCCAGGGGATTTTGTAACCTTTAGTTCCAAAAGATCATATACTATAAGCAGAATGTACTAGCATGCCCTTAAAGAAATATCTGTCAGTATTAACCCTTACTTCTTACCAAATTCTCTGCTCAAAATTCCCCCTCTGTCTTATGAATATTTCAGATTGTCATTTTTCCTTTTGCTGTGATTCCATCTCCAGCAGCTTGGATCACCTCCAGAAGTCTGGGGGAAAGTTCTGGGGAATTGGGGGCAAGACTAAAATGTATTAGTAGCAGTTCAAGAAATCAGTGAGAAATGTTCTGCTGACCTGCCCCCTCCCTAAGACACTGTGACCCAGACGTGGTGGTGAGGGAAGGATTTTGTTTAGTTTATTCCTTTCTCCTTTGACAGCTGACAAATCCCACAGGCCCAGGAGGCGATCCATCTTTCATCTGCCCATCAAGTATTTGAAGCAGAGAATGACACTGCCTCACTCTCCCTTTTCTCGCAAGCCAAACTCTCCTGTCTCTCCCTCTCTCTCTCTCTCTCTCTCTCTCTCTCTCTCTCTCTCTCTGGTGTACTGTTTGGAACTTGGGAAAATTCAATTTCCTTCCTGCCTTCGGCTTCAGCACAGGCTCTTGTCTGCTCTGCACCTGCTCCTTGCAGCTGCAACTCGAGACTCTGGTAAAATACTTTCTGTCCTGCCAAGCAGAGGGAGAACCCCTTCCCCCAAGCTCAGACTCTAACATTTCATTTCATATTTGCTTTGCTGCTTTCTTCATTAACACCCTTGTTCCTTGCCTTTCTTTCTCCTGGGCATTCGCCTCTTAGCCCTCCTCTGTATTCATGGTTGTTGTGATCTTCCAGCGTCAGCGCTCAGGGCCTTTGCAGCTTGTTCTCTCAGTTCCTTCTTTTGCCCCTAAGGTGAGATTATGTTTCTTGTCAAGCATTTGCTAGGACGCTCCTCAGAGAATGAATTTCCAAAGAGAAGCTCTGCTCCTGTGTCTCCCCACATGCGTTACTCTGTTGAATTACTGTGAGTTCTGCATTGGCAACTGTGAGGAGCTCAACTATAAGGGAAATACTAACTTGCATGTAGACCCAGATGTTTGGGAGACACAAATGCCTGTAACATAATTTGGGAAGACTACATGAAAAAGAAAGGTTACAGATTCATTCTCCTGTCTCTACTTTTTCCTCTTTCTTTTTCTGATGTTGAACATTCACATATTTCACATATTTTAAATTTATTTCTCATTGAAATAATCAAGAGTAGTAAAAGAAGGAAGACACAAAAAGTTGTGTTTGGGGTAAAATAGGTTCCCCCCATTCCTAGTTGTTTTAACTGAAAAAGTTATTGGATGCTATAATAGCTCTGCATCTATAGGGTAAGGTGGGTTTTCTCACAAGCCAAACTTTCTCCTCATAGCTTTTAAGTAACATAGCTTTTCAAATGTTTGAGCATCATTATTGCTAGTGAAATAATACAGCTATGCCTTAAATAACAAAGCTCTTTTCAATAAAATATTGTTATTCTCATCCTGCCTATCAGTCTTCTTGCTTCTCTGTGAAGATTTTTTTGTAAGGACTATCAGTTTTGGGAGGATTAAGAACAGGAGATGTAGAAACACAGGCTTTGAGCATTGGATTGCAGTAGCATCTCTGCAGGAAACTGCCCTAAAGCCCTATCTGGTAAAATCCAGAATTATAAAACAGCTGTATGCCTTCCTACAACAGGCAAAGGGAATAGCAGCTGTCTTGAGACTCTCTGTTTTCATATATAGCAGTGGTTCTCAACCTGGGGTCCTCAGATGTTTTTGGCCTACAACTCCCAGAAATCCCAGCCAGTTTACCAGCTGTTAGGATTTCTGGGAGTTGAAGGCCAAAAACATCTGGGGACCCAAGGTTGAGAACCACTGATATACAGTAAAAAGTAAGAAAAGCAGATAAGACTGCCTCACTAGCTAGTCCTAGCATGTTAAAGATGCATAGGTATATAGGTGGAAATCATAATATATACAGGTGCCATTTTAAAAATTATTGGATACATTTTGAAAGAAACATTCAAGTGGCTTGCAGAAGGTCCACAATGTTTTTGTTGGCTCATGCAATGCTTCCCTGATCTGGCTGTTTCGTTTCATTTAAGTGTATTTTTTAGTTCTAGATAAAGGGTTTATGGAAATGTGCAAATGCTCGGTCTCAGGTATAAAATGTTCTATTAAAGAATTAGTGTCTAGAAATATATACTTAATTGAGTTACTGTATATAGGAAATAGGAACGGTTCCTCCCAATGATTCTAAAGCTATCAATTGAAATACTGCAGATATTTTAAAAGCAATTGAAAAAGTGTGGTGACAGCAGATTAATCATGACTGTTTCTGCTAAATCGAGATATTTGTAGGATATGTAATGCAATTCTAGCTACTTCAATTGAAACATAGCCATTCATTCTTTTGGTTTTTTGCCTTTCTTCCCTTCTCAGACTCAAGGTACCTTATACAAGATGAATTGAATCTGAATTTAGTTAAAAACCAATGAGTTATAACATCAAATACTAATTTAAAGAAGTTCCATTTAAACCACATAGTTTAAAAACATACGAAAGCATAAATGGGAAAAAAAGGGAAGAGTACAACAACCCCATTTATAACCTCTTCTGAAGCAGCCAGCAACCAAAGCCCTGACTGAATTTGTTAGAAGACAGAATTTATTTTTTTAATTTTATTTTTATTGTATTTGCTGTTAGGAGGCAAACAACCAATATGGCACAATAGAAATAAAAAATGAAAATAAATATGAATACAATGTAGTTTAAAAAAAATTAAAGGTGAGCCAGCATGATGTAGTGGTTTGAGTGTTGGAGTATGACTCCAGGTTTAGAATCCCCACTCAGCCATGGAAAGCCATCCATTGACCTTTGACAAATCACACACACTCAGCCCCAGAAGAGGACAAAGGCAACTCCCTTTGGAATAAATTCTGCCAAGAAAACCGTGTAATAGAATCAATTTAGGGATATCGTAAGTTGAAAATGACTTAAAGGCACACAACAACACTAAAAGGAGAGCAGGAAAGTGGGGGATGCTGAAGATGCAAAATGCATAAAGGTACCTTTTTCCATGCTTGGTGGACTTGTAGGCTGGCACAAACAAACAAATTTTTTTACTAAAAGTGTTAAAAAAAAAAACTAGAAATGTGCCTCTTATGTTTATTTGGTGAAGAAAAAAATCAGCAAAGAGGATACAGAAATTTGTCAATATAGTTTTGTAGCTGCAAGATTAATAATAGCAAAATCATGGAAGGAGATAAAAGCTATTTATAAAAGACTGGAGAGGAAAATTATTACACTATATCCAAATAGCAAAGCTGCCCAATGGCATTAGAGGAGAAAATAATGAAGACTTTGTTAGAAAATTGAGGCTTGCATTTGAATACCGTGTTTTCCCGAAAACAAGACATCCCCTGAAAATAATACCCAGTAGAGATTTTACTGAATTGTCAAATATTATACATTGCCCGAAAGTAAGACCTAGGAGGAAGGAGCCACTGCTGCTGAGGAATAATAATAATAATAATAATAATAATAATAATAATAATACTTTATTTATACCCTGCCACCATCTCCCCGTGGGGACTCGGGGCGGCTCACAATGTTACAAAAGTAACAGCGCCAATAAACCAACAATATACACAGTTTAAAACACAAGAAGATAATAAAACAAAAGTTAAAACAAAGGTTTATACAACAGTAATGTATGCACCTTCCTCTGCGAGGGCGGCTCCTCCTCCTCCATCGAGAAAGGTGTGCATGGCACGAAGGAGAAGGTGGGAAAGGTGAGCACCCTTTCCACCTCTTCACTCCCCCCGTGCATGCCTTTCCCACCTCCTCCCTTGCCTGGTGTGCGCCAGACAGTGTATGGGAACCAGGTACATTACAGCCCTTATTTTTTGTGGCCCTGCGTGTGACTCAGGCAATCCGTGTGTCACTTGATTCTTTAGGGGTGTCTGCTTTTCTGCTGAAGGGTCTAAAATACAAGAAATAAACAGTGCTGGTATAATTTTTTACTTCTTTATGAATAAGACATCCCCTGAAAATAAGACCTAACACATCTTTGGGAGCAAAATTTAATATAAGACACTGTCTTATTTTCAGGGAAATGGGCCATCTAGAAAGGAAGACAAAAGTAGACTTTTAAAATAGCAGCAGGGGGAAGTTATTCATATAAAGATAAGGGTAGATTTTAATGAGATATTAGTTTCACATTGAGTGGTATTGGAAGTCATGGGTGGGGGAGTGGGGTGAGTGTGATAGACAGATGTATTTTTATTATGCGTATTTCATGTACTTCCTTTATTTTCTTTTACATTCTGTATACCACCTTTAAACAATAAAATTTTATAAAATATTAAAAAGAGAAAAAAAGAAAAGCCACTCTGAGAGGGATCTCTGATTAAGAATCGAGAAGGAGTAAGGCAGTTATTTCACCATTTATCCATTTTTGACTCTATACCCTTCAAAAGCATTCATTTCTTGTAGAAGTTGCAAGTTGAATAAGATGAAAGAAAAAGGGTTAAGTACACCCTTCCTCCTCTCCACATATAATTTTTTCTGCTCTCAATTTCCTTTTCCCAAGTAATATTTCCAGTGAACATTAAAGCTAACAGGGTCTGTTTGTAATGTGTAGCATGATCCTCGGCTTCTAACTGAAGCTCAGGGTCCTTATAAAACTTCTTTAAAAATACAGATGTATAAATGGAGAGCTTATATCCCATGAGGCTCCAGAGATGTGAACAGTACCTCAATCTATTTTTTCCACCTTACCTATTTTCCACCTTACCTCCCTCTTTTAACATAGATGTGAAAGCAGATCCACTTTTTTAGTCTGTAATCTGGCAAGCCATGTGCCTCTTATAGATGAGCAACAATGTTCATATCTCTCTGTTTTCAGCATGTTCCTGTGCCTCAAGCATCCAGTGAGTATGAGTGTACTTTGCCTTAATAGCATTTTGAAAAGCATGCCTTTCCTATGTATTGCATATGTGCCTTCATTTCATGGCCCCTGAATCCCACACTGAAACCTCAAGAACTTCAGAATGCTGCAATTATGTTTTGTCTGGCCACCAGCTGGTCCCAAATGGAATGTGTTTCACATCCCCCAGTTGTACCAAGTATATGTCCTCAAAATTAGAAAGTCCTGTCGCTGTGAGAGATTTACTCAAGAGATAATGCAGGACCCCTCTGGAGTCTGTTTCTGTCACCAAAACAGAGTTATTTATGTACCATCCATAAAGGCACAATACAGCTGCTCATGGCTCGACACATAAGCAAATGTAATTGCTTCACAGGGTGTTCCTTTCTTGGGTCATCCAATACTAATCTGGACATCTGCAGAAACCGTTCCATATGGATTCTTTCTATTCAAACATTAGACTATCAAGCTAAGAAAAAAAGGAAGAAGAAATATCTGGGTAATGGTGCTGGGAATTCAAACAAACTTATATTATTTTCAACAGGTTTCTTCTCATGTTCCACACTAATAGACAGAAAGCATTTCAGCATAAGAAAAAAAAACACACACTCAAACCAAACATCATGTTTAGATTGTTATATGCAATAATACTAGGTGCATAGACATAAGTCTTTTTCTCTCTGTGTATATACATGCCCACTGCTATGATTGTGCAAACATTTTATCTCTGAAATGTATGTGTATTGTAAGCATGAGTAGCAATGTAAATTAGATTACTACAATGTGTTGTAGGAGGGGATAACCCTGAAAGAATTCAGAAATTTCAACTGGTTGAAAATTAGGTGTCCTTTCAATCTATACCAGTGGTTCTCCACATTTGGCCTGTTTTGGATTTCAACTACCAGAAGCTCCAGCTAACTTGATCAACAGTCAGGAATTCTAGGAAATGAGGTCTAAAACATTTGGAGGAGTATAGTTTGAGAAGCACTGATCTATATGATTATAGCATCAGGATTTCATTTTAACCACTGTGTCTGCCTTCTGTGTGGAATCCTTCGGTTTCTAGTTTGGTCAGAGGCACCAGAGAAGCTCCCATGCTGAGGATGCTGGAGGTCCCTCCATCAACTGCAAATTCCAGTGTTCCACAGAATGGAACCATGACAAGTAAAGTGGAACCATAGCACTATAATGAGATTGTGGGAATGTTATCTAAGAATGCATAGTGTTAAGTTAGTCTGTGTAACTTTTGCATTTGCATAATTCCATTTGGTGCCATGTCTGTGTTAATCTACATTTGTAAAAGTCTGCATGAAAAGAACTAATTTAAAGCTTTCTGTATGGCATTTTGCCACTAAATACACTTTTCTAAAAACAATTTCCTCTAGCAAGGTATGCATTTATTTGCTTAAAACACACATTGGTTTTATATCTTTCAGACAAGAACCTTGTTGCAAAGTTTGGAAAAGTATTAAATTCTAATAAAAATGTCATTCCAATATACATATTAGTGCAAAAGGGAAGGATCAGGGCAATCTGTTTGAAATCAAATTATTTGATCATTGCAACGGATGGTCAAGAACAATGATGCACAACAATGTAAATTTTCAATTAAATTGCACTCTGAGTATAAAAAAAGATGGAAATAGAATTATGAAAGACTGGAAGATGTCAAGAACATCTATCAGAAAAATCCTTGTTAGAATCCTCACAAACCACCATTACCTATTCCAGAAGACAGTTTTCCTGAATCCCAGAATGGTTTCTGGAGGAACAGTGGATATGATTTTCACTGCACAACAGCCCCAAGAAAAATGCAAAGAACAAAATCAATCGTTGTACATGGAATTCATCGACCTTGCAAAGACCTTCAACACTGTGACTCTTGAAAATCAGATGTTAAATTTGTCAACATCCTGTGGTTCCTCCATGATGGCAATAGTCTTGGATAGGTCCCAAAATTGCCCATTTAAGGTGGGAGCAGGTGTCAAACGGAGGTACATTATTGTTCCAACCTTATTTTCCATCTTTAAAGCTAAGATGACTTGAGGCTTCCCATTGGTATGGAAATCACATATCAGACAGATGACAAGCTCTTTAACTTCAGCAGGCTGAAAGCCAAAAGTAAGGTCACAACAACTTTGGTTATAGAACTCCAATATGCTGATGATAACGTAGTCTGGGCTCATTTAGAGGAAGACCTACAAGCTACTTTATACACTTTTTCAGAAGCACTCACTGAACATCAGGCCTCTCACTGAACATTGAGAAAACCAAAGTGCTCTCTCAGCAAGCACCAAGTAATTCCTCTGCAATGCCAGAAATAAACCTTAACGCTAGAAAATGTTGACAATTTTCACTACCTCAGCAGCCACCTGAGGTAGTGGAAATTGAGCTTTACGAGTGCAGCAGCATTCAAAAAAAGCAAAGAGTGTTTGAGGATCAGGACATTTGTATGGATGCCAAGATCCTTGTTTATTAAGCTATTCTCCTTCCAACCCTACTGTACGTTTGCAAAACATGGATTATCTACAAACATCACTTGACTTCTGGAAAGATTTCATCATTAATTGCCTTCAAAAAAAATCCTGCAAATTTCTTGGGAAGACAGGTGGACAAATTTCAGCATTCTGGACAAAACAAAGACCACCAGCACTGATGCGATGATTCTCCACCATCAACTTTGCTGGACATTGTCCAAATGCCCAATTACTGTCTCCCGAAGCAGTTACTTTAATCTCAGCTCAAGAACGAAAAACAACAACACAGATTTAAAGATAGACTTAAAGATAACCTTAAAAATATGGAATAAACACTTGAGAACAGAGAAGTCTTGGTCCCCACCTTCAAGTGTTCTAACTGGAGGTCAGTTGTTACTAACAGTGTTATGGGTTTTGAGGAGGTACAAATAGTGGGTGAAAGGGAGTCACCAAGAGGAAGGCGCATCAAGCAAATCCTTCTCATGATTGCCTTCCATCTGGAAATCTATGTTTTCATTGTGAAAGACCATGCAGATCCAGAATAAGTTTCCACAGTAACTTACAGACGCACCACCAAGACTCTACCCATGGAAGACTATTATACTCAAACATGAGTGATCGCCTATGATGATGATTTTTTCTTCTTTTAACTTTTTTATTGTTTCAACATTACAACATCTTGCTTACTTAGTTTCCATTGGTGCTCATACTTATACATACTTCATTCCCATGTAACATTACTGTACCTTCCCTTTTTATACACCCTTCTCTTTAAAAAAAAAAGGGAAGGGAAAGATAGATGACATCCGATCTATCCCAATCTAGTCACAAAGAAAGCTAGTATCATATGCTTCATTCTCTAGCCCTCTCTATGCTAGTTCTTTTCTCATATTACAACAACAAAGAAAACTTTAATTTATTCTTCAAAACTCAGAATTGACAAGCCCTTTTCATCTTCATGCAAAAAGTGAATCAAAGGTTTCTAGTCTTTTAGAAAGGTTTTCAATGTCCCTTCTTTTAAAATTTAATAGTATTTTCCATTCTAACAGTTGGATTCATGTTCTTGAGTCTTGCGTTCTTGAGTCTGATGAAATCAATAGGCCAATTAACCAGTTATAATGGCACTGTGACATAACTGTAAGTCAGTGGTTCTCAACCTGTGATTCCCCAGGTGTTTTGGCCTACAGCTCCCAGAAATCCCAGCCAGTTTCTGAGAGTTGAAGGCCAAAACTTCTGGATATCCACAGGTTGAGATCCACTGCTGTAAGCTAATATAGCCAGTTCAGAGTAAGGGCACATGGAAGCAATATATGGCAGTATAGGAGGGAGGTGAGTCTTGATCTCATGGCACCATGTTCAGTTATGGAAGAAATTGGATTGATTATTGCAACTGCTTCTACTACTAGAGTATAACCTGGACAAAGCTTTGTTGCTCTTTGTTGCACCTCCAAATTGCTGAAAGAGGCTTTTTTCTTTCCATTTCTGTCTTGATATATGAGAATGGGCAAAATATTACTTGACTTCTTATTGGTGAATGTATTGATCTGCTGTGGAAATTTCTGTCCCCTTAAGCAGAGGATTCCCCCCCCCTTTCCCCCCCCACTGTTTTTGAATATGAGAGCCAAATCTTAACAATAATAACTAGACCCAATTCTTAACAATAACAGCTAGACCCACAACAAGATGTTGATTTGAGTCTCCTCTTGCTGCAAACAATAGCTGTCCAATATGGGCTAGTGTTGTCTACAATTTCTTTAATTCCATCACTATTTTCCAGCAGTTAATTGCTTTCCATGCAAGATCCTAGAGTTTGATGTAGCTCCAGCTTCAGTAAACGCGTGCTATTGTGAGAGATGATGTTTCATTGAATGTGAGCTATTTGACTGTCTCTTCACTTGCACTATGACTAAATGGAAGCAGCTGTGGCTGGAAAGAGGGCTGTTGATGGTTCGTATCACACAATCTGGCATTTCATGGAAAGCGTCTCATGTTTTCAGTTGGGAAATTGTCTTGCTTCCATGGTTGGAAATTTTGAACAAATTTAATTTTGCATCATGGGAAAAGATACCCCGAGGGGAAAATTCACTCCTCCCTGAAAATATTTAAGTGTTTCCTTTATATACAAAACAGAGCTATTTATGTTCAGACTTTCACATCAGGCCAACTGCTGTACATACTTGAAAAGATCAGAGTGAAGTAAGAAATTAGGGACTTTTAGGTGATAATGCAAAAAAAATGGGGCATTTTTTAAAAGGAGCAGCATTAGCTGATCCTTCTATTGTTTAAGTACAGGCTTATTTATTAAAGTATTTCTAACCTGTGACAGATCTCCAGCTGGTAGAGAATCTATCCGAAACCTATTGAAACTGCCTACATAATATAAATACTTTAATATGGTCTAAATGATTCAAACAGAAAAAACCACAGACAGGTAAATTGGAAACCAAGTATTTATCACATTAGGTCTCAAAATGCTTGGGAGAACACCTAGGTTTTAAATTGACACTTGATGTTCGGTTCAGATCAATCAGTGGTGAGGATCAAAGGGCTCTCTGGATATGAATGGACTGCAACTCCCATCATCCTATGTCATTACCCCCAAGTACCACCAGCATTTAAAGTTGGTCATGATGGGTATGCGCCAAGTTTGGAACAGATCTGTTGTCAATGGGGTTCACAGGGCTCTCTGAATATGGGTAGAATGCAACTCCCATCATCCAGGGTCAGTTTTTCCCAAATCCCTCTAATATTTTCCATTGGTCTTGGGGGTTCTGTGTGCCAATTTTGGTCCAGATTCGTTGTTGGCAGGAGTCACAGGGCTCTCTGGATGTGGGTGCCATCTTGGAAAATACATAGATACATATATATTTCAACTTTTATTTATATAGATAGTCAAGTCTGTGTGTGATATGTCTAGAAAGAAAAAATATAGATGCACAAATGCTTTTCCATGGCACTTCCTGAAGTACAGCATGAAAACAATTTTGTGCACCCTATCCATAGAGATGTGCATGTGCTACTTGCATCTTAATAATCAAGGTCAACCTCATTAGACAATATTAATGAGTGTGATAATATGCTTCCAGATCACTGGTTCATCTAGCTCAGTTGTACTGACTATGTTGACTTTGAGTTGTTATCAAATAGCTGAAGGTGCCAAACAGTGAAATTGGGCCTTATCTAAGAAAGACTTCCTCCATTATTTTAACCGATCACTGAACCCTTCTTTATCATGTCATCTTGATTAGTATTATGCTATGTGTAACAGTCTAAAACATGGAAACAAAGGAGATCCCATGTCTATGGCAGAATCACAACTTGATAGATGCTCACTAGTCAACAGGCTGAAGTACAGTATGTTTTAAGTTTTCACGCACATTGTAATTTTATTATTGACTTACAACATCCAAATCTGTGATGAAATTATTTTCTCACCGTCAACAATAGTACAAATATTGTTGTGCTGGATCATCCAAAAAGGCCATCCTAAGAAATAGGTCTACCTTAATATAAACGGCTTCTAGTGCAGGGGAAGATTTACTTGTACTGCTGTCAGTCCAATAAATATAGGTAGTTACCAGAAATTATGGAAACATTTCTCTGAAGCAGAGTATGGCATAGTGGTTTGGATGTTGGACTAGGACTCTTGAGACCAGGGTTTGAGTCTGTGTTCAGCCCTTGGGTGACCTTGGATTGTACTTTTCCTGCATGGCAGGGGATTGGACTACATGGCCATGTGGTCTCTTCCAACTCTATTATTCTATGATTCTATGACCTTGGGCAAGTTACATTATCTCAGCCTCAGAAGACAGCAAAGGCAACCTCCCTCTAAACAAATCTTGCCAGGAAAATCCTGTGACAAGTTCATCTCAGGGTTGACATAAGTCAGAAATGACTTGAAGATAGACAATTACTAGTCTGAAGCATCTGCAGATTATCAGGTTGTCCACCACTGACCAAAATTCATTCACTTGTCATTGTGTATCCTAAGTAGGACTCCCAAAGGTGTCAGGACTAGAACTTCTTCTCTAGTACTCAATGCAAGACCACCGCCTTTAGTGTTTGCATATCTTTTCCTTTGTTGGATTGCCCCCCTCCCCAATTCAAATAAAATACTCTGAGTAATTGTGTTTCATTCTTAACTTTGAATTTGTTTTAGGGAAGGGAAGAAAGCTGGGCATGTGGGAGAGCAGCATTCTAAGCCCGAGTTCTAACAGGAGCTAGGGCACTGTTTGGGACAAAGGAGCAGGGGAGGAGCAACAGGAGAAAAACTGTGTGTGTGTGAGGGGGGCAGATTATGCCCACGGGACTCCTTCCTCAATAGCCATGGAGCATTGACTCAAGTTTTCTGTGACCCCCCCCCCCCCCACACACACACACACACACAGAGCATTTTTCTGTTTCTTGCAGATTCCCTGCGGTCCACAAACCACTGGTTGGAAACTACTGTCCTAGAACTTGTCTTCAGCAACAAACCTGTTCATCGGTATTACATTGCCTCTGAATATAAATATTCTGTTTTTAACTGTTGTGTCAATTAGCTGTATTCCCTATAAGGATATTCATTCAAAGTAGTTTTGTGATTTGCTTACTGAGCACATGGCAAAGAAATCAAATGATGAACTTACTTCAAGGTTCATCTATAAAGTCTGGATGTGTGATATAGCTTCACTGCTGATTCTCTTCTATTCATTCCCAGTTGTTTGTCAAGGAAGTAACTTGTAGCAATAAAACACTGCATTTACTAACTTAATCATCTAAAGGATAACAATAAGTTGTATGCTCTTGTGATGTCAATTCAGTTGTGAGATCTCTGTTGTAAGACTACTTGCATTTCCCCAGACCAGAGGTCAAAAAGGTCAAAAAGATGTAATATGGGTTGTTTGAGGCTGCATGTGGCTTCTGTGGGATTAAAAATCAGTATTTTTCTTCTTGCTTTATTTTCTGAATGAACTCCACGTAGCTTTTACAATGGTGGACATGGTCATGTGTAGTAATCTAAGAAGAACTTCTGCAATAAAGGATTGTGCTGCTTTATTTCAATAAGCAAAAAAAGGAAACTAACAACAGAACAAAAACCAACAACAGAGTTTAAGTGCTTACCCCTCCCTCCCCCCGCCCTCTTTCCTTTTTATGCTTTTCTGTTTCGGAGAGCAAGCGGTAGAACGTGACTGTAATAAAAAACTAAAAGCTAAGCAATATATGAATCCATGATATGTTCCTTCAGGTTTCAAGATATGTTGATGGTTACATAACCAGACTTTTATGTCTCACAAGGGGCAATAGATACTAGGGGTGTGCAAAGCTTCGGAGTACCATTTCATAATTCAGAGATTTGTATGATTAGTTACTATGAATCTCCGAATTACTAATTGGAAAGGGACCCCTCCAAAACATTACAAATTGAAACACAAGCCTCCAAAACTTTCAGAGAGATTCATAAAGATTTGTTGTTTTGGACCTTTTTAAAAATGTAACATACTCAGTCGTTTATAATTGTCTGGGTTGGGAGGGGTTAAGGGCTGATGTGATTGACAAGGGCAGCTGCATGTTGCCTGCTCTGAGAGTTGGTCATTGTCATCCATTGCCACTCTAGAATTACAACACATCTGGCTGTGTGGCTCAGGGAAAGGGGGGACTCCATAGTTAAGATGGCACTCGTTTGTGGGCAGGCTCATTCTCTCTAGCTCTGACCTGTGGAGTGCTCTATGGGCCTGAGAATGTGAGCATACCTGGCGGGGCATAGTCTGGCACTGCTGACAGTGGCTCAGACTTTCTGAAGTGAGCGGAGTGCCTCACCATCTCCTCCTCAGTGAGTGGTTTCTCCTGGAGGTGAGACCGAGGGCCCTCTCTGAGGTGAAAATGGGTGTGACCAAAGCAACAAACATGAATGGATGGGGCTGTGAGTGGAAACGATGGTTGGTGAGAGAAGGGTGGGAGGCCTAGTAGCCCCTTTCTCCTCACTGTCAGCCCCCCAAGTGTCTTTGTGTCTTTACGAAATGAATCGAGGGCCATCCAAATCTCTAATTTCAGCTGTTTTGCATACCTCTAATATATACACAATAGATACGTAACTGATCAAATTAGGAAAATTGAGTATGGTCACATTTTTTCTTATACTGAGGATCATTAGTAATGATCCTGCACCTGAGCCCTGAAACACCTTTTCACCACAAACCACACTCTGTCCGAGTAAAAGTTTATTAAGAGAGAGTATATAAAAATAAGCAATTCTAAAAAAGAGACATCTATTTCTGTTTTATTGACTATTCTAAAGCCTTTGACTGTGTGGGTCATAATAAATTATGGCAAGTTCTTGGTGGTCTGTCTCCTGAGAAATCTATATAATGACCAAGTGCAACAGTAAGAACAGACCATTGAACAACAGACTGGTTCAAGATTGGGAAAGGAGTGCGGCAGGGCTGTTTACTTTCACCCTACCTATTCAACTTGTACGCAGAACACATGTCACGTGCAGGGCTTGATGAATCCAAGGTTGGAGTTAAAATTGCTGGAAGAAACATTAACAACCTCAGATATGCAGATGATACCACTCTGATGGCTGAAAGTGAGGAGGAGCTGAAGAGCCTTATTATCAAGGTGAAAGAAGAAAGTGCAAAAGCTGGATTGCAGTTAAACATCAAGAAAACCAAGATTATGGCAACCAGACGGATTAATAACTGGCAAATAGAGGGAGAAAAAGTAGATGCAGTGACAGACTTTATATTTCTAGGAGCAAAGATCACTGCAGATGCAGATGGCAGCCAGGAAATCAGAAGATGTTTACTTCTTGGGGGGAGAGCAGTGACCAACCTTGATAAAATAGTGAAGAGTAGAGACATTACACTGGAAATGAAGGTCTGCATAGTTAAAGCAATGGTATTCCCCATAGTAACTTATGGATGCAAGAGCTGGACCATAAAGAAGGCTGAGCAAAGGAAGATAGATGCTTTTGAACTTTGGTGTTGGAGAAAAATCCTGAAAGTGCCTTGGACCGCAAGAAGATCCAACCAGTCCATATTCCAGGAAATAAAGCCCAGCTGCTCACTGGAGGGAAGGATATTAGAGGCAAAAATGAAGTACTTTGGTCGCATAATGAGAAGACAGGAAAGCTTGGAAAAGATCATGATGCTGGGGAAAATGGAAGGGAAAAGGAAGAGAGGCCAATCAAGGGCAAGATGGGTGGATGGTATCCTTCAAGTGACTGGCTTGGCCTTGAAGGAGCTGGGGGCGGTGACAGCCGACAGGAAGCTTTGGCGTGGGCTGGTCCATGAGGTCACGAAGAGTCCGAAGTGACTGAACACATAAACAACAACAACAAAAAAGAGAATCAAAGTTCAAAAAGTGATTTCCACTATAGCCAAAATTTCAAAATCCTTTCAATACCATCTCTAGAATCAATCCACAGATATATCCATAAACATGATGGCATGAATCCAAGGCAGGCAACCCATGCTACACGTGAAACTAGAAACAGGAACAAACATAGAAACTTGAATACATCAATTCAAAAATGTAGTATCAGGAACTGAGAGCTGTTTGCCTGAATACAATGTTGCTCTCACAAAGGATTGTACCCACAGAAAAACCTTAAAGGCCTCAGTCCCTCCCATAACATCATTCCCCACACACTTGCTTTTTCTCTCCTTATTCTAAGCCACTGGGAAAAGTGAGCCTGTCTCTGTTGTATGCTCTGCCTCCAAAGTTCCAAACACCTTGACCTGGAGAAACATTCATCTCCTACATGTCTCTCAGCCTGCACTTCTGGTAGATCCTCATGAGAACTGATATTGCTCTCTCCAGTCTCATGGGAACTGCCAGAAGATTCCAAAACAACTCTCTCCAGGTCACTTCTATCCTCCTTTGGGCCCTCAAAATCTATCCCAGCATCATCTTCCTCATCTTCTGAGCACTCAGAATCTGACCAGGCGACAACAAGTAAAACAATTCTGGCTTATGGATGGCTATATCTGGAAGTGATGAACTAGCCATTGAACTAGAATTGTAGCCTCCCCAAAGTAACATTGCCAGAGATACAAAGTTAACAATGTGAATTCTTAAAGTATGTGTATCAAGTTTCAACACCTGAGTAGCAGAGTGGAGTTTGAACATTGGAGATGTCTCTTTTGTTGACCAAACAAGAACAGAACATTACATTCATAGTGCTTTTATCCAGCCAATCAGAGGTTTTGCACAGCTTACTGATCACATGTGCTGATGTTCTATGTTCTTATTGCTTTATGTGCCTGGACTTGAAGAAATATTGGATGTTTTCCCACTAGCATTATAGAATGGAAGCTATCATCTGCCAGTTATCTGAGTTGCTCCTGTAGAATTCTGGGAAATGTAATTCAGGGCAGAGCCTTAGGAATTCTGAGCTAGAGAGGTCCTCAGCTTTCCTAAACTACATTTCTCAGAATTCTGCAGGAGCAGATCAGTCAATTGGCCTCTGTTCTATAACGCTGGTGGAAATACATCCATTGAGGGTCAGCATATAAAGAAACATGTCTTAAGAGGATTGAAAAAATGATGTTTAATAACTGAAAACCTCAACATATTTTGGCCTGTTGATATTAGAAGGCCAAGATCATATGCTAGTGACTGAAAACCTTGCCATTTTGTGATGTTGTACGTAGTTTTTCAGATTAAAAATTTAGAAGATTTTTTCCCAGTCACTCAAGAGAGTTTTAAGATATCTACAAGCCAAAATGCATTGGGATTTTTGATACGTAAACATCATTCATCAGCATCCTAAGACACGATTCCTTTATTTTGCAGATCAGTATATGCCATATTTCGAGTAGCTTACTACCGTAGGCGTTGAAGGATTCAGTTTTAGTTCATGATCCACTTAATCCATGGCCCAATTCACCGTCCCAATAATTGGGGCAGGGGTCTTAGCAGCAGACAGCATTGGAGGAGATATAATATGGCCCATTGGAAATTATACTGACCCTATAAGTATAAATACCCCAAATCCAGTCCCATACATTCTATGTTGCTTCAAAAAGAAACCATCTTCCGGAATCCCCCGGAGCTGTATTTCAGACAGTAATTCTTTTCTAGCTGTAATTCTCCTATCCAGAACATGCATAAGAATCTGATATATCAGAATCTTGGCTTTTACTTTGTAAGAGACAATTTTGTAAAATTATGTAATTTCCTTTTCCTGCTAAGGTGGTTTTGCCAAATAATAACAAATATTCCATAAAACAAACAAACAGTACAGGAAATAAGCACTGAAATCACATTCCAGGATCTCATGCAATGACAATACATTTTCACTAGTTGACAAATGAAAACTTCACATCTATCCAAGTTGAATACTACAGACCTGACGGGTCTTAAATGTCTTTGAGTCTTTAGGAGCCTTTGATTCTTTCCTTGAGTCACCAGGAGCCCTGCTAAAAACTCTAAAACTGTGAACCAATATTTTATAAGAAACATGGTATAAATAACTTTTGGTTCAGCTGCAACTCTTCTTATATCTCTGGGATTGCTTTTGTCTATTTTCTTAGACAAGCCACTTCCCTGACTGATGTCTTTCACACATTCTCCACTGTGCCTGGATTTCCTCCTTAACGCTTCATTTCCTTAGCACTAGATAGATAGTGAGGTTCCAGATTAAACCACAAGGACAGACAGCCCACTGCCATTTTATTAAACTTCCCTACATAATTCCGAGGCTCAACAGATCTGAACAATTATGTGGCCTCCAAACTATATGTATAAAGTGATGTGAAAGAATTCATGTTGCCCAAGGGCTGGCTGGATTAAGACTGTAGACATCTTGGATCAAGCCTGATCTTTGTACCGCAATACAGGATGGAAAACACTTAATTCTTAGGGGGTCCAGGCCAGTTCCTAGTCCACATCCTGGCTTCAAGTAATAATTCATCATTGGTTTTCTTTACAGACTGTAAAAACTATACATACAGTAATGTTCTTCAGAATTCATACAAACACCTAGAGATGAAATCCCTCCAATTCCACATGGAGACTAGTTAACAAAAAGCAGTTAGTCTGATCACTCTTTATCTGAGAATGAAACCCTCTTATTACATAATTAAACTCTGTGTTTGCTTTCAAGGGTGTATTATTTCAATGCCTATGGCTATGATCCCCAACCAATTTATTCTGGAACAGACTGAGAAAAAGCATACAGTCTGCAAAGGCACTTCAAGGGGGCATCACTGAAGCCTGGTGGGATGAGTGATATAATTAGAATGTAGTAACGGAGTGGTGTGACTTATTTTAGAGAAATAGACCAAATAGGAGAGGGGGTGGAGTAACATTATATGTCAAAATATTTCCATATAATATTTTTATTATATCCTGTTTGGTCTATTTCTCTGAAGAGATGCAAGACTTCATTCCTGACAATCAGGCTGAGAGCCTTTGACAAGGTTCCCCATGATCTTCTTGCAAACAAACGAGTAAAATGTGGGCTAGATAATACGACTTAGGTGGATTGTAATTGGTTAAGTGATTGAACTCTTTTGGTGGCAAGGGAGGTGGGGGAGGGGAGGGAGCAGGAAAGAGGAGAGAAAGCTTGGAGGGGGAGGAAGAGGAAGGAATCACGGAGCACGCTTTGAGAACCACTGACTTCAATGGAGGTTTAAAGGATGTGCTTATCAAGTTTGCAGACAGCAAGTTGGGAGGAATAGCTAATACTCCAGAAAATACAAGTTGATCATGAGCCAATAGTGTGATGCAGCAAAAAAAGCCAATGGGATTTTGGGCTGCAACAAAAGGAGTATAGTGTCTAGATCGAGGGAAGTCATGGTGTCTCTCTATTCTGCTTTGGTTAGACTTCACCTGGAATACTGTGTTCAGTTCTGGGCACCACAGTTCAAAAGAGATATTGACAAGCTGGAAGGTGTCCAGATAAGGGCAACTAAAATGATCAAAGATCTGGAGACCATGCCCTATGAGGAGCAGCTTCAAGAGCTGGGGATGTTTAGCCTGCAGATGAGAAGGTTAAGAGGAGACATGATAGCCATGTATAAATATGTGAAAGGGTGTCATAAGGAAGAGGGAGCAGGCTTGTTTTCTGCTGGCCTGGAAACTAGGCGTTGGACTAATGGGTTCAAATTACAAGAAATGGGTTCAAATTACAAGAAAGGAGATTCCACCTGAGTGTAAGAAGGATTTCCTGACTGTGAGAGTTGTTCAACAATTGAACTTTCTACTTTGGAGTGCTGTGAAAGCTCCTTCCTCTATGAGACCACTAAAGAGCTAAGTATCTTGGTGTCACCTTACTGGCAGCACATGAGGTGCAGACACAAAATTAATAAGAACATTACTCCTGGCCTTGTCTTACTCAACTGCTGAGTATACCTTCTCTGTTTGGCACACATCTGCCCATGCAAAGAAGGTGAACATAGCATTGAATGAAACGTGCAGAAGAATCACAGGATGTCTCAAACCTACACCTGTTGATCAACTCTACAAGCTACCTGGCATTGTCCCCCCGATGGTGATGGGAAGTTGCTGCTAACTGTGAGAGAAATAAGGTTGAACACTGTGAAAGCTGTCCACTGCATGGCTATCAGCCTCCTCCCAATATATTCAAATCAAGGAAAAGCTTCATGAGAACCACCACTAGATAATACTACTGTTAGGTGGATTATCTCTCCTAACAGGGAGTATCCCTCTGGGCAACTAAACCAGGAAATTCCAACTGGATGCCCCCCATAAGGGTCTGCCTCAAGGGGTAAACCAAGAATGGGCAACTTGGAAGTCCCTGAACAGACTCAGAAGTGGAGTGAGCAGATCAAAAGACAAAATGGCACTACCTAAAAGAATCCTCCACCTTGTGCGACTGTGGAGCGGAACAGACAACTCCGCATCTGTATGCTTGTCTGCAATGTCCCTGCATATGTACAGAGGAAGAATTGTTTGAGGCTACAGACAATACAGTCGCTGTTGCCCGATTTTAGTCAAAAGATATTTAGCTGCTTGTGCTCCTTCTATTTTTATCAGTTTTATATTAATTTATGCAATGCTTTTGATATGAAATAAATAAATACATAATACCTAAAGGGAGTGTGTTTTGTGAATTGAAATCTTTGATTAAATGTTCCAGAAGCTGATCTATTGTCCGGGGTTTGTCCAAGTTTCTGAATGTCCACATCTGGCTTTGATCTTGGATGCTCACATCTGCACTTGCATGCTAACATCTGCTCCCCTTCCCCATCTACTCTATGTACTCTTGGCAGACCTTTCCAGTAAATGGCCTCTTCGGCAGGAAGTAAGTGAAGTTTTCTCATTCTCTGGCTAAAGTGAAGTGTAGCTAGAGGAGTGAGCATATTCTGCCTCTTTATTATATTTTTATTTATTTGGATTTCAGGAGCATGACTGACCTCTATGACAACTACCAGTAGGCAGGCTTAGCATCAATTGTTGGCATAGTGAAACGTTTATCAGGGCCTATACTTTGGCAGAACTATCATGTATCAGAGACTCTGTTTCCCCTCCTTAACCAGCCAGCCATTGTTCTTTTTCCATCAGGACAGGCTTGAGAAACGGTTCTTAAACATCTCATTTCATGGCCTTCCCAGTTTTCCCAAGGATCCCTCGAGTAATCGGCACTGAATGTGTTGCTGCAGCAGTGAAAAAAGTGGTATTTTCTTTTTAAACCTTGGGCATGTTGCTAGTGTGGCTTATTTGTAGTCAGATATATCTTCCTGAAAATTTCCCATTAATGCAAATTTACTTGCAGACAAAATAGGTGGATCATTGGCTTGATATCTATAGTTTTATTCATCTATGTCTGACAAATTTTTCCCTCTCTGGGTATTTTTTAGGTCCTCCAGCATGGCCCTTTGGTATTCTTGTGCCAGACGCTCTTCTATTTAATAGGGGTCACCATTAGCCACAGTTTCATGTATCTATTATGGGTGTGTTTCTAAAATATCATAGTGGGTCCATGTCGTAACTATTATGAAGTAATGAAATTTTTGTTATTTCTTCATTAAATAATTGCGTTAATTGGGAAATTTCCAGGTCTCCTTTCTCCCCAATTTTTAGAGTTATAGGGATGAACCTTGCTACAATTGTAGCACACAGTTACCAGTGTAAGCCCCCCCAAGTTTCAGAAAGTTTCACTCATCCACTGATTTTTGGGAATTTTTAATTTTTTTACAAACAACTTTTAAAAAAACCTACAAGAGCCATCTCCTTGAATTTCTCTATAATGACACAACATAACCAGGGCATCATTTCCCCCAAAGTTTCAGAAAGATTCTATTGATTTTGGGGGAATTTTAATTTCTTTATCATTTAAAAAGTAATGCCACAACAGCTATCCCCTTGAATTTCTCTATAATAATGAGTATTATAGGTGATATGGCTGGCTGGATGGGCTGGATACTGGCTGATTTAAGGCAGCACCACGTATAGGGTCATCGTCGGCCAATGGCCATACCCACCACCCAGATTCAATTTGTTGGAAGTACTCTGCTAAAACTGGTGCTAAAATGAATGGATGGACAATAGCTCAGCTAGCCTTTCTTTGTCTCTCTTCCTCAATCTCCCTGAACACCAGTCTGGCAGCTGCTGCTATGGACAGTCTCTCTCTCTCTCTCTCTCTCTCTCTCTCTCTCTCTCTCTCTCTCTCTCTCTCTCTCTCTCACGCACACACACACACACACACACACACACATTATCTGTTGCACTCAAGTCTTAGAACACTTTTTCACTCAGCACTTCACTAGAGTACAGTAGTACTAACTACAGCAGTTTGTTAAGAAAGGCATGTACAAAACATGAAAAGGGCATGTCCCAAAAAGCAGTGGAAAAGGTGCTATAAAATAGCAGTAGTGTATATACAAAAGAACGATAGTCCAAAATAGCAAGGTATATGAAATCAAGGAAATCAAGATTACAGGAATAAATCCATAAGCATGAAAGCAGGAACTTTTTCCAAGGCAAACTCTTTCAGGAACACAGGCAAACATGGGAAACTTAAATCATGAGCTTGAAATCTGAATCAGGAACGTGAATTTATGGCAATGTTGTCTGCTTTGAGAGACCTCAAGTAAACATTACTAAATTTAAGCCCAGGTCTGACCAAGAAGCCATGAGATCATGTCTCACACACCTGGGTTTCAAAGACTTCTCACAGTCTTTTTGAATGCCTAATTAATCTATCCTTCACTCCTTCTGTGCGGAGGCCTAATCTGATATCGTAGGAAAACTCCCCATCAGCTGAAGGCCGATTCCCAAGATAAATTAACTTTTTCCCTGTTGCTAATGGATGAACATTGAAATCCAAAACATCCTCTGTCTCATCTTCAACTGCGTGCACTACTCTCTGATCTAAGGTCTGCAATTCACCCTGATCACACACAGACTCCTCAATAGGATACCCATCATTCCTCTTGTCCTCTGAGAAATCCCCAGCCTCTTGTTGCTGAGCCCCAACAGTCTATAACCTCCCTTGCTCTCCCAGCTCACCCTAGCACAATGGCGACAGGCAACATGCCTCTGCTGCTGTATTTAAAGAGGAATGGCCAGGGCTCTCTCTCCTCACGCCCCCCCCCCCCCCCCCAGGCCTGATAGGCATAGTGCATGTTTGGCTTCACCTCCCGGCACAGTTTTCTTACACTGAAAAAGAAAACTGACTCACAGAGAGTTGTGACACTTATGTAATGGTTACAAAAAAAGTTGGTGAGTGTTTCGAATTTTAAGTTTTTTGCATGGGTGTTGCTCGTGCTTCGAATCACATTGTATGTACAGATCTTGTGAAATATATGACACACATGCAACTTTTTGCACACCCCTAATAGCTATGCAAAGTCTAGGGACCTCTTTAAACAGCCCATGGAGCTAAAGGGAAGGCACACAGGGTGCTTTATAGCACTGTCAACCATGTCATACAGTCTGGCCTTCAAGAAAGGCAAGCTCTCCACCCTCACATGTTGTAGCAAGGACCCTTTGGGCCTTTCAGGATTTCTAACTAACTCTGAGATGCCTTGCATCCTTTCCCACCTAGGCTTGGGAGCACAACAATTCTACTGACTTATAAATCATGCCAGCTTGTATTAACCTTGGAGGATCAAATTCTCCCAGCCTCAGATTCTTAGAAGCCTCTCTGCAGCCACAACACAACTTCTCCAGTGTGATTTGAGTTTCCCCCAAGCAACAACATGTAAGTATGTTTCCAAAATAAAGTGCAGATGTTAAAAATGCACATAATTTAAGATAAAAGCAAGTTAAGATTATTCCAAAATAACTAAATTAGGAAAAAAAATGTTTTCCTTGAAGATTTGGGAGGCAGCTGAGTAAAATGTCAAAGAGAAACAGGTTTTTAACGTTTTTGTTGTGTTTTGTTGTGTTTTGCATGAGCCAGCTTGTTTCTACCCACTCCCTCTGTGCAAACATCTGTTACACATATCATTTGTCCATGCAGGTCTTCTGTGAGGGCTTCATTTCCTTCTAAGAGTGAAAGTGACACATTCCTTCATTTCATTCCTAAAAGCCAATTCCAAATATATACTGGGCTCAACAGCAATCAGAAAGTTGACTGATTAACATCTCAGATGAAGTCCAAATGTTTCAATGTTCTAATTTGTTTTCTGAAAGGAGAAACAAAAGTTCCATTAGAAAATCAAAATAGCCCTGTAATCAGTCATCTTATTGAAGCTTTTCAACATCATTCTGATCAAGAAGTTGGAGACTAAGGCCAGTTCCAGACAAGCCTTTAATCCGCACCCAGTCGACTTTAAGAAATCTGATTGGGTGCGGGTTAAAGTCCATACACCTCCCGCCAAAACCTGCACTTTCCTTGGGAGGGGGGTCTAAATGCCCTGACGGATCTTCCAGCAGGGCACCCCCCCCCCCCACCGCTACCATCTCCTGGTGTGTCATTTCTACAGGCCAGTAGAACTCCAGCAGCAGGGCAATGGCATCTGGGTAAGTTATTTTTCAGGGGCTTTTAAGGGGTTTGGAGGAGGGGGTTACGGCCCTCTGGGTTTTCTGGCCACACTCTCTACATGGGGCTGCCTTTTAAGATAGTTCAAAAGTTACAACTGGTTCAGGGATTGGTAGCCAGATTACTAACTGGAGTGCCGTGCAGGAAGCATACAACTCCCATGATATGGCAGGTCACTGGCTACTGGTTTACTTCTGGGCTAAATTGCTGGTCATCTATATATATAAAAGGGTAATGAAATTTCAGCCTAGGACAAAACAACAAAACTACACATCCCAGAAACACTAAACTTGGCAGCACAACCCCTCATCCATGCCTCTACGTTCATACAACAAAAAGAAAAGAAAAATAAAGTCCTAATTAGAGGGAGAGGAATAATTGTTTTTATCCAGTTGCTGCCAGTTAGAAGGCTAAGCTCCATCCACTTGGTCTGCTGTCAGTTAGAAGGCTAAGCTCCACCCACTTGGTCTCCTAGCAACCCACTCAGCCCAGGGCCACTTCAATAAGGCCTCTTCCACACTGCCTATAAAATACAGATTATCTGATTTCAACTGGATTATATGGCAGTGTAGACTCAAGATGAGCACCAACCCCGAGAGTCAGACACGACTAGACTTAATGTCAGGGGAAAACCTTTACCCTTTAATTTAACTATCATCAATTCCTCAATACTTTATTTCCCATACCACCAGACTTCGCCACAGCAACGCGTGTCCGGGCACAGCTAGTTACTTATAAAGCCCTAAATGGTTTGGGCCCAGACTATTTGACAAACCACATCTCCACCTACAAACCTGCTTAGACACTGTGATCATTGGAGGAGACCTTCCTCTCAGTTCCGCCCCCGTCTCAAGCGCAGCTGGTGGGAACAAGAGAGGGGGCTTTTCCATGGTTGCCTCTTCCTTCTGGAACTCCCTCCCCACAGAAATCAGATCAACTGCCTCGTTCCTCTCCTTTAAAAAGCAACTAAACACCTACCTCTGCACTTTAGCCTTTAGACAAGGAAAAGGACTAGTTTAGCACTGATTCCACCTTGATCGACCATGCTGACAAGGATTACTTTAACTTATTGGAACAGCCACATTTTATATCTTTATATTTTATATTTCTATATTTTATACAGATCTTAACTGCTTAAATGTGTTATTTTTGAGACTTGATTGACTTTATGTTTTTGCTAAGGTTGTTACTCATTGATTTTAATCTGTCTATTTAACTGTTAATTTTAATTGTACATTTTGTTTTGCTGATTTTGATATCAAACATGGCATTGAATGCTTGCCATTTTGTTTCTGGGAGCTGCCCTGAGCCCCCTTGGGGTGAGAGGGCAGGTTAGAAATAAGGATGATGATGATTATTATTATCATTATCATTATCATTATCATTATCATTATTATATAATGTATTTCTGTATACTTTCCCCACACCCCAAACCTGGCATGTACAAGCTATGTGTTAGGTTATAATAAGAGGTATGGGAATTATGTGGCCTTCCAGATGTTTTGAACTAACACTTCTAACATTCCTTATCATTGGTTATACTGGGTAGGCTGCTAGGAGTATGTAATATATTGTGTATCAGACTGTGTCCAACTACATCTGTGGGTCTGTGCATTCACACACAGTCTCACACACACATGAATGTGCAATTGTAGTAAGGTGAGCCAGGCATGAAGAATAAATAGTATTGTTTCCTTCAATTTTCATGCAGTTTATGTCAGAATTTAACCAAGCATTGCAAATGTTTAAAATATAGATTTGGAATTCTGTGAACTAGAGCTCAGAAATGTTTCTTTGGAATACAACTCCCAGAGTCATCCAGCCAGGAATGATTCTGAGAGTTGTATTTATCTTGACCAAATTGGCATTGTGTGGTGGGTATGGTTTCTGAGAGTTTTAATTGCAAAAAATTACTTTTCCAAGTTCTGCAAAATCACAAGTTTCATGTCAGCCTCTTCGCTGACAGTTTTAGCAATTGTAGCCAATTGGATTGAGGCCAAAACACAAGATGTAATGTATGTTCATGGAAAAGGCCACAGACTTCTGTATGTCAGTAGAATTGATCAGAGTTAGGGGCTCAATATCCAACAAAGTGCCTATGGGAAGGTTAGAAAAGTATGTTTAATTTGCTGACAGCTCTTTAGCATCGACAGTTTTTGGTTTTCAGAGATAAGCTGCCTCTCACAGAATATTAAAACCCACGTCTCATGTCTATGATGCATGAAAGATGCAGCTCTAAATTTTAATGTGAGAACTATATGAGAAAAGTCAGCTGTTAAACAATTGCTTTCCTATTCCCCTAGCCAGAGCAGGGGAGTAGAGGGGAGAGAAAGAGAGAGAGAACCTAACCAACTCACAGTCTACACCTGAAGCCATTATCCCTTCTACTGTATAAGGTGAAAATTGATAGCACATTGTACAATGAAGGACCCTTATGGAATATAATTACTCAACAGGAACTTTACTTAAACCGTAACTCATTTTGCAGTTCTCTGGATCTCCTGCACTCAGAAATGTCACACTCATTCATATCTCTTCACACAAATATATTTCATCAGCTTGGCCTTAATGATCTTCAATGATTTGAACAAGATACATTTTCCAAAGTCATCCTTAAAAAGAGCAATATAATATTTCATGACAGAAGCAGTGAAAGGGACAAACATACAGTTGTTCACAGTGGCTTTATATAAGAATTAATTAATGGATAGATCAGACAATATTTTGTTCATGACAGTTTTTTTTCTCTATTTACTCTTAACTATTGATTAAAATTACAACACACTTTACACCCAAACAGGTATGCATTATATATATTTTTGAAGATACATTAAACATTTCACATTTTACACACATTTTGGGTGAATTCTTAAAAATGTAAACTGCATCCTCAAATATGGGGAACATGAAATCCAAAGAATTAGGTTCTGATGAGCACATTCATTTGGGAGATGTGAACAACTTAAGAAGAACATTGTTGCCCACATTACTGAGGAGTTTTGATACTCATTCTTTATTTTGTCGATTAAAATATTTTCATTACACCTTTCATCCTTATGGATACTATGATGTTGTTGTTTATTCGGTCAGTCAGTCACTTCTGACTCTTTGTGACCTCATGGACCAGCCCATGCCAGAGCTCCTTGTGTGCCATGGCCACCTCCAGCACCTTCAAGGTCAAGCCAGTCACTTCAAGGATACCATCCATCCACTTTGCCCTTGGTTGGCCCCTCTTCCTTTTTCCTTCCATTTTCTCCAGCATCATTATCTTCTCCAAGCTTTCCTGTCTTCTCATTATGTGGCCAAAGTACTTCATCTTTGCCTATAATATCCCTCCCTCCAGTGAGCAGTCAGGCATTATTTCCTGGAGGATGGACTGGTCGGATTCTTGAGGTCCAAGGCACTCTCAGAATTTTCCTCCAACACCACAGTTCAAAGGCATCTATCTTCCTTCACTCAGCCTTCCTTATTATCTGCTCTTCCATCCATAGCACAAGGTATTCCCACAGGTATTACTCCTGGAATACCATTGCTTTAACAATGCGGACCTTCATTGTCAGTATGATGTCTCTGTTCTTCATTATTATATTGAGATTGGTCATTGCTCTCTTCCCAAGAAGTAAACGTCTTCTGATTTCCTGGCTGCAGTCTGTGTCTGCAGTAATCTTTGTGCCTAGAAATACAAAGTCTGTCATTGCCTCCACTTTTTCGTCTTCTATTTGCCAGTTATCAGTCAGTCTGGTTGCAATAATCTTGATTTTTTATGTTTAACTGCAACCCAGCTTTTGTACTTTCTTCTTTCACCTTGGTTATAAGGCTTCTCAGATCCTCCTTGCTTTCAACAACTACTAGGATACCATGGTAGTTGTTTTTGTTGCATTCTTTTATGTCATTCCCAACTTATGGAAACTCTAATGTGACAGTTGTGCTGCTACAAAGACCCTCACTGTTTCCCCCTATTTGAGTCCCTTTTTAGTTAGAGGGGATCCGTATTTTATGTACAATTATTGTGGGAGGGCAATATAGATAGTCCCTTTCTTTTAAACTACCTCTTCCCTTCTCCTTTAAGGAACCTCTCAGGGGCCTTGCAATTAGCTCTGGTGGGCTTTCTGAAATCATCCATTAGACCAGGAGGTGTAGATGAGTGAGGATTCTACATCCAGGTTGATAGTCAAAGGTTGAGAAATAGAAGTCAAAGATTGGTCAACAGCAGTTAACAGATGAACATTTGGTTCTGCAAAAAGAGACTTTGCTGAAGAAACAGAACAAAAAGGAAAAGGAACAGAGACAAGTAAGCAAAGACCATCTTTAAAGTAAACCTACAACCCCCTTTTAAAGACTTTGAGCTATTAGATTGGGAGGAGTTGGGAGTTAAACCTTTTTTTATTATTCCATTAAAGTTTTTATCAACTGTTCCTTTGAGTATATCAACTCTGTTCCCAGTAAAAACAAAACACCGCTGGAAACAGCTTGGGTGGGGGGGCAGATCAGTCACCCTATCTTGAAGTTTTATTAGCAAGACCTCTTCATAAGGGGCATTCCTCTTAAGGTTGAGAAATGGTGACTTGGCCAAGGTCACCCAGTGAGCTTCCATGGCCTAGTAAGTAATTTAACCCTTGTCTTCCAAAGCTATAGTTCAATACTCCAAGCACTACAATGCACTGGCTCATAGCAGGGCAGTACAGAGTGACAATTAGAAGAAAGGTCTGAAATACATATTAATAATAGGAGACATAGAAAGAGGGCTGGAAAAAGAAAGGGGGGATAAATTTTTGTTCAACAGAAAAACAGCCAGAGTGAAAAGCAAGGATCTTATAATATCACTGAATAACTAAAAGAAAACTGTTGGTAGCATAAGCTTTCATAGACGTAAATTTACAAAATGTTATGCACCAATTTCTTTTCCTCAATTTCAGAGATGCTACTAGATCCCCTTGCATATGGATGTTCCTAGCTAACATAGCAAGTATGCCTTTAAATATCAGTTGCATGGTTCATGAGTGAAGGTTACAATGCTTGAGGAACTGAACTTGAAAATTATGCTATGAATTTAGCCTAAAGAGCTGCTCCTAGACTATTGTGCAGATTGGGAGATTATTACCCACTGGATTTCACCCTTCGAATATCAGGATTCAGTTTTAAGTTTAAGAAATGTATCCGTGTGTATTTTACATAAAACTGGGTTCAGAAATACAGAACTGAAATTCTAAATACCCATATTTACTTGAGGTTAGATATTTGAAACTTGGAGATTAAGATAGAAGTGGAACAAGCAGCTTTATAAGTAACCACATGTGGAAATATCCTGCTCTATCCTATCTCTAAGCCTGATGCAGCCAGTCCAGCACTGTGTGTAGTTGACATGTGGATGATTGACAATTCTCAAGACCAACATTGTTGCCTATAACAAAGAACAAAATGGTGCTCTCTCCCATTCCATTAAAAAAGCTCTCTGTACTGACAGTTGATTTTTTTAAAAGACATTGGTTATGGCATAATATCCTTAATACATTTGATGGAAGTAGCCATCTTCAATCAAGAAGCACAGATTTCTTATCCATAGGGTTGCCATAAATCAAAGTCAACTTGATGGCAATTAACAAAAACAAAGCTTTCCTTAGGCAGAACAGCAAAGGAGATAGGGCATAGAGTTATCACCTTCGGTATCATCCATCACCAGAGACAACTACCCTATTCTACCCAATGGTAGGACCAGCCCTGTCAATTTTGCCAGATAGAAAAAAGAAACTTGTTAAGCCTCTAGACACTAAAGTCTAGTTGGTTATTGGAACTTGGGGTAGTTGTTTGGACTACAGAATCCTCCTGGCCAGTATGGCCAGTGGAGAATGTGGGAGTGCAATAAAAAAAAAGAAATTTCCCAAGCTCTGGTCCAAGCAGAGGCAGGTTGTATCCAGCATGAATGGTAGGTTGCATGTTGTACAGGTCTGTTTGAGATAATTTTCTGTTTATGCTCACATCTCACATCATATAAAATTCTTTCTGTTTGTTTGGTTGATTGTTGAACAATTCTGGCATCCAGAATGTTGTCCCCCCACCCCACCCCATCCAGAGATACTAAGAGGGAAGGGAAGACTAATGCACATTGAAAATGTCAGAGAGTAAGATCATAGTTCTTTTCTATTAGGGTTGCTCTGTGGCTTTGCCTTTTAGGCAGCTGCTGATAGTCTTCTGAAATCTACTCGTTCTAAGTAGCATTCATCACTCTACTTTATTACAATTTATTAATGGTAATTTTCCATTTACAGCTGCTGATCTCATGACCTGGAAGGTTAAGATGGTTTTTATTCATGCTACTGAAATTGACATCCCAGAATCTTTCAGTGTTATACATTTGCCTGTTTTTTTCCCCAGGGAGATTTTGAGTCAGTGTAGTCTTTTCCAAGGAAATGAGAAGGAATGGCTCCATTGGATTTTTCATTCCCAGATCATGGCTGTTCAGAAACAACAGATAAACTGTACATGATTGTCTGATGTCATTGCAAACCCGAAAGCCTCATGGATTTGAACAATTCTTCCAAATGATCATGAACTAATCAAGCAAACAGAGAAAGCAGGGAAAGGTGTTTTTTTTTCTAAAGTCTATGACAGTAGACTTTCTGATTCAGAAGCAATTTGTCTTGAAAGTAGAATTTAATGGGGATAGATCTTTTCTGAAAACAGTGATGACTTATGGTTTCCATGTTAAATGGACTTGGTGAATCTGCTGGGATTTTTTTGATGTTTTTAAATCTTCCTTACTTTTGTTGGTGTTAACTGCCATCAAATCAATTTTGACTAATGATGACCCTATGAACAACAGACCTTTAAGTCAATATATCACCAATAGCCTTGCTCAGGTCTTGCAGACTCAGATCTGTGGCTTCCTGGATCGAGCCTATCCACCTCTTTTCCTACTGTCTCCACCCTTACCAGACATCATTGTTTTTTCTAGTGAGTCAAGGCATCCCATGATATGACCAAAGCATGTCAGTCTCAGTTTGAATACCTTGTAACGAGAGTTCAGACCTGATTTCTTGGACAAATCTCACATTATTGCATCAGAACTCACATTATTGCATTCCAGGTGTTACCAATACAGTGCCACTTTATGTTTTGATTTTGGCTGAAAATTCGCATATTGTTTTTTTTGTTTTTTGTTTTTGTTTTTGGAGGATTGGTGATTTAAGGTATCACCAAACTGTTATCTTGATGAGTAGTTTTGTGGGTGATTTTACAGCATTTTTTCAACTGAAAAGAATGCATTGGTGAGAGGACTCTTTGAGCTTTGGAGAGGATAACTTTGGGAGGCTTGGAGGGCCACTAAAATGGCCTTGTGTGCCATGTGCAGTCCACATTTCCCATTGCTGTTCCAGGACTACAAACCTAAAGCCAAGTAAAGTGCTGTTTCTGGGGAGGTTTGTTCTGTCTGGGAGAAGTGAAGAGATGAGAAAGGAAATGTTCTGGGAAGATGATCTAGCACTCCCCCTTTTTCCTCTTTTCCTTCCAACTTCCCCCCACACATGCATTCCAGAGAGTTATACACCAGATAGAAGCACTTGCTGGCTGCTTGAGCCGTGCACAGACCATCTGGGAACTTTAAAGCCTGCAGGATGTGAGTCAAGGCTGTGCTGGAACCTGAAGCTAAGCTGGTATCCTATGTCTAAATACCAACACAGCTGTTTGGGCCAGGAAAGGAGAAACCCCCAGAGGAGCTAATGCAGGGTCTCTTCTTTACGGAGGAGATTATTTCTAAATTATTGAACTGCTCATGACTTCTTGCTTTGGCCCATGAAATGAGATCCTCTGCAACAGAAGTATTGCTTGTAGCGGCTGCTGCTGCCGTCGCCGACTCAAAGGATTTTGTTTTAATAGCCACTGGAAATATGTGTGCGTGCATGTGCACACTCATACACATGCACGTAATAAGTGTTTAAATGACTCAAGATGCAATAATAATTGAATATCTGATGCTGACCCTGGGAGGGAACCAGTGCATTTAAAGGGAAAGACAACCCTTAAGATGTCAATTGCCCAAAGACTCAAGTAAAAAGAGTTTGCTGAATTTCAGCACTCCAGTCCTCAAGCATTCCACAGAGTATAATGGGATCATAACAGGCTCTCTGACAGGTGAACCAGGCTGGTGGGAAAATATATGAGGAGGCAGTATGTAGGAGGCTGGTGTGTGTGTGTGTGTGTGTGTGTGTGTGTGTGTGTGTGTGTGTATATATATATATATATATATATATATATATATATATAGAGAGAGAGAGAGAGAGAGAGAGAGAGAGAGAGAGAGAGAGAGAGAGAGAGGCAGGGAGAGAGAAAGGGGGGGAAGCTAAAAGAGGTTATAGGCCAGAATCATAGAATCATAGAATAGTAGAGTTGGAAGAGACCTCATGGGCCATCCAGTCCAACTCCTGCCAAGAAGCAGGAAATCGCATTCAAAGCACCCCCGACAGATGGCCATCCAGCCTCTGCTTAAAAGCCTCCAAGGAAGGAGCCTCCACCACAGCCCGGGGGAGAGAGTTCCACTGTCGAACAGCCCTCACTGTGAGGAAGTTCTTCTTGATGTTCAGGTGGAATCTCCTTTCCTGTAGTTTGAAGCCATTGTTCCGTGTCCTAGTCTGCAGAGCAGCAGAAAACATGCTTGCTCCCTCCTCCCTATGACTTCCCCTCACATATTTGTACATGGCTATCATGTCTCCTCTTAGCCTTCTCTTCTGCAGGCTAAACATGCCCAGTTCTTTAAGCCTCTCCTCATAGGGCTTGTTTTCCAGACCTTTGATCATTTTAGTTGCCCTCCTCTGGATGCATTCCAGCTTGTCAACATCTCCCTTCAACTGTGGTGCCTAGAATTGGACGCAGTATTCCAGGTGTGGTCTGACCAAGGCAGAATAGAGGGGGAGCATGACTTCCTTGGATCTAGACGCTATATCCCTATTGATGCAGGCCAAAATCCCATTGGCTTTCTTAGCAGCCGCATCACATTGCTGGCTCATGTTTAACTTGTTGTCCACAAGGACTCCAAGATCTTTTTCACATGTACTGCTGTCTAGCCAGGCGTCCCCCATTCTGTATCTTTGCATTCCATTTTTTCTGCCGAAGTGAAGTATCTTGCATTTGTCCCTGTTGAACTTCATTTTGTTAGTTTCGGCCCATCTCTCTAGTCTGTCAAGATCATTTTGAATTCTGCTCCTGTCTTCTGGAGTGTTGGTTTTGTGTCGTCTGCAAACTTGATGATCGTGCCTTCTAACCCTTCGTCTAAGTCGTTAATAAAGATGTTGAACAGAACCAGGCCCAGGACGGAGCCCTGCGGCACTCCACTCGTGACTTCTTTCCAAGATGAAGACGACACATTGGTGAGCACCCTTTGGGTTCGTTTGCTTAGCCAATTACAGATCCACCTAACCATAGTTTTGTCTAGCCCACATTTTACTAGTTTGTTTGCCAGAAGGTCGTGGGGGACTTTGTCAAAGGCCTTACTGAAATCTAGGTACGCTACATCCATGGCATTCCCTGTATCGACCCAACTCATAACTCTATCGAAAAAAGAGATCAGGTTAGTCTGGCATGACTTGTTTTTGGTAAATCCGTGTTGACTATTAGCAATGACTGCATTTGTTTCTAAGTGTTTGCAGACCACTTCCTTAATGATCTTTTCCAGAATCTTGCCTGGTATCGATGTGAGGCTGACTGGACGGTAATTGTTTGGGTCGTTCTTTTTTCCCTTCTTGAAGATAGGGACCACATTTGCCCTCCTCCAATCTTCCGGGACTTCTCCTGTTCTCCAAGAATTCTCGAAGATAATTGTCAGTGGTTCTGAAATAACCTCAGCTAGGTCCTTCAATACTCTTGGATGTAGCTGATCTGGCCCTGGGGACTTGAATTGGTTTAGAGCGGCCAGGTGTTCCTGGACAACTTGTCTCCCTATTTGGGGTTGGATTTCCCCAAATCCTTCGTCCATTTCATGTTGCTGAGGTTGAAGATGGCTTTCTTTTTGTGAGAAGACTGAGGCAAAGAAGGCATTAAGCAGTTCCGCCTTTTCCCTGTCCCCTATCGCCATCACCCCATCTTCTCCTTGCAGAGGCCCTATCGCCTCCTTGTTCTTCCTTTTTCTACCAACGTAAGCAAAAAAGCCTTTTTTGTTGTTTTTAATGTCCCTGGCAAGCCTGAGCTCATTTTGCGCTTTAGCCTTGCGAACATTTTCCCTACAGGAGTTGGCTATAAGTTCGAATTCTTCTTTGGTGATTTCTCCCCTTTTCCACTTCTTGTGCATGTCTCTTTTGAGTCTTAGCCCGGTTAGAAGTTCTTTGGACATCCATTCTGGCTTCTTTGCACTTGTCATATTTTTTTTTCTTTGTTGGCACTGTTTGCATTTGCGCCTTGAGTATTTCATGCAAGTAAAATGTTTCAGTTTTGGAATCTTGTAGACTACTCCAAATAATATATGTCCTGATCCTTAGACAGTGGACACTTGGTGTCTTCCAGGTGAGTGAAGTGGTGAATCCACTCTGGATTTTATACCAAAATTAAAAAGAGGTATCCAAGGTACTGAATTTTCTTTCAGGTTTAGTTTCAGCACCTTGGATAGTTCTTTTTCATGATCAGACTGGATTTCCCATGCCACAAAAGTCATCAGACCACTACTGCTTTATGTGTAAAAGGTTGCTGCAGCAGCAAGGTAAAATTGATCTTATTTTGTACCACCACACTGATACCTAATCCACCCCTTCAAAAGTGCATTTGCTGAAATATTTCCCTATTTATAGCTCTGATGGTCTATGAATTCCACTTAGTTTTCATGTGTGCAAGTAGATTAGCATGAGAAAAATATAATTCATTTACTTTTTATTCCATAAGAACATTTCTATTTCTATTCCTAGCTAGAAGCTTTCCTGGCTTCTAAAACTATCCTAATACTGTGTGTGTTTACTTGGCAGTACGTCCAATTTTGTTCAATAGACCAGTGCATCCTATATATGTATTGCTGCTGTGTGCCTCAAGTCATTTCTGACATGTGGTGACCGTAAGAGGCTTTCTAAAATTGAAAGCGTGTAACTTGCCCAAAGTCACTTAATGGGTTTTCATGGCTGCGTGGGAATTTTAACCCTGGTTTCTAGAATCATAATCCAAAACTCAAACCACTACACTCATGGACCCTTTCAGAGTCCGTGCACTATTCACTTTTATTATATGTGTATTTATGTTGAGTTTTAAGGTATTTATTTATGTGCACATTTTATTGCTACATTGTGTTAACTGCTGTTTTAAATCACTGTTTGTATGATATGTTGTTATGCCGGGCATGTCCCTGTTGTAAGCTGTCCCGAGTCCCTTAGGGGAGATGGTGGCGGGATTCAAGAATAAAGTATTATTATTATTATTATTATTATTATTATTATTATTATTATTATCATCATCATCATCATCATCATACACTGGAAACTTGTATTGCTTGTGGAGGAATGTAATTTGAGGAAAGCAGGCATGGCACAAGATTAAATTCCATTTTATACCACCCACCCCCCTTTTTTTTACATGCTACTTACATATGATGGTTTGTGTTCATCTTTGCAAAAAACTTCAAAGGCCTGTTGCTAGAAGACATGCAATTGTTATGCAGTTACAGAATGAAATTTTATAGGATAATCACCTTTCCAGAAATACACCTTGAACATGCCTCAACTTCAGTCCTCTGATGTTTTCATCCAGAGCACAAAAAGAAGGTGGTGGTGGTATAGAATGAATAATTACACAGACTAAGATCAATAGAAATTTCAGGTGGCTTGGAAATTACTTGATTCTATTTTAGGAGCTAAAAATAGAACTCTATCCAACCCCGCCTGCAGGACAAGCTATTTCAATGAACATTGGTGAATACTGTGATTAATTATTAGTATAGTACCTATTTTCCCCACCGCCAGAGGAAATAAGGACACAAACAGGAGATAAGGAGTTCTCAAATTAGGATTAATTAACTTTTTGAGCCCCAAGGGGTGCATCAGTGTCACAGGTGTGGTATATGTAGGGGCGGGGCAAGGGATTGCACATATATATGCATAAATACATGCATATACATGTGCAAACATAAACTTTACACACATATATATGTACACTGCCACCTGCAATATCAGGGTTGCATATACAGTAGAGTCTCACTTATCCAACATAAACAGGCCGGCAGAATGTTGGATAAGCGAATATGTTGGATAATAAGGATGGATTAAAGAAAAGCCTATTAAACATCAAATTAGGTTATGATTTTACAAATTAAGCACCAAAACATCATGTTACAAAACAAATTTGACAGAAAAAGTAGTTCAATACACAGTAATGCTATGTAGTAATTACTGTATTTACGAATTTAGCACCAAAATATCACAATGTATTGAAAACATTGACTACAAAAATGCGTTGGATAATCCAGAATGTTGGATAAGTGAGACTCTACTGTACTTTGATTTCTGCCTGTTGGGATCACTGATGAGAATGGAAACATGGAAGAAACTTCTCTCCATTCCCCGAAGATCACTGCTGAGATAGCTGCTTCTTCCCTACTGATGAGGAGACGACAGTTTCTTTGAAGCAGAGGTACTTGGAACTGAAGGCCCTTTGACACTATATACACTCTTACAGTAACGTAACAATCTCCACCACTCAATGATTGGAATGGTCCCTACAGGAGCAGCATGGAAGACTGTAGCCAATACTCAACAACTGTTGTGAATGAGTCTTCTGAGGCTGTGAGTGATAATGGTGGGATCAGGAGAGGAAGGAAAAACCCTCGTGAGGAGGGATCGCTGGAAGATTTACACAGGAAGAGAATCAGGGAGATTGATGAGGAGTCTTCCGAGGAGGATTCATGTGGGGACTTGGGAGGGGATCTTGAGGTGGAAATGGATGCTGAGGAACCGGTGGTGACGGAAGAAATTGGCATAGATTGGGCACGGGCTCCGGAGGATCTTGGGGAGGAATCTGGGTCCATGGATGCTGTAGATGCTGGAGAGGCTTGGGTATCTTCAGAAGCAGATCCCACATGGTCTGCCTGGAGGAATGAGGGTAGTTCCACAGGTGTGGACAGAGTTGGGTGTGGGCAGGATGATCATGATTCTGATGAGGAGTTTGGGACGCCTGATCCTAGGGCGTTGGCTGTTTGGAGCTCAGATTCTGATGAGGAACTTGGGACACCTGATCCTAGGGTGTTGAAAGTTTGGACGCCCAAGGAAACCTAAATAAATTGGGGATGTTTGGCCACTATTCTTTGCGTGTGGCAAGGTGTTGCTGGGCTCCATTGGGTTTCCTGTACGTGATTCTGAAGACTGGCTTGGGACTTTGCAACAGATGTAAGTTTGCTCTGGGTTATTCTTCAACGGAGGGCTGGAATTGTGTGGGTTTTCCTGGACTGCACTGTTATTACTATTTTGCATTAGCTGATGTTTGCCTTCGTTGTCTTGGCTTTTTGTGCCATCCCGTGACGTGGACCTTCTTGTGACGACTTCACCCTTTGGACCTTGGACTGGAACTCAACTTGGCTTGTCTCTTCACTCCCAAACTCGGCTTGGCATCGTTCTCATCTCCGTGGCTGTCTTCTGTTGTTGACTACTGGCTTCGTTCCCGACCCTGACACTGTTTCCTTATCCCGACTTCGGACCAGCTTGACTACGCTACAACGCTCTGCTCCTTTAACTCCTGGCTTGGCTTTCGTCTCTGCAGCGGCTTGCCGCTAACTCCTCAGCGTCTTCCAGTTCCGCTTGTTTTTGCCGCTCACAGCAAAGAGCTCTTAGCCCGTTTGGGTTTTTGCTTCAGTTTGGAATTGCTGTTGTACTCCTGGGTTTTGGGAAAGTTTTTGGGCCTTCATAGCTGTTTACCTTTGTTTGTTTTGCCATTTTAAGTCCGTTTTGAGCTTTTGGGCTGAGTTCAAGCACTTTATGTTAAATCCGGATTATATCTCTGGTTAATCCGGATTATATGCCAGTTCATGCTTTTGGTGTTTTTTCTGTTTTGACTGCCTAATAACAGTGAAGATTAAGTGTTTTAAGTCCCTGATAATTTACTGAACTGTTTTTGGATTATTACTTAAATAAACTATATTTTGCTCTCAGTTGGCGTCTGACCTTTGACAACAACACTAGTCTTCAACACAAAGCAGCACCAACCCTACTACACAGAGTCTAGTAGGGGATCAGTATAAACTGTTGTATGGAACTTGAACTGGAGAGTTTACCAGGAGCCCTTCGCACTATCAAATTATAACACTCTAATTCAACTTTAACTGCCAAAGTGCTGGTCATTACCTATAAAGCCCTAATCAGCTTGGGTTCAGGCTATTTGTCAAATTGCATCTCCCTGTATAGACCATCTTGGGTACTTCAGTCAGCAGAGGAGTCCCTGCTCTTGGTCCCACCTGTGTCACAAGCGCGGCTGGTGGGAACGAGAGAGGGGGCATTCTCCGTGATCACCCCCCACCTCTGGAATTCCCTCCCTAAAAAAAATTAAAAATAGCCCCCACCCTTCTCTCCTTTAAGAAACTGTTAAAGACACATCTATGCACCTTAGCATACAGAGAGGAAGAGGATTAACATAACTGTCTTCCCATAGCAGCTTTGGTCTAAGTGAAATTATAACAAGACTAAACGTTTTCAGCAACTTGGTCACTTAAATTGGTCCAGGTATATGCCCACTCTGGGCAATAATGTTTTTACTGACTGTCATGTTTAAATTTATTGTGTTTTCTAATGTGGGATTTTATTATAATGTGTATGTTATTGTCATTTTATACTTTTGATATTAATGAAGAAATTGTGGCATTGAATGTTTGCCATTTATACTGTGTTTTCCCAAAAATAAGACAGTATCTTATATTAATTTTTGCTCCCAAAGATGTGCTAGGTCTTATTTTCAGGGGATGTCTTATTTTTCCATGAAGAAGAATTCACATTTATTGTTGAACAAAAAAATTGAACATTTATTATATACCATACAGTAGTTGTCAGCACAAACCAGCATAACCAGTCAAACTGTGAATTCTATCAAGAATTTCTTGTTACTACCATTATTTCCATGTACAACACTCTATGGTATGTACATTTACCAACCCTGCATGCTCTGGTGTTCTATTTGGTGGGCATGCTTCCAAACAAAAACTTTGCTAGGTCTTACTTTTGGGGGAGGTTCTTATATTTAGCAATTCAGCAAAACCTCTACTAGGTCTTATTTTCTGGGGATGTCTTATTTTAGGGGAAACAGGGTATGTATGTTAATCGCCCTGAGTCCCTCTGGGGAGAGAGGGCGGACTAGAAATAAAGTTATTATTTTATTGTATGACACAGCAAACAAGATAGATATGCTGGATTTCGTTTCACAAAATCACAAGTCGAACACTTCCCAAGTGTCTAGGGCTGTGTGATGTATTTTCGGATGATGCGTGCAGATCCCAGTAGGATGGCCTTTTGCAGTTGACAGATCGTAATTTTGTCAATGTCTATGGTTTCCAAATTCCGGCTGAGATCTTTTGGCATGGCACCCAGTGTGCCCATCACCACCGGAACCATCTGTACTGGTTTCTGCCAGAGTCTTTGAAGTTCAATCTTGAGGTCCTGATAGCGGCTGAGTTTTTCCTGTTGTTTTTCGTCAATGCGACTGTCACCTGGGATAGCAACATCAATGATCCAAACCTTTTTCTTTTCCACAACTGTGATGTCTGGTGTTCCAGAACTTTGTCAGTCTGGATTCGGAAGTCCCACAGTATCTTTGCGTGCTCATTTTCCAATACTTTTGCAGGTTTGTGATCCCACCAGTTCTTTGCTGCTGGGAGGTGGTGAAGGGGTCACTGAACCAAAGTGACTCCATTTTAGAATGCCTGTCTGCTTCAAACCCAGGGATCAGTCTGTCCTCTATAATAAGTATAAAATTTGCAACTTGCTGTCTTGTCACAAGAAAGCATGAGTCCTGTGTATGTTTAGCCAGAAGCAGTTTCAGTCACGCTTGCGGTTAAGCCGATTCTGAGAAAATATATGCAATACATGTACTTTTTTGCTGCACCTGTTGCAATGTTTTACAGTTCGTGGTTAAGCTACATCCTGGACTTGTTGACAACTCAGGATGCACTAGCTAACCACAAACTGAACTGGGGGATTTCCAGTAAACCCAGTCCAGAAAGAGGAACTAGAAATGTGATAAACAAGTGCATTATAAATATGCCCTGAAGAAAGCATTCAACACAGACGATTTTTGCTGGCCCCACTGCTACGTGTGGTCATCTCGTCTGTCTGTAGCTACAATAAAGGTGTTTTGTCCTCAACCCTTTGGACTCCGAGTGGTCTCATAACAGCTTGACAAGAGCCCGATATTTTAAGTGATTGGGGGAACTCCCAAATCACCCCTTTCATTTCTGGCGCCCAACGTGGGGCCGGGAATTTTGGGATTTGTAGTTTTGCCAAGGCTCTGTTGAAGTCCACTCGGAGCTGCTCTTGGGAGCAAGGCGTGTCCGCTCCCCTTCCGGGGTGCTGCGTACGGTCCGCACCGAGACGTGGCCACGGCCTCTCAATAGAGGTAAAGACCGGTGGTTCCCTTCGCATCACCCGAGGCAAGGGAAGGCGTGCTCTCCTCCAAAACAGAAGTTGTGAGACAACCATCGCTCGTGGAAAGGCGGCCGCCGCGGGACGGGACGAAAATTAGGCAAGTATACCTCTTGAACCGCTTGTTGCTGTTGTTGGGTTGATCTTTCACACCCCAGTGGGTGGGAAAGAAGAAGCTTTGCGGGGAGGGAAGTTTTAAATTGTAAAAAACAGTTCCAGGTCCCGTAGGAATCCCTTGGGAACCAAGAGAACCCCATAGGGAAGAGAGCTCTAGGAAAAGACCTGCAAGGGTGATCTAATCAGGTTTGGAGGCATACCCTAGTAACAAGACGTGCACGGGTGATCCAACCACATTCCGGGGGCATACTCCACTAGGAAATTGGTCTTTCACATACCACAATGGGTGGGAAAGGATCAAAAGAATCGGGAGGGTCAATGACCCCCCTCCGATGTATGTTGAATAATTTTGAGCACTTTAAGAAATACACTGAGCACTTTAAGAAGTACACTACTGAGAAAGGAATGAGGCCAAATAAGTTGCGTGCGTTGTGCGAGCTTGAGTGGCCCTCATTTCCCCTCACTCCCCAGTGGCCCTCCGAGGGTTCACTTGATCCGGTTCTGACTTTAAAGGTTTATAGGTTCATTGCAGATGTGCACCCTGATCAAGCTAAATACATCTCAGCTTGGTATGATGTTGTGCAAAAGCAGCCTGAATGGTTGAGAGAATGTGAATGCATGGTTGTGAATGATGTGATGACCGGGAGGAAGAGAGGAGTTGGTTTAGGTGATTCCCAAAGGGAAATTGACACCCCAATGGGAAAGAGATGGGGAAGGCAGTACCTCCCCTATCCAAATTCAGGGAATCCGGCCCATGAACCTATGCCGGCTCCCCCATATACACCTACCCTCTATCCTCCACTGTCATCACTTGTAGGGGGAGGTGCAATGGGGAGACTCAACCCCACTGCAGCTGCTAGTGTCCCTGTGCGGGAGCCTATGACGGGTTCTAGCCTCGGACCATACCTACCCCCAGAAGAAAGTGAATGGAAGTTGACTAGAGCAAGAGCAAAGGCACTTGAGGAGCTGGAGCAAATGAGAAGGGCTCGCAGGTATGGAGAGTCAAGTGAAGCTGAAGCATTGTGCCCCATAAGGGAGGTGCCACAGCTGGTGCCCATTCCCCCAGATGACCAGGGGAACACTAGGTTTGAAACTAGGAATCTGTTTCAGTATATACCTTTCACCTCTTCTGATATTTTGAATATCAGAACGGCCCGCCCCGCTTGGACAGAAGATCCAAGGGGCATGGCAAATCTGGATGAAGGTATCATTCTGACACATAATCCTAGTTGGGTAGATTTGAAGCAGTTGATGGAAGCTTTGCTGACTGCAGAGGAAAGAGTGTTGTTAACACAAGTAGGTAGGCAAGAGGCTGTGAAAGAACATGCAAACTCACATAGTTTAGATGCTGTTGATGTGTACCAAGAAAGAGTGTTCCCAGTGAGAGTAGACCCTCGATGGGATCCAAATACAGCAAATGGTAGGGATTCTTTGAAATTGTACCAGAAGTTGATTGTTTGTGCTTTAAAGAAAGGAACTCCAAGAGTTCCCAATGTAAGGAAAATTTACCAGATGGAACAGGAGCAGGATGAAAGTCCGGTGGCATTTCTGGAGAGGCTCAGGGAAGCGTTTGAGAAGTTTCCTCCTTATGATATGAGGGATCAGAATGATCATGCCGATGGAAGGGTAGTATTGAAAAGTGTTTTCATTAGCCAGTGTTGGCCAGACATACGGAGAAAGTTACAGAAGGAGGTAGGGTTGGCCCACCTGACATTGGAAAGGATATTGGAAATTGCAAATCAGGTTTATTTGTCTCGGGAGGATATGCAAGCGAAACGGGAGGAGGCGAGAGCGTCTCATAGAGCCAAGGTTTTGGCTGCTGTGTTTCAGGGAGACCAGCCCAGTTGGGGTCCGGTTGCAGCCGGGCTAGTTGATCCAGCCCTGGATGTATATGGGCTGGCGTCTTGTTGTTAAAAATGTAATCCTTTGAGTCCTTAGTAGTTGCTTTCGTCGAAGATGCTAAAAGTCTAGAGTTTTTTGTGACTATATATTCAGGGTGGGGGTGCCAACCACCGCTGAGAGAGTTGTAGAGGTCAAGCGTGCCATGTCAAGGGATGCAATCCCTAGGTACGGGATGCTCTACACATTAGGGGTGACAATGGCCTAGCCATTTGTTCACCAGGTGGCAAAGGCTCTGCCTTTGTGCACCAGGTCCTTGGGTGCCTAACCCAGTTGTTAGGAACCACTTGGAAGTTGTATTGTGTTATTAACCTTAGTCTTCGGGGAAAGAACGAACAGGGCTCTGAAGGGAAGTCCAGTCTTTGGACATGTTGTTAAATAAACTATATAAGTATGCTGGTGTCATCCCTTTTCCCGTTACTGCGCTACATTCTTTCTTACCAGGAGACCAGGGTTGGCTGAAAAATTGGAAGTGTGATCCCCTCGGGCCAAGGTGGAAGGAACCACTGGAGGTGTTCGACCACTGGAGGTGGTCCTAATAACTCCTACTACTGTAAAGTTAAGAGATGTGAAGCCAGGGGTACATTACACTTGCATCAAGAAGGACTACACCACCAAAGACCCTGACTCCTGGAAGGTAAACCTGCATAGGGACAATCTACTCAAATTCACACTCATACACCCTAAGGGTCAAGCTACCGAGAGCTGCCCTGAAGAGGAGGGGTCCGAAGCTACCGAGAGCTAGCCCCAGAGGTCAGGTTACCTAGAACCGCCTTGAAGAAGGAAGGAGGGTACACTTCCGAGAGTGTCCCAAAAGACCGAATGGACACTGGGTTTTGGGTGTGGGGAATTGTGGGTTCCTGTGTGGGTTGTATTCTGTTTCTGTGTTGGCTAAAGTGTTGTAATGTTGAGGACAAACACGAGTGTAAAGATGAGGACACAATTATACTTTTTAATGTTGATCATGATGCCGTTGGTGCAGGCCCAGATGGGTTGGGACAGAAACACGTTCCACCAACTAATTAAAGATATAATAAAGGAAGCAGAAGTAAAAGACTGCTGGGTTTGTGCCCATGGCCCTCGTTCCCAATATGAGGGCTGGGTCATGAAAGCAGGTCCATTGCTGGATCTAAGTGGATGGAAACTGTTCACCCCTTGGACATACGCTGACCAAGAGGGGTTGACTGATTCGGCTCAATTTATGTTGGCCCATGATGAATCTGCACCAACCGCATCAGCCTGTTTGACACGATCCAAAAAGGGGATCTCAGAAATTGATCATAAGAATTTTCCCCAAGCCACCCTTATAGATGTAGGAGATTACCCCCATTGTAATCTCTCTCTCCCTGTATATTATGACAACATACGCATGACAGTTGCAGAGCCACAACAAAGAGATGATCACTCTGATAGAACAAGGAGACAAGTTTCCTCACCAGAGGGTGATGTTAAAAAACCACCCTCTCGTCCGGTGCGTAATGGGAAAGCAAATACGCCCCCTAAGATATATGTGGTTAAGCCCGGGTTGGAGCTGCCTCGAGCAGCAACTCAGCCACCTGTGGCGGGAGCGGCAGCTCCACCACAACCACCTGTGGTTGGTGCCGCACCTCCACCACGACAAGATCTGGTCCGGACACGAGGAAACTTCCCAATGGAATACCAAATTCCTGGTAGGCCAAGGCCCGGCATTTTGCTTGACAACCATGCCATGGGAGGATTGCCTCCGGGGTATTTCTGGATATGTGAGAAGTGGGGAGGTAAAGTCTTGCCCCCACTGTGGGTTGGTACTTGCACCATTGGTACCTTAGTCCCCACTAACATTGAGATACACCCGCGAGAGCAGCCCCTGCAGGCATTGAGAGCAACTGACCGGTGGAACAGGCCCAAAAGAGCTTATGATGAGAAAAGTGGTTATGATCCTGATAATACTTATCTAACTGAGGGAGAAAGATTTGGAGCAATCCTGTTCCCTTTTGTGGGAGTCGCCCTAAATATTGAACAACTACGGAGGCTTTCAGCACAGTTGGAAACTTTGGCTAATCAGACTGTCATAGGCATAAAAGCACTCCAGACCGAAATTGACTCATTGGCAGGAGTTCTCATGCAACACAAGATGGCGCTAGATTACCTTCTGGCGGCAGAAGGCGGTTTATGTGTATGGTTAAATGTAACCTGCTGCCATTACATCAATGAGTCTGGAGTTATTGAATCTGATGTGGCCAAAATCAACAGCGTTGTCTCCGCCATAAGGGCCCCATACACCCCAAAGGGAACCGGTTGGTTTGATTGGCTTTTGAATTTCTTGCCGAATCTCGGGTGGCTGAGGGACCTCATCAAAATATTGTTTGTAATCTTGCTGATCGTAATTCTTGCTTTGCTTTTTCTGCCATGTATCATGTTGTGCTTGAGAAACATGGTTGCCAGACTGATCACTGATATTTTCACTCAGCACAGGGAGGTTCAACATGTCATGTACATGCAACTGAACACCTTAGACGGAGAAACAACCCCCCTGTAATTGGACACCTTTGGTTGTGTAACCAAGAATTTGTCTTTCTTGGTTACATGAAAAAATGGGGGAATGAAGGGGTCACTGAACCAAAGTGACTCCATTTTAGAATGCCTGTCTGCTTCAAACCCAGGGATCAGTCTGTCCTCTATAATAAGTATAAAATTTGCAACTTGCTGTCTTGTCACAAGAAAGCATGAGTCCTGTGTATGTTTAGCCAGAAGCAGTTTCAGTCACGCTTGCGGTTAAGCCGATTCTGAGAAAATATATGCAATACATGTACTTTTTTGCTGCACCTGTTGCAATGTTTTACAGTTCGTGGTTAAGCTACATCCTGGACTTGTTGACAACTCAGGATGCACTAGCTAACCACAAACTGAACTGGGGGATTTCCAGTAAACCCAGTCCAGAAAGAGGAACTAGAAATGTGATAAACAAGTGCATTATAAATATGCCCTGAAGAAAGCATTCAACACAGACGATTTTTGCTGGCCCCACTGCTACGTGTGGTCATCTCGTCTGTCTGTAGCTACAATAAAGGTGTTTTGTCCTCAACCCTTTGGACTCCGAGTGGTCTCATAACAGCTTGACAAGAGCCCGATATTTTAAGTGATTGGGGGAACTCCCAAATCACCCCTTTCAGTGGTACTTGAGGCATAAGTTCCAATGAATCATTTGGGCCACATAGTTGTGCCTCTGTTTGTAGTCTGTCTGGGCGATTTTCTTACAGCAGCTGAGGATATGATCAAAGTTGTTGTTGTTGTTGTTGTTTTTATTATTATTATGGTTCCATTCTGAGATTTGCAGTTTAAGGAATCCTGGAATCTGCCATTTAAAGAGGGACTTATAACATTCTCAGCCAGAAAGTTCTAGTGCCACATCAAAATACAAACTCTAGAGTGGAACTGCAATGTGAATAGGCTCTGGGAAAGGCTTTTACCTTTTCCACCACTGAGCCCAGCAAACCCTGTAACAATTCTGTGTTGCTACTTGTGATGGAAAGTGATTCTGTTTTGCATGTCATCACAATGTACCATAGGCCTAATAGTCCTTAGTTATTCTGTAACCTTTTTCCATCCCATGGCTTCTAAGGCCTAAATTAGGTAGTAGATTGAGATAGTTTTAGATGTGGTCTGGAGGCAGGACCTTGCAAATCTGAATGAGATTGCTGGAAGTGGTTTGGCATGAAAAGGTAAAATACCAAGAGAATAAATTTGTTACAAAAATACAGAATGCTTGTTGCTCTGGTGAAACAACAAACAAGCAAGCAAGCAAGCAAAACTCTGAAAACTTCCTGGACAAATGTGGAGCAGATGTGATGGAAGGATTGCCATTTTTGGAAACACCGTCAGCATATTTGAAACAATATGCCAATGTGACAAAAGAGTTTTAACCTGAATTCCATTACCAAAGACATTCAGAAGCCAAGTAGAATAGAAACTTGAAAATATTTCCAGCATTGTTGTTAGAAAGACAGATGCAGTAGAATCACAAAGAGCAATGCCTCCCCCCTTTCTTTTTTTGGACTTTTATTTATAGAAAGACTAAGGAATCTGTGCCCCTACCAATTTTTGTGAAGTACTATCCCATTGTTCAGCATTAATAATACTGCCAGGGGCAGATGAGAATGAGAGTCTGGAAATATCTGGAGTGTCAGGTCCCACAGAACTGACTTGTGGACTTAAAGTAGTGATTCTCAACCTGTGGGTCCCCAGATGTTTTGGCTTTCAACTCCCAGAAATCATAAAAGCTGGTAAACTGACTGGGATTTCTGGGAGTTGTAGGCCAAAACACTTTGTGTGATAAAGTCCTGAGTTTCTTCAGTGAAACAGAAAGAAGTGGAGAAGGAAGGAGAAGCACCCTAGCACTATGACGGACTGGAAAACATTATTATTGCGCCCATCAGCTTTGGCTATCTCCAGGATTGCTTGTGAACAAGAATGTACATTTCAGCTCTTTCTCAGACACAGAATCTCCTGCAAATTGGAGAAAACCAATGGAATCTATCAGTTAGCAAATGCTAATACATAGCAAATGGGTTCCATACATTGGGATTGTAAAATGAGGATGTGCTTCTAGGGACAGACAAATCTATCTGATGGCTAAAATGCCATTCTGGGCCAAAGAACAATGTCACTTTAAAAAGTTGGAGCAACATACATTGATTTATAACAGGATCAAGTAAAATGCCAACCTGATGTGACTGCCAAACCTATTTTTATTGTCTCCTAGGCCTTTGGAGACAAACTTTCAAAGTGACTGGACCCCATGATTTTCACTTTAGCTTCCTTCACCTCTGTAATCCTGCTGACCCCCCCCCCCCCCCCAGAACAAAAAGTTACCAAAAGCAAAATCATACCGGTATAACATCCTGGGTGCATGTAGACAAAAACTGACCACTGCATCCCCCATCCTCTCCCTCCCTCTCCAATTTCTAGCAGTGTGTCTGTCTAAAATCCAGAGAATTAGAGGTCTGCTGCCTATTTTCAAGCCAAGCAGTTCAGAACAATATTTTACGTGAATTCTCTGGCGGAGGGTGCAGGCTTGACTATATTGCTCATACAGAATATAGCACACCCCTTCTCCAATACAATGTTCCCTCACTATTTCGTGGTTCACTTTTCGTGGATTCACTGTTTCGCGGTTTTTCAATAACCTCTAAAAGACTATTATAAATCATAAAAAATTACAATTTACAGACTAAGGAAGGGAGGAAGGAGAAGCCAAAGGAAGAAAAAAAGAGCCCAAGCGGCAACGGGAGGAGAAGGAGGCGATTTATCAACACACGATTGGTTGATAAAGACTTAAAATAGTGTATAACTACTAAAATAATGCATAAATATTAAAATAAATATAGTGTCCCTTCTCCGCGGATTTTCACTTATTGCAGGTCTTCCTGGAACCTAACCCCGGTGATAAGTGAGGGAAGCCTGTACCTCACTACCAGTTGTTATCCCCAGCTGAAGGAGCTGCCTCCATTTAACTAATTATAGGACCAGCCCTGGCAGACATCCCAGACATACTTTGTTGCGGTTCCTCCATAGCCTTCAGTTGTCCCAACTTTACAGGGACAGTCTCAACTGTTACTCTGCCATTCCACTATTTTAGCTTTTAAAATGTCCCAGTTTCTTTCTCCTCTCTCTATGACCCCTTTTGTCTTTAGCTTACTTCAGTTGCTGCAAACTGAAGCAAAAATAGCTTGCACTCAATTAAATTAGAGGAGGGAGATAAAATGGGATGAATTTTGCTATAGACCCAGGCAAAAGCAAACTGCTGCAACATCTCCTAACATGTTCTTCCTTATCTTTTCCCAGCTTTACTACTTTTGAATGTTCTGGTTTTCATCTGTGAAATGCTGGAGGCGTCTGTTTAACTCTTCACATAAAAAAGTTTTACTGTATTTTTTCCAGAGGACAGGAAATGATGAAATAAAACTTTCAAGGGAATTCTGATCAGTTGAGATTGCATGATGCAATCATTGTTTCTCCACAATGAGGAAATCTCTAAGACCCAGATGGATACCCTGGCTGGAATCTCCTAAGCCATTTAAGTTCCTTGTTGGCTCTCCATTCATTTAAATTGCTGCACAGCTGGGACACATTGCCCCAAATGCTTTTGATGGGAGAGGGAAAGGTAAGGGGGAGGAGGCAAAATACTGCTTGCACCTGGCAACAGAATGAATTAAAGCTGCTCAGATAATTGAGTTAGCTGACCTGCTTGCACCATATGTGATATACTCCCCTCTGCTGGATAGAATTATAAGTGTGTTGCATAAATTGTTCAAGCATGGGATGGAGAAGAAAGCTTGGGCCAGAAGAAATACTAAGGAATAAATCTACATGGGCAAAGGTACTGTAGCAGGATGGTAAGATTCTGCTTCTGCTCAAAAAAGCCATTTTGAGCAGAAGGTGGGAAAATTTCCCAACAAAATTCAGATACTCTTTTCCAAGCTTAGTAAAGGTTTACTTGTACTTATAAAATAATCACACATGAACTAGAATACTGATCTTCCCAAAATCTTCCCAAAAGGGTATAAGCAAATACATACATCCCTTAGATAGTAAGAAGCTCTGTACACAGAGATAGGATCTGCTTTCTGAGTCGCTTTTAAAAGTGGTCCTGTGTTATCAATTGGGATTCTTTCACATTGCACAATTATAATGTTATGCTTTCACTTTAACTGATAAGCCTACATCTTGTGGAATCCTGTGAAATCCCAAGGTTTCAGTTTGGACAGAGGCAAGAGAGGAGATCTCTAGCTGAGAATCTAAATATTCCTCTCCAATCTGGTTTTGGAAGTTAAGCAGGCTCTAACCTGGTTAGTACTTGGCTGAAAAATTTCCAGGGAATGATGGATTAAGTTAGAAATGAATCCAACCCAAACTATGGAGATCCATTGCTGCCAGTCTGAATAGACAGTACTGGCAAGATGGGCTCATGGTCAGCTCAGGAAACTTCCCATGTTTGTATCATCATCATCATCATCATCATCATCATCTACTTATTTACTTTTATCCTGCTTTTCTCCCACAAATGGGACTCAAAGCGGCATGTACTTGGTAGTTGATTGATATTATTACTGCTGTATTAACTCCTGTTTTATTGTCTTACTGTGTTTTATTGTTTGTATATTGTGCAATGTATTTATGCTGTTGTTTTTGTAAATTATGCTGGTCGGGCCTTGCCCCATGTGAGCCACCCCGAGTCCCCATGGGGAGATGGTGGCGGGGTATAAATAAAGTTTTATTATTATTTATTATTATTATAAAATCAAAAAAGGCGACTACATAATACAGAAAACAATCATATTACTAGTTTAGGTTTCAAAAGAAGTGCAAAAGACAGGCTTACCATCAGTTTTGCTCTGGGATTCACTATGCTGTTGATTAATTCAAAAGGTATGTAGAGTGTCACATAATGCTGGTGGGATGCCAAGTAAGTGGTCATTGAAACGATCAGTTACAAGGTAAGGAAAGATCAGCAAGGGATTCTACACATTCTCTATGAGCAGACAACATGCCTCCTGAGGAACATCAATGTTGATTTGTAATGATTGTCAACAAAGACAGGATTAGCGAACAAATCTCAGGAAAGCAGAACAAAGGGAGTCTTCTAAAGCTGGAAAACGTTTCCCAAAACCCATGGTGAGATTTAGGTACTTCGTGTGATCTGTGCGACTTATTCCTGCTCTTTCTGTTGTCGAACACAATAACACCCCCCAAAGATGTATAGTTCCCAAAGGGCTCAGAAATAAATATATGATTTTTCCCTTTTAGAGAGATCCTGTCCAGACTTGTGCAGACTCAAAGCATCAGAAGATCAAGACTAAACCAGCAACACCTATTGTACTTGTATCTATTCTTCATGACTTTTTATATGTCTATATACTGTATCTATTTCATAGATTTATAAAAAGTGTAAACTTCTGTATTAAAATATAATCAGATAGGCCCAGAGACATTCACCTCTCTGCAGAGAGATTTCCTGGACAAAAGGGGTAGGAAAACCCCCTGGGGCCTTTTCCAGGCCAAAATAATCAGCTAGATCCATTATTCAGAGGTGGGTGATTTCCTGGCTAAACTCATACCTGTTTGTCTAACTGTTTGTATCAACATCCAAGTCTGAGCCCTTTGTTTCAAGAGTAAGCCCCTAAGCTCTCCAAATATGGGTATAGACCAGTGGTTTTCAACCTGTGTGTCCCCAGATGTTTTGGCCTTCAACTCCCAGAAATCCTAACAGCTGGTAAATTGGCTGGGATTTCGGCCAAAACACCCGGGAATCCACAGGTTGAGAACCACTGATATTGACATTCTGGACTTGCCTTCTCCCAGAAGAGCAACCTCCTTGAAGGCTGATTGGCACTCCTGGGGCCAGTCCTCCTCCGTCTCCCCCCCCCCCCACCACCACCAAGGAATCCCTGCCTGTCATCACAGCACCAGGCAATCACAGACAGGGGCGGGATAATTAAACAAAGACAATGTTAGCAAATGGGCTTTTACTGTATAAAACTGCTTGCAACAGCAATATGGTTATGCCTGTACATTTTGAAGCAATTTTGATGTACATGCATCCCTTTTGGTCAGATTGGAATAAACTTCTGTGGCTTGTCTTCAACTTGGTGCATTGATTGTCCTGGTCTAGCTGGTTTTTTTAGGAGCCCCTGTGGCGAAGTACGTTAAAGCACTCAGCTGGAGACCGAAAGGTCCCAGGTTCAATCCCCGGGAGCGGTGTGAGCGGCCGCTGTTAGCTCCAGCTCCTGCCAACCTAGCAGTTCGAAAACATGCCAATGTGAGTAGATCAATAGGTACTGCTTCAGCGGGAAGGTAACAGCACTCCATGCAGTCATGCCAGCCATATGACCTTGGAGGTGTCTACGGACAATGCCGGCTCTTCGGCTTAGAAATGGAGATGAGCACCAACCCCCAGAGTCAGACATGACTGGACTTTACGTCAGGGGAAAACCTTTACCCTAGCTGGTTTTTAGCATATGGCTCACCAGGCAGGATCTTCTTTAACTGTGGCCCTTAGTTAACCAAAACCTTTCATTTATCCTCCCAGTAGTAAATTAGCATTTTTTTACATTACAAGCAGTCCCCAAGATATGAACAAGATGGGTTCTGTAGGTTTGTACTTAAGTTAAATTTGTTTGTAAGTCAGAACAGGTACATTTTTAAAATGTAAAAAAGGTAAAGGTAAAGGTTTTCCCCTGACATTAAGTCCAGTCGTGACCGACTCTGGGGGTCGAAGAGCCGTTACCTTCCCGCCAGAGCAGTACCTATTGATCTACTCACATTTGCATGTTTTTGAACTGCTAGGTTGGCAGGAGCTGGAACTAAGAGCTCATGCCGCTCCCGGGGTTTGAACCTGGGACCTTTCAGTCTGCAAGTTCAGCAGCTCAGCGCTTTAACACACTTCGCCGTCGGGGCTCCTAAAGTGTAACCCCAGCCAAAAAAAATTATTTTAGCTTTGGATAGCATAGGCTAGGGTTAACACCCCTGTGGTGTTTGCTTTGATATTTGTGCCCCTGTTCAGAAGATTTCACTGCATTTTCTGTCCCTGTGATAATTGGATTTTGAAAAACAAATGGCTTGTTGTAGAAACAAGATTTGGTGATAAAGCTTCAGTGGAGACCCCTTTCCCCTATGATAACTCTTTCAGGAATGAATTTCTCTTCTTAGGGATAGTTTTTGCTCACTTCCTGTTGTCTTACCCTCATTTTTAACTATGAGTAATTTGTAAGTTAGATGTTTGTAACTCGGAGACTGCCTATACAGTAGAGTCTCATTTATCCAACACTCGCTTATCCAATGTTCTGTATTATCCAACACATTTTGTAGTCAATGTTTTCAATACATCGTGATATTTTGGTGCTAAATTAGTAAATACAGTAATTACTACATAGCATTACTGCATATTGAACTACTTTTTCTGTCAAATTTGTTTTATAACATGATGTTTTGGTGCTTAATTTGTAAAATCATAACCTAATTTGATGTTTAATAGGCTTTTCCTTAATCCCTTTTGTATTATCCAACATATTCGCTTATCCAACATTCTGCCAGCCCGTTTATGAGACTTTACTGTACTTAGCTCCAGTGCCGAAAATGCTTTTCCTGTTGCATAAGTATCTGACATCAAATGCTTATGACAATGCTGTGCCTTCTGGAGAGGAGTCAACAATTAAAATCTTGTTCTCACCTTTAAAAAAAACAATTCACATCAAAAATTAGGGCACTGGAGGTGGTAGTTTTATGGCTGATGGCACATTGCCTGTATGTTCTGAAAGGTGAGATAATGTGAACAAAAATATTAACAGCAACAATGACTACAACATGAAAACAGTATCTGCTTGAACCTACATGCCTTTACAGGGATTATTAGATAACATATCACTGGTACATTGCTAACCTCTTACTATTACCTCATGAAAACAAAGCCAGTTCAAACTGGTTCATTTAACTCATTTTTTCTTACTAAGCTAGGAGCAAGGTGTAATTGCAGCTAAAGAGTGAGATCATTCAATCTTAGGCAAATTTACTCCTTCAGAATGCAAACTCCCCTCCCCCCCCCCCCCGCTCTCTATTTCTATTTACATGAGAGATTAAAAAAAACACATGAACCCATGGGGATGTTATGTTGATTACAAAATGTTATATAAGTAATGCAAAGCTATCTAGGTTGGAGCCCATTACTGGGTTGTTTTCCAGAAGAAAAAAAACCCCACTACATTATAATATACTATGCTGTAATTGCCATGGCTCAATTCTTTGGGAACCTGGGACAGGCAGTTTAGGGATGGGTATTTAGTAAGGTTGTGCAACATTTTGATTATCTGGTGTAAGTCAGATCTAATTTGTTAGATCCGTCGACACAATGTGATATCTCACACGTGGGCATAGCCCACGCCAAAAAAAAAAGTATCAAAATTTTACCTGTTTTTTTTTGTTTTTGTTTTTTGTAAATTACATGTACATTCCTGAGTGCCATGCTTCAGCCTCCATTTGTGGTCAGGCAGGGAAAGGGAAGGATGGAGCTCCATGTCGCGTTCAGTTTAGCTTTGCAGGCAGCCAGGCACTAGGGTACTAGCACTGGAGAGAGAGAGAATGAATAGAGGATAGCTTAAAGCTGAGGCTTTACTATTTGCTTCTTTTAGGGGTGAGGGTGCGCCTTTTGTCTTTTTGGGGGTTTTTCTGCAGCATTTTGATGGTATCTTCTAGGGACTGCCAACCTATTTTGTGTGCATTGGCTGCCACAACCCATGCAAGTATTTTGAGGCCGGCACAACCTTTTTCTTTTTGTTCATTTTGAGGGTCACACAGCCTATTTTGTGTGCGTTGGTTGCCACAACCCACACAACAATTGGTTAACTAGCCTTCCTCTAATAATTGAGTTTGCATTTATGTTCTACCATTGTAGCAAGTTTCACCCCAATAGCCCTAAAAATGAATGATAAAGGAGCCCTGGAAGCCCCCCCCCCCGGAAATTAATTAACAAAATAGTAACAAATAATTGGTTACTCTCATTATGGTAACGAAATAGACACTTGCGATATTATAGAAGCACTGTAGAAATGCCTCACTGGCGCCCCCTAATTTGTAATTATTGAAACATTTTTTTCATCAGTCTCACAGGCCTAGTATTTAGAATTCTCAGCCAGTGAGCTTCTCCTGGGTTTCCCCAAATTATAAATTCTAGGAGTCCATGGAATTTATTTATTTATTTACTTTATTTCTATTCTGCTTCTCTCACTCTCGAAGGGGACTCAAGGCAGCTTACACTTAGGCCACAATTCAATGCCTTAAAAACAATGTGCAATTAAATAAACAAATTAGATTAAAATTAAAATATATCAAAACATTAGGTAAAGGTTTCCCTGATGTTAAGTCCAGTCGTGTCCGACTCTGGGGGTTGGGACTCATCTCCATTTCTAAGCCGAAGAGCCGACGTTGTTCGTAGACACCTCCAAGGTCATGTGGCTGGCATGACTGCATGGAACGCCGTTACCTTCCCACCAGAGCAGTACCTATTGATCTACTCACATTTGCATGTTTTCAAACTGTTCAGTTGGCTGAAGCTGGAGCTAACAGCAGGAGCTCACTCCACTCCCCAGGTTTGAACCTGGGACCTTTCGGTCTACAAGTTCAGCAGCTCAGCGGTTTAACACACTGAGCCACCGGAGGCTCAATTAAAACATTAGTCACTATTAAAACCACACTATCCGCAATTGTAATCCAGGCCATTCCGGTGGTCATTGCACATAATCCCAAATCCATCTATTGCACTGTGATTAATTTTGAAGGCGTGATCCCTAAGCCATGTTTTCACTATTTTTCTGAATGTCAGGAATGGAACCATGGAAATAATTGTTATGCCTGGGTAAAAAAACCCCATGAACTCAGGGAACAAACTTCTCTCCTCCAAACTAGTTTTTTAAATAGTCTTCTTGCAGTTAAGGTGCCACACCACAACAGCTACATGGTGTGACAGACCACTATTCCAGTGTGCCCTTAACAGGATATACATTTTTCCTGATTTTCACAATGTTTTGTGAAATTTCTCCAAATTGACTAAAATGTATGTGCTCTTAGTTGTTCACATTTCAGAATATGCACATTGCTTTGTTTACACTTTATAGCTTAGAAACACCATGAAAGACTCACAAATGTATGAGTGTTGAAATGCAAGGTGTATATACAAGGCCGTAGCCAGAAAAAAAAATTTTTGGGAGGGGGTTTGAAAATTTGGGGGGGGGGGGTTTGAACCCCTAGCACCCCCCACCCCTGCTACAAACCTGTCAATATCTGTTTGAGATAGTGCCTGGAGGGCCTCTTAATGTTTTGCGTCTCATAGATTTAGCATGGGGATTTGGTTAACCAGTTAAAATTCATGAGTAAACCAGGTTTTTTTTTTATAACCTGAAAAATTTGGGGGGGGGGGGGGTTGAACCCCTAACCCCCCCCCCCCCTCGCTACAGGCATGTGTATATATATATATTATCAAATCAGGTCTTTGGAGCTTTGAAAACAGAGCCTGAACTTTGAGATAGTTTGGACCTCTTCACACATGCTGCTGGAATTGCCACAGATCACAGCGATGCTGGCAGTGCCCATTCGGGGGCTTGAGGAACCCATCGCCCCACACCCTGCATCGCCTGACTCATTCACATCCCCATCCCATGGGGGATTTTGTCCTTCTTAGTATCTCCGATAGGATGGTGTCCAGCTGACAGTAAAAATTTTCCTTGATGTCTTCGTCAGCATCTAGACTTGGTGCATAGGCGCATATGATGGTTGCCTGTTGGTTTTTGGCAAGGTTAATTCGGAGGGTTGAAAGTCGTTCATTGATGCCGGTGGATGCTTCAGTCAAGTGCTTCACCAGGTCGTTTCTGATAGCAAAGCCAACTCCGTGTATTCTTCGCTTTTCTTCAGGCAGTCCCTTCCAGAAGAAGGAGTAGCCTCCCTTTTCTTCCTTCAGCTGTCCCTCTCCTGCTCTCCGGGTCTCCTGAAGGGCTGCTATGTCGATCTTAAAGCGTCCCAGCTCCCTTGCAATGATAGCAGTCCTGCATTCGGGGCGTTCGCTGTCAGTGTTATCCAACAGTGTCCGTACGTTCCATGTTCCAAAGTTCATTTTTCTTTTTTGGCCGCAGAGTGGTGACCCCTCTGGATGCAACAGTCCAGTCAGGGTAGGAGAGGCAGACTATGTTTAGGGCACCTTTTCTAGCCCCTTCCCCGTGTGGGGTGAGCAGAGCGGATCCTAAAAAGGGCTGCTCAGTCATGGATACAGCTGCCGGACTACTCAACTGCCACCGCGGGAGAATATGCGGGTCAAGAATCGGTCTCTTCAGCCACCTAAGAACCCACCCCCAAGATGGAAGACAATCGTCCTCGAGCTACGAGGGATCGCCCATGGGGGAAGAGTCCACTGTCCAGTTTCCCCTTGTTAATCTGCAGAAAACCTTCTGTGTTGCTGACATGGTATCATGCATTTACAACAGAGCCCCGCCGGAAGTTGCAGTGCATTGTGGGATGGGAGTTAGCGTCTCCATCATAAAGGAGAAGGCAAACTGGCTCATGCCACCAATTTCACCCTTGTCTGATGAGTCTGTAGTTCAGTGAATTTTCCCTCCATTCCTAGTTTCCTTTCCGGAAAGGATTATTTAACATTATTGGCTAGTGAAGAAGCCAGTGAAGTTTTGAAAGCTTGTGTGATATGTTTTGTGCATTGTAGTTGAACGAATAAAACTATCACCTATATTGTGGATTTGTATTTTGCTGCATGGTCAATACACCTACTCTAGAATATATCAGCTTAGTTCAAGGACATGAACTAATATTAACATCATAGAATCAGAGCCTGAATCACCACTCTTGGAATTAGTGTGCACACTCTTAAACATTTGTTTACTCAGAAGTACATTTGAAATAAATGAATAAATATGTCCCACTGGGTCCAGTAGTTGTAAATTCTTTTGTGTGCTTTGGATTTAAGCTTTATTTACCATGTGCTTAGTGCTGTTAGATGAAACCAAAAAGATTTATAGTGTTACAGGTCAATTTGTACTAATGTTATTTTCTTATTGAATTCATGAGCATGAACCCAAAGCATATGTCGCACAGGGCTAATAGGAGATTTACAGTCTTCTAGATGATTCTTCTGGCCTTGGTGACTTTTTATTTTATGGGGCTATCAATTTGTTTAATTTTTTCCACCTAAAAATGACTACGCAATGCAATCCGGCTCAAATGGCATCATGATCTAATTACAGTATGAGCATGAAGTAAGCAAAAGAGTTTGTCTTCCTAACTGGTGAGTGAAATGTCACCTGTAGCTTTCTGCTATAAAGACTTTCCAGGCTTGGCCCAACTCTGGATTCCCTGTGTGTCTTCAAAGTAGCATCATGATGCTTGAAAGCATTAACAAGCCTTGCTCTAATCTGAGCAATGCTCAGCACACACAGCTCCTTCCAACTTGGAACTCGCTAAAGGAAACTTTGGAGTCAGTTTTCTAAGGATGGTCAGTGACCGGATCTTCTCTTAGAGAAAACAAAATAAACTCTGGCTCCTCTTTTTCAATTCAGAGCTTCCCTTTTTAATGGTTCCAATTTCTAGTCACACGGAACATGAATGGGAGAGAAGAGGAGAAGGAAGTATTGATGGAGAATTGAAATGAAAAACTTCCTCGGTAGGGACTTCAAGGCTCCAGAGACCGGTAATGAGATATGGAGCTTTCACCTCAAGGTCAGAAGTTCCAAATTTATCCACCAGTTAACTAAATTCAGAAAAACAACTTCACTCTGCCTTTTGGTCATTACTTGGATGGCTCTCTTTGTCAATTTCTTCATGGGAGGAACAGAAAGAAAATACACACCCTCATCCACTCTTCCTCTGATATGAATTGTCTAAGAGACTTGAATTTGCAGTCTCATGATATTCTCCTGAAAATGATCAATTCATAACTGAATAGTAGTTGCTGGTGAAGATATTTTCATACAGAGCTTTCACAGGAGTAGCTGTAGGTATGTGACTTCATAAAAGTGTGGTGCAGCAGGCAGATTGAATTTAGCAATAATGAAGGTGGAGCTAATTGATACAAAATAATTGGGACTTTCTGTAATAATCTATCTTTATTGTCTTTCCCTCTGCAAAGTCTAATGTAAAAGGGACCCAGATAAAGAAGAGGAGGGAGAGGTGACAGTGGTTATCAAAGTTGAGCAAAGTGCAGCCACCGACCAAATGAATTTACCTTTTCAAGGAATGTTTTTGCATCCCACAAGTCTCCTTTTTGTATTATTCCCTTAATGATTTTCCACTCCTCTATAAAAACAAGTTATGTGACCCTTAAACTTCCCATATAGTTTAAAAAATACTGGAAGTAGCTCTGACCCTTTCCTGTTTGGGTTCTCTTCTTTCTGGGATTTCTCTGGATTGTGGTACATCCTGGGAGTTGAAAAAGTGTTCCCCCAGATGTTTGGAAGTTAGCCCAATCCTGTTTTAGAAGCAAAGAGTTGCAGAATCATAGCTATCAGCATCCCTCCCTCCCTCCCTCCCTCCCTCATAACAATAATCCAAAGAAAAGGACCAAGGAGCAGTCTTCTTCCATTTGTAGAGAGGGTGGCATTAGGAAGTCAGGTCACTAGAAATGCTGGCAGAAAGTATCAATTGTTCCATGGGCTAGAGCTGAAAGAAGCATAGGGCATGTGGCAGAAACAGGGAGAAACAGAGGAGTTAAGCTTGTGGAAGCTCTGGATTTATCACTAATAAAAATTGCATGGGTCTCTCATGACAGGGGAAGAGCCAGGGGACATTTTCCTACTGTGATGGATTTCCACTCCAGTCTAATCCAATTGAGAAAGAAATGGAATAGGTTTATAAATAAGCATTTTAAAGTAACATGGATTTGTTTAAAAGGGCCATTTCCCATCTAAGTATATATTCATACCCACTGCTTATTCTCACAGAGAAACTTCAAATTAAATACTCAGAAAAGAAATTAGGGCTGAAGTTACATGTGGAGCTCATGGCCAAAATCTACTTACATAGTTAGATGCAACTACAGTGTTGGAACTCTACATCTGATCACAAAAGGAGTTTGTGATGATGCATCCAGCCCTCTCATGCCAGAGAGGTGTAGCCCTAAAATTGTGTTAAGAATTACTCTTTAAGAAAGAACAAGTTCATAATGAAATAAATATGTGATGATAGAAGATAGTTGGAGATTCTAAGCTTCCTGTGTGCCTGTTAAATGTCTTAGCCTCCACACCTCTTTTGACTTTCTTTACTTAAAAATTTCACTTCATACCACTGTCCTACTAGAGACGTTTGCACCAGCCTTTCCACAGTCTTGAATGATCCCTCCTCATTCTTTCCTTTCTCACAGTGACAAACCCTTCCAGTGCCCTGATAAGAATTAGAAATAATAGATTTCCAATCAAATTTCTTTTATCCCACCCATTCTCTTTAATCCTTCTTTAGAAGAAGAGATCTTCATTTCACACATTCATATTCAAGTGAACTATGAGCTTATATATGATTGTCACACAGAAAAATATACCTGTGGTCTTGTTTAAACTGGATCTCTGCATTGATATGTACAGCATGTACAGCATGACTTCAGGAGAAATGTATGAGTCAGGTCTACACAATATTATACTTGCTAGTAGTGAATGTGTAGTATAGCTGAATTTCTGACCCAGTGCATGGCATACCACACAGATCAATTTTTCTTACTGTAATGCTCAAATCAATTACTACTGTTAAAATCAATTAAAATCCCAGTTCATAGAATCATAGAATCATAGAATAGTAGAGTTGGAAGAAACCTCATGGGCCATCCAGTCCAACCCCTGCCAAGAAGCAGGAAATCGCATTCAAAGCACCCCTGACAGATGGCCATCCAGCCTCTGCTTAAAAGCCTCCAAGGAAGGAGCCTCCTCCACAGACCGGAGTAGAGAGTTCCACTGCCGAACAGCCCTCACAGTGAGGAAGTTCTTCCTGATGTTCAGGTGGAATCTCCTTTCCTGTAGTTTGAAGCCAGAAAAGGGCAGCAGAAAACAAGCTTGCTCCCTCCTCCCTATGACTTCCCCTCACATATTTGTACATGGCTATCATGTCTCCTCTTAGCCTTCTCTGCTGCAGGCTAAACATGCTCAGCTCTTTAAGCCGTTCCTCATAGGGCTTGTTCTTCAGTTACCAACTAAAATGTTGAATGAATAAAGTTGGGAGTAGGAATCAATACACTGTTGATAGGAATGCATAAAATGCACAGTAAGAAATATTCCTGTGTTATGAATTGCTAGGATAAAACAACAGGATTATGATTATATTTTTTTCCTATTTTTAAATATATACAGTAGGTTCTTGCTTATCCAACATAAACGGGCAGGCAGAACATTGTATAAGCGAATATGTTGGATAATAAGAAGGGATTAAGGAAAAGCCTATTAAACATCAAATTAGGTTATGATTTTACAAATTAAGCACCAAAACATCATGTTATACAACAAATTTGACAGAAAAAATAGTTCAATACGCAGTAATTCTATGTAGTAATTACTGTATTTACAAATTTAGCACCAAAACATCACAATGTATTGAAACATTGACTACAAAAACATTGACTACTAAAAGGCAGACTGCGTTGGATAATACAGAATGTTGGATAACTGAGACTCTACTGTACTAAAAAATACTCTTTCTGAGCTATGCTGTAGAAGAAATTGTGTTTTAACTAATTTTCAAAAGTGGCTAATTTTTTGCTTATATAATAATAATAATAATAATAATAATAATAATAATAATAATAATAATAATAATAATAAGTATCACCTCCCTGCAGTTAAGAACTGGTGGGATCACAAACCTGCAAAGGTTGTGGAAAATGAACACGCAAAGATACTGTGGGACTTCCGAATCCAGACTGACAAAGTTCTGGAACACAACACACCAGACATCACAGTTGTGGAAAAGAACAAGGTTTGGATCATTGATGTTGCCATCCCAGGTGACAGTCGCATTGAAGAAAAACAACAGGAAAAACTCAGCCGCTATCAGGACCTCAAGATTGAATTTCAAAGACTCTGGCAGAAACCAGTGCAGGTGGTCCCGGTGGTGATGGGCACACTGGGTGCCGTGCCAAAAGATCTCAGCCGACATTTGGAAACAATAGACATTGACAAAATTACGATCTGCCAACTGCAAAAGGCCACCTTACTGGGATCTGCACGCATCATCCGAAAATACATCACACAGTCCTAGACACTTGGGAAGTGTTCGACTTGTGATTTTGTGAAACGAAATCCAGCATATCTATCTTGTTTGCTGTGTCATACAACGTCGTTGTGTCAATAATAATAATAATAATAAGTTGTTTATTTTTATATCCCACCCCATCTTCCCGAAGGGACTCAGGGTGGCTAACATGGGACCAAGCCCAATAACATACAATAAAATGCAACAGTATAAAATACACAATATAAAATACATAACAGTCACAGTAGATCAATATCACAGCTTCAGCAGAGTAAAAAGCATGGCCATTAAAAGAGGCGATAACATGGAGCTTCAGTCCCTAGTCTTGGTGGAGAGGTAATTTCAATGGTGCAGCGAATTAGGATAGCTAATCATGGCCATCTGTGATAAGGAACAAAAGACTGTGCTATAGGAACAGTTGGGGACTCAATCAGCTGTTCACCTTAGTCAAAGGTAGCTTGAAAAAAAAACAAGTTTTCAAAGCTTTTCTGAAAGACATCAATGTAGGGGCTAATCTAATTTGTCTCAGGAGAGAGTTCCAGAGCTGAGGGGCTATGACCGAAAAGGTCCTCTCTCTCATTCCCACCAATCTTGTTTGAGATGAGGATGGCAACGAGAGTAGGGCCTCTCTGGTGGATAGCAGAGTTTGTGCAGGTTTGTAGTAGGGGAAGCGATCACAAAGATAGGCAGGACCCAAGCCATTTCTAATGTTCCTTCTTCTTCTTGATGTCCTCTAATCATTTAGTCATCTGGGGCATTATAAGTTAAAGCCCATTTCAATGTTTCAAGTCAGATTTCACATGTTTTCCTATGGAAACTTGAAACCAAAAGGAAAAAGATAAAACAAAACTTAATACACTCAAGTACCACTAGTGTCACTGATTATACTTTGTTCTTGTATCCTGAAAAATCACATGAAAAGTAATACGCTCCATTCTAGAGATGAAGACATTGTTGCATTACATGAACATACTATATTCTAACAAAGTGGGAAAAAATTATTTGTTTGGTGACTCTGGATTAAAGATGATTGCTATTTACTATTAAAGCAGACCCATTGATTCAATGGGCCTTATGTAAATGTTGACATCAGGTTCCTATTGATGCAGTCAATCTGGTCTTGGATTAACAATTGAGTTTCATCCTCTATCCTTTTTTCATTTTGAAACTAGTTCACTGTGTCAATGAAAGCAAGATGGAGACACGAATGAATTAGTCACAGATCTGTAGGGGATGGAAAACACGATGAAGAAGTGAATGAAGTGGTCAAAGATGGACAATCTTGGAGGAATGCCCTCACACGTTTGCCGGTCCAGTGTGTGGCATAGGTGTGTTCCCTGTGCCATAATGATATGCAACATCCTGTAGCAGAGAACTTTCGATGTACATGATTTATTGTTTTGGACACTGAAAAAGGGATCTCACAGGTTACTGCTGTTTCCCATACAGAATAATAAAGTATGGTTGGCTCTTTCCAGGTCCCACAAAGGCATGTGAAATATTATAAGAGAGCAAAAGTCTGTCTGAATCTCCAAAACGACCTTGGAATGTTTGCTTTGGGAAATTTTGGAAGGAAGAACAGAAGAACAGAAACATATCCATTAAACTAAGGGCCATTATTTTATTTTATTTAACAGGGGGAAAAAGTCCCAGGTTTGGACTGAACTTGATCTGACAATGTCTCTTTAACATGAAAATCACAGGGAGGTAATCAATACCCTAGCTGGACAACATCGCACATTGTTTCCTGTCTGTGTTTTGACTGTCTTGCTCTAATAAGCTTCCAAACCTAACACAAGGTCAATAAAAAGAAACAAACCTTTGGCAGTTCGGAAAGCTAGTATTTCTGCTACCTTTCCTCCTGAAATAATAAAAAATATTCAAACCACAGCCTTCTAAGTGCAAATGAAATCCACAAGAAGCTGTTCTTAAACTGATTCTAGCTGTAGGTTGCAATTAGTTCAGCCACAAATCATTGAGGTAGATGAAGGAAATACTGAGGGAAACTTGGTGTTCCATGCTAAGCAAAAGGCCCAATTTAAGACTGAAATGGACACACGCACAACTGGGCAGGGACGTTATTTCTACACAGTTTGCTTCTAATTTCAAAGTCTTCTTGTGTATTCTTAAGCCTTTATCACCACATTGAAGGCTAACTAACCTCTTTTTTTTTTTAAAAAAAATCTATTTTAAAATCATATATCCTTGTTATGATTTTCAGATGGAATATGGGACAGAATGTCTGTTGTATTATCATGATCCTGCTCCCATCCTCCCAAGACAGGATTGAGATCCAGGGAAGCTCATACCTAAAAAGATATACAATTAAAATATCCAAATGTATTAAGTAGCTCTTTGATCAAGGAGACTTACTACAAAGTTCTGTTGGGTAGAATGATGCAATCTCCTCTCTCACACCTCTGAACCCACCAGCCATATTTTAAATCATATGGCAGAATAGTGTTGAAAGTAGTGTGCTGTATTTTTACCTTGCATTTTTTGTATTTTAAATGTATTTTAAACTATATTATCTGCTTTTAATAGTACTGTTGTAACAGTTGGTTATTTTAACTTCTGCAACTTAATATTTTAGCCAACTTCTGTTTTTAATTATTGTAAGCCATGTTGGGTCCCTTGGTAGGAGAAAAGCAAGGTATACATAAAATAAAATAAAATAAAAATAAACAAATACAAATTTGTGGGGCAAGGAATCCTTCCTGTACAGACTCAGGTTTTTTTTTTTTTTGAGAGAGAAGGTAGTCTAGCTCTTTCAAGTTTGTCATTCTTTCAAAACAGTGAAAGTAAAGTATAAATGAATAATATGCTATATTTGTCAGTATCTCTAACAAAGGTCTGCCTATTCACCTCTTAACAACAGACTTGGGAAATGGAGAGAATTTTCATTGAGAAAGGAGCCTCCTTAATTGGTACAGTAGAGTCTCACTTATCCAACGTAAACGGGCCGGCTGAACGTTGGATAAGCAGATATGTTGGATAATAAGGAGAGATTAAGGAAAAGCCTATTAAACATCAAATTAGGTTATGATTTTACAAATTAAGCACCAAAACATCATGTTATACAACAAATTTGACAGAAAAAGTAGTTCAATACGCAGTAATACTATATAGTAATTATTGTATTAACTAATTTAGCACCAAAATATCACGATATATTGAAAACATTGACTACAAAAATGTGTTGGATAATCCAGAACGTTGGATAAGCGAGTGTTGGATAAGTGAGACTCTACTGTAGTTGAACCCTTTCTTGCTTGGCATTGACTTCCTCTCCCCTATAGGGTTTAAAGAGAGACTCCATGAGTAGTGCACCTGATATCATCTGTATATGTAGTAGGCTTGCTCAAATAATTTGTTTTCCCCGTTAACCGTTATTAATTCGTTATTTTCGTTTGTTTTGAAGCAATATACGGCATTGGTTGTCCACACGTCTGGATATCGCGGTTTCGAATCGCGAGAGGCCGTTTTTCATTATGTCGTCGTTTTTTTCGTTAGGAAAAAAAAGCTTTTGCAAATCACCCAAACTCCCACCATTCAGGCCCTTTCCTTTTGCCCCTCAGCAAAAGGGGCGTCACGGGCTCAGCCAATGGGAGGGGGCGAGGGGGAAGGAGGCCGAGGAGGAGGAGGAAGACGGAGGGGGGAAATGGCCGCCGCCGCTGCCGCCTCGCCTCAGCTCAGGCCTGGTGTCTCTCTGTGAGGCGGGAAGGCGGCGGATGGAGCCGGGAATGGAGAGACCGAGAGAGACAGAGAGGGGCCCGGCGGTGAGGTTTTGACGTCTGTGCGAAGCTAGGCAAGTGGGGTTTATATATCTGTGGAAGGTCCAGGGTGGGAGAAAGAACTCTTGTCTGTGGGAGGCAAGTGTGAATGTTGCAATTGGTCACCTTGATTAGCATTGAATAGCCTTGCAGCTTCAAAGCCTGGCTGCTTCCTACCTGGGGGAATCCTTTGTTGGGAGGTATTAGCTGGCCCTGATTGTTTCCTGTCTGGAATTCCCATTTTCTGGGTGTTGTTCTTTTACTGTCCTGATTTTAGCTTTTCTGTAGCTAAAAATGCATATAAAATTGATTCTATAGGGAGGATAAATGATTGGATTTCAACTCCTACAGCTTGGCTTTCTCTGCCAATAATGGTACCCATCTTGGATATTGTAAGGGATTTATTATTATTATTATTATTATTATTATTATTATTATTATTAGACCTTGCTCCCAGGAAGGTGCCTTCGCTGTGGCTCCCAACTTATCTATCTATCTACCTTTCCACATATTCTCCACATTGTGTGTATGTGTATGTATATTATATATACATGAGCCCCGATGGCGAAGTGTGTTAAAGCACTGAGCTGCTGAACTTGCAGACCGAAAGGTCCCAGGTTCAAATCCCGGGAGCAGAGTGAGTGCCCGCTGTTAGCTCCAGCTTCTGCCAACCTAGCAGCTTGAAAACATGCCAATGTGAGTAGATCAATAGGTACCGCTGTGGCGGGAAGGTAATGGCACTCCATGTAGTCATGCCGGCCACATGACCTTGGAGGTGTCTATGGACAACACTGGCTCTTGGGCTTAGAAATGGAGATGAGCACCAACCCCCAGAGTCAGACATGACTGAACTTAACGTCAAGGGATACCTTTACCTTTACCTATACACACACACACACACACACACACATTATGCAGGGACTATATATATATACACAGTATATATCACACACACACCAATTTAACAAAGTTTCAGCCACAAAAACAAAGTTTCTGAAGTAGAACAATGACTTTCACAGTAAAGACAACCCAATTTAACAGGAAATAAGACTTTCAAACCAGGAACAGATTTCTGCAATTATTAAAAAATGGTTTATTATAAAAGCTATGAAAATTCGCCAAAAATCAGAGGATAAGGGAAACGTTCCAAATTTTGGTGAGCTATCAGTGTTAAATGTGTTCTACCACTGTACCAAGTTTGAAGAAGATCACTCAAAAAATGAGGGTGAGAGAGTCCTGTAAAGTCCTCTCCCTCTGTGCTGTTTTTGGGAATTGCGCATGCGCGTCCGCCATTAACGAATTAATTTTGAAAATAACGAATTTTCGTTAATTTCAAATTTTTTTGGGGGCCAAATTCGGAAATACCATCAGAAACGAAAAGCTGCCCCCTCTAGTTTTGAAACGAGTTTAGAATCAAATTTTTCGTGGATCAATCAAGCCTAATATGTAGCTCAGGCATGAGCAAAGTTTGGCCCTCCAGGCATTTTGGATTTCAACTCCCACAATTCCTAACAGCCTACCAGCTGTTAGGAATTGTGAGAGTTGAAGTCCAAAACACCTGGAGGACCAAAGTTTGCTCATGCCTAATGTAGCTTTAAGGAGGTGCTGCTCGTAGCCATTTAATTGAGTAAGAGTAAGTAAAGTTAAAGGCATGGCCAAGATAGTTTACTTAGCACAGTGTTTCCCAGCCTTTGGGCCTCCAGGTGTTTTGGACTTCAACTCCCAGAAATCCCAGCCATCTTAACAGCTGTTAGGAATTGTGGGAGCTGAAGTCCAAAATACCTGGGGGTCCAAAGGTTGGGAACCACTGACCTAGCAACTTGAGATAAGTTCATTCCCCTATTTTGGCATGATTGAGGCAAGATCTATATTGACTGTCTTGCAATAAATCACATTGTTGCCTATTTAAATCCAGTAACTGTTTCTTGTCTCTTACTCAATAGGAGTGGGTGCAAAATACTCCATTGGTCTTTATCAGGTCCATACCCATGCTTCCTATGGCAGAATAAAAAGGGAACAGCTTCTGGCTCATATGGGGAGAAGGGAAAATGAAATAATG